>NC_136059.1:1612990065-1614190065 GCF_964261635.1 Lissotriton helveticus | reverse complement strand
CCTGTCCCTTCAGCAACAAATCTGCCAGAGGCACCACCTGACAAGAGTACACACACTCCAGAGCCCTCAGGCACCCAGTCATCCACATGCAGCACACAAGCATACCAGACCACAGACACCCTCTCCACAACACAAAGCGGGTACACATGAGCGCAAAACAAAAAGCCCATCACATGACAATCACGGGAATCATGCCAAAAAGCAGGCATCAACATCGCATTCATCAACATCATCACCATCCAAGGGCACTCCCATCCCACACCTGATCCCAAATACCCACAAACACTTGCCCTGTCTGCTGAGAACCTGGTGCCTGCCACAACTAAGCCCAAACACATTACGAAGGTACATTTGCCCAAAACTTTTAATCCCACCCACATCCCTGTGAAGCATGGACAAGAGAGCAAAGTGGGGGTTTACTTTGACAACAGGGGAAGAGGCAAGGCCACCCCAAGCGTACCATCAGGTCCAACAAATCCACACGGGTAGAGCTACCTGCACCTGCTACACCATTGGGGAAGAGTGATGCTCTGGTGCTCACCTCACTTCCCACTCTGGCCAAGAAACTTGTGGGCTATCGGATCCTTAAACAGTTGAGGCCCAGCTCTTAACATTCACCCTCAACCACTGTGCCTCCACACAGCATGCCTCCACCTGCCACTACTCCACCCGGCCCAAGCAGCCCTCAGGCTCCCACAGCCACGGATCCCTCTACCTCAGCCGGTTCTCTCCCTCCCAGGTCCAGTTCTCCAACTGGCCCGACAATCAGCCCCCTCCCAGTTCAACTTAACGCTAAAATATGTGTACTTGAGTAGTCATACAGTGTGATTTGCCTGTCATTGTCAGACGTGTTGAGGTTTATGTGCCCCTGCATATGACACCTACACACATCTATGATCCAGGTAATGAGGGCCTGTTTGTTTACATTATCAGACATGTGCTTCAGATCGTGGGCACATGTAGGAGTTGTAAGTTGAGCACTGTGCAGTGTGTCAGCGTGACCTTGCAATCTTGGGGTACACCTACTTGTTGTCACTGTCAGTTGTGAGTATGCAAAGTGTGTCACTGAAATGTCTGAGTTGTGTTTTGTTGATCAGCCATGGCTCTTGTTTAAGTTTGTGCTCACTGTGCTGACCTGCTCAGCCGAACTGACATTATATGTTACTTTTCTCATACATTACTGCCACTTGACACATTTTTGGGACAAGTATGTGGTATGATGAGTCATACCATCCCCTGTAGGTGCTTTTGATGCCTACACATTGCGAGTTACTCCTCTATGCGTTTTTGCACCGTACACTCCTCACCTGTCCAATACTGATGTACACACCACTGCAGTCTAATATCTTCTACCCCATGCTTTGCCAGGGTGTGACCATCCCCACCACCTCATAGTGTGACACTATACTGTGGGAGGATGATCTGTGTACAGGACCAATGTGCTACTCAAGACAGTTTCACAATTTGTTATGTGGTATTTTCTTCTACTTGAATGCAGTCATGGTTACTCATGTGCAGTGCATATGTTTGACCAGCACAGTCATCTAGTCATGTTGGATGAATCTGGGTTTTCCTGAGTTGTGCAGCTGTGGGTGATAGCTAATGTGTATGTCTGTTTGCTGAGGTACTGATACCCTTCCTGATTGTGATGTTATCTGTGGCCTGTGATGACTTGTGGTGTGGACGTTCATTGTGGAGCACTTAGATATGTGTGATACTGGTTGTGTTGGTGTTCACACACTGCTTACTGTGCATGCACTGCTTTCAGTGTATGTTGCCTTGTACTTGCCTGATGTGCACCCCCCTGATGTCCAGCTGAGTTTGCTATGTGATGAATTGGTACGTGCATATGTTGTATATTTGTTGTTGATGGATTCAGTGTTTGGCCTGTGTTGGCTCTTTCTACTGACAGGTGCATGTGTGTGGTATGTTCTATTTGCATGATATTTTGTGTGAGTAGTTTGTGCTTAGCAATACATTCAGATGTGTGTTGAATTTGTTGTATGTATTTCTTGAGTGAATGTCAAATGCAGCAATGTGGCTTCTTGTTAATGTGCTTCTTTTGAGTGCACAATTGTGGTATGTCCTCCTATATTTGACCTGTCACTTGTCAGGAGTGTGCATGTGCATGCTTGTGCTAAACGTTGACACCATGCTCACTTGGTAAATGGTGTAGTGTCTGTGTCAGTAGATTTGTCCTATTGATCACAGTTAGGGGCCCATTAGGATGGCGGCTGGATAGCCACCGCCGGCCTGGTGGGGGGCGATCCGCCCGCCAGCCTTGCTCTGAAAACCCCCTGACATATTAGGATGGTGGGGGGACCGCGGCGGACGGTAAGACCGGCGGAAAAGGTATAATATGGTGGCTGTGTCTATGAGACACCGCCAGCCATAATATGATGGGCCAATGTGAATGCCTTTCCGTGGTGGCAATGCCGCCATGGAAAGGCATGCGAATAATCCCTGCGGGGGCCGGTTGCAGGCCCCAAGGGACTCCGGGGGATGGGGGGTGCACATGGGGGGTACCTATGGTACCCCCCCGCATTTCCAAGTGCAACATGGCAGGCACCGCGCGGTGCTTGTCATGTTGTGCTTTGAAATGCACAACGTGCATTTTTACCATTGCAGCGGGCTGCGCTTTCAGCACCGCCCGCCGCAATGGTAAAAATACAGGATGCGCCCGCCACTGTGGCGGGCGCATCCTAATGCCACCATAGGGACCCCCGCCCTTATGGCGGGCAGTCCCGTTGTCCACCCGTCATCCTAATGAGGGCCTTAGTGTTCATGATTGCCATTTGAAAATACACATGGCTGAGCTTGCTGGACTTCTTTGGATGTTGTTCGTGAGATTTGTGTTTGCTATTGTTTTTTGCTCAGCATTGGTTCAGACATCACTGAGTGGGATTCTGACATGTGTACATACACACACCACAGTGTGTCATTGGTTATCAGTAAAGTCACAGGACCTTATTTGCACCTTTATCTGTGTTTCTCACAGGTGTTGAGTATTGCAGGTGTGAGATGGGTAGATGAGGGATATGTGTGAAGGTCATACTTGGGTTTAACAGTCAGAGAGTGTGACAATGAGCCATGTGTTTTATGCAGGTGGCATACTCATGATAAGGTAGTTGACACAGATGTGGGGCTGGTCACTCTATGGCTTCAGACAATTCCTCTCATTCCTGGGCCAATGCATAGTTTGCATTGCTGTATCCCATAGATATTGCACAAATGTTTCTTTAGTTTATTTTCAATCACTGTGCCACCAATGTCTGATTTGATGATCTAAGGGTAGTGTGATATGTTCCTCCTTTGCATATCATGTAAAAATGCTATGTGGCTTGCTCCATGGTTTTCTTGCACTGTGCACTCCTCTTTAGGCTAATGTATTTATTGTCATACATTGCTGCTGACTTATGGTATGTGAATGTGGCAGAGTTTCAGTGTGTGATCTGTCGGAGGGACTTGACATGGAACAGTTCCATGGTTGTTAATCTGCAGAGTGACTCTTCATTTCTTAATGTACTCACTTTGATTCACATGAGTGGAAGGTAGGTGTGAGGAGGAGGGTTGTCCTGAGTGTCAGGTCAGAATTTCCTGCTGTCAAGATGGACTCTTCCTGACACTGTGGCATTAATTCACTACTTAGTAGTTGGTGTTTCCTTTGTTGGGGTGGAGTGATGGTGTGTGAGTGTTTTGTGAGTTGGCAGTGTAGTCAGTTTTGTTGATGTCCTAGACACAGTCATATGGTGTCATTTAATTCAGCAATACACTTGTAGGTGAAATGCACAGTGGTGCTTACTTTGAGTTTTCCGTTTGAGTCAGAAATGTTGTTCTGTGTTGCATGGTATTGGCTGTTATTGTGTGATATGGTCTGCCATTGTATGCGATGGGCCTGTCAATGTCTGCTTGGGGCTGTGGTGATGTGTGATTGTGTGGCAGTGGTGTTTAATATGCTGTGTCATCTACCTGGGCTCACTGACTAATTTCAATGCCTTGTTGGCCTACTGTGAAGTTCACATACACACACTAATTGGTCTGCCCTATTCTATTTCACATTGTTTGTGGACTGAACCTTATTTATGTGCAATGATTACTTTATTCATTTTGGAGGGACTCTTGCCTCACCCCACACTCATTTTCCTATTCCATTGGTGATGATCTAAATGAGATGTCACTATAGACATTGTATCTGCACATGACTTCTTGCTGCAGATATGTTGTGCTGAGTGGTGATTCTTTTATGTTACATGTGGTGTGGATGTTGTAAGGTTGGTCTTGCTTGAGTGGGATTATGTCATGGACTCTGGGCCGAGTATAGGATTTCATGGGCCCTGGTCCTAAAGGGGATGGGAGAGGCCCCCCTAATTTGGAGACGGTGTAACACAGCCATGGTATACCCTTGCAATGCCCAGGGAAGGTGGGCCCTCTCTAGGGCCTCGCAGCAATTGTGTAGTGGTATGAGACCCAGGGTAGGGGGTCCCTTCCTTAGACCTCGTAGTGATTGTGACCAAGCCAACAAATGAGGTACCCTTGTGAGCAGCAGAAAGAGAGTGGCTGCAGTTTTCTCCACCCTGCCCCTGACCTTCTGTGCAGGGTGAAAATCTTCACCCCCCACCCTTCCTAGACAATCTACATTGCCCTTTGAAGTGGGAGGTGCAAGTTCAAGCCACACCTGGCTGCTAAATAGTGCATGGATGGGGGGCACAAGAGTAGCACACTTCACTTCACTTTAATTAGTCTTTATTCGATATATTTCAATCATCAAAGACATTTTACAAAAATAATTTGTTGTTTTTATCCCACCCCTCCCCCCCACCCCACAAATATACAGGATCCACAGTGAGTTAATACAATAAATAAGCAAAAGTAATAAACATCTTCCTATCTCATCCTATTTACATTGTTACACAATCTTAAAATATCCTATTTACAACTTTACATAATCTTAAAATATCCAGCTAAGTTCATTAGTGCCAACCGAAAAAATAAAAAAGTAACAACTACTTATATGGTTTGCATAGTTTATCACAAAGAAAAATATACTGATCAGAAATTCAAATAAACGCAAACAGTACGACAGAAAATAACAATCCTAAACCTATTCCAAACAGATTTTGCGTGCCCGAATTATCCACATCCAGTGGAGGAATTTTGCCATAGCTATAACAACAGGCTGAGAGGTGTCTGTTCTTAAGATCCTGACAGCCTCGTTTGACGTTTTTAAACCTAACTGGATGCAAATTGGTTTAAGCCATGAGCGTCTGGGTATTCTATATTCAGGGCAGGCAAATAACACATGTCCGATGTTTTCATTATGGTCCGGACAGAAGGGGCACCTTGGAGTTTGTACCTTATTCCATTTCACTATTAGGGCATTTAGTGGAAGTGTCCCCACCCTCAACTGATGGTACCTCTTCCGGTCCCCTGGGACCGTGATCCAATCCCAGTAGGATTCGAGGGCCGGTGAGTGCTTGAGCTCCAAATAATCATATGTAAAGGTACGGTCAATATGATTCCTAAAGCACTTAATCTCCACCATGCTCCAATAGAGTTCACGAAGTGTCTTTTTCGGTGGAAATACACTATTTAGGGGATCATCCCACAATTGGGGTAAACCCAGTGCCCTATATAAAAGTTTAGCCTCTTTCATCCAGACTATCTTACTAGCAGTATCCAGGGTTCTCACCTCCAGGAAGCCTTGGGCATACTGAGAGAGCTCAGGGGTTACCCATAGCCTTCTCCAGTAGGCCACAATTCTATACCTGGCTATGTCCCTAAAACTATAAAATCCCAAATCATACTTTAAAGGTATCAATGGGGTTGACATTGGTAACCCAGTAATGTTGCGGAGAAATTTGTTCTGTGCTACCGTCAACTTGGTAAGATTACTGGACCCCCAGAGTTCAGCTCCGTAAAGAACAGCTGCTCCGACCTTAGCGTTGTAGATTTTTAGGACAGGTCTAATTGGTTTGGTATAAGATGAAAAAAGCTCCTTTGTGAGAACTCCTGCGAGTTGTGCATGTTTTGTATCTAGTTCATTTATATGCTGTTTCCAATCTAGATTGTAGGACAAATTGATACCAAGGTACTTAAAGACCTGGGTCTGCTCAAGCTGGACCCCATCCATAATAACTCTTCCTCTAATGTGTTTCCGCTTGTGCATAACCATAAATTTAGTTTTGCTGGTATTAATTACAAGACCATGATCAATGCAAAATGCTTCAAAAACCCTAATGGCCTTTTGAAGTCCCTGCTGGGTCTTTGATATCAGCAAGGTATCGTCCGCAAACATCAACAGGGGGATCAGCCTTCCTGCCAACCTTGGGGCATCCGTTGGCTGATGTTCGAAATAACTGATCACCCTGTTGATGTATAACGAGAAGAGTGTTGGTGCGAGCACGCATCCTTGGCGTACACCCCTCGCAATGGGGAACTTCTCAGTGGTACTAACCTGCTGATTCCACCGTACTTGTGCAAAACTGTTTTCATGCATCCTGATCAGTAGAGACAGGATTTCTTTTGGAATACCCTGGTCATGTAGGATATTCCACAGCTTATGGCGGGGAACTAAATCAAAAGCTGATTTTAAATCAACAAAAGCCGCAAAAAGCATCCCGCCCCCTAGTAAAACTGTGCGCCAATACAATAAAACAAATCTAAAAACTTGGTCGATAGTGCTGGTATGGCTGCGGAAACCAGCCTGCAGGGGAGATAATATATCGTAATCATCTATCCACCCATGTATTCGCTGTAATAATAACCTTGCCACAACTTTTTGTATACATGCAATCAGGCTAATAGGCCTGTAATTGCCTGGATCCGAGCATGCCCCCTTTTTAAAGATGGGGATAATCTCGGCTCCTTTCCAGGTCTCAGGAATAGGCGAGCCCTTTGCAATAGCGTTGGCTAACAGCTGAATATAGGTGGCCCATAGGTCCTTGTCGTGCATAAACAAATCTGCAGGGATAAAATCTAGGCCCGGGGCTCTGGCTTTAGGTATACAGCTCAGAGTTTTTAGAATGTCATCTTTGGAGAAGAGTAAGGGGCTCGTGAGAGTATCTGCTAAGGCTAGACACTCCTCTTCACCTTCATCCTCAGCAGCAAAGTGAGTAGAAAAATGGGATACCCAGGCTTCTGGTAAAACATGATTTGTGGGTTCTCCTCTATTGGCCCCCCTTCCCCATTTAACAATGTTCCAAAAGGGTGTCATGGATCTTTCCCTACTGGCTTCGAGGAGATCCCTCCAGTAGCCTTCCTCCCAATCCCTTTTTGCACTAAATTGCACTTTTTTGTACATAACTCGGGCCTCCCTTATTTTAATTTTGTCTCTAGTTTTTACCGCATCTGACAGGAACCTATAGGCAGTCCTGCAGGTCTTGTCATACCACTGATCCTCCTTTCTTATCGGTCTGCGCGGCTTCTTCTTAGCTTTCTTTACAAAAAACAATTTTAACTTGTTAAAAAATTTATCATGGATCCTGCTAATTTCAGCTATCGGGGTATTTTTATCATTTATATCCTGGACTTCTTGGATGGCCAGGGTTGTTAAATCCCTTATAGCTATCATGCTTTCCTCATTGGCTGCACAGATTGCCCATCTGATGTGTCTTTGATCGTTGGAGAGGTTTATCTGAACATTTTCCCTCTCTTCCTCATTTGTCATCAGATCGAACAATTTAAAAGTTAAAATCAATGGGTCGTGGTCACTTTCCACCCTTGACTCAATCCTCATATCAAGAACATTTCCCCAATTCTCTTTGTTAGTCAATATATAATCAATACGACTATGTGTAATTCCATTAGAGAAAGTAGGGGCACCCTGCTTATCTGATAATGTTCTTCCGTTAGTGGCCCTCAACCCAGACTCAACACATAGTACTTTTAACTGTAATGCAGCCTCAGACCATCTTTTGATGGGTAACAAGGAAAGCTGTGGGATTTCCCAAATGAAGTCCTCTTCAAAAGTGAGGTCAACGTCCTGGTTATCAAGTGGTTCAAAACAACAATTAAAATCACCACCAATAATAATATCGGCATTCAAACAGTGTTGTTTTAATAGAATATCCAACAGTTCAACCGCCTTAGTGGGTTTACCACCCGGTAGGCCCCTTGAGTAGATGTTAAAGATAAAGATGTCCCTACTGAGCGGTCGCTGTAATTTGACCAGTAATATATCAGAACTATTGGTATCTATTTGTAACACTGAGTAGTCATTATTCTGCTTAATCCATGTTACCAAGCCACCTTTTGCCCTTCCCCTTGAGCTCGGGGTAGCTGGAATGAAATAATGTAAATATCCCTGAATTGGATCGGGTTCTAGCTGCCAAGTCTCCTGAAAAAGGATTATATCCTTTGAATCCAGGAAAGTTAGCAGATCCTGTGATAGAATCTTATTTTTTAACCCTGCAACATTCCAGGACAATAAGGTACGTTGTATATTGATATTGTCACTGGTAGATTTTGTACTATCGGTTTGGCCTTCACACTGTTGCTGGGTAGGATCATATTCACATATGTTATCATCTAGAACAGCCAATTCAGGAGACAAATTCTCATTTGACTCAAGTATATCATTATTAACAGTATGTTTGGAACATTCAATACACTGGTGAGCATTAATCATATTACCAGACTCGTCCTGTATGTTGCTTACATTAATCAAAGCATCAGTTAATCCAGTAATTGGCCGGGTGACCGTTTCCCTGACAGCATGAATGCCAACAGGAATTAGAAGGTTTTCAAATCTGTTGCCCAGTCAATCACAATCATTTAGCCCTGATAAGGCTTCATATCTATTACCTAAAACCATACCCCAATCATTAAAGGGAACCCCTGGGCCTCTGTTGTTTCTCACAGTGTTCCACATAGGTCCAGGAGTCCTTGGAAAAGTCACATTCTCTTGCTCTCCATAAAAAAATTTTAACGTAAGAGGAACAACAGATCCTGCTCTTCTTTGGGGGGGGTTGATATGGTTTAGGAGATTTGGCAAAACACCTGGATGGGAAAAAGTCACTATAACACAATCTCCCTTGAATCCTTTCGGTCGATTTCCAATCCACGCCACCCTCTTAGTGGATTTAATCTCGGATGCAAGTTGATATTTTCCTCCTGGTGCCATTTGCGTATTATTTGTTAGCCAATAGAGGGCCTTACTAGACAAGGATGCTGGTGTTTCGGATTGTGCATCTGTTGGCGGGGGAACATTGGCCAGGACCAGGACCACTGGGGAGGCTTCTTCAATAAATTGAAGGGGATCTGTTTCCTGACAGTTTATTGGCACATTACCTTTTGGTCCTGATACCCCAGCGGTGTCCAAGGGTCGATTAGTAGAATGAGTTTCATTCCTGGCTGAACTTTCAGGGAGCGTAGGACTGCTCTCTTTTTCTATAGAGCTCCTTGCCTTAGGTTCGATTGGTTTTGCCATTTGTGTCACTAAGGTATTAACCGTCTCCACCCCTTCCACAGCTTTGACTTGAAGACCACTCATCTTTTTTACCTCCGCGTTCAATTTGTCAATTTTGGCGATTAAAGGCTTAATGATGGTTTTGATTTTAGAATCAATAATGTCAGCTATTTTCTGAATCAAATCGTCCTCATTATAGCTTTTATCGTGATTGCTTTTATCAAGAACATTAGTGACACCATCATCTAAGATTTTTGCCTTATTTTTCCCTGTCGGAGTAGCATTTTTCCTCCTATTACCTGAGCGTAACCCCATCCGCTTTTGATGAGTTTTCCTATTTTTTCTCGAAGGTCGACTTTCCTGCTCAGGGGATGGCAATTCATCAACATTATGCGCCAGAGTCTCGTGTTCAAGTTCAATGTTTATTCCTTGGTCTGGTGGCACTATATTTGCGACATCATCCAGGATAAGGCTATTCTGATCATCCAAGTTTGGAGTAGGATGGACCGTAATGTCTATTAGGTTAGTGGAGTCATCAAATACTAAAGAACCTGAATGTTGAGGACTTTGGATTGGGCTTAGTAGCTGTAGCTCAGGCGACTGACTTAGTCCTAATGATTCTCTTCTATCTTTATTTATTTTAGTTATGACTTGGAGCATATAGTTTTCTATGGGCTTAGAGTTAACTACGGGCTTAGAGTTAACAGAGAGCTGTTTTTTAGTATTTTTTTTAGACATATTAAGTTTGTGTTGTTGATTTGCCCTGATATTGTATAGGCTTTACCAGTAGAACCAGATACTTTGATGAAGCGCGTGTATCAGTGAGTTTAATTAGAAGCTCACAGAGAGCCTTTCGAGAGTACGCTGCACAGTAAAGTTATTAGAAAAGGGAATTCTCTTACTTGCTTGGATTGCAGATGTTAGGGGGGTTGCCCAGTCCAGTCCCGGCCAGTCTAGGACTGTCTAAGACTGTCCCGCCCTTGTCCCGGGCTTCTCCCGCGCGCGACTCGCGAGGCGAGTGGGGGCGTCTCCCTTTCAGCGCCGCCTGGCGCTCTTCTCGCGTCACGAGCGCGTCACCCCTGGTGCTGCTGGGGGCTGTAGTGCGCTCTCAGCGCGTCCCGCTGTTCCTGCCGTTCACCTCACGGCTTCCCTGCCCGATGGCTAACTGCTCCGTTTTGCTGGTAGGTGGCCTGGCAATTGAAACGCTGCTCCGCGAGGCTCCCGGCGGCGTCTACCTTTCAGCGCCGCCTGGCGCTCTTCTCGCGTCACGAGCGCGTCACCCCTGGTGCTGCTGGGGGCTGTAGTGCGCTCTCAGCGCGTCCCGCTGTTCCTGCCGTTCACCTCACGGCTTCCCTGCCCGATGGCTAACTGCTCCGTTTTGCTGGTAGGTGGCCTGGCAATTGAAACACTGCTCCGCGAGGCTCCCGGCGGCGTCTCCCTTTCAGCGCCGCCTGGCGCTCTTCTCGCGTCACGAGCGCGTCACCCCTGGTGCTGCTGGGGGCTGTAGTGCGCTCTCAGCGCGTCCCGCTGTTCCTGCCGTTCACCTCACGGCTTCCCTGCCCGATGGCTAACTGCTCCGTTTTGCTGGTAGGTGGCCTGGCAATTGAAACGCTGCTCCCAATATGGGCAAAAATGTATGTGGGAAGCGTGCTGTGGGCTGTGACCAACTGATACGGGGCATCATGTGGGTACGGTAAAAGTGGGGCTGTGGGCAGCTGCCCACATTGCCCGTGCCTGGCGCAGGCCCTGCCTACTGCATTGTGGGCACATTTTCCCACGTCTTCACCGCTGCGGTGAGATGACCGGGACCTTGCAGTGATTTCTTTGTTGATGGGTGACCCAGATGCGGAGGTGTCAATTTCTAACAAGCAGAACTTGTGTAAGGACACTGTGGGAGATGTTCCTGTCTCCACCAGGGTGTCTGTTGTAGACAGGAAATGTATTTCAAAACAACAGTTGTGTGTTGTGGTTGTATGCGGAGATGTGTTATTTACTTACCTGCGGTGTTGACCATGGCGGCGTCTTATCTGCTGTTAGTTGGCTCAGGTATAGCAGTAGAAGGGCTTGTAGAGCCGGATCCATGGCAGTCAGGAACGTGTGGAGGTGCCCCGGATTCCAGTTTCTATCTCCACAGTTGTGCTTCCACCGTCTCTGAGTGGCAGGTTTCTCCACTGCGTTCTGATGGGCTGTTTGAGGCATCGTGATTTGTCTGGTGGTTGTAACGTCATTCCGCATGGCGTTCTTTGACTATTGGCTCCCTCCTCCACAGTTGTGGAAGGAAACTTCTGGAGGATCGAGAAACTCCGCGTCAGATGGGAAATGGGCTATCTTTGCCCATTGTAATATGGCAGACGCAAGGACTGCCGCAGGAGTGAGGAAATGGACGTTTTAGGCCACCGCCAGCACTACAGATGTGCCAAAAACCGCCTTCCTAATGAGCCACTAAGTGAGGTCCCAGGAGGCTTGTTTCCAGTACAGGGAGGACCTGGCTTGGCAGTTCGGGTTAGAAGGTTCCAAGGGTTTGCAGGGTCAAGACTGATTAACATATGGTTGAGTCAAAACTTGGGTAGGTGGCAAGGTGAGCAAAAAAATGATGGATTAAATCCGTATCTGTGACTGTGGGTGAATGTTTGATTTGTTCAACATTCCGTCTATCATCGGTTCTTTTTCCTTTTGTCACCCTAAATGGGAAGGGTATGCCCAGACTTGGGTCTGATGCTCACTGCGCCACTGGATTCAAGTGAGCCTGACTGTTTAGGAGTGATACCCTGAAGCCGATTCCTGGAAGCTTCTTTTTGGTCTAGGGAAGTCCTGGCTTGGCAGTTCAGGCTGGACTGTTCCCATGGGGAGCAGGATCAAGTATGATTTGCATATAGTTGGGTCCAAACTAGGGTGGAGTGGTGAGCAAAACAAATGGATTAAACCCAGATCTGTCACTTCTGGTTAATGTTTGATTTGTTCAGCATTCTGTCCATCATCTGTTCTTTTTACACTTTTATAAAGTAGCTATTTTCTTGCCTTAGCCATTTGCCGATTATGTCTGGGTCACATGACTGGTTGTAGTTGGCAGTTGGGCTTTACTGTATTCCTTCTATACAGCCACACACAATGGGGAGTTTAGGTTGACTGGATGGGCCCTCACTGGCCGGATGGAAGGGAGGCGCGGGACCCCGCCGTACTTACACCTGAATAGGCATTGCCATCTCTCCACACAAAGGGATGCATACCCAATGTAGTTAGTCGAGAGCCAGGGCCAGGCAGGCAGGGCACCTCTGCACCTCAGTGTCATGCTTCTAGATGCTTCGCCCCTCTTCAAAGGCATAGCTGGGTATAAATACTGAATCTCGGACACCAGCACTTTTTTACATTCTAGATCTGTGAATACACTGCCAGAAAGAAGGACTGCTGTCCTGCTGAAAGGACTGCCACTCTGTATTGATGTTCTGAAGGACTGCTTCCCTTCTGTGATGAGCTGCTACCTGCTGCCCTCTTGCCTAGGTGAGAGGGACTGGCCCAGCAGCTCTTGAACCCAGGACTCAGAGTGACTCCAAAGGGCTAATTGGCTTGCTTCCTCATCTGAAGCCACAGGGTGACAACAGGCTACCAACCACGTTGTACTTGCACAAGGATTCTGCCATATGTGAGTCTACCCTGCAAAGTGGTGCCACCCCAGTCTTAGATCTTCGGAAGTGGATTTAAGGTGCTTTTCTAGCCTCTGTGGATCCAGTGGAACTAACGCATGTCCTCTGCTGCGCTGCGCACACTCAACCAGAACCCACGCATATCTGTTGTTGCATGGATTGGACCCGTTGCAAAGACCCGCATTTCCGCTGCAGTTTCATCGGACCCGCCAATGCGCCACGCATTCTTAGCACAGGCACACACATCCCTCATTGACGGCAGCCTTGATGACTTCGCTGGACTCCTCATCAGAGCATTGCAGCTCTTTGGAACAGGCACATTGCCCCAATGGTGCATCACTTCCTCAATGCAAGATTTCACATCATAAGACCCGTCAATGGGATCCTTGGCAACGATGCAGGCCCTTGCACCACTGCTTTGCAGCCTCTCAGAACAGATGCATCGCTTCGAATGTGCAGCGCATCTACAAAGCAGACACTTGCAGCTCTCCATAAAACACGATTTGAGGTACTCGGTTCAATGGGTCTAACTGGGTCCCTGTAGCCAGTCCTGGCTTCATCATGGTCAGCCTAAACTTGTGACTTTTTTTCAGTTCGGCGTGATCAGATATCCACAGTTAGTGCTTTGGACTTTTTGACTGTATTTTCCAAAAAAACTTTAAACTGGAATATCTCTGGGCCTACAATTTAGATTTTTTTATTTTGGTCTTGTTCTATTTATTAAAAATGACTCTATGTTTTTACTGTGGTGTGGGGTTCTTTCTGTGTGGTGTTTTCACTTTATTACTGTTTGAAGTGTTGCACAGATACTTTGCACATAACCTCTAAGTTAAGCCTGACTGCTCAGTGTCAAGCTACCAGAGGGTTCAGCATTGGTGAATTTAAGGTTGTCTTGTGCCTCACCCTGACAAGGATTGTGATTTATGATTGACCAAGGCTCACATCCAAGTCAACCAACAACCCAATTTGTTAAAGAAACATTTAAAAAATGCCCTGGCATAGGATGTGGTACTGGAAGGGTATCTTTCTAGTACCAAACCTATTCTAGACATCACACTCACATTTGCAATGTCATGCAAAACTATGGGGCATATTACCAAGCAGGGCGATAGGCAATTATCCCGCTTTAGCGGCCGTTTTCGGCCGCTAAGTGGCGATAATTCTATCGCTCTATTAGCAAGCTGTCGCTAACAGCAGTTAGCGACAGCTTTAGGCGATAGCAAGCGGTTTGGGTACCGCTTTGCATGTCAGCGATATTTATCGCTAATGACATACAAAGTGGGCGTACCCGACCTGTTAGCGACTGAAAGCAGTAGCTAACGTCGCTATCGCCTATTAGCAAGGCAGGCGTAGTGATGGAAATATTCCCGCTATCGCCAAAAACTAACGCCTGCTCTGACCACTTCTTAGCCATGTTATCCAATGGGAGGTGGATAAAATGGCTAAGAGCATTTTGTCGCTAATGCGTGAATATCACTGTTTTCCCAGCGATATTCACGCTATCGCCGGAAAATGTATCGCTTTGGAGATAAAAGTTGCTAATAGCACGTTATCTCAGTGATAATTTCCGGCGATGCTTAGCGATAACAAATTAGTTGCTAAGCCTAGTTAGCGATAAATATCGCTAATCGTCGGTAATATGCCCCTATGAGTTTGGTTCTAGGCATCCTTAAATATTACCAGAACAATGAAAAAAAGCAGCAGTGGGCCATTCTTCATAAATATGGCTCTGCACTTCTTTCTTTCTTCCCCTAGTGCAATGCAGTACATCAACGTTGGATTCTGTTCACTGTTGCACTATTTGTTTTGATAATCTGACCATTGTTTTCATACCAGTCCAGGAAAGCCTTAGACAGATAGAAAATATTTTGATTGGCTCCATTCAGCAACTTTGATGGTAAGAGGAATACGGATTATGTCCTGCTGTGCCAATAAAGTAATTTAAAATACCTGAAAAACCATACTTTTAAAATATTTAGGAGAACGCTATTTTACCTGTAGGAGTTTCATAAAAGATAAGTTTCAATTTCTTAAAGTCGCAATAATGCTAAGTGATATATCTGCCAATACACTAAATATTTTTCAACAAAGCTTCCTAATGATTTTTGAATACAAGCTACAGGCTGTTGGTAGGCTGTACATTAATGGTGCCACATCTATGCACTGTGGTGAAAGGGTCATCTTATCAATTCAATTCAATTCACTAAAGTCTTTATTTCGATTGTTCAATCATAAAAGACAAGATCATTCAATATTAAAATATATGTAAAAATATTTCATCTCATAACAAATATCATTAAAACATTCTTCAGTGAGAACTACGACAATCATAATTCTTCTTAGAGTAATTAATAAATATATGTCCATTTTTAAAACATGATCATAACTAATAAAAAGAAGTAAAATTTGGTATAAAAATTCAACATGGCGCTCAGCAATTGACATATCAAATAAGTATAAAAATATGATCCCACCATTAATTCAAAAGCCTTAATTCATCTGAGAGTCAATTTCTTACAATTGAATATGATCCCTCTTTACAATATGAGTTACTCTTCCCCCATTTTTTTGTTTTCAATGGCCCACGCCCATCTAAAAAATGTTGTGTTGTAATGAATCACCACATCCAGTAGGTTACTCATGTATTTTTATTAGTTAAATGATAACAGGTGCTTCCAGCTTGGCGGCTAATCTCACACACCGTCAACGTTCTAACTCGCCCTCTAAGGAGCAGTGCGGACCATACCAAAGGGGAGAGAGGGAGAGGGGTGAGTGCGGGAGGGTACAGCTGGTGAAGTTACAACACACCTTCCCCCCTAAGGAGAACAGAGGGAAGGAGATCCCAGGGCCCCTGGCTAGGGAGAGAGGGAAAGAGGGAATGGAGGAAAGAACCCCAGAGGAAAGACAAAAAGAGAACGGAAGAGATGATAGGGGGGGGGAAAGGAGGAACTGCGCCAGAAACCAAAGCAGGTGGGACTGAAGGGTGAAGAAGGGAGACAGGGTAAGGCGACCCCCATAAACTTGCAAAAGAAGAACAACATAGACTCTGAAACTTGAACCCCAAAACAGGAGACAGGTGGCTCCTTACGCATTATCCTGAATGGAGGGGAAAAAAATCCAACTGGGCGCCTGTCTAGTAAGATAGGAGATACTAACACTACCAAAAGTTAGTTCCCAGTTATCCCGGGAAAAGTTGACTGCCTCCCAATTCTCTTCTGAATTTGGCTACTTCCGTCATCGAGGTGATGATCACCACCGCTTCCGGCGGCGGAGTTGCTGAGAGATAGGGTTGCTAGTTCCACGTGGTCACTGGCCACGCTTTGTCCCTTCCACTGAGTGGGTGACTGTTCCGTCCCTTAAGATGCTTATGTTCGGACTGAAAGCACAACATTTGCCCTCCTTTCTGTTCCCTTTGGCTAGTGTCACATCCATGTTTGGTTTAAGTTGAGGGTTAGGAAAGGGAACTGATGCCTAATGGTACTCTGAATTAATGTCCTCAGGAACCGCTCGACCAAAATATACTCTGCCGACATGCTCAAGTCCTCCGTTACACGTACCTCCTCATCCTGCTGGCAAGCATCTATCCCTTTGAACAATTTACTCTATATATCTTTTCTTTTTTTTTTTTTTTTTCGGAAGTTTCCTGGACCATATTTCACTGCTTCTGACCCTGCCCCTGTGACCGGTTTCCTTCTCATTGGTCTCCTTGTTGTTGTGTTCCACATAATTTCTCTTGTGGAACGCCGTGCCTGTGCTTCCCGTACTTCCACCTGTACAAGCCTCCTCGGGGACTGGACTTCCCTCCAGCTTCGCCCCTAGGATAAACCTTGTGAATCTGGCCTTGTCCTTAGTAAACCCTAACACAACTTCTTCCCAGCCTACTGGGAGCCCATAGACTCTTCCAACCGGACCTTTCGGGTACTGGCTTGGTCCGTTTTTGAGTGAATTCTCACACCCTCCTTGACGATTTCCTTTTCCCAGGCTCGTGTGAAGGTCAGATCTCTTATACGGTCTGAGTTGGTAAACAACCCTAGCGGCATAGTTCCACGCTATCTTAACCCAGAGGCAGATTGGTTTGGACAGTTCGTCCACTACTCTCGTGGACTGTGTTACCCCGTACGTTTCCTCCTTAACCATCTCCTTTTCTTCTAGAATATCATGTTCCCTGTTCATTCTCACAAAGTTTTTTCTCATCTTGTTTCCAACATCCTTTTCCTCAGACATATTCTGCTTTATTTTGCGCTTGACCATCGCGGTTTCTGTTTTCTTTTTGTTCCTCCAGACTTTTCTTCTTCTTACTTCATGACCTAAGGATGGATACGTGTTGACCTTCAAATTCTCCAATCTAGTAAGTGGGTTATTTTTATTTACAGCCAACCTTATCTTGGACTCAGAACCTTTCGGATTTTTATTTCTACTTAATTTCCTTCGATCCATCCCTTCCTGTGCTGCAACCACCTCTTCTGCATTATTCACTTAAAATTTCATACTTCTCTTCATGTAATACCACTCTGTCCCGTTTTTTCCTTTCAATATCAAATTTCCATCTGCGTCTGCTGCTCTCACTTCATTTCCTTTGGTTAAAGACAAATCACTCTTCCATCTGTATTTGTCCATCACTGTACTTTGCGACTCTGCATCTGTGAGAGCTCCCTTAAATTCACCACCCCTATTGATGGTAAGCCTCAGTTTTGCTTCGCTTTTGTTTCTTACCGCTACTATATCTCCCCTCTCTCGGCATATTTTCCTCCTTTGCACTTTGGCACTTCTTTCTCGTTCATTTTGTACATTTGCATAATTCAAGTTCTTTTGCCGACCTTTTATTTCTGCGTCCTTACCGTCTCTCCCTTCACTGTTACTCTTCGCTCTCCATTCTTCCCTTTCCCTACAGTTAGTCCAATCTTCTTCCCCTATCTCTTTCACCACAGGTTCCTCCTTCTCCTCCGAAATGATTATGACGAATGGTATGCTTTTCTCATCCCATCTTCCTCTCCTTGTTATCTGCGGTACCAATTTTATTTTCTTCTTGGTTAATAGCTTAGGATGCGATAATTTTCCCATAGTGCTTCTTCTGAAGACTTCTCTATGCCTTTATCCTTATGTCCTCCTTATGTTTTGTGCTTTTCTATGGAGGCTCTGGTGGAAAGGCCTAGTTTCTTGCACTACACTGAGATGTCTTCATATGCTTTGCTCCCAACTCCTGTAGCTTCCTGATCCTTGACCCCCACAAGTTAAGGATCCTCGAAAAATATCATATCTCACTTGAGATGCTCTTCCTCCAATCTGAACAAAACTCTTCCCTTAGGGTTCACTGCACACTTTGCCCCTCAGAGATATCCTCACGCAGCTACTTGACGCTGTTTAAAGCGCTACCTCAGTTCCTTTTCACGCGTTGCAACGGGGATTGACAGCCTTCCCTGAAGTTCTGAGGGGAAGATTATGCTTCCTGCTCCGCCTCCTGCTTCCCTTCTCGGCAAAAATGCTTTGCGCCGATACTCGTGTGAGCTGACTACATGTGCTCGCATTTAGATTCATCTCACTGTTATTTCATATATTCCCTAGAAAGAGGCTATCATGTACTTCTTGACGCTTGTAAAATCAACATCCTTTTCAACCATCGGTTACAGTTCTTGAAGAAATGCGCATCACCTCACGGCTCGCTGCCTCAGCTCAATTTCATACGTTGCACCAGGGGTTTGCTGGACACCCTGTTCTCAATTTCTTCACGAGATGCTTATCACCTCACGGCGCGTTGCCTCAGTTCACTTTTATACGCTGCACCAGGGGTTTGCTGGACACCCTGTTGTTCTTAATTTCTTCACGAGATGCTTATCACCTCACGGCGCGTTGCCTCAGTTCACTTTTATACGCTGCACCAGGGGTTTGCAGGACACCCTGTTATTCTCAATTTCTTCACGAGATGCTTATCACCTCACGGCGCGCTGCCTCAGTTCACTTTCATACGCTGCACCAGGGGTTTGCTGGACACCCTGTTCTCAATTTCTTCACGAGATGATTATCACCTCACGGCACGTTGCCTCAGTTCACTTTTATACGCTGCACCAGGGGTTTGCTATACACCCTGTTATTCTTAATTTCTTCACGAGATGCTTATCACCTCACGGCGCGCTGCCTCAGTTCACTTTCATACGCTGCACCAGGGGTTTGCTGGACACCCTGTTCTCAATTTCTTCACGAGATGCTTATCACCTCACGGCGCGTTGCCTCAGTTCACTTTTATACGCTGCACCAGGGGTTTGCTGGACACCCTGTTGTCTTAATTTCTTCACGAGATGCTTATCATCTCACGGCGCGTTGCCTCAGTTCACTTTTATACGCTGCACCAGGGGTTTGCTGGACACCCTGTTATTCTCAATTTCTTCACAAACTGCGCATCACCTCACGGCGCTCTGCCACAGTTCAATTTCTTCACGCAGCACACAAACGTCGCCTTAGATCAGTTTCAAACGCAGGAACAGGGGTTTACAGCACACCCTGTCCCGCTCCCGTCTCCTCTCACGGTTTCAATGGCTACCCACATGCACTTGCACCATTTTTTTGTGTTTTTTCACTTGGGTCCAGCCTTCGGGAGTTTTACCTCACCCGTTTATACAAACGTGCCCAGGTTGACATAAGCTGTTCCACTCACTCATGCTTAAATAGCTTGACGCACTGCCTCAGGTCAGTTTCCACTGCGATGTCTGAGGTTTGACTTAGTTCCCTGCACTGAACACCTCTCCTCCGACAGCTTCAAAAGTCTCACCTCCTTGACTTGCACTGATCCCCCTGTTCTCCTCGCCTCGGATAAAACTGTGAGTGCGAGATCTCCGCTTCCCCGTGCTGTTAATCAATCACTCACAATAACCCAGCACTCTGCCTCGGACAAGCGTCAAATCAGCTCCTTTTTCCACACGCAGATTCCTAAGCTCACCTCATGCGCTTAGATGAATCCCTCTGTTATTGTCTTGAGTTTTGCTTCCCCCACTCCGTGACAGTTTCCAGAGGCACCACAGGGAAACCGAGTAGACTTTCTCCTTTCTTCCTTTTCTCCCACAGGCCACCAGAAAGGGAAATATGCTGCAAAGTCCTCTTTCTTTTTCCAGGATTAAGTAACAGGAACTTTCTGTCAACGACTAAGCAGTTCCTCGGAGCAAGAAAGTCCTCTCCCTGAATGATTTTTCCTGCTTCTCACGACCTGCGCCAAATCCTTTCAGAACACGGGGGGGGCACGGCGCTGTTCGGGAAATCACCTCATAGATGCCAGGAACGGAACATTTCCTCCGTTATACGTGCGCCCTCACAGCTTCACTCCTAGCGCCACGTCCCTTACCGGCAACACTTCGGGTTGTAGACTGGGTGGGTTCCAGATTTCAGCTCCGATTATTGGCTATAGACCATAGATCTTCATTCAGCACTTTACAAGCCTCAACTCACTTCGTCTCTTCGCACAAGCATAAATTCATCCAGGGGGAATGCACCTAACTGACCCTGGCTCAGCTCCACGTCCTCGTCGCCAAAATGTTGTAATGAATCACCACATCCAGTAGGTTACTCATGTATTTTTATTAGTTAAATGATAACAGGTGCTTCCAGCTTGGCGGCTAATCTCACACACCGTCAACGTTCTAACTCGCCCTCTAAGGAGCAGTGCGGACCATACCAAAGGGGAGAGAGGGAGAGGGGTGAGTGCGGGAGGGTACAGCTGGTGAAGTTACAACATGTTGCCATACCAATTACAATAAGGTCCGTGGTATCTGACCTCAGGATCCTTATGACTTCCTTCGCGGACCTTATACCCAAGAGCATACAAGCCGGTTTGTGCCATTTTGTCCTAGGGAGATGGTAGGCTGGACAAACAAATAAAATGTGGGCTATGGTCTCACTATGGACATGGTAAAAGATACATTTATCACACATTGCTGAGATCCAACTACTTGTGAAAGATCTTACTGGTAGAGAGCCTATTCTGAATTGGTATTAAAGTTTCCGGTCAGATGGCCTGGAAATGAGGTCCCAATAAGCTTCCAGTTTGACCTCATCTTTTACATCTAGGAATTTCCTAGACAATGTCGGCCTTGTGAGGAAGGAATACTTCTTAGTTTCAACCATATCCCAGTAGGCTGCTTTTTAGGTCTTCTTGGAGGGAAATTCTGTGGCGTCGGGGTTTTCCTCAAAATGCTCATCCCCATGTCAGACAACATAGCTCTAATGTTGTACAACCATGGGATCACATGTAGTCGACCCAGCCTCCTTACTTCTAGTAAAGCCTTGGCTTACAAGGAGTGCTCTGGAGTAATCCAAAGTCACCTCCAGAATGACAATGGTCTAAAACACGCTACATCCTCGATGTTGTGACAACCCACATCTAAATAAAGAGGTATAAGAGGGGAGGATTTTGGGAGGCCAACTAATGATCTGACAAACTTATTTTGTGCTAATGCAAGGGGGGTTAAATTATCAAAGTGCCACAATTCGGCGCCATATAATATTGCTGGGCTAATTTTGGTATTGTATATTTGCAGAACGAGGGCAATGGGCTTAGTTTGTGAGAGCCTATTCTCCTTAACCAGGGCACCTGCTAATTGCGCATGCTTTAATGCCAATGTTTCAACTTGAGGCTTCCAACTTAGCTTTCTACTTAATGTGATGCCCAGGTAGGTAAACACATCAGTCTGGTCCAAAGGCACATCATTCTTGTATACTCTCCCTTTGATGGATTTAGATTTATGTAGCACCATGAACTTTGTTTTCTCCACATTAACCCTTAGCTCATGTTCGCGGCAAAACACCTCAAACCGTGACAGGGCAGCCTGCAACCCCTGTCTTGTCATAGATATTATCAAGTTGTCGTCCGCGAACATGAGCAAGGGTATTTTGATGCCGGCTAATGTTGGAGCATCAGTGGGGTGGTTTATAAAATACTAGACTACTCTGTTTATGAATAGGGAAAACAGAGTAGGGGCTAACACACACCCCTGTCGTCCCCCCTTGGACACTAGAAACCTCTCTGTAATCTCCCCCGGTTTACCCCAGCTGACCTGCACATAAGTTGATTCATGTCATTTTACCAGAATAGCCCCCAGTTCTGGAGGCATCCCCATTTCCAAGAAAGCATTCCACAGTTTCACGCGGGGGGACAAGGTCAAATGCGAATTTTAAATCCACGAAAGTCGCATAGATTGTTCTCCCTCCTATAATAACCACCTGCCAGTATATTAACACAAACCTGAAGACCTGGTGGAGAGTGCTTGTGTGTGGCCAAAACCCCGCTTGTAGGGGTGTTAAAATATCTGTTTCAATTATCCAAGCCTGAATTCTGCCAAGTACTAGTCTAGCTACAATCTTCTGAACAAAATCTATCAGACTAATTGGTCTGTAATTCCCCGGTTGTGAGCGGTCGCCCTTCTTATATATCGGCAAAATTTCCGCTCCAGACCAGGTGTTTGGAATTGGGGCACCATTTGCTAATGCATTCACCAAAATCTTTAAGTAGGGTACCCAGAGCTCTTTTTCCTTCAGGAATAGGTCAGCGGGTATGCAATCAGGGCCCGGGGCCCTGCCTCGCTGAATTAGCTTTAGCACAGACTCAACCTCAACACTAGTAAAACACAATGGTTTGTTGGTTATTTGCCACTGATTAATCTCTTCATTACAGTTTGTGGACTGGAACTGTGCCTCAAAGTGTGCAACCCACTGTACTGGGGCGACATGGTTGGTCATGTTCCTCCCTTTGCATGCCAACAGCAGTTCCTTCCATCGACCTTCGTCCCATTCCTTCTTCGCCTGCAACTGCACTTTCTTATAGTTTGCTCTGGTCTTTTTAATGTTTCCCTGCTCCTTGGATCTAATGGCCTTCGCTAAGGATTTGTAAGCCTTTCTACATGTGCTGTTGTACCATGAGACTGTCTTCATAATCCTATTCTTCCTGGGGATACTACTTTTAATAAGGGAACTTTTTTAAGTTCTTAAATAGCTCGTCATGGACTTGGAGAATAATGAGATTTACATCCTCCTGTGAGTCACAGTCAAGAAGTTTGGACCATTAACCCGCTACCATGTCCCTCATCTGGGCCAATTCTCCCTCGTTATTTGCAATCCTTTCCCACTGAACTCTCCTCAGGTCATTGGTTACAGTGACCTCATCTGTGTTATACTCAACCCTCCTAGTTTTTGCACAGCACAAGCTTACATCAATACGTTTTAAAACCAATGGATTGTGGTCACTTTCGGTCCGCCCCTGAGCCTCCATATCCAATACAGATAACCAGAATTCTAACTTAATAAAGATTTAGTCTATCGGACTGCTTCTTAATCCGTTGTCAAAGGTGTTTGCCTGGCCCAGCATATCTGACTGCGTCCTCCTATTTGCTGCCCTCATTCCCCTTTCCAGACAATAGCCCTTTAGTTGTAATGCGGCCTCGGTCCATTTTTTAATAGGTTTTAGTTCTAATTGGGGGATGTTCCATTGTGCATCCTCATCTTCGCTAAGCTTTCCATCTTCCTGATCCAGGGGCTCAAAGCTACATTTGATGTCTCCAGCTATGATCAAATTACCGGTGCCCCCAACTTTGTCCATATAACCATCAAGGGCAGTGACCACAGTGGATCCCCTGCCACCCGGCTGCCCTCATGAATAAACATTAATAATCGTTATGTCAAGGCCTTTGGACGATCTAACTCGTATGGCCATAATGTCTGGGCCGTCTATTGTTATCTCTTTCAGCCTTATACCCTCATGCTGTCTAACCCAGCAGGTCAACCCGCCAATCGGTCTTCCTCTCATTCCTCCTGTTGCTGCCTTTGAAAAATTTAAAAAGCCTTGATGGTAGACTCTATCTAAGGGCCAGGTCTCGTCGACATGGTTTTAGATGATAATCCCGCGATATTCCAGGAAGTTATGGTCATATAGGTTTTAAAGAGACTATTACCAAAATCCTCATGTCTACTAATTTCCTAAACATCATGTGCCTTGTCATGTTCCAGTGAACCATCGCTAGGGGAGATAATTGTATTGTGGGAGCAAACTACTGATCTTGGCAAAATTGTAATCACCGTACCACTATGACTTATTTTCCTTGAGGGTGAGCACCCTACACCTATACTACTTGAAGAGTGGACCTGTTTACCCTGGTAGGCTACCTCCTGTTTAGTCAGCGAAACATGAGTGGAAAAACCCAAGCTACTATCGACCGCATCTTCGCCCATATGTCCCTCTGAAACAGATGGTAGGGAGTTATTAAATGTTCCCAGTCAAAAGAAGAAAGAATTTCATATTGGTTACTTGTATGGACTGGAAAGTCGTATTGATTGTGTGCTCTATGGGGTCCCCGCCACTCATTAGGCCTAAATGTATTCTGCGGTTTGAAAAAAAACGCCTAGAGGGAGAATTTTCATGTCATCTGCTTCAGTAAAGGAATGGCCGGCCGTTTCCAATATATGCTGAACCAATGTTGGTGATCTAAAACTAAGGACCACACAGTCACCTAGCATGGACTTACTTGAATTTCTAATCCAATTGATTCTACGAACCATTTTAAACTCCAAAAACAAATGGTCTCTTATGCCTGTCCTATTGCCCAGCAAATGTAATGTCTTGTTTTTGAGCGTCGACCAGTGTTCCCGAGGACCAGGTGGGAGTTTTGGGACGTTAGCGAGTACCACTGTATACGGCGTGGCCTCTGTTGGAAGATGCAGAGAGGTATGTCGATTCATATCGCATATTTCACCTATCTCTAGGGGCCTACTCCTAGTGCCATTTTCCCCTTGCTGCGGCTTTATCTTCGTATGAATGCTGTTACTTGTATTGGTGAAGTGTTTGGTCTCAGTGCGGTGCACAGTCTAAATATCGAGTTTTTTATATCGAATGGACAGAATATCGAGTCAGAAATATCGAGATGTAAGTAATATCGAGGTAAGTAATATGGATGTATTTTATCGATTTTTAAAATAAAAAAAATATCGAAGTTAAAAATATCGAGTACTTAGGGGCCCATTACGATGTCAGGCAGATTGCCTCCGCCAGGTTGGCGGTAGCCACCACCGGCCTGGCGGAGGCAATCCGCCCGACATCCACACTAGTTTTCCCAACCGCCATATTAGTATGGCGGGGGGGACCTCGGCGGACGGAAAGACCGTCCGCTGCTTTTCCGCCCCGGTCGCCTTGCGTCCGGGGCGGAAAAGGAATAATATGGTGGCGGTGTCTATCAGACACCGCCAGCCATAATATGATGGGGGTCTGTAGGTGCCTTTCTGCGGCGGCGATGCCACCATGGAAAGGCATGCGGTCTTCACTCTGGGGGTCCCCTGCGGGCCCCCAGAGTGAAGGAGAGGTGGGGGTGCACACGGGGGGGTACCTGTGGTACCCCCCTTCATTTGCATTTACAAAGCAGCAGGCACCGCGTGGTGCCTGCCGCTTTGTAAATGCAAATGCTGTAATGCATTTTTAGCATTGTGGCGGGCGGTGCTTTCTGCACCGCCCGCCACAATGCTAAAAATACAGGATGTGCCCGCCACTGTGGCGGGCACATCCAAATACCCCCCACGGGACCCCCGCCCTTATGGCGGGCGGTCCCTATTACCAACATGATGGCGGGCGGGCAAAGTCTGCCCGTCATCCAAATGACCCCCTTAATATCTTATTTTTTGTTAGGTTAAAAATATCAAAAATTAAAATATCGAGTGTTAGAATATCGAAAGTAATAATATAGAGTGTCAGAATATCGATGTATTAAATATAGACTGTTAATAATGTCGAAAAATTTTGGTGTTTGTTAAAAAAATAAAGAAATATTTGTAAATTTATTAATAAAATAGAAATTAAATTTCTACTGAACTTTATTATTTATTTTAATTTTTTTATATATTTAAAAAAAAGAATTATACATTTTAGGAGCGGGATGTGGGTTTGTAGCGGAATAGGGTGAGGAGTGTTTTAAAATATATATATATATATAAATGATAATTTCGTTTAAATTTTCTAAAACTTTAATTTTTTTTTAAATATATTTAAAAAATGTGGATTACATTTTAGGAGTGGGATGTGGGTATTAGGTGAATAGGGTGGGGAGTGTTCTAAAATATATAGATATGAATTAATTATTTTTTTAATTTTATAAATATTTTAAATATTTAAAATGTATAAAAAAAGTATATTAAATTTTAGGAGCGGGATGTGGGTTTTTAGGGGAATACGGTGAGGAGTGTTTTAAGAAATACAAATTTAAATTACATTTTTTATCTAATATCAAAAATTATTATAAAAATGTAAATGTTTTCTAAAAATTGTATAATAAGCTTTTAGAACAGGAGGATGTGGGTTGTTATGGGAATAGGGTGGGGTTATTTTACATTAAATATAATTTTTTTTAAATAGTTTGTATTATTTTAAAAATGTTATATATTTTTTTTAATTGTTTAAAAATACATGATTGGTATGTTGGATTTAAGGTGAATAGATTTCTGCGAATTTTAAAATTTGGATGTATAATTTTTTGGAATTTAATTTCTAAATTTCAAATTTCAAATTTGTTTTTTAATTTTTTTTTTTTTTATTGGCATGTGTTTTTTTTATAATATGGGTGGGCAGTGTTTTAAAATTTGAAATTTAATTTGTAAATTGTAAAATATAAATTCAAAATATTTTACATTGGTTTGTTGTTTTGTTTTGTTATGAATATTTATAGGTGTTTAGGGTGTGTATTAAATTAAAAAATGAGAATGTAAATTTAAAATTTTATTTGAATATTTTCAATTTGAAAATTTAATTTATAAAATTTGATTTGAAATTAAATATAAAATATATTTCAGTAAATTTAGCTCACGCAAAGCTTATATAATAGAAAATGTAATTAATTTAGTTTTTTTGGTTTATTTTTGTTATAGTTTAATTTGAAATTCAAAAAAGTACATTTACATTTTAAAACTTAAGGGGCCTATTATGATGACGGGCGGACTTAGTCCGTCCGCCATCATATCGGGACCCGGGACCGCCCACCAGAAGGGCAGGGGTCCCGATCAGGGCATTAGGATGCGCCCGCCACACAGGCGGGCGCATCCTGTATGGTTGCCATTGCAGCAGGCGGAGCAGAAATCTCCGCCCGCCGCTATGTGAAAAGTGCACGTTGTGCTTTTCAAAGTGCAACATAACAGGCACCGCGCGGTGCCTGCCATGTTGCACTTTGAAATGCGGGGGGGTACCATAGGTACCCCCCATGTGCAACCCCCCAAACCAGGGACTCCCAGGGGGGCCCGCAACGGGCCCCCGCAGGGAGTCTCTGCATGCCTTTCCGTGGCGGCATTGCCGCCATGAAAATGCATTGTTGAAAGCCCATTGTATTATGGCGGGCGGTGTCTAACAGATACCGCCACCATGTTACTCGTTTTCCGCCCCGGCCGCACGGCGACCGGGGCGGAAAACATGCGGGCGGTGTTTCTCACCGCCGCGGTCCACCCCGCCATACTAATATGGTGGGGGAATTGGGCTGTGGATGTCGGGCGGATTTCCTCTGCCAGGCTGGCGGTAGCCACCGCCAGCCTGGCGGAGGGAATCCGCCCGACATCCTAATGGACCCCTAAATGTTCAAAATATTTATATAAAATGTTAAATATTTTAAATGTGAAAAAAATTCATTTTTTATATTTTTGGAGTGGAATTATTAATTGTTTGTGTTTAGTATGTTTAACTTTTACAATTTTTATATTTGTTTGAGTGATAATAGTAATTTATATAGGCTTACTGTCCAGCACCTTCCCAGACTTTATACTTGGTGGAGTGGGAATAGTAAATTATATGTGTTTAGTGTCCAGCACCTTCCCTGACTTTATACTTGGTAGAGTGGGAATAGTAAATGATATGGGTTTAGTGTCCAGCACCTTCACTGACTTTCTACTTGGTGGAGTGGGAATAGTAAATTATATGGGTTTAGTGTCCAGCACCTTCTCTGACTTTATACTTGGTGGAGTGGGAATAGTTAATTGAATGGGTTTAGTGTCCAACACATTCCCTGACTTTATACTTGGTGGAGTGGGAATAGTAAATTATATGGGTTTAGTGTCCAGCACCTTCCCTGACTTTATACTTGGTGGAGTGGGAATAGTAAATTATATGGGTTTAGTGTCCAGCACCTTCCCTGACTTTATACTTGGTGGAGTAGGAATAGTAGATTTTATGGATTGACAGTCTAGTATTGTTTAAGAGTATATATAATTATATTAACCTCATTTAAATATATACAATAATTAATATAATTGATAGTAGGAAAAAATTAAATAATCAGACTGAAACAGTTTTTAATGACTTTATTATGTTCAGAAGAACTTTATAAAATGGGAAAATAAAGTTATTCATATTTTTCAATGGTAAGTACACCTTTTTATTTTGATGATATATAGTTAAATAACATATTTACATTATTGTCATAGTTCTTTATTGGTGAAAAAAATTAAAAAAAAAAAAAACATTTTTAATACAATCAGTTTAAACAAAAAATGTATTCAGTGTACATTTGTTAGTTTATTTCACAATTATTTTTGTAAAAATAAAGATTTTTTTCTAGACTTATAGAACTAAAATATTTAATATTTTTCAATACAGTCTTTGTATATTGAAACATTTTTTAAAGGAAACATATTTATATATATCATCAAAAATAAGTAGGTATTGTTCACATTCATATATAATTGACAATTGTATTTTTTGAAATAAATTAATATTATTAATATATAAAATATTAATAATATTAATTTTTACAGAGGTAAAGTTTTATTACATAGGTAATGTTTTTTATTTATTATTTGTACATATAAACAGTAAATAATAGTAACGTAGTAAACTGTTTCATATTTATACCATAATATAAGTATTTTTTTAAAGTAAATGTTTGTTAAATTAATATTAAGTAACTGAAAATAACATATAGGACATTGTTAGTAATTTTTATAACATTGTTATATTTTTTTAAATTTAAAAAAATACAATAGTTTGATAATATTGATTTAAACATGTTTTAAATGTGTTTAGAATGTTATTTAATGTTAATTTGAATGGGACTATTTGTTTGTTAGGGACTATTTTGTAACCGCGTAATGTTATTTTGTGTTATATCGACGTGGAAGAGCTCGTGGTTGGACGCTGCTTCGCATGTGGAAGGGTAAGTTTAATTTTAAGTATATTATTTTATTTAGATATATAGGGGGTCATTAGGATGGCGGACGGACTTTGCCCGCCCGCCATCCTGACGGGGATTGGGACCGCCCGCAATAAGGGCGAGGGTCCCGTGGGTGGTATTAGGATGCGGCCGCCACAGTGGCGGCCGCATCCTGCATTTATAACATTGTGGCGGGCGGTGCTCTCTGCACCGCCCACCACAATGCCATAAATGCATGTATGCATTTGCATACACAATGCGGCAGGCACGTGCGGTGCCTACCGCATTGTATATGCAAATGCAGGGGGTACCACAGGTACCCCTGTGTGCACCCCCCACCCCTCCTTCACTTTGGGGGCCCACAGGGTGCCCCCAAAGTGAAGACCGCATGCCTTTCCGTGGCATTGCCGCCACGGAAAGGCATTGTAAAATGCCCATCATAATATGGCTGGCGGTGTCTGATAGACACCGCCACCATATTATTCCTTTTCTGCCCCGGCCGCAAGGCGACCGGGGCGGAAAAGCGGCTGACGGTCTCTCTGTCCGCTGAGGTCCCCCCCGCCATACTAATATGGCGGGGGGGGAACGAGTGAGGATGTCGGCCGCCAGCCTGGCGGGGGCAATCCGCCAGACATCCTAATGGCCCCATAGTTTGAGTGTTTGTGGAGTGTGTATGGGTTTTCTAGTGTTGTGTAGTTGTAGGATGTGTGTGTTTTAGGTGGTAGTTCCGGTTTTTGTTTTAGTTCCGGTTTCTCGTTTTGGGATTACTATGTTGAGGTAGGAATAGGATTAGAAATGTTGATTAAATGAAATGTGTAATGTTTAATAATGTTTGTAAATGTATGTTTGGGTGTATTGTGTGTGGGTGGGTATGTTTCTTTTCTGTTGTTTAGGTACTTCGCATGGATCTCGTTTTTGGGAGAAGATTGAGGTTTTTTTATAGTAAGAAGTGTGCAGATTATTATTTAATCTTTTTTAAACACACTTTCTTAATTTATTCATTTTCAAGGAGCGTTTCTTTTATTTTTTATTTTTTTCGGGTTTTTAATGGTTTATCGTAGGATCGATTTTGGAGAAGAATCGTTATGGATGTGTTTTTTTTTTTTTCTATTTGGTTTCCTTAGAGCATTTTTTAACTTTTTGATAACTATTTTCGGGTTTTTAAGGGTTTTCGAGTGGATCGTTTTGGAGAAGAATTTTTTTGCATTTGTTGCTACTTTTATTCGTTCCTTTGGATTGTTTGGATCGTTTACTACTATGGAAGGATTTTTTTCATATCAAAGGTTTGTCTTCAGCAACAAAGTGAGTACGTTTTTTTCATTTATTTTTTGGGTGGGATTGTTAATGTAATTATTAAAGTATTTTAGGTTATATGTTAGAAATTTTAAGAAAACTGTTCAGATATATTTCTATAAAATTGTATAAAATATATTTGACAATTTTGTTACAGTTTCTAGCATGTGTTTTATATATATATTTTATGTCTATTATTTGTTCTGTATAGGTATTTCAGATATGTTTAAAGAATTGTTTTTGCTATCATAGAAAGATATTGTAGGCCTCTGGTTGTTGGGTATAGGGTAACTTGTTCTTGTAAGGTGTTGTACATTTTTGTTTGTTTGTTTAGTTAGCTTAGGGCCAATTAGTGTAACAGATTGTTCCATTCCGAGTTGTTGGTAACTTTGCTTCTTTTGTAATGATTGGAGTAGTTTTCAGTTTTAAGTTGAGTAGCTATTATAAAGTGGTGGTACTTACTTTTCCTTTGTGGAGTCTTTTTTTTAATGTAGCAGGTTTCTCTCTTGCTGAAAATGTAGCAGAGTTTCCCCTTCTTCAAGTTTTGTGGCGCAAAGTGTTATTTAGTTTCTTGTTTGCTTTCTTTTTATAGTGTTGCTGTAATATGTTAGTTTTTTTATTGGTTGGCTTAATTGTTTGGTGTTTTTTATTGGTTGTTTTTGAGTTGTTTTATTTGGCAGTATTGTGGTTTTAATGGAAGATGTCAAATACCTTTTTATTTTTCGTGGAGCCTTTTTATCTTAATTTTTATATAAAAAATGATTTGTATTGTGAGTTATATCATGTTTTATGTATTTACATGATGTGAATGTATTGTGTTTTAGAAATGTAAATTTAGTAAATTTTTTGGATGTTTATGAAGTCAGTGATTATAGTATGTATTGTTTTATATAATTATATTGGGTTATGTTAATATTTATCATGATTTTTTCGTTAATTATTGTGTTTTTTATGAGGTTTACTGAAGTCAATAAAATGTTTTTCTATATTTTTGTGGTTAATATTTTTATATTCGATATTTAGGCATAGGTCTTTACATGTGTTGAGAGTCGATATTTTATGTTTCGATATTTTTTACTGTCGATAATGTTGTTGTCGATTTTTTTTTGTTGCGATACTGTGGAGTCCATATTTGTGTAGTTTCTTGTTTAAGTATTGGTAGTCGATAATTTTACTTCGATATTTTAGGAACTCGATATTCGTTCTGTCGATATTGTTTTAGTGATCCCTCAGTGCTTATGGCTGTTACAGTGGGACCTGAACTATTGCACATATTATCCAGGATTCCCTGTTATGCTATGTCTAAAGCCCCCACCTGATTGTTGGATGCCCCCGATCTTCTGTACATTGGATTGGACAGGGTTTGTTCGGTTAGTACTGAAGATACCCTGTTCGATCTTCTTTAATCTATCATCAACCGAAATCAATCGTTTAAGTAGGGGGTCATTCATAGCTGAGATTCTCACTCCTATAAGGGAGCATAGCTCGTCTAGATTGAACGGAGGGGATGTGTGAGCTAAGTGGGCTGGGTTAGTGGCTTGCTGTGCAGTGATGTCGGCAAGGTTTACTACAGGTTGGAGACCACCCGTTTTCCCAACAGAGGCTATTTCATGTTTATCGGTTCTGGGGACAGATGTATTGGGCTTTGCTAGACCACGGCTTTTCCTTTTTTTAGGTTATGGTTCCCTGCCTGTGCTCCCGTTAACCTTCTTTCGCCTTGTGATAACCATTGATGTAATTAGTCGGCTTTCCTGTCATTGTGAGGTCCCTGGGGTTATGGGCTCTAGATCAGTATTGGTTGTGTGGGGATGGATTCTGTGGCCTTCAGAATCAGTTGCACTTCCTATAGAATGTTGGAAAGACTGCACTGTGGAGCTGCAGCTACCTAATGATAGCACAGGTTCGAGTGAGAGCCTACGCTCCGTCAACTAACTTTTGTGCATTAAAACAGTTTCAGCTCTGCTTAGAAAGGCATCAAGGGTACCTACAACCCCTTAAACCATGTTTCGTTTGCTCATGTTTGCAAAACCCCAGCTTAAACAAATATGGCCTAGCTACTACACACAAGCAGTATTTGGTATATATAACACAGGCGTACAGGCTTACAGTTCAAATGTCTGTGGTGTGGCCAGCCTGGCCTCCTCTGGGCGCAGACGGGCCCGCCCTTGGCCCAGGCTTAGCCCAGGCATGCCCGCGCATGTCCTGCGCTGCGGAAGCCTTCGCCCCCTTTTGAGCTCCTCCTGTCGCTCAGCAGTGCGGTGCGCAACATGCGCGCCACACAGGATGTTGGGAAGTGTGGTCTTAGCGGGCTTAGTGGGTCCAGGCTAGTTCAGGCGTGTAGCGGCGATTTCCAGCGCCTCGAGCCTCCCTATCGGTTGACCCAGGCAGTGGCAGCAGGAATCAAATGTCAAGGGCACAGGTGCTGTACTGCGACAAACAAAGTGGGCTTCCGCACGGCGGGAGCCCTCGCCCCCTTTTGAGCGCCTCCTGATGCTCAGCAGTGTGGTGCGCGACGTGCACGCTGCACAGGATGTTGGGAAGTGTGGTCTTGGCGGGCTTAGTGGGCCCAGGCGAGTTAAGGCGTGTAGCTGCAATTTCCAGCGCCTCACCCCTCCCCAGCGGTTGACCCAAGCAGCGGGAGCAGGAATCAAATGTCAAGGGCACAAGTACTGTACTGCGACAAACAAAGTGGGTTGTCTTATATATTGAAGCAGATGGAGTCTTCAGTGAAATGAAAGACTTTAGTCACCTGTTTAAGTCAAACACAATATTACAATGAAGTAAAACATCTTAGTGGCCTCAACGACAGACTTTACATCAGTAGTGTGGTAAAAGTACTAAAAGAACACTCATAGTAATGTAGGCACATCCACACAGGGCATTAGCTATCATATGTAACTCGTCTTGCACTGACTCATAGTGGAACATGGTCACATGCTGCACTTCATGGACCAATGGCATGAAGAGCATGTGAAGATGAGCATAACAAACTCCTATTTGTATATATAAGTGATTCTTATGGGCACCATACATTCTGTCCCAAACGAAAACAATGGAGCTTATTCTTATGAACTGGTGAGAACCATCACAAAATTAACTTAACACAACTTTCAACATCGCAGTCTATCATGGGAAAATTACTCTGTGTCAACTATGTATTCAAAACACAGCGGTACCATGTGATAGTCTCACTGGAATGCGCCAAATTACCGCGATAAAACCAATGCGACTCCGCAAAAGTGAGAAACACGAACGCAAAAAAAGCTGCGATGAGGCCAATTGTGATACAAATATCTGCGAAAATCTGCAACAAGCCTGCAATTCACACGTGCCAGATGAGAAAAAGAACCACAAAAGTAGAAAAAAACAGACAAACAAATGTCAAACAGCAGCGAAGCACAATGGATGTTGCTGGAGCAAGTACGGAGGAGAACCAGAACCCCACAAGCCCCTCGGAGAACCTGCCTGGGACCTTGAAGACAGGGAAGGGCAAGGAGAAGAAGAGTAGGAAGAAGTGGTTCAGTCCGCAGGAAAACAGGATCCTGATATCGAAGGTGGTAGAACACCATCAACAACTGTTTGTCACCTCCACTGTGTCATTGGCAACCAGAAATGGACTATGGCAGTCCATCGTGGACAAGGTGAATGCAGTGTGAGTGCTGAAGAGGACAATGGAAGAGGTCAAGAGGCGCTGGAATGATGTCAAGCGCAAAACCAAGCTGAAAATCGCCAACAACTGGAAGGCAGCAATGCAGTCTGGAGGTGGGAGTCCCGCACCACAGGAGGAGCTGAACGATATGGAGGAAGTGGTGTCCACAGTCATCAGTGAGGAGACAGTGGAAGGAGTTGGGGGACTGGACACTGCTCAACATGACTGGACACACCAGCACCAGGGTGAGTAATGACCAGGGACTGGTGGGACAGAGGGAGATGGGCACAATGGAACCCATGCACTATTTAGCTGAGCACATCTGCGGACAAACCATGCCCCAGCACCCAACTCCCACCAAGAGACCAATGTACGCAAGTATGCAACATCTCAGCACTGTATAAGCACAGAAGTCAAAGGCACATCGAATGAAATAATGAAGGGGCAGCAAAATCAGAGCTGAAGGGGCAACTCCTCCAAAATGCAACACACACACATCATGGTGTCAAAATGCCCATTGCCCCCCATCAAATAGACAGCTCCTCCCAAACAGGCTCAATGTACACAGTCATGCAGTCTGTATGAAAACATGTACAATACAACAACAAACATGTGGACACATTGTTAAACTGCATATCCCCTTCACATTGCAGAGGGAGAATCAACACCTCCAGCAGAGCAGCACGACCATCTCTTCTCTGATGATGAAGAGGACCACCACAGCTTTGACTCCGAGGCCCTCCAACAGATCGTGGACAGACTCCGCAGCCCACTTCCAGGAGCTGGGCAGCCCAGCTGCATTGAGGGGACCCCACCCCCTGCACAGACCACACTGCAGGCAGCACCCACCACCACAGCTGCCTCCCAGGAACCCCACGAAGTACACATGGCCTTACAACACCGTGTGTTGGGGTGCCAGGAGAATCTGGATGAACAGGTGCAGGTGGGCTTCGAACGCATGGCAGACAAAGTAGATGCCATATGTGGGTGTCTGAGTCCCATCACAGACCACTCACGGTCCCTAACGGACACCCACAGTCTGCTCCATGCTCTCCAACAGACCATGGCTGACATCGCTGGAGCCCTGACTCAGAGAATAGAACAACTGTCCAGTCAGAATGGCTCTAAGGATCTCACACAGGAGTTGGGAAACATGCGGAGGTTAATAGAGACCATGGAGCAGGCGAATGCGGAAAAAGCGGCTGCCACGGCTACACACCAGCGAGTGGTAGCTGGGTTCCTCAATGACCTCAAGACCATCCTCATGGCATTGCAGCCACAAGGCTTGGCACTGATGCATGCTGCTGCTACCACTACATCCACATCCTTGCACCCTGAAGTGTCAGTGCCGCACAGTGCAGCAGATATTCCACTTCCAGCTCCTGAGGTGTCACTGCGGCACAGTGCAGGATACAGAACACCACCACCCACACGTGAGGCAACATGCAACAGCAGTGGACGAAGATGTGGATGAACCTGCCTTCATGGTACGAAGGACGAAGTAGCATTCTTCTCCACCATATGTCCGGTTTCTGCTTGGTTCCGCCCTCTGCATCATCACCTTCCACTGTCCCCCAATACATTTTGCGACACTCAACTTGTACCTCGACATGGACTGCCATATTCTGTTTGATCACCAATGACACAGCAATCAGACTGCAAACTGAAATCTTCCCCTTCCTTTGGACTTGTCATTCCTTGATGGACTCTGGCTGGCCCTCCATGGGCCAACATTGTCATGTGGGGTTTGCACAGCCCTGTACTGCTCCAGATGCATCCCTCCACTGAATGTGCATTAAACATTTGTAATCACACAGATGTGTCAAGTCTATGGTCTTCCAAGTTTGCAAGTATGGATGAATGTAGGCTCAGTGAATTCCTCTTATGTCCATGTGGCTCATGGCAACAGGGACACATGCATTTGTTACTTCCTTGTCCAGCCCCGTACGGAACCATGCCCAGTGCCCCGGGGTCATGGTTCACACCCTTACGCTGGACTGGTATATGCCAGCCCAGACCACATTGCTTACGCTCACAGGGGGGACGGCAATACTACCTGTCTCAGGTCTACCCTGTAGTGATCTGCTGATCACCAGTCTAGTTGTCAGCATGCCACAGCCACTCCCTCAAGGCTGGCTTACACCCACACCCATTCAGCACACGCATCAGAGGTCAGGTGACCATGCCAATGAAAAAAGCTGGGCGCAGGTGCTTGATGCCATTTCCAAAGTTTTTGGGTGTATCCGTGTGGTGTTCATGTAGGCTTGAGGGCTCAGAGTCCTGCAACATCACATTCCCCCGGCCCGGAGGTGACATGAGGGTGTCTGCACCAAAATACCCAATGATACAAGGTCCATAACTTGAGGGGCACAGACTTGGTGACAACGGATACACTGCGGCCGGCACAGGCACACCGCCACGGGACGGAGACTTTCGATGCACTGAGGTAGGGGCACCTTAACCCCTTCCATGCTCATGACGAGCTGAGCTCGTCATGAGTTGCGCCTCTCGCATGCTCATGATGAGCTCAGCTCGTCATGTAACGCGGGTTTTTTTAAATTGCCGCACAGCGCGAAAATCTTGGCTGCACGCATGCGGTTAAGTGCTGAATGGGACTGCTCAGGATTTGTGTGCCCTGCTGGACCGCAGTGTAGGCCAGAGCCAGTGGGCAGCACGGGCCTACCACCACTTAGCGTTGCCTCCTAAATCACAGTGGCACCTCAAGGGCTGAGAGGGTGTGCAGCCTGCGATGATGCCGGGTGCACTGGTATGTCCTCTGCCAATGGCGAAATCAAGACGCAGAATCAAATGTGAGACCTGGTGGCCTGCGGAGCGGGCTACATGATGTGGAGGGTGCCATAATCATGGGCCCCGGGCTTGGGGCTTGTACCAGCATGTGGTGGGCTCTCATTGCAACATGCCAGTGGCTTAAGATGAGCGGTGAGGCCTGGTTGCACAGGGGCGGGCATGCATCGCTGGGCAGTGGGAGGGGCTGGGGTGCATCTCCCTGGGTGCGCAGGGGCGGACAGGCGATGATGTTGTGTGCAGTTGAATGTACTTTGCCATTCATGTATCTGGACTCTGTTTCAGATGTGGGACCTAGTGAACTGCACTACATAGCGGCATATTTTTGTAGACACACCGGTGTCAGTAGGTGAGCAGTGAGGCCTGGGTGCGCAGTGTTGGCACTCTCTCTCCCTGTCCATCTCTTTTGTTATCTGTGTCTCTCTCCCCCTCTCTGTCCGTCTGTCTCTCACTCCCCCCTCTCTGTCCGTCTTTATCCCTCTCCCCCTCTCTGTCCGTCTTTCTCTCTCTCCCCCCTCTCTGTCCGTCTTTCTCTCTCTCCTCTCTTTCTCTCTCTCTTCCTCCTTCGCTCTCCCTGTCCTTTGATGAGCGCAAGCCACACCTTCTCATTTGGATTTTTGTCTTGCAGGCTGTGACCTACAGATTGTCCCGAGGAGAGCCGCCATGTGTCTTCGTTTCTGTTCTGTGTTTTTTTAATACATTTCCAATTGTTAATTTGAAGGTGAATGTGTGGTGCTCATTTTTATGACAACAAATGCATGTCACCAAATGTGATTGTGCGACATTAGGCTGATTATTTGGTACATGTTTCGTGGAGTTGATGTGGCATGTCTTTGCCCAGGGGGATGCCCAGGGAGGAGGGGTCCTGGGGGTGGTGGCGGTGGGTGTTGTGGCCCTGTTGGGGCTCCCAGCTGCATGATCGGTGGCTCCATGGCATCAGTTGCCCTTCAGGTGTGGCTCTGGGTTGGGCTGCCTTTTCTGGTGCAGGCTGTCATCCGACTTTACACCAGGTCAGAGCAGGTGTTAGTTTCCTGCTGCTAAGGCGCCTTATCGCCTGTTTTGGGGTCTTATTGCTGATCTGGCTGGTCGTTTCGAATGTTGCAGAGTGGTGTTGTTGCGGCTTTTGGCATGGGAATGCCTACTCTGCATCTCATTAACGATAGTTTGCGGGGGTGATATGTGGCGATGATTTTTGTGGCTGCTATCGCAGGTAAACTGGTGATATGGGCTGTTAACACCAGCTTGTGAATGGGGCGATACATTTATCACCACTTTGGCTGCAATAAAGTTCTGTTAACACACCGATAAGTCCTTGAGAATATGCCCCAATGAGTATTATAAATAGCAGAGGCAACTCTTTATCGGGGTCATTACAGAGCACACCCCTACCTTCTGTGAGGTCCTACATTATGCCCCTTACCTCATCCAACTCTGCACAACTTTATAAACAATGCCAGTGTGCAGGCCATCACTCTCGGATTTGTCTCTAGGGTTCTGATCACAGGAGGAGTAGGTGGGGAATAAGTAGGGTGACCAACCATTCATCTACAAAATGTTGTTTAAAACACAGCACTCTAGGTGGATGTCTGGATTGTGCATGAGAGGGGGTAGTCAACTAGAATCCTCTCACACAGGCAGAACCCATTCTATTAAGCAGACATCCTGCAAGTACCTATGACAGCACAGTATATGTGCTGAAATGTGGCTGTCAGGGCACACATCAATGCATCCCTGAGGCCAATGAGAAGCCATCCAGAACTGCAGGCCAGGATCTGCAGCACAGTCTCAGATTCTTTTAGGGATCGAGTTGGGCATTCCCCTTTTCAAACCTGGCCATGCTACTCTGTCTGACTCCTTGTTGAGAATCATATATTGCTGGTTCCAATGTCCACTGCCAGAGTTCTACTCTGTTACTGCCATAGAGCATGCTGCAGCTGTCATATTTAAAACAGTTCAAGGCAAAATGCAAGCCTTGACATATTAGAAGAAATTCTTGACATAGGGGCCCCTATGGAAACATGTCGGCACTCTAATACTAGAGGAAATTCTTAGCAATGGGGCATCTGTGGCACAATGATGGCACTTTGATATTGCAGGTAATTATTAGCATAGGCACAACGGGGGAGGGAGCATAATGCCTCTCAACCCAGCAAAGTTCAACCCACTGCATTCTGGTAAATGCAGTACCCTTACTTCAAAGTTGCTGTAGTTTTTCACCAAAGTTGGTATAAGTAGTGCTGTTATCTCTAAACATGTGTTTCTAGGGTTAGCCCATCATCAGTAGTAAGAAGAAGTAGTAGAGAGCAGAGAAAATAATCTAGGTTGCTGAAATGTTGCTCAAGTCTTCACAGGTCACAGTACCACTTGGGCAGCATTTCAGAAGACGCAGTGCTGGTGCTGACATACTGGAGGCCAATGTTTGCCTCAGAGAGGGCAACCACAACATATTGGGGTGGGGGTGCATAGGGTAGCAAACCATGGTGTCATTCGGGCTCTGAAATAGGAGGTAAAAGTCAACATACAGGCCACCCATGGTATGTGGCCAGTATCAATAGCGCTATTATGGTATATGAATATTTTATGCAATTCTTGTCACAAGGGGTGCTGATTACATTATGCTGGTATTGGAACAATTAAGGTAATTCTTAACATATGGGAAAATCTTGAGTCAAACCTTGAAAAAATGTGGTACACTCCTGGCAGGTATTACACCTCACCACTTTCAAATATTAACAGCCACCACTGATAAATAAATGTCCTCACCCCCCTGATTGCCTCTAGTTCCATCAGGTCAGAGTTCTACTATCTGTTGCTCAATGCCTCCCTCTCGGTGTCTGTTGTTCTGTCTCCACAAGCCTTATGTTTCGTTCAGGCTCCCACTCTCTCTCAGTGCATCCATCTCTCTCTTGCCTTAATCATCCTCCTCTAGGGGCATCCTTCTAAACCTTTTGAGAAGAGCAGTACATATTTCCCAAACGCCTGCTTAATGCCATACCATTCTACCCACAGCTGTAGCAAACGTATTGTAAAGCAAAGACCAATGTGATATCAGGGTGAAGAAGCAGGGTCAACATCCATCAGGAGCCAGCCACTTTTCTTGGCCTGTTGCTGCTGCAGGTAGCTCAAAATGTACTGTCCATTCAAAATTAAAGAGCTGGGTTATAATATGTGGCCTTAAGTGAACAATCACATCATTCTGCTAGGACAACCGTAGCCCACACAGAAATCACTCACTACTGCAACAGTAGAGGCCTGTGCACAATAGCCAGCCTTCAATGGGCTATGGCACCAATCTACATAGCGCCACTGCAGCAGTGTATATAGCATCTGCTTCTTTTTCAGGAAAGAGCTGTTGCAGAGTGCATGAAAATCAATAAATAGGTGATAATTGATCCTTAAAAATACTGCTTCCTGAAGTTGAAGATAGTTCCCTCTTCACATCGAAGCAATAGGAAAGAGAACACTTCGGTTCAAAAACTGGAGTTTAATAGTACCATCTGCTGGATTTCATAAAAATATGATTTTGAAATGATGAATAATGCATGACTGTTTTGAAAGAAACCCAACTGAAAATTCGTAATGCTACTGAAATTAACTTTTAGAACTTATCATGTTTGAAGAATTGAAGAACAAATGTACAACTAGGCCCTAATTTATGAGAACTGATGCATCACTGTGGTAAGGCAACGATTCATCAGATGCATCATATTACGGTACAGTGCACCAAGGAGTAAGGTCCCATGGTGCATCAAAACAATTATGCCTTCGTGGGATTACGCTGCTGCAGAGAAACCTGATACAAATACAGTAAAAGTGGCGCTAGGCTGCTTTGCGGCACATAAAGCAACGCAAATCACCGTAGCGTCACATTGGAGTGCGTCGTGCATTAAACATCCATTAAACAGTGAGCTATTTGAAGAAAAATAAAATCCACATACCTCAAAATGGAGAAATGGAGCAGGCAGTAGCAGCCAGGACAACAACCAGACAGGCACCCAGGAGAAGAGGAAGAGTAATTGTAGTGAGGAGGAAAATTTTAATTCTTATAAAAGAGGTGACAAACTCTGAGCACCAACTCTTTATCACGTCTAAATTGCCATTAGGGAACAAAGAGGCCAATTTGAAGTCCATAGTGGACACGATTAACAGTGTCAGGCACGCTAAAAGGACAGTGTCAGAGTGCAAGAAGTGCTGGCATGATTATAAGCATAGAACTAAGGAGAAAATGGTCAACAACCTAAAGGCAGCAGTGCGGGCTGGAAAAGGAGGGTCTGAGTTACCGGAGAAACTGACGTCCTTGGAAGAGTAGGTGGCAGCAGTCATCCCAACAGAGTTGGTGGCTGGAATTCCCTGACAGGACAGTGCTGGCTATAAGGACCAACAAGACCTTCATGGTAAGTGGCAACAATGGACAATATGACCAAAAATGTCATGCCCTGCAGCTCACCAAGCTGCGTTCCTGCTTTGCACTGTGCTAAGGGTAAGAGAAAGAGTTGGAAATGCTCAGATGGCCAGTCATAAATCATAGAAATGTAAGTCAAATTGCCCAGTCACATGGTGTAAAGCCCAGTCCAGCTCTGTCAAGTTTGTCCAGTCCATGTATGATGTGCAGCAACAGTCCAGGCTCACCTGGAACTTGTAGTATAATGTATAACATTAGAGACTAGGACTACAAGTCCCACAATGCAAAGCTACAAACCAGAACTGGACCACCACATCATGCCTGGACACTGGAACCCTGTCCACCCTGACTTTGAGAATGCATGCCCCCTTGCACCATGAGGCTGTCTGTCTTGGGGTCATGTAGCCAAATCTGGACTGCAAAGCAATGGAATGGAATGGAGGTGTCAGAGGATAAACTCCTTACCTGAGAGGGAGGTCAGGTGTGGTGCATGTGAAGTATCACAGCAAAACATTCACCCCCAGTCACAGATCTGGGTTTAATCCATCGGTATTTTGCTCACCAAGCCACCCCAGTTCAGACATGGCCCCGTGGGTCCTGTGCTCACTACGCCACTGGAAACAAGCTATCCTGGCTGATGACGGCTGATAGCCAGAAACCGGTCGTAGGATGCTTGATTCTGGTCCAGGGAAGACATGGCTTGGCAATTCGGGCTGGACCGCACCCATGTGGCACAGGGACAAGACTGATTTGGATATGGCCATGTCTGAACTGGGGTGGCTTGGTGAGCAAAATAACGATGGATTAAATCCAGATCTGTGACTGGGGATGAATGTTTTGCCATTGTGCAAAATTCCATCCATCATCTTGTGTGTTTTGCATGTGAAGTATCACCACATAGGAACATAAGAAGAGACACATGTATAGTCACTAGCATGAAACTACATTGTACGCAGCTGTCCCGAAGTGCAGGGTGAGAGCATACAGGTGTAGCCTGTCATAGTAGAGATCACCCTAACTCCTGTCATGTACACATTCATACTGGGGGTAGGGGTGAATGCAAGTGATGTACCTCTGAGGACCATGTGTGTTTGTTCAAAGAATAGGTGGTGTGTGAGCCCAATGGGCCCCTGGTAGTGCAGTGCAATGTAGCTGTGCCTGAGCACATTGAACTGATACTGTGTCTGAATATGGAGACATTCCATAGCAAAATAGTGAGAAGTGGCATGTGTTTCGCAAGGTAGCCTGAGAAATACACATGCACTGCTCTGTCTGATAGTGTCACACTAGTGTTGCAGCTAGGAAGGGATGACATAGAAGAGGGCATTGGTGTATTACACCCTGCATAAGATGTGGACCTTGGTGAAGATATAGTATGTGTCAGGAGGAGGCCAGAAAAAGAAATGTCTGACCGTGCCAAATATGTCAAAGCAGGAGGATGTGAAACATGAAACTGGGAAGTAACAGGATGTGCTAGGTTTCCACAACTATGGGCAGGGTTCAGGGATGGTTGGAGGATGAGGTGTGTGGGCCTAGTTGTGTGGGAAACATGGGTTGGTACACGTCTCCGATCATCATCACTAATAGCTTGCCCCATAGCCCTCAAAAAAAGGCAGCCACATTGGTAAATGGGATGTGGTGACTCATATGGTGAGTGTCACATGAGAGTCAATGTATGATCTGGATTCCATTAGTGTGTGACATTAAGTGGGGTCTGTGGGCCAAAATGGGGATTTCCACAGGAGTTATGTACATGTGCAAGTGTTCAAGACTAAGACAAACAATGTGTGATACTCTGCAGATAACCAACTCTGGAAATTGTGAATTGGGGTCAGTAATCTTCCTAGTGTGAGTGGGTCTATCACCTCAGAGTTGGCACACTGGTCGAACTACGGAGCCAACTGTGTGTGTAATGAAATCAGCAGTATACACAAATCAGAAAACCATGGTTACGGTTCACTGATAAAATATCAAAGTTAAAAATATATACGTAAAAAATATTGATGTAAAAATATAGAATACAACAATATTGCTTTCGACCTTGTAAACCGCCAGAAACTCTGGAGTGCCCTGTCTGATATAGGACTACACCCTGTGCTGATATCCTTCCTAGCCGATATGCATAAAGACACAAGGGCAGCAGTTTGCTACAATGAGGACGGGAGCCTGACAGATGCAAGGCCGGTAAAGCGAGGGGTAAGGCAAGGCTGTATCCTTGCTCCTCTGTTATTTACACTCTATATAAACAAGTTGGGTGAAGCCTTGATTTTATCATGTAAGGACATTCCCAGAGTTGGTCATAAAAAGATACCTGCATTACTTTATGCAGATGATGCCATATAAGTAGCTAGGACTGCACGAGGTTTACAATCCCTGTTAGACTTCTTTATTAATTTTATGGACTCTTTGGATTTAAAAACTAATTTAAAAAAATCACATGCTATGTCGCTAGGTAGTAGACGGGCGAAAGGGGCATAGTTTGTCTGCAAGGGGCTGGAACTCAGTAAAGTACCCACCTTCCCAAACTTGGGTATTGTTTTTGATGATAGAAGATCATGGGCCATGCAGCGCGCATTGAAAAAAACACATTAGCGAGGGCGACAGGGGCCCTGTTGGGCTTTGCTAAACGTTTAGACTGTAAGCCATTACCGGCCATTATGAAAATTTATAGCGCTAAGTGTTTGCCCATGGTGTTGTATGGGAGTGAGGTGTGGGGCTACACTAACTCATGTGAGATCCAAATGGCAGAAAACGTCTTTTTTAAGAAAATTTTATCGCTCCCTCAATCCGTAGCATCGTTTAATGTATATGAAGATTTGGGGGCGGGTTATATTTCTGACCAGATTGCGGTAGCGCCGTTATTAGGGTGGTTGAGAATGTGGGCACTGAAAGCGCCGAATTTAAATCAATTAATTATCCAGGATTGCCTGTCCCTGGATAAGGTCTCGGCGATACCATGGTTCCAATATATTAAAATGCAAACAGACTTAATGGGTAGCCCTGACTTGTTTACAAACCCTAGGGCCCTAAGTACAATCATGATTAAGGCAGTAAAATCCCAGTATCTAAACAGGCTGAAGGTACAGAGGGAAGATGAGGAATTGGCGAAACCTTCGGTGAGAAAATTTGTTATGTTAAGCACGGGGAGAGAGATCCAGTCATACCTGACATACATAAATTAGCCATTCCACTTGTTTGTTCTGCTAAGATTTAAACACGGTTTGTTGCCTTGGCTGTTATCTTTCCCCAGAGGATTTGCCAAAAGTGGGATGTTGGGGCCGTGTCCGTGTGACAATAAATCGGAACAAAATGCCCTTCATATGAACTTTTTCTGCAAATTCTATGTTTTGCAGCGAAAGAAATTCATTCTCCCACTATTAAGAGGGTGCAATTTTGAACAGTCCCGACCAGCCCTGGTTTATTTGCAAATGTTAGGAACTGTTGTGATATGCTTTGGGGTGGCAAGCTACATCACAGGGGCTGTGAGATGTCGCAAGAAAATGCTGCTACCATAATTACCCCCTTTTGTACTCTTTGCACGTAGTTTATTAGATAGTTTTTATATAATTGTATGTGAAAAATTTTGGAATTCGAATTTTAAAAATGATTAACTCTCCGTTTAGTGACAAACTTTTTTATTGTATATATGTATTCACCAATTTATATTGTAATATACTTCATTGTGTAATTAGGACCCAGTGACATGATTAACTGTGAAAAGGAATTATTGTGTATGCTTTGATGGTTTTAAAATTTTTAACCGAATAAAGCTAAATCTTGAATTGAATTGAATTGAATTGACTCCATATACTTAAACAGGTAAGTACAAAAATATAGCAAAAAAATATCAATGTAAAAAATATAGTTGTACAAAATATCAAATTATATATAAATATATATATATATATATATATATATATATATATATATATATATATATATATCACTACGAAGAATTTCCCAGTTAACAGGAAATGCACGACGACACACAAAGGTTGCTGTGCTTCAAAGATTTATTTTAGGCAGCAAAAACAAACAACGCGTTTCACCTCACGGCTTGCTCACGTTTGTAATGGATTGCAAAACGATAGTCCTATTTACAAAAAACCAAATAATGACATTGAAAAAGGACTGCAGTGCACTCACCCCCCAGTGTAAAATACATGGCAGACATATTGGAGAGGTATAGTATCTAAAGCAAAAAGCAATATAATATGCAGTTAATACCTCAAAAAATGATAGATACAAAAGATGTTTAGTTGTCAATGACACAATAAATCAAATCAAATCAAATAAGGCTGCACAGACATGTAGGATCAAAGATTATTCATCTTAACCAGCAAATCCACATGGATAAACCCTGTTCTCATGTATTCACAAAATATTAAATGATTGTCTTTATGTCTCATAATGCCGCCCAAGTGGGCATGGTCACTTTCCAACAAAGCTTATTAGACCTCATAAGTGTATAAAACAAATTATGGTAACAGGTAATTCATATGGACAGTCCATGTTCCAAATTAATAATAGAGTGTTAATTCTCTCTTTGTCTCTTAGTACCGCCCATGTGGGCACATTTTGATCCTACTACACAGATAATAATTCATCTAAGGCAGCCCAATAAACATAGTACCAGTATGATCATCATAGAAAATGTCTTCAGTAATTCATGTTCCTCATCTATCATATCGAAAGATCATCCTAGTTTTCCACTGTTGTATCCTATCCTGGAATATTTGATATCCAATAGTCCCCAAGTGCAAAGTATCTGTGAATTAATTAAAAACAAAAATGTTTTAAAATCAAGGCGCAATATTACAGCGGACTATGCAGGCAAGACTATGTTCAATATGCAGGATTTGCAAAATTTACAAAAATCTAAAAATGGTACCTAATCATTTCACCAGTCAGATGGCCATACTTTTGACCCATATTCAATTCTTGAGACTACTTCTCCAAATGAACAGACAATTCTTCATGATTATTGAGCCCCTCCGGGTATGTACATTCAAAATCAATAATCATTCTTGATTCAAGTTTGCGTAAACATGCAGTTCTATCTCCTCCTCGAGTCCCAAGATCTACTTTGTCCAGCACCACCATTTTGAGAAGATTCTCGTTCTGGTAATGCTGCTCGAAGAAATGTCTGGCCACAGGGTATTGTGTGTTGTAATTTTTTATCGCCCTCATGTGCTGAAGCACCCTATCCTTAGCCTTTAGTGTCGTGCTCCCCACATACCATTTATTGCATGGGCAAATTAACAAATATACACAATACATGGTATTGCATGTCAACGTTTTACGTATCTTGAAGATCTTGCCTGTACTGGGTATCGTTATTTCTTTGCAGTTGGTGCTATTCCGGCACGCTTTGCAGGATCTACAGCACCTGAATCCTGGTGTTTCTTTAGGTTTGCTTGATCCAGTCACAGCATTAGGACTAAGCTCATCCCTGAGTGATTTACCTTTTCTAAAGGTCACCTGGGGGTACTCTTTCACATGTGGTTTGAGGTGTGGATCTGTAAGTAACACATGCCAGTGTTTGTTAAGAATACTCCTCAATTCCCCAGATTGGCCTGAGAATGTGGTTATAAACCTGATTGTGGATTCGGTTTCTGTTCCCGCATTGGTGTTAAGAAGTTCCCTTCTTGTTCTAGTGTCTGCTTTCATAACTGCCCCCTGTATGGTCTTGTTGTTGTAACCTCTCTCTTTGAAGCGTGTGACCATTCTCTTTTTCTCGACCTCAAATGACTCACTCCTGCTACAGTTACGTTTGGCACGTAAAAGTTCCCCATAGGGGATACTGTCCACAAGTCTTCTTGGATGCGCACTTCTTGCATTCAGGAGACCATTGCCCGCAGTACTTTTTCTATAGAGACTGGTGGTCATTCTTGTCCCTTGTATTTCAACTAGCACATCCAAAAACTCTATTCTGGAAGAGTGTATTCCAGCTGTGAACTGCAGGTTCATAGAGTTTTTGTTGAGCTGAGCCACAAATTGTCTGACCGATTCCTCCGAACCGTTCCAAATCATAAAAATATCATCGATGAACCTGAGCCACAGGACAACTTGGTTGTTAAAGGCGTGGATTTCAGTGGACACCTGCTCCTCCCACCACCCCATGAAGATGTTAGCATAGCTGGGGGCGAAGCAGGTGCCCATCGCCGTGCCCTGTGACTGGCGGTAGATAGATTCATCAAAAATAAAATGATTATGTGTAAGACAAAAATCAATCAAGTCAAGTAACATGTTAGAGTGGTCAAGAAACGCGATAGATCTAGCCTTCAAAAAATGCCCTACTGCCTGTAACCCAAGATTGTGTTTAATGCACGTGTACAACCTGCACACATCCAATGTGACCAGCATGTAGGTATCCTCCCACACAATACCCTCTATGCTTTTGAGGAAATGTGTAGTATCTTTTAGATACGTTGGTAGAGCAATCACAAAAGGTCTCAAGAAGTGATCTATATACTGGGAAGTATTCTCAAGTAAAGAGCCCATAGAAGATACTATGGGCCTCCCTGGTGGGTCAGTGGCATTTTTGTGTATCTTCGGGAGAAGATACAAAATTGGTATCTTGGGATGATCACATTTCAGAAACAAATACTCATCCCATGTGAGTGAGCCTTTGTCTAAATAGTCTTGTATTTTGGCTTCGAAGAGAGCTTTAGTGGTTCGAAAATCTGAGAATGAGCTGCGTTCGTAACAGTTTGTGTCCCCCAGCTGCCTATGTCCCTCAGCTAGGTATTTGTTTTTATCTAAAACAACCACGTTTCCACCTTTATCCGCATTGCGGATGACAATGCTCTCATCTGTTTTTAAATTCCTGATGGCATTGTGTTGTTCAAACATGAGATTTTTTCTGTTGTGGGGTGTTTGTTCTGATCTCAGTTTTTTAAGGTCAGAAAGAACGCCCTTCTCAAATACTTCAACAGCCTCACAAACAATCTGGGGAATGAATTTGGATTTAATCTTGAAAGTGCTCCCCGGATTCACATTGGTATCAACACTTTCATCAGACAGGTAGCTACTGCCATCAACCACCCCTGAGGAAATAATCTTCATAAGTTCCACATCATTCAAGTCCAGATTATTGGTGGCAAGTGGCATCCCAATAGTTGTCGCTTTGATCGGGTGCGTTGCGAACCATTTCTTCAATTTCAACTTACGGGCAAAGTAGAATAAATCGATTCTAGTTTGTGCATAGTTAAAATTGCCAGAAGGGCAAAATGACAATCCTAGTGATAGAACCTCTTGCTCATACACAGTTAATATTTTGTCAGATAAATTAATTACCGTCATGGTTGAGTTTTGCTGCCCCTTGTCATCATTCCCACGGGCTGTTTTCCTGCGCTGTTGTCTGATTTTGGCTTTTTTGTTCCTTTGGGTCTTCCCCGATTTCCTCTGCCGCGTCCCCTTTGGTTTCCCTGATCTTGTTGTTGGTCTGTCCTCCCCTGGTTTAGCACCTGAAATTGTAATAAAAAACGCTTCCTGACTTCTTCTTGGTCATCCTTTGCAGGTTCATTGAGGCCTGAAGTGTTGATATCCTGTAGGCTTCCGTCCGAAGCGTCACTCTCAATTGGCTCGGCTTGTACTGCATGTGGCACATTGCTGATCATTTTCTGAGTTGACTTATCATACAACTGATCATATTTTCTATGAAATGTTAAAGTGCGCCCACTTTGGTAATCTTTATAGTCCCGCAAGAACTTCCTCTGCTTTTTTAAGGTTATCTCTTCTTCCAGTTTTTGTAGCTTAGCCTCCACAATTTTGGCATGTGTATCAAACGCCTCCTTCCCCATTAGAGGGATTATTTCCTCCATCAGGGCTTCTATTTGGTCCAGAAGCTTTTTTCGGTCTTTAAGGGCATATTTAACCAGTATGCGCATCATTATTACTGAACAAGCGGTTGAATTGTTGGACCACTCATCCAACATCTCAGGGTCTGGGTCCTCAAAGGTGGGCACTGTGAATATTCTAAGACCCCGCGGGGCTCTCCCCACATCCAAATAGCGCTGCAGAGATTCCGCCTCCCACCACTTTCCAAGCTCTTTTCTTTGCAGCTTTTCCAATTTAAAAAGTAAAGTTTGCACATGCACTTCCTTACTTATATTTGCTGCTTGAGCTTGTGGGTTTGCTACTGTTCCTGCTTCCATGAAGAACAGCTTGTCAGCCGCCGCTTTGCGCCTTGCATCCATTGCTGCCATACTGTGTATTTCGCACTTTTAAAGTTGCGCAACCAATGCCGGTTTCAGAGGACGCCTCCTCCTTGTATATTCCGGCTCTCTACTCCCGCTGTACCGGCTTCTCTAGTGGCTTCTGATGGGGTCGGGGACTCGTACTCAACAGGCTCGGCAGAGCCGCTTCCCCACAACCGCGCACACAGTACCTTGGGGGGCAGCAGGACCTCCGTTCGGCAACCGCCCGTCTCCTGTGTACGCTGTATCACGGAAGCACCCACACCACGCCTCCTTCTCCGAGTCCCGTTCCCGAATCTCGGCCAAACTTCAAAGCCCAGAATCCCGTATTTTCTTCAAGTGCCTCCGCCGTCCGGCAAGTGGTGAATGTTCATAAAAGATGATCAACAGCGGTTTCTTCCCTTGCATATACCGCAATTCCGAGGCACTAGGTTAGAAATGTACAGCAGGGGAGCGGACCGGCCATAGAGTAGCTTGCAGACTCACACTCCCGGTGTCCAGCCAGTACCTGCTCACGAGCGGGTCGTCGTTGGGGCTCCGGCGGCCCAAATATCACTACGAAGAATTTCCCAGTTAACAGGAAATGCACGACGACACACAAAGGTTGCTGTGCTTCAAAGATTTATTTTAGGCAGCAAAAACAAACAACGCGTTTCACCTCACGGCTTGCTCACGTTTGTAATGGATTGCAAAACGATAGTCCTATTTACAAAAAACCAAATAATGACATTGAAAAAGGACTACAGTGCACTCACCCCCCAGTGTAAAATACATGGCAGACATATTGGAGGGGTATAGTATCTAAAGCAAAAAGCAATATAATATGCAGTTAATACCTCAAAAAATGATAGATACAAAAGATGTTTAGTTGTCAATGACACAATAAATCAAATCAAATCAAATAAGGCTGCACAGACATGTAGGATCAAAGATTATTCATCTTAACCAGCAAATCCACATGGATAAACCCTGTTCTCATGTATTCACAAAATATTAAATGATTGTCTTTATGTCTCATAATGCCGCCCAAGTGGGCATGGTCACTTTCCAACAAAGCTTATTAGACCTCATAAGTGTATAAAACAAATTATGGTAACAGGTAATTCATATGGACAGTCCATGTTCCAAATTAATAATAGAGTGTTAATTCTCTCTTTGTCTCTCAGTACCGCCCATGTGGGCACATTTTGATCCTACTACACAGATAATAATTCATCCAAGGCAGCCCAATAAACATAGTACCAGTATGATCATCATAGAAAATGTCTTCAGTAATTCATGTTCCTCATCTATCATATCGAAAGATCATCTTAGTTTTCCACTGTTGTATCCTATCCTGGAATATTTGATATCCAATAGTCCCCAAGTGCAAAGTATCTGTGAATTAATTAAAAACAAAAATGTTTTAAAATCAAGGCACAATATTACAGCGGACTATGCAGGCAAGACTATGTTCAATATGCAGGATTTGCAAAATTTACAAAAATCTAAAAATGGTACCTAATCATTTCACCAGTCAGATGGCCATACTTTTGACCCATATTCAATTCTTGAGACTACTTCTCCAAATGAACAGACAATTCTTCATGATTATTGAGCCCCTCCGGGTATGTACATTCAAAATCAATAATCATTCTTGATTCAAGTTTGCGTAAACATGCAGTTCTATCTCCTCCTCGAGTCCCAAGATCTACTTTGTCCAGCACCACCATTTTGAGAAGATTCTCGTTCTGGTAATGCTGCTCGAAGAAATGTCTGGCCACAGGGTATTGTGTGTTGTGATTTTTTATCGCCCTCATGTGCTGAAGCACCCTATCCTTAGCCTTTAGTGTCGTGCTCCCCACATACCATTTATTGCATGGGCAAATTAACAAATATACACAATACATGGTATTGCATGTCAACGTTTTACGTATCTTGAAGATCTTGCCTGTACTGGGTATCGTTATTTCTTTGCAGTTGGTGCTATTCCGGCACGCTTTGCAGGATCTACAGCACCTGAATCCTGGTGTTTCTTTAGGTTTGCTTGATCCAGTCACAGCATTAGGACTAAGCTCATCCCTGAGTGATTTACCTTTTCTAAAGGTCACCTGGGGGTACTCTTTCACATGTGGTTTGAGGTGTGGATCTGTAAGTAACACATGCCAGTGTTTGTTAAGAATACTCCTCAATTCCCCAGATTGGCCTGAGAATGTGGTTATAAACCTGATTGTGGATTCGGTTTCTGTTCCCGCATTGGTGTTAAGAAGTTCCCTTCTTGTTCTAGTGTCTGCTTTCATAACTGCCCCCTGTATGGTCTTGTTGTTGTAACCTCTCTCTTTGAAGCGTGTGACCATTCTCTTTTTCTCGACCTCAAATGACTCACTCGTGCTACAGTTACGTTTGGCACGTAAAAGTTCCCCATAGGGGATACTATCCACAAGTCTTCTTGGATGCGCACTTCTTGCATTCAGGAGACCATTGCCCGCAGTACTTTTTCTATAGAGACTGGTGGTCATTCTTGTCCCTTGTATTTCAACTAGCACATCCAAAAACTCTATTCTGGAAGAGTGTATTCCAGCTGTGAACTGCAGGTTCATAGAGTTTTTGTTGAGCTGAGCCACAAATTGTCTGACCGATTCCTCCGAACCGTTCCAAATCATAAAAATATCATCGATGAACCTGAGCCACAGGACAACTTGGTTGTTAAAGGCGTGGATTTCAGTGGACACCTGCTCCTCCCACCACCCCATGAAGATGTTAGCATAGCTGGGGGCGAAGCAGGTGCCCATCGCCGTGCCCTGTGACTGGCGGTATATATTACCTACTGGCGGTCGCCAGTAGGTAGTTATAGTTCGGATTGTTTTCCATAGAAAATCCGCAACATTCTATTGGGAATAACTTTGGCGCAGATTGAGGGATCTACCTGTAATTTTCCTCAAATTTGCCTCGCTGCGCTCCGCTCTATTCCTAAAAGTTTGGGGGGGAGTCGTCAAGCAGGGGCTGAGATAAAAGGGGGTCCCAAAACGTGTTTTCTACATGTTAATTTCCATAGGGCGGTTGGACTCACTTTTAGCCCGAACGGCTGAATTGATTTCCACCAAATTTGGCAAAATTGTAGGGACTGGTAGTCCGATGTGCCTTTGCTATGTCTCAAGATATGTGCTCCAGTGGATTTTGAGTAATTTAGTTTCAAAAAAATATATATATCTATAAGCGCGCCCCGGTACGCGCACCGGGGAGCGCACCGGGCGCGCTACGCGAGTTCGCGCGCGGAAAGCTGATTGGCTCTCGGGTGTCTGTCAACATTCCAAACAGTCCGGAGCGGCCGCCATCTTGTGTCTCGGTAGGATCGAGACACAAGAGGTGGCAAAAACAAAGGGGGAAATGACCATAAAGGGGCAGGGTAGACCCCCCCTGACCCACTAGGTTTGATGTGGAGGCCCCGCGGGGCAAAAAATAAAAAAAATAAAATCCCGATTTTCGCGGGGGAGCGCCCAGTACGCGCACCGGGGAGCGTACCGGGGAGCCTACCCAGGGGGAAAAAAGAAAGACAGAGTTTTTTTTAAAATGTAGCATTTTTATATAAATTGGAGGTAGTTCTGAAAAGAACAGTTTTTTTTATTCTTTTTGTTGTTTTATATTTTTTTATTGTTTTTTTGAACATTTTTTACTTTTTTGGATTTTCTGAATAATTTTATCTTTTTTTGTAGTTTTTATGGGGACAAACAAAAAACAGGGAATTGTAAACGGCTCAACTGGAGCAAAAAAAATCAGAAAAAAATTAAGGTTTCTTTCTGCAGTTGTGGTTGTCTCCAGCATGGTTGATGAGTTTGATGCTTTGCTCACCATAGGAAATTGTAGTCCCACAAAATATACAAACTATTTTGTAATCTCCAAACTGGCGTTGGATGTTTGGGACCATCTCCCTTGTCTCTGGACCCAATGGAGTGGGTTGTTTGCTTTTGGAGGTGCTCGGAGAAGATTGGGGAGGGTTTCTGGTCAGTTCTCTGACCTCTGCCGCAGCATAGTTGTTAGGGTGCCTGCGTTGCATGTGGCGAAGCATTGTATGGTTCCCAAATGAATATTTTTTTGCAGGGTTCCCCCTGGAAAGTACAGTGCCACAGATCAGACATGTCACTTTTGGCGCATTGACTTTCTTTTGGTCCTTTGGGATTTTAAATACTCCCACACAAAGTGCTCCTTCGGTTTATAGGGGATATTATCTTCCGGCAGGAACCGCCCCTCCTCCTCCTCCTCCTCCTCCTCCTCCTCCTCCTCCTCTTCTTCTTCACCAGCAATGTGGTGTTGTGGTGGTCCTTGTGGTGGTGGTGGTGGTGGTGGTGGTGCAGATGCTCCTGCTGCTGCTGCTACTGTAGCCATTTCTCAATGAATAGAAACAGGTCTTCCTCACTCAAAGAACAAAGTGAGAATGAGGAAAAAAGGTGGGGGCTTTCATCATTTGGAAAACAAAACTGTTCTGAACCAATGAAAAGTGTTATTTTCAGGTCACATGACCCGACGCGCTTACGCTACGCGCCCAGGGGCGCGCCCCGGGGCGCGTAGCGTAAGCGTGTCGGGGCGCGCCCGGGGGCGCTTACGCCGTGCTTAGCCGGGGGCTAATTAGAAATAAAACAGACAGGTGTTTTTTTTTGCAGGATACGCGTATCCTACGCGCACCCCGCGATTTAAAAAAAAACGTTAAAAAAATTTGGCCTTAGGGGTCCTTGTGGGACCCCCTGAGCAGGCCTAGGAGGTCAGGGCATTTCTACCCCGCCCCCTTTGCGCCTTTTGCGTACTTGTTTTCCAGTTTTCTTGTGCCTCGGTTCTACCGAGACACAAGATGGCTGCCAACACTTCCTGGTTGGGATTGTTGGCAGACAGTTGACAGCCAATTAGCATGCAGCTCTTGCTCATAAGGGTAAGCGCATAATCCTCGGAGGATACGCGTACCCTACTTCATCCATAGATATATCTATGATATTACTTTTGATTTTCTCAGGTACTACTGAATGGATTTACACCATTTAACGAAAAGCGTGATCTGTGAACCAAACTCTACCTTTTTGCCAAATTTGGTGTAATTCCATTCAGCAGTTCGGGCTGTAGCCGTGTCTAAAGGTTCCCATGGAAAATTGTATAGGGAAAACACGTTTTGGGCCCCCCTTTTTTCTAAGCCCCCGCTTGACCAATCACCCCCAAACTTTCAGGATAGGAGTGGAGCTGAGCGCCCGATCTTCTTGGAGAATTTAGTGAACATTCATCGACCGTCGCCAAAGTTATTCCAAATAGAATGTTGCGGATTTCCTATGGAAACTAGGTCCTAACTATAACTACCTACTGGCGACCACCAGTAGGTAATATATATATATATATATATATATATATATATATATATATATATATATATATATATATATATATATATATATCAAACAGAACTCCTGGCCGCTTTCGAAGCGGCAACTCAGCAGGCGCAGACCTCCTCTCAAAATGAATGGATTTGGCTCAAAAGTAAATCACCATCACAACATCAGATAAAGGCAGTGGAATTTTAATTGCAAGAGTGCAGAGCGAGTGCTCTCCGAGACGCGTTTCGCTCCATGGGAGAAGCTTGGTCACATGACGCGCCCAAAGTAGGTGTAACATTAAATAGTGCATACCCTTACAATCAAATAGCACAACAAGCGACTCCCCACACTGTGAAGACTTCTCTGCTTTCTTTAAGCTAAAGACTGACAACATAAGAAATGACCTCATCATGGATGTAAGCCGATTCCCCAACCACACCAGAATGGCTAACACTCAACCCAAAAACATGGCATCTTGGTTGTACTTCGATACCTACTCGGAAGAAACAATACACAATCTGCTCTACACCTTGAAGCCCTCTAATCACCTCACAGACCCTCTACCTGCTAATGCTGTAAAAGACTTCATCCCCTTGCTCCTCCCTCTCTGGACCAAAATCATCAACTGCTCCCTGCAACAAGGCCTCATTCCAGACTCCCTCAAGGTGGGGCAAGTCACGCCTATACTCAAGAAACCTACAGCTGATCCGTCTGACCTAAACAATTACCGGCCCATCACCAATATCCCCACCCTGGCCAAACTGCTGGAGGAATGTGTCCAACTCCAACTAACAAGACACATTGACCAATTTGACCTCCTCAACTCTCATCAATCAGGCTTCCGAGCGAAACATAGCACGGAAACAGCTATGACACACATAATTGATGACGCCCTCCAAATTCTTGATCGCAATGAGTCCTGCCTCCTCATCCTCCTTGACCTCTCGTCAGCATTTGACACGGTCAAACATGAGAACTTGCTGGAGCTGCTAAGCACTAGAATGGGACTATCGGGAACGGTTCTCAAATGGTTTTCGTCCTTCCTTCACAACCGGTCTCAGAAGTTCAAGATCGACAATGTGCTATCTTCACCTGGGCCTGCAGATCTAGGTGTTCCACAAGGATCCTCCCTCTCCCCCACATTGTTCAACCTCGTCATGGAACCGCTCGCCACCTTGCTCCAAGCTTCTAATGTCCAATTTCACATGTACGCCGACGACACACAACTATACCTAAAGCTTCAATCCCCGGAAGATATCAAACTTCTGAATTCCACACTTATTAACACTCAATCTTGGCTAGCCGATAATCACCTCAAAGTAAATGCTCTGAAAACTGAGTTCCTTCTCATCTCACCCCCGGCAAAAATTTCAACCACCCAAACATGGCTCAACAACCTAACAGCACTCAATGTCCAACCCACCATCGTGGACTCAGCGAAATCCCTAGGCATCACACTGGATGCCAAGCTCAACATGCAGCAGCACGTCAGCAAAGCCACAAAATCAGCTAATTTCCAAATCAACACACTGAGGAAAATTAAACCCTTCCTCCCTGCTGAAGACTTCCAAACTGCTGTACAAGCGTTAGTCATCCCTCGAATAGACTACGGAATTGTGGCCCTCAGCGGACTCCCGCTATCCACAACAGCACCCTTAAGAGCCTCCCTGAACGCTGCCGCAAGACTCATTACTGGCTCAAGAAAACATTCGCATATTTCCCCAGACTTAAAGTCCCTAAAATGGCTGCCTTTTGAAGCCAGAATACAACTAAAAATTGCAGTTATGACACACGCGGCAGTGCACCACAATGCACCCAACTACCTCGCTCAAAAGTTGTCTATATCAGGAGGTTCGAGATCCAACAGAAGCTCAAAAAATCTACTCCTGAAACCCCATAGATTCCGGAAAGAGAAAACTTACAAGCACTCCTTCTCAGGAATGGCACCCAGGATCTGGAATGCGCTCCCTCCTGAAACCAGGCGTATCTCCTCCACTGCACTCTTCAAGAAAGAGGTGAAAACCATCCTTCTGTCCAAGATCTCCTGAACGTTATAGGTGCTGGATCAGAGACTCTGCATTGCTTTGTGACAATGCTCACCTTGTCCTTTGGCACTATACCTCTACTTGAGGGAGACACTACTACGCTACTTTCTTACTACCAACCAATATATGATACACGTTGGGTCACTGTTTCACCCTCCCGGTGCCCCCACTCAGTGCTCTCTCTATACTAAAACACTGTTATAAGCCTTCCACACACCCAAAGTGTACCTAAACACCTCTGTAGTGGGATCAATGACTTGTGCCGTCTTATATTACTTGTTTACCTGACTGTATTTTGATATGTTTTATATATGTGATTATTATCCTTTCATGTTAGTGACTACTACATTGCTCCCATTACCTCTGTTCATTCCTACTGCCCCTACCCCTTTCATTGTGAAGCGCTCTGATATCTGTAAGGATCTTGTTCGCGCTATATAAAACTTTGAATGAATGAATGAATGAATACAGAGCTCAATCACCCGTAAAAAACAGGATTATATATATATATATTTTGTGTGTACCAATAACTTAAAATTTAATTAAAAAAACATTCTATTATAAATAAAAACATTAAACTATTTTAAAATCTTCAAACCTAAATTTCTCAGTACAGCAACTGCAACAGTTCAGAAAGTGTTGGATAGCGGAGGGGTAAAAATTACTATTCCCACTCCAGTGAGTGGAACAGTAGGGAATGTGTAGGATAGCGGAGGGGTAAAAATGACTATTTCCACTCCAGTGGATGCAACAGTAGCACAGACATCATGAAGGAGAATAGTAGGGGTGGTGAGCGGGAGGTGATGGGGCATAGAGAAATACTGAGTAGACCCAATATAGGTCCACAAGGGCTGGATCGAGGGGCACTCGCGGAGGCTCTGCGTAATGTGGCAGTATGTATCCGCACATCTCCAGTAAATTGTGTGGGAGAGGAGGCCTGCCCTGTTCAGTTTTGATGGCGTTATATGCCATTCATGCAGAGCTTTTAATAGGCAGAATTTAAGATGAGGTTCTCTTGCGCCTTTGTGCAGGGCTTCCAATATATCATGCAACTCGTTGTCATCACAGGTTACTTGAAAGCGGGAATGCCATTTGACCCGGAGAGTTTTTGATAAAGGTGCAGAAAAGCGGTGGGAGGACAGTGCGCTGTACAGTAAAGACATTACCCTTTTTTGTCGGCCCCATAGGAGTAGGTAACTCATCACAGGTGAAGTCCATAGGGACCAAGGTTGGGGGTCCCACCGTCGCTGAAGGCTGTGCTGCATTTGCATGTTGTGCCACGATTGCCTGAGGTGTATGCCGAACTCATCACAGAGCTGAGCAAACAGTTTGATGTCTTTGTCGAGTAAAAGATGGTCAAGGATATGTATACCCGCTTCCCTCCTCTGAATCCATGATATAGTAAGGCCGTCAATACGGATATAGTCATTGTCCCATAGGGGGATTTTTCATGCAGCCCAGGGTCTACGCCAAGTATGTGATGTGCTTGTTGCCAGGTAATGTGCATGGCATGCAGGACTGGGTGTGTAGGGTCAGTTTTGCAGACATGGGTGCCGTAAGGGGCAGATAGGCCCTCCTGCACGGAGCGTAGGTGCCGTTCAATCTGTACCATTTGTGGTAGATCCTGAACTCCCGATAGCATATATGCCAGTTGGGAGAGATGGCAAGCTAGGGCATAATGTTCTACTGACGGCAGACCCAGGCCTCCGCTAGAGTGAGGCGCCATGAGTTTGCTCGCAGCTATTCTGGGTTTAGAGGACCCGCAGATGAAAGACCAGATTTGAGTGTCGATGAAATGAAGGGTGGACCACGGAATTGAGATAGGGAGAATTCCGAGTGTATATGTGAAATGTGGTAGCATCACCATCCAGACCGCCTGGACCTGCCCCACATGGAGAACCCCAATTTGGACCATTTCTCACAGTCCCGGGCCATCTGGGCAATACGTGGGTCTATTTTGTCCGGAACCATGCATTCAGGGCCCCTGTTCATCAGTTTTCCTGGGTATATTTAGGCCAGGAAGACTGGCACGGACAGGGGTAGCTATGTATTGCTGCCATAGTGGTGCCGATTGAAAGTGGCAGGGCTTTGCTTTTGTCCCAGATTATTTTATAAACAGAAAGAGTAGAACAGTCATCAACGATACCCATTAGTGCCGGTATGAAGCGTTGAAGGTCAGTCAAGGTGAGTAAAACGTTGTCAGCGTGCAGGTAGACCTTGGGGCAGCTGGTCGGTAGTGCGACTCTCATTATGTCTCCTGGCTGATGGACTGCGGAAGCTAGGGATTCCGTTGCTAAGAGGAAGACGAGTGACGATTGAGGGCATCCCTGATGAATGCCTCTCCAGATCTCAAATGGGTATGACAGAAATCCTCCACAGTTAAACTGGGCTGTGGGACTCTCATATAGTAGTTGCCTCCCACCACTCTAAATGCAGAAAGGTCTATTCGGCCCAGCTATGAGCCACCCAGAAAAGGCAGGTCACACCTCAACCACTCCTTGTGACTGTCTACAGTGAAGGCGCATCCCCAGTTCCTGTAACTCGGAAATAAGACAGTCAATAAACAAACAGGCAGGGGCACACGGAAAGGTTAAGCAAGAAAATGCCCACTTTCTAAAAGTGGCATTTTCATACACACAATTTAAAAACCATCTCCCTAAAAAGATGTGTTGGTAGATTCTGAGTTCAGCGAGCCTAAACTTCATTTCTCTATCTTGTTCCAATGGAAAGTTATACTTGTAAGATGTTACAAAGTAACTCCCATGTTAGTCTATGGACCAGATAGCCTTTCAATAGTGAAATATGAAATTGGCAGTATTTCCCAATCAGGACATGTCCAACACACCAGCACAATTCCTATATTTTACATATACTGCACCTTGCCCTTGGGAGTGCTTTGGGCCTACCTGAGGGATGCCTTACATATAAGAAAAAGGAAGGTTGGGGACATGGCAAGTGGGTGTATTTGCCAGGTCAACATGGCAATTTCAAACTGCACATGCAGACTCTACAGTGGTAGGTCTGAGATACATTTACAGGGATACTCATGTGGGTCCCACAATCAGTGCCTCAAGCCCATTAGTAGCTTTTGATTTACAGGCCCTGGCACACACAGTACACTGTACTAGAGACTTACCAAGTAAATCAAATATGGCAATCATGGATAATCAATCATAATAACACTTTACAGTGAGAGCATATGCACCTTAGTACTAATCAGCAGTGCTAAAGTGCCCAGAGTCCTAAAGCCAACAAAAACAGGTCAGGAAAAATAGGAGGGGATAACTCTGCAAAAAGGCCCATTGCCAACACAACTCCCTTCCATCCTAAAGACATGGTAGACCAATCCATACCTCAATGGGCTTCCCTGCTTGGTGTGATAGAACATGGGGGCATATTACCAACAACTAGCGATAATTTTTGTCTCTAACTTGTTTAGAGACAAAAATTATCGCCGCACATCGGCGATTTTTATCGCAGATAAACCTTGCTATTAGCAAGGTTTATCGCAAATGCGATAAAAAACGGCCGCAATGCATGAATATCGCTGAAAAGTCAGCGATATTCATGCATTATCGAGCAAATGCTCTTAGCCATGTTATCCACCTCCCATTGGATAACATGGTGAAGAACTGCTCAGGGCAGGTGTTAGCTTTTGGAGATATTCCAAAAGTTGGTAATAGGAGATAGTGATGTTAGCGACTGTTTCCAGTCGCTAACATCTTGGCACGCCCACTTTGCATGTCATTAGTGATAAATATCACTGACATGCAAAGCGGGGCCCAAGATGGTCGCTATCTCCTATTAGCTGTCACTAACTGGTGTTAGCGACAGCTTGGTAATAGGGAGATAATTTTATCTCCGCTTTCTTGGCTTTTAAAGCCAAAAAAGCGGAGATAAACCCCTTGATAATATACCCCATGGAACCTGGCAGGCAATAGCAGGGGTATATTCCCATTCTAGGCCTCCCTGAACCTAGTTGGATCTCTCTATCCATACTCTCAGGGCCCACTAAGATAACCCATGGGGACCCTTCTCCTTACCTGTGGACTCCATCTGTGCAGTGCCTAGACTTACTTTGCTCACCCATGTGTCCAAGACGGTGGGCAGTACCCACATGGCCAACATAGTGATGTGGCCCAGTCCACCTTTCGGGTGTGACTCCTGTCCCCCCTTCCAGGGACATCTCTGTTTACCAGGACAGCAAGCCTTAGTGGCCACTGACATCTGTCAGTGCCGAGAGCCAGGCCTCATGCCTCTCAGGGCTCTCTAGTCTCTGTGGCATCAGAGTGTGTGAGGCCATAGCCCCAGTTGCAGGGCATCCTTTGTCCACTCGCCGTACTGCCACTTCCGGGATGGCATCCTGACATTGACACACCAGCCCAGGGTACAGGATTAGATTCCCTGGACTACATTGCTAACAAATTCTAGTTTGTAGGAACACTATCACAACACTTGAACATCTTGTACAAGGTCTGAACATATATTGTGCAAATGTATATGCTATTCGTCCATGAGGCGATGCAGCTTCAATAGTCCGTAAACAATGACTGCCTGACTACGGTCTGGAGTGTGATCCAGTTTCTCTGGGATCTTGGGATTGCAAGATAGCCACTGCAATGCATCCTGTGACACATTAGCTCAATCCACCAGATGTCACGTTGTGGGCTCTTACGCTCTCAAAAGCAGGCCAAGAGAGATGGAGGTGTGGTCTTTCAGAAGAGAGGAGTGTGAGGCTAGAGGAAGAAAACCCACAGAAGAAGACCATGACCGAGTAACTCAGACTGATACGGAGGAGATGGCAAACTCAACAGAGGGAGGAAATGAGAGGGAGGAGAATGCCATGAAGGAGATTTGCACTACTGCTGTCACCTGCAGTGGTATCCGAGCACAGGAGAATGCTATGCACCCCAAAGCCACGGCCCGGAGGGTCGTGCCCGAAGGCAAGTACTGGAAAGGGAAGGGGCTTAAGAGGTGGTGGGCAGGGCTCTGGTCAAGAGCCAAGAGCGTGTAACAAAACACCAGCACTTGTTTGCTTCAATTTTGTCACAACCCACAATGCTGTTGGGGAATTTAGACAATAGGACAGCTTGTTACTGTATGTTCGAACCTTTAAAACTGAAGAGAGCTCTTGTTTGCATTCCAAGAGCCACTTTACTCCTGAGCCGGGACCTTTAAAGAGGGAGCTGCTTATTCTTAAACTGCCACACATAAAAAGAAAATATCAAACCTGACTGGAGAGAATTGAAGGAAGAGAAACAATGGCCATCATATCACCTGTATAAGAATCTATATTAAACCAAAACGCTCTGCATTCTATCCATTAGTGCTCCATTGCTCCATATATCTCTCCTGACTATAATGAACAGGCAAACCGAGGCTGGCAGGAACCCCAACCAGACTACAGGGAGCTTTTTTTACAAATAAACAAGCATTTCTGGATTGGGGAAGAGGAGCACTTGCTGTCTTTGAGAGTTCACTACACACTGAAACCTCAGCCCAGCTGCTTCCTGATCCCTCTGCAAGGAGGGATGTCCAACCTGTGACCAAAATGGGGACCTACATGCTTTCCTTTCAGGTAATGGGGGTTGGACCGTCCAATTGGGGATTCTTGGCTAAACACACACACACACCCTATGCATCTAGATTACGGAACACATAGTAGGAGTTTGCTATCTATTTATTTTTATGCTTGCATTTGCACCAAGATGGTGGAACTATATATTTTATTCACTGTCCTTATACTGCTAATCACTTGTATTTTCTTGTGTCTAGTCATCATTGCAGCAAATGTATTGTATACAAGAATCACAATGGTTCAATACATATTGAAAACTCCCCTCTGTGAATTCATTGTAAATTTCCCAGAGATAGCGCACAAGAGACTGAGCTAAAGGGTTATAGATCTGTTATCATGATTCCTGGGGGAGTTAGGGTTGTCATGTTCTTTGGTTGTCAAAACCATTTGCTACCTATCTAGGTTTGGGGACACATATGGTTTCACTGTGAGCTAGCTGGTTTATAGGCCAACTGTAAAAACCAGATGTTCCCGGGATCGGGGAAGGCCAGAATAGTACAGGATAATAAGACTCCACTTAATGATGCTTTCCAATAGGTATTTATTGGATAAAGGCTAAAGGAAGAAGGAATAAATGAAGAATGCCAATACCGCTAAACGTGCGGTAAATAAATGTCAAAAGGGTCAATAAAGAAGAAAGCATAAGTTAAGTCAACGATACCCATTAGCAGCACTGGTCCGTTTGCAATTCTGAGGCTCCAACCGTCCTCCGCATGAATACCGGTCCCGGTATTCGCCAACGAAGGGCACCGTGCTATGAAACGGCCGAAAATGCCGTTTGAACGCTGCTAATGGGGCTTGTCTGTGTGGTCAACAATACTAAGTGAGGATAGCTCAATCAGGGAAGGGACGAACTTGGGAATGCCCAGCCGGGCACTCTACCATGCAGCTCGAAACGGAGTCTAAGGGAGCTGCCGCTCGACCTTCAGTACACCAAGAGTCAAGTATGAAGGACGCAGGAAAATGCCTCTGTGTAGTGCCTTGAAGCATTAGCTGCACCGCCCTCTCTGTAATTGTTCCCACGGTGTTGTCTCCGTAGACCCAGCAGAGACGCGGCAAACACCTCCGTGGTGTGCGTCTCTGCCTGTTTCTCGCTATGGAGTGTCGGACCGCCACTCGGACTCGCAGTGTCCAAGGAGCGGGGTACAGAGAGCAGCCGCTCGATCTCACCTCCGTACGTGTCCGAATCTCACAGTCAGGTCCGCTGAGGATGCAAAAACACCATGGGTCCGCGTTCTCTTCCTGCAGGCAGGGCCGGCAAGAATCAAAATATCCGACTCCGTACCGTAGCTGAGTTACGCTATTTGAGGGTGTTTCCAGTCAGCGTGCAGGTCGTGCTAGGCATGCTGGTATATGTAGTCTTTACCCTCCGGCAGCGCCTATCGTTCCTGTAATGAATCGCGCTACAGTTAGCGAGCAGCAGGGGTGAGGGGGAATTCATGACAGTACATCCTCCTCCCATCAAACCCTTCCCACAGGGCCAGCACTGCCCGGATGCTTCCTGTGGAACAATGATACCAGCCGGGGCGCATGAACACCGGCTTCGGGCTCCCACGACTGTTCCTCCGGGCCATACCCCTTCCAGGCCACAAGGTACCACGACTTGCCCCCTCCCCATTTGGAGTCCCGTATGCCAGCCACTTCATACTCCACATCGGAATTCACCGATACCGGCACCGGCGACGCACGTGCACGTGCAGACGAGGGTTTAAGCAAGGAAATGTGGATAACCGGATGGATCCGCAGTTGCTTAGGCAAACACAGTTTCATGTTCACGGGGCTAATGCACTTAGTGATGCGGTCAGGGCCTATGTATTTAGGATGAAACATGCTACATTTGCGAAACCGCAGGTTTGTAGTTGACACCCAAACGTAATCGCCCACCCCGTACAAGTGCCCAGGCCTCCTTTTCCTGTCAGCCACGACTTTGTACGTTGCTTTGGCAGCTTCCAGGCATTTCTGAGAATGCAGAAGAGTTTTCTTGATGTGAGTGACCCTTTTGGAGGTTTCAGGCATTCTACTGTCTCTGATGGGGTGTAGAAATGGTAAAAACCTAGGGTGATGTCCGTAGTTGCAGTAGAAAGGGGATGCTTTGGTGGAGCTATGCGTGGCGTTGTTGTAGGCTATTTCCGCTATCCATAAAAGATCCACCCATTCCTCTCTCCCCTGCTCAACAAAACAACGCAGGTATTGCTTGAGGGACTGGTTTAGGGGTTCCGTCTGGCCGTCCATCTGAGGGTGGTAGCTTGTAGACATGGCCGATGTGACGTGCAACGCCGAACACCACGTCCTCCAGAACTGAGCCGTGAACTGCGAGCCTCTGTCAGACACGATCATGCTGGGCAATCCGTGCAACCTCACCACATTCTTCAGCAACATCAACGCCAGTTGACCCGCGGAGGGCACCTGCTTGCATGCTATGAAGTGCCCCATCTTCGTGAGGTAGCCGACCACCACCAGGATCGCCGTACATCCCTGATCCACTGGTAGTCCCACGACGAAGTCCAAGGATATGTTCTCCCACGGCCGGTTGGGCATAGGAAGGGGCTGCAGCAAACCCTGCAGACGTCTATGGTCCGCTTTCATGGTGGCCCTCACCTCCGGACATCTGCTCTCATGGATGGCCACCAGAAGTGCCTCCCCATGCTTGCCTCCGTTTTCTCAAACCCGAGATGACGCGCACAGGGCGAAACATGGCATCACCTGAAGGCCTGCTTATGGAGCTGAGGTGTCAGTATCAGCAAATGGTGACCGTTCACCGGTATCCCGTCCTTGACCTGCCATTCCCTGTGACACTGGAGCCACCTCCTGCAGGAAAAGGAGCGTATCCCGTTCTGGAGGCCCTTGAGGAAAGCATCCGGCTGTATTACCCCCAACACCACATCGGGGTGGATGATGGAGTGTTCCGTCAAGGGCCGTGGTGCGGTGACAGCGGTTTGACGGGAAAGGGCATCCGCCTTCCTGTTTCCAGTATCAGGCCGATAGGGGATGTGAAAATTGAAACCGGAGAAGAAGAGCATCCACCTCAGCTGCCGAGGAGAGAGGTGTCTTGCCGCTGTCATAAATTGCAGATTCCTGTGGTCCGTGAACACGGTAACCACAGGCCTGGCTCCCATTAACAGATGCCTCTACTCTGTGAAGGCATCCTTAATAGCCAGCAGCTCCTTCTCCGCGATGTGATAATTTCGTTCAGCGTCGTTCAACTTTCTGGACATGAAGGCCACTGGATGCAGCACGCCTGTGTCTTGGTGTCGTTGTGACAGGATGGCCCCCAGAGCCACCTACGAAGCGTCCGCCTCTACCACATAAGGCTGTTCCGGATTGGGATGAGCCAGTACAGGGGCCGTGACGAACGCCCTCTTCAAGGCCACAAATGCATCCTGCGCTTCCTGGTTCCAAACGAACGCCTGTGATTTCCGCAACAACTGAGTAATCGGGGCTACCAATCCAGAAAACCCATCGATGAACCGCCGATCAAAATTGGCGAACCCGATGAAGCATTGTACATCTTTTACTCCTTGCGGAGTAGGCCAGTCCTCCACCGCCTTGACCTTGCGCTCCGCCATCTCCTGCCCATCCGGGCTAAGCATCACCCCAAGAAACTCCACGGATGTGACATGGAAGTCACACTTGCTGAGCTTACAGAACAGCATGTTCTCTCTGAGCTTCCTGAGCACCGATGTTACGTGCTGTATATGGTCCTTCTCTGTGTTGGAGTAGATGAGGATATCATCTATGTACACAACCACGTATACATCCAGAACGTCACGGAACACCTCATTTAGGAAGAACTGGAAGGCCGCAGGGGCGTTGCAGAGCCCGAATGGCATGACGAAGTATTCAAAAAGACCGAATCTGGTCTTAAATGCCGTCTTCCACTCGCCGCCCCTCCGCATGCGCACCAGGTGGTATGCCCCCTTAAGGTCGAGCTTCGTATAAACTCTGGCTTTCTTCACCTGTTCCAACAGGACGCTGATGAGTGGCAAGGGGTACCTGTTCTTGACGGTGATTGCCTTCAAAGCCCTGAAATAAACACAAGCCCTTAACTCCCGATTGCTTTGGGGATGAAGAAGAGGGGCGATGCCGCTGGGGACTTGGATGGTCTGATGAAACCCAACCCCAGAAGCTTGTCGAGGTGAGAGCGTAGATGGATATTCTCAGGATCCGTTAAGGCATACAGTCTGCCACTGGGTACGCATGCACCCGGAACCAGGTCGATTTGGCAGTCATAAATCCTGTGCGGAGGGAGCACCTCTGCACGCACATCATCAAAGACGTCGTTATAGCCGTGGTAAACTCTGGGAAGGGCCGCTTTCTCTGCCGCCGTGGCTACCATGTGAACCGTGCCTTGATTGCTGACAATAGATCCCCGCCTCACACCACAATGCTGAAGGCAGTGCAGAGACGTCATCTGTAGTTCATGAGTCATCCAATTAACCGAAGGGTTATGCTTTCGGAGCCAGGGCAGACCCAATATCACTCCGTAATGGGGTGCTCGAATGATGCTAAAGTCAATCACCTCCTCGAGACGTTCCCCGTGTTTCACGGGAAGTTCCCCTGTGTGATGTCCTATAGGGCCAGTAACCAGCCTTCTTCCATCCACCGCATACACGTCCTCTGGTACTTCCTTGGGAATGAGGGAGATGCCCAGTCGCTGCGCCTCCTTTTGGTCCATAAAGAGGCCTGTGGCCCCGGAATTGACCATGGCCACCACAGGTAACCATTGCGTATGAATGCCTATGTATACCGTGTTAAACAAGTGCTGTTGTCGCACCTGATCCAGGCGTGACAAAGAAGGGATGCATATGTGACTCAAAGAGGCCCCTTCGCTATTCCGGGAGTCCGTCAGTTTTCCGCCTGCACCTCCACTACTGCCGTCACAATCCTGTTGGCCCGGTATCGACTGTCCTTCGGTTTAGCAGGGCACTCACGGACATAATGTCCCTTCTTACCACAGTACAAGCAGAGGCCTTGTTTGCGGCGTGATTCTTTTTCCGTTGTGGTCAGACTGGCTCGGATGGCTCCGATGTCCATTGGTTCTGCTTTCGCAGCGGTGCTGGATTCGGGGGTTCCTAGCGACACATAAGAAGGCATAGGCTTTCCTTTTCTTTTGTGGTCTCCTTTTCTCTCACTCAACCGGTGATCCAATCGCAGTACCAAGTTGATGAGTCCTTCGCAAGTCTTGGGTTGTGGGTCGATCTGCGCTACGACATCCTTGAGTTCGTCGCTCAACCCTCGATGGAAGAGCGCCATTTGTTTTGAGACAGGCCACTTGGTCTCGGCCACAAGACGTTGGAACGCGTTCAGATATTGTAAAAGGTCGTTGCTGCCCTGACGTAACTCCAGCATTTCCCTGTCTGCGGTGTAGGAATCAGCCCGTCTGTCGAACACCTTTAGGAACTCCTCACAAAAGGCTCCCCAGTCACATAGGAGGGGGTCGTCCCGACTCACCAATGGAACTGCCCATTGCGCTGCATTCCCTGCCAGGTATGAAATAAGAAAAGCCACTCTTGCTTGGCTGGTGGGGAACGCCTTGGGTTTGCACAACAGATGCAAAGCCACTTGGGTCAGAAAGACCTGCACAGTGTTCCGGTCTCCGCTGTACCTCTCGGGTGTGGCCAAGGGTATGGAGACAGGCATCTCCACCACCACTGCCGGTGAAGGGGTTGTCGTGGGGGGTCCTGCATCGAAGGGGTTCCTTTGTAGGGTTTCGAGTCTGGTCCTCAAATCCGCTGTTTCCTGCCTGGAGGCAGCGAGCTCGGTTTGTACAGATGCCAAGGCTGCCAATACGTTGTCCAAGGTAGCCATAGTGCCTTCCACCCGACCAGGGGATTGTTAATGTTAAACAGGTCGGATATTTTGTAACAACCAGATGTTCCCGGATCGGGGAAGGCCAGAAAAGAACAGGATAATAAGATTCCACTTAACGATGCTTTCCACTAGGTGTTTATTGGATAAAGGCTAAAGGAAGAAGGAATAAATTAAGAATGCCAATACGGCTAAACGTGCGGTAAATAAATGTCAAAAGGGTCAATAAAGAAGAAAGCATAAGTTAAGTCAACGATACCCATTAGCAGCACTGGTCCGTTTGCAATTCTGAGGCTCCAACCGTCCTCCGCATGAATACCGGTCCCGGTATTCGCCAATGGAGGGCACCGTGCTATGAAACGCCCGAAAATGCCGTTCGAACGCTGCTAATGGGGCTTGTCTGTGTGGGCAACAATACCAAGTGAGGATAGCTCAATCAGGGAAGGGACGAACTTGGAAATGCCCAGCCGGGCACTCTACCATGCAGCTCGTAACGGAGTCTAAGGGAGCAGCCGCTCAACCTTCTGTACACCAATAGCCAAGTATGAAGGACGCAGGAAAATGCCTCTGTGTAGTGCCTCGAAGCATTAGCTGCACCACCCTCTCTGTAATTGTTCCCACTGTGTTGTTTCCGTAGACCCAGCAGAGATGCGGCAAACACCTCCGTTGTGTGCGTCTCTGCCTGATTCTCGCTATGGAGTGTCGGACCGACACTCGGACTCGCAGTGTCCAAGGAGCGGGGTGCAGAGAGCAGCCTCTCGATCTCACCTCCGTACGTGTCCGAATCTCACAGTCAGGTCTGCTGAGGATGCAAAAACGCCATGGGTCTGTGTTCTCTGGCTGCAGGCAGGGCCGGCAAGAATCAAAATATCCATCGCCGTACCGTAGCTGAGTTAAGCTATTTGAGGGCGTTTCCAGTCAGCGCGCATGTTGTGCTAGGCATGCTGGTATATGTAGTCTTTGCCCTCCGGCAGCGCCTATCGTTCCTGTAATGATTCGCGCTACAGTTAGCGAGCAGCAGGGGAATTCATGACAACAACATATCCTGCGGGGGTGCTCGAAGTCAGTCTTGCACCGTCCCAATGTTTATGTTGTTCAACAAACCCTTAGTTCGGACTGAAAAGTTGCAGCTACACGACAACAGGGAGGCTATCTATGCTTCACTGTGTGGCTATGCCCCTTATATTCCCCTCTATTTACACTCACAGGACATCAATTGAGCAATAAAGTGATCGACAAATGTAAGACAGCAAAGACCCCATCATTGCACACTGTTTGGTACTTTACTCACTTTGGAGTGCGGCAGAGGGTCCATAAGTCAGCGCACTGTAGCTGCACACGCAATCTCTGCATGTGCAGACTGTTACACATTGCATACTTTCTGTTGAGAATGTCTTGCACAGGCACACGTTTTCTACACATGGTGTTAGCATGCACACATATATCAGAAAACATGATGTAGATCTGGGGTGAGTGTGTGACATACCAACAGATCTTATGAATAGGTGAGTGAGCCATCAGTCACCACTGCAGTAAAACATGGTTAAATAGTCCATTGTACTTGTGATGTTCAATAAACAAGATGCTGCCATTCACACTTGATGTGCATCTTACTCCTGTCAACATTAGCATTACTTTATAGACCCTTAGTGCAGGGCTCTGAGTTTGCCTGCTGGTCCAAGGATACTGCATTTCCTCAAACATGCATATATACTGGCAGACAATCAACATACATTTCACCTTTGGGTGATAGTATATTTGTGATATGTACAACTATGCACTTGTACACTCAGGTCGGAGTAACACAACTCTTGTTATGCTAAGATAAGTTTACATCTAAATCGCTCCATCTTACAATGTGCAATAAGGTGTGTGTATGCACATGCTTTGTTGTCTGACTTTTGATCCTAGTGAAATCACATTTTTGACATCACATTATCCTTTAGGTGCTCAGATGTTTACATATAACCTTTCCAATTTCACAGTGCTATAGTCATTTACACACTGTACAATGTCATCTGATCTTGTTGTATTTTTTCAGGCCTTTGGTTCTCATTGCATTGTTGAGCAATGCATAGCAAATGTTTGGTTCATTATTTGTACCATGATGAGGTATATGTAACATTGCACCAGTAAACAGTTTAAATATGCTTTATTTTGTGGTATTCCAGACATGCATGTATGTGTTCTTTCCAAGGGACTGTGTTTGCATGTTAGTAAGCCTTTGTCCATGACAACTGTCACTTATGATCTCTGATGGTATTTGCAACAACATATGTTCCAGCAAAACGCTGTTAATCTGCATGGGAACACATTAGTCAGACACACTGCAATTTAAGGTCACTCCCAGGTATGGTAGTTTGTGGTTTGTATTCCTAACTTCACTGAGTACCATCTGTTGTACACTTAACTGTTGTACAACACAGCAAGACTGCTAGCTGTGCAGCTCTTCACTGCTCAACGGGGAGTAATGACCAATTTGGATCTAGAAATGTGGCATGGCTGGCCTCTCCATTTAATGTAGTACACTGCTTTACATTGCAGTTCAGTATGTGTACAAATACTAGATGTGAGGCTTGGTACAATGTTGGTCAACAGGCCTGATGACATGATAGTTACATTTCATTTTGACGCCTACTTCCAGTTGATAGTTAGTGTATGAATTGATGTTTACTGGGACTGTGACATACACAGCAACACAAATATTAAATGCTAGCTATTATGTTTGGACATTCAGTCTGTAAAAGTACATATAAAAAAGGACAGACATTTGGCAGAATGTGGGTGTTTCACCTATTCTCAGCCACTGCATTTGGGATCTCTTCTCCATCCTCATTCTCCATTAAGTCCTGATCATCATAGTGCACGTCCCACTCGACATTTTTCGGGACATATTAATATGATCTTGCAGACCATAGGGGGAGAGTATAACAACCTCTCCCATGATATGTCAAGGCATCTGAAATGAGATTTCAGCACAACAAAGGTTCACTCCATGATGTTGCCTTGACCAGTGCCTGGTTCTACTGTTGTTCCAGCTTAGTATAGGGATGTGCTATTGGGGTCATGACCTATTGTTGGATACCATATCCTTGGTCAGCTGAAAGTTAACCCCTTCCGTGCTTGTGACAGAACCACTCCGTCACGAGCCACGGGCGCGCTGTGCTAATGACGGAGTGGTTCCGTCACGGCGCGGCCGCCCTGCCTACACGGCATCAATTCTGTGCCTGCGCGGTTGTTTGAATGAGCGGGCGGGGCCGTGACGGAACCACTCCGTCATGAGAACAGCGCGTCCGTGGCTCGTGACGGAGTGGTTATAGTGGTCCCGTGTTAGGTGGCCATTTTGGATAGGGCAAGGATTAACGAGACAATGGAGGCCATTGTGAATTGCATAACTAATTGTCTCCCTTTTGGTCACTTATTTTAACTGTAATACAATGTCATTGTTTCCATGTCACGAGTCCTAGGACTCATTACACTTTGCTCCTCTCTAAGATGGCCGCCATTGTCTCGTTAATCCTTGCCCTATCCAAAATGGCCGCCTAACACGGACTATACTTCACCACATAGTCCTTTCTCGCTCTTGACCTTCATCACATGCACCAATCACTTGCCCTTATAACGTCTCCCGTCCAGCCCCATTACAGAGGACTTCCCCTGTAGAACCAGCAATTGCGCCGCTACAGCTTCTTCTGCCTGGTAAGTTTTGTAACCCTGGCATTATCGCCTTCCATCCTCCCTACGTCCAACTCTGACCCCCGCATCCCTTTTCTAGGCTATCATGCCGTTGACCCGTGGGCAAAATTGAGCCGACGCATCCTAGCACCGGTTCGGTCGCCCGCTATGACGGTTCTGCCTCTGACGTCCAACATTAGGTAAGCATCCCCCCAGAGGCTTGTCCAATTAACTTTCCCTCGCTGCTACCTGTCCTAATTCCGTCCCCTCCCCACAGGGAAGCATCACAGAGCGCTACCGCGTCTAAGCAGCAGGACCTACTGCCACAACCTTACTTGACTCAGCCTATCGGTAAGCCAGCCGCTTCATTATTCACGGACTCACAGCACATCACAGCCATTGCTTGCATGACTTCCATCCTTGACGTCTCTTTACCGCGCTCACCTCCGGTTTTATCGTTTCACGCTGTCACTCCTTAGTACTCGTTTAATGACAATGTTGCGCCGAATACTGTAAGTTAAGTTGTTAAATTCTGTAATCCGTGGAGCAGTATAAAATTGTGGACTGACAACCACAGTATGCATAGTTGCTCAAAGCTGACCACCACAGTATGTATTGTTTCTCCAAGTTGACATCACAATTTTAGATCACCGTCATGAGCCTTCGCAATAATAATTTTAACGCCACTCTTAGAAACTGTGCTTGCCAATTAAAACACAATAATGCACCGACTGTGCATGAAATGAATCTTAGCATAAATGTGTTTTGTAGAAATGTGTTTTATTATTGTTTGTCACTACTCCTAATCCCCTCGCCCACTGCCTTTCTCCTCTCTCTCCCCACTAGGCATCTGAGGCTACAATTGTTAGGCATAATATCTATGTCCTGATGATGATCCGTGTATCAAGATAACGGATTGAAACGCCGTCGACTTCTCATACCACCTTATACAAGCTCAAAAACTAATGTGTACTATTAATGTAAAGGTGTTTGTTATGTTCTGAGGTACCATGACATTGTGCACTTACTGGTACTTCAAACCTCATGCTTTTGCCTACAAGCCCTTTTGTTCCAGTTTAGTCACTAAATGTCTGTTGCACATGTGTTAAGAAGGGTGCAGGCTTGTGCCCCACTTTGTGAATTTTTGTGTAACATTTCTTATATTTAACCACAAGTAAATACTAGACCTCTGTCCGACTGGACAAGTCCAGACAATATAGCTACGACTGAGTCTACATTTATTCATTTCCTATTCTTCCCTAAAGGGACCACGATTGTTTGAATAACATGATTTTGATGCATCAATTAGGTGCAGTTCCAGTGGTGGCTGACATCTACTGGGGGGCAGTCAAATGGGTGGGTGCACGCATGGGCAAGCAAACTTAAAAAATAAATAAAAAATAAATCACTTACCGGATCATGACAGATGACGTCCTCCTTACTTCGGACCTCTTCTGCTGTGAACGCAGTGCAGGCCCCAGCGAACTCCCCTGACAAATCCTAGCCTGCTCACAAGCAGTTAACCAGCATGTGAGGAGTTCCCTGACTGGTTAGAGTGGCCTCTCTTGGTGCTCCCCAGCACACTGGAGGCCTACATTCCCTATCAACCCAGCTGTCTTAAGACAGTTGGGTTAAGAGGTTTAAAGTGTGCATGTCTGGCTGGCCGTCTCAAGATAGCTGGCCAAGTAGACATGCACAATTTAAACAGTGCAAAGGCAGTCCTCTGCCCACCAATCCTTCCTGCTGCCACTCAGCAGACGGGCTTTGGGGGCAATGAAATGGGGCGATGCTCCTCTGCTCCAATGGAGGAGCCTCCCTTGTGCAGTTCAAACATGTCATATGGATTGGTATACTAGTTAATGTCAGCCTTCAACTACTGCTTTTTGCCAGAGATGTTCTCATGGTGCACTTTGATATACACATATGTATTGCAATGTGGGCCATCTTTATGTGGGACACACTGATGTTGTTACAATGAGCTGTGTACCCTACATTTAGACACATTACATTAGATTTTCACATGTATGTATATGACTCTGACTTGTAGGGGGTTGCGCAGTTCTATGCCGTGATTGTGTCCTCATTGCTGTGGCGAATGCATGTTGAGACTGGTATCCCAAGTACACTGATGTGCCTTGTTCAGGTTGGAATTTAATCTAAGGTGGTGATTGATGTATGACATGTTTAGCAGCATTATGTTTGACTTAAGGAGTTTGTCATTGCTGGATATATGTGCTTTGCATTTTGTTACTTACTCCATGGAACAGGTAAGCCATCACATTTCTTACAACAGTTAATGCAGCATTGAACCTATGTCTATGTGTGCACGTAGACTGTCCGTATTGCTGAGACATGTTATCCATGTTATCCATTATTGACATTTACACATTGTCGGGGCCTACACTGACATGGCATGCCACACATGGCCTTTCCGCATACTTCTTCCTGTGTTGCTCCTGACACTTTGGGCAACATACAAGTTTACAGCCAAGAGTGACCCACTTACTCATTTCCACAGTACTTGTTCTCACACCACTGATCTTGTGGAGCTTTGACTGATAGTAGGAGGTTGTAAGCCTTTGAGGAAACACTCACCTCAGATCTTTATCTTGTGTTGCCTTTGTACTCATAAGTGCCTTGTCTGTCATGCCACACATTCAGGATTCTTTACCTCTGCATTTGATGTGGTTCCATCCATCCCCACATAGTGAAATGACTCGTTGCTACTCACTGACGTTCTGTCGCTACTGCATTGTCAGATTAGTAAGTGCATGTCACTGTGGCATATCGTTGTGTCCACATTACAGTGCATTGTTGCCACTATATGCAGATGACACAAGGGCCCAGATTTTTGGGAAAGTAGCACTGTGCAGTGCTGCACGTTGCCTGTCTGCACTGTACTGCATCTCAGAAAAAGGTGGTAATACACAGTATGTAGGCCATACAGCACATTCCTGACCTTTCCCCCAACACTGGTACAAAATGTGCTCCCTAGCACAAACATAGTCACACTTGCACCACAGTAAGTAAATGCCTGCATTGCATGCAGGATAGTCTTTGTGCAGGAGGGGACACCTTACTGCACATGATGTACCCTTGGAGCCATGATTGTCTACCGATATATGCCACAGACTGCAGCCCACCTAGGAAGTAGGAGTGTCTTGACTGACTTCAGTTAATTTTGCTTGTTACACATTACCTGAGAAACCCAATTGATTTGTCACATTCTAAAGGTTACCTGGTGTGGGATACATGACATGCCTCATGAACCATAGGATTTGCATGGAGAAAATACCACCAATACCCATGGAACCCCACTTTTGCACAAAGTGATCCTGCACTGTATTTGGGCCAGTGTTGCATTGCTCTGGACTTTTACACCATTCAAAGGCACAAAAAGTGGCTTTGCATTTCTTAACATGTGTGACACGAGGGTTTGTATTGCAAATGTACCATGATGCATTTATTCATTTATAAGGTTTTACATAGCACACACCTGACCCAAGAAGGGTATCAGAGCTCTTTACAAATGGTTAGGTAGGAAGAAACCAGCACAACCAGGAACCATAAATGCTGACAATACCCATTGCAAATCGGGAAAAGGACAGTGATTTAAAAAAAAGAACATGGATGGCAAGTGCAAACTCTGGTTGAATAACTGTGCCAAATCAGTGTCCAGATAAATGAGTCAGGGGGTTCAGAGTAGAGGTTTGTTCATCAAAAGCAATTTGACTTCTATTTTGAATGATGTGATTGAAGGGTTCAGTCTGACTTCAGGGGGCAGGGAGTTCCAGATTCTAGGGGGCAATACGGAGAAAGCTCAGTTGTAGGTGTTCTTTCTCCAAGATTTTTGAAGTTTAAAAGTAAGGTGCTGGTGCCTCTAGATGATCTGCCACCACCACACAGTACTGGTTTATCAGCCAGATGCTTCGGTGTGTTGAAGTGTAGGACTTTATGGGCCATGCAAGCAATTTTTAGCTGAATCCTCACTTCATAAGGGATCCAGTTTAGTGCCTTCAGATCGGAAGTGATGTGGTTGTTCCTTTTGAATCCAGTGATGAGCCTTGCAGCAGAGTTAAGGAATGTCCTCAGTGGGGACAGCTTGGCTCTTGGCAAACCACACTGGGCTGTACTCCCGTAATCTAATTTGGGGATTACTAGAGCTTGCACAGCTGGTTTAGGTCATCAAAGGGGTGAAGGGTTTTATTTTTCTTAGAATGTTCATTTGATGGTTTGTTCCTCTGGTGACACACTCTTTTCCCCTCAGATATATGACCCTATCTTCTTCAACAGACACAGAGGTCAGTATTATGCCATGCATTTGTTACTATTAGTAGGGCTGTAATGTACTTCAGTTTTTTGTTTTATAATTATTTTTATTGAAGAAACAAGCATGTTACTTAATGAAGGCATTTGGTAAACAAATCATCAATATGCAGGTTTTACTAAAGAAGATTCCTGGCCGTGCATATATGAAACCGGTAATCAACAATAATCATTTCTCAGTGTCTTAACTTCCCTTCAGTGGGCTCCCCAAATCTAGGCGGCTCACAAATCTCCCCCTATAAGTATTCCACTGTCCCCATATGTTCGTCCACTTATTCAGGCACCCCCTGCCTTCATAGATGGACTTTTCTCTCACAATGTACTTCAGTCTTGCTTACCAAAAAGTAGTCCATTCCCATATTGGCCATTCTGGAAGTGGTCATTGATAAGGGAGTGCCTGAAGATGTAGGCATTATGCGCACTCCATGGGTACTTTGCCAGCACATTTGTAAACCTCCCCCAATGGTCCACAATGGCCTGGATGTTGGTAGAGTATGTGTGCTTCCGGTTCCTGTACAGATGTGATGTTGCTGCAGGGGGGACCAGTTGCAAATGTGTGCAATCTATGGCACCCATCACATTTAGAAATCTGGCAATGGCACAGAAACTCTTTATTGTTGCCCAGCTGCTGCTGTTGTGTTTAGGGGAAGAGGAGGTCAAGGGGTATGAGACGGATGACGGTATCCAGGACAGAGGGCAGGAAAAGATGGCTGCGATATTAGTGCCACTCTGGCTCCTGTGATCTGGAATGAACCCGATGCCAGCATGTGGAGGATAGACATTAGTTTGGCCTGCTGTGGGATGTTGGTGAGCCTGGCAGTTGGTGGGTGGAGCCTCTGCACTATCTGGTTCAGCAGTTCTATATTCGAAACCATCATGAGTCGGTAGTATGCGATAACCTCATCCTCCCTGAGGTCATTGACGATAGTTCGCTGATGAACAACATGCTTCTTTCTCCTGTGCTGCCTACGTGGTAGAGGTGGAGGTGTTGATGGTGGTCTCCTCGTAATTCCCAGCTGCAAAAATAGCTCCTACATGGCGTATTTGAGCTTGCCAAGCTGCTTAGTGTGGCTTGTCTTAATGTATCACAGCCAATGCATCATTTCGAGTTGCTGATGCGCAGGATGTTTGACACATTTCAGGCTGTGCGCACTGAGGGGCAGATTTATGTTAACTGGCGCATCCCCAGGGATGCGCCAGTTAATGTGCGCCACAGTGCGCCACAGCTCCCCCACCCATGGTGCAAGGAAGGAAAGATGCGTGACGCATCTTCCGGCGTACAGGCGGCGCATTGCTGGAGTCATGTCACAAGTGCGTCATGACTCCTGCAATGCACAGGGGCCACCCCTACAATGCATGGAGCGTCACCCTTACGCCTGCTTCAAGCAGGCGTAAGGAATTGACGTAGAAAGTGACTGAGTGAAATCTCATAGATTTCACTCAGCCACTTTTAGGAGGCGTTCCTGCGCAGGAACGCCCCCCCTGCGCAGGAACGCCTCCTTATGGCGCAGGGCTTTCCAACGTGACGCATCTCCTAGATGCGTCACTTTGTAAATAGGGTGCATTGTTTGCGCCGCCGTTGCGTCAAATTAAGTGACGCAATTGCGGCGCAGAGAGGCGCAAGGGCCTCATAAATCTGCCCCTGAGTGCCGACGATGTCAAAACCATAAATATCACTAAGTCGGTTTTAGGCTGAATTTTACGAGGGAACACCTACCTTGAATATATTATTCATTGCGTGATGCAGCCAGTTCTGGCACTGGTAACTTTCAATGCAGGCCTAACAAAACTAACAGATTTGGCCACATGCATCAATGTGTAAAGAAGGAGGACTGCCTAAGCTGCTGTCTCGCAAAAATAGTTGCACAACAGTATCTCATAAATCAACCCCTAGTGTTCAAAAAGTCGTTTTTGAAATGGAGTTAATGTTTTTCAGCAACAATATAGAAATCCCCTGGTCAATGACAGTTTTCTATTCTGTGTGCTCATCTTGACACCACGGAACCCAACATTGAGGATAGTCAGGTAAAGAAAATAACTCCAGGTGAGGTGCGATACATTTTCACTAGCATATGTATGTTTCCTTCCAGACAGTGAGGAAGGTTACATTAATACCGTGGTTTCAGTACAAGATGACCTGTAACTGAGGGTGAAAAGGTTTTTACAGCGGGTAAAGATTCTGATTGGTATCTCCAATGCTGTTACCGGTCATCACAAGCTTTTAGCCTGCAATGGGGAACAACATGCGAGACCTGGAATTACAGGTACAATTCACCTATTATGGGCCCTTTTCTGCTCAATTTTACTAAAAGCTTTAAGCACATGGAAAATAAATCCGTAAACGCATTTGTTTTTTTGCCTGCTGAATTGCCTCAGCCGGTAAAACGTGTAATTGTGCTGGGCATTGATAACGAGAATACATTTATTTATATGCCGCATTACAACTCTGTATGACTTGGAATGGCCAAAAGTGATTGGACCATTACCACAATGTCATTAAAAAGCAAATGAATTACATGTGTTTGCCACAGACAAGCAATTTAATAGGGGCAAACACACTGAGTTTATATGCATGTTGTTTTGAGTTTTTTCATGTAAGATATACATTATATAAGTCAAAGAAAAGGTTCAAAATATGCAATTGTGAATTTCACCTCAAAGTTTGGTGCAAATTCATGAACTTTTCATAGATGGACTTCTAAAAAAACTACTAAAACCCGAGGGGCCTCATTTATGAGGCCGTGAGTCACTCTTACGGTGCCGGTGCGTCACTTTTTGTGACGCACTAGCAGCGTAAAAAATGTGCCTTGTTGCACCATATTTACAAAGTGACGCATCTAGGTAGATGCGTCACTTTGTAAACCCCTGCGCTACATTATACCTGCGCCAGGTATAATGTATGCAGGGGGGCGTTCTTTCGCAAGAAAAGGTCATAGAAGTGACACAGTGAAATCTATATGATTTTACTGCGCCACTTCTAGGACACAAATGCGTCAATTTCTTACGCCTGCCTCACAGCAGGCGTAAGACTGACGCAGGCCCTTTCACATGGGGCTTGCCCCATGTGAAAGGACACATTGCTGGGGTTACGTCACTTTTTTGACACACTCCAGCAATGCGTCACTTTTGCGCCATACAGATACGTCAGAAATACTGACGTATCTGTAACTCCTTGCGCAATGATGCGTCATACTGTAAATATGACGCATCATTGGTGTCGCAAGGAGTGCGCAATGAAAATTGATGCATTGCTGTTCTCACGCAGCGATGCGTCACTTTTCATAAATGAGGCCTGTGGTTTCTGAGAATACTTACGTGTGAAAAAAGTATGTCTGTGGAACTTTCACCAAGGACATACGTCTTCATATTAAAATCTGAAATAACTGTATATATGCGCATTAAACGTTTCTTGCAAAACTTTCTCCAGTAAACTGCTTGATGAGTTCATTGTCAAGAACCACAAACATTGTGAGGGTTTATTCCTGATTAACACAAATGAATCACATTTACTCTTGCTGTTGGCTGGAGTGAATTTACAATATCTTCACAGTGGGCAGGTGCTTATCATTCACTTTACGGGATTATGATTGCAGCATTACCTTCTGAGGACCATCCAGGAGCCCCCACAAAGCCACCATAAAACCTAAACCTTTGTTTTAAGTCCACCAAACTGGTGAATGTCTGCATTCTTTTAAATTCTATGTTCAGGGTACATCCCACCAAGATTCTTTTATTCAGGATTGGGATCACCTCCCAACAAAAAAAAAACGTTTTGGAATACCTAAGACAATTTTAGATGTCAGAATCAAAGCTTTGATAATTGAACTGCTTCCGGACAGTGTTTAAGCAATAGATTAGCATGTGCATAAAAAAATCAAAACGCCAGAAAGCTTGGTGTCAATTACTCGGCTTCTGAAACAATTAGCCAAAGGTGAAACAGTAAGCTATTGGTGAACATATATACAGTCTCTAGATAAGTCAAATACATGTATTATTGCATAATTGCTTTTCTGTGTGATACTTGTTTCCAGCACCACAGAATCAACACCAGAGACTGAGTACAGGCTTTAGCACAATTGATGTATCTGCTGGTATTGGCACAATCATCATAGCTAACTTTGTAATGGCCAGTGAATGCTGTGGCATGTTGTGCGCATTTATGTGAATTACAATTGCGTTTCCACAGTCAGCTTAGTAAATGTTATCTTTTTGTTAACGCTGTAAAATGTATTTTCAGAAATTCACCAAACTCACTCAGTTGGATTTTTTTTTAAATACAAATAGCGGGCAAAAAACGTTTTTTGGAAGAAAAATCATGCAAATATGCTATTATGTATAACTTTCATTTAGAGCCATTAGCGTGAATATCTAGGGCCTCATTTATGAAAAGTGACGCATCGCTGCGTGAAAACAGCGATGCGTCACTTTTCACTGCACACTCCTTGCGACACCAATGATGCGTCATATTTAATGTATGACGCATCATGTCGCAAGGAGTTACAGATACGTCAGTATTTCTGACGTATCTGTAAGCGCAAAAGTGACGCATTGCTGGAGTGTGTCACTAAAGTGACGCAACTCCAGCAATGCACCCTTTCACATGGAACAAGCCCCATGTGAAAGGGCCTGCTTCAGTCTTATGCCTGCTGTGAGGCAGGCGCAAGATTTTGACGCAACAGCGTCCTAAAAGTGACGCAGTGATATCTCATAGATTTCACTGCGTCACTTCTACGACCTTTCCTTGCGTCAATACGCCCCCTTGAATACATTATATCTGGCGCAGGTATAATGTGGCGCAGGGGTTTACAAAGTGACGCATATATCTAGATGCATCACTTTGTAAATATGGTGCAACAAGGCACATTATTTACGCTGCTGGTGCGTCACAAAAAGTGACGCACCGGCGGCGTAAAAGTGACGCACGGCCTCATGAATGAGGCCCCTAGATTTTAAATCTCGCTATGTAGTACTGTGACCTGGCATCAGTGGGAAACAAAAGCTAATTCCCACTGTTGCTGCTCCATAAAGGACTTCCTCACTACTTTGACAGGGCTCTGAAAAAGCTTGTCAGTGTGGTACTAGCTCTCTGCTCCGATTAAGAGCAGTGACCACATTCAACCAGGGAAAGGGAAGGCGCAGAGGGTGGTGGGGATAGATGTGTGGGGAGAGGAGTTGGCCTAACGGCTAGGCCGGTCGACCTCAAATCTGGGGAACCAGGTTCGAGTCTCAGCAATGACGCTGAACAGCCTGTGATTCTGGGCAAATCACTTAATCTCCCCCTGCCTAACAAAAATGAACGTGTCCTCATGTAACGCAACTGGTGGTATGTAAAGCCCTCTGATACCCAATACCTCCAGGGCAAGTTCATGCTATAGAAAAAAAACCAAAGAGACTAGATATTGGGCCCGATTCACAAAGGTACACTTACACTTTTTTTGTAAGTTTACTACTTTTCAGGATTCACAAAGGTAAACTTAGACCAAAAGTCTAACTTTACTACTTTTTGGTATTCACAAAGGTAAACTTAGACCAAAAGTCTAACTTTACTAGTAGTAACTTACCTTTGTGAATACCAATAAGTAGTAAAGTTAGACTTTTGGTCCAAGTTTACTTTTGTGAATACCAAATAGTAGTAAACTTACACAAAAGTATAAGTTTACTTTTGTGAATCTGGCCCATTATTTGTATATATTTGGGGGATGGATTGAAGGAAGAGTGGTGGGGATGAGTGTCAGGACATAAGGATTTTGTTCTGTCAATTTAGGCAGAGATAGGCCGGTGCAAATGCTTAGGGTGGTAGGGGTGGGTGACAGAAGCCCAAATATTGTTAAGTTTTTTATGTATGGATGTTGTAGTAGGAACTAAATAGAAGATGTAATAGGGCATTGGCAGAAGTCCAGGATTTTTATTAAATTTGCATGCCGAGGGGATGGTAAATGTAGAAGATGGTGAGGCTGGTTGTAGGAGACACTGTATGTTTTTAATATACTAGGGAGGAAGAGGTAGAGGTCAAGTTAAGTGCGGTGAAAAGAAATGTACCTACCTGTCCTGTGTCCTGTGTCGTCCTCCTTCCTGCAGGATGGCCCACCCAGGGCCAGGCTGATGACTGCATCATGTTAGTGATGTCGTAGTGAACGCCTGACTTTAATGGAGCATTTTTTTTCGCATTACAGTTGAGGGCGGGCTGATGGATGGATGAGCTGTGGGCAAGGCAGACTGGGTCATGGAAAGTTCTGGTCCCGGCAATAACCTTAATACAACATTGTCGAAGTAATAAAAAGTGCGTAGCTGCTTTGTTAACACGCATGCACTGAAATGAAAACCCAGAAAAAGCAGGCCATAAATTATTCCTTTTGACTTGTCATTTGCATTGCATGCTGATGCTCTTGGCCTGGGCCGGGGGCCCACCAAAACACATTATTTGGCAGTGATCTAAAGAGCCAGTGCCAAGGAGACTGCAGGTCACAGGTAAGAGAATAGTAGATAGTACTACAACAAGTCGCTATTAAGTAATCTGAAACAGAATTACTATTGTGTTTCCTCTTCACCAATTTCTTTGCAGCAAATAAATGTATAAGTTAACTGTCAATTCTGATTTTTGAAGCTCAGCACCTGGTGACTCAACGGCCCCTTTTCTCTGCCACACCTGACCTAATTTATGGGTTACCAGATTAAATTACCAGTGCTTTTCCGCATATGCAAACTGTTTTTCTTTTTGCAGAATCTGCAAATGAAAAAGGGCAGGTAACAGCATTTGTCTGCCTCTGCGGTACAAGTTTTAGGCAGAACCCAGTGACACATGTATGGACAGAGGTTCCTGCAGGTTATCTATGTTTGTGTTTCTAGCACAAATTGGTCCACTGTAGGATCCCAGGCTCTAGCATCTCCATTCTTGTAGTAACCTTAGATGTAAATCACGCAGTTGAATGATTATCAGACAGGCCTTGTGTTTGAACACTTACAGATATTTTAAATTTGTGCATTCGGCTCAAAGGCCCGGACTGTGCCATTTTTCATGTGGCAGTTTCCATCTGCACTGCTTCCCTGCCAACAAAAGGCAACATCAAATGAATACTACTCTTTTCAGGCAAGCTGCTTGGCGAACCTCCAGGCTCCATGGCTCATGGCGACTGATGGAGTTAAAATGAGATTGACCTTTTCCAAAAACAAGAGGTAGTTTCAGATTGAAAAATTGTTCTTTTGAGCTTGAAACTAATTAAAACAGCTGAATGAAAATAATGCACGCTATATTATTTGTGTTTTGGCCCAATAGAAAAATACCACTATCACTCTAGGCACACACATTTTTCGCACACACTTTGTGCCCCTTTCATATAATTTACACAAGCGCACCCACAGTTAACTTCTGGCTGCCTGGCCAATTCATCGTTCGGCAAAGGGATGAATTAGCACTGTTTCTGTTTGAAGTAATTTGTAGCTGCTTAACTTGGGAATTTCTCAGGAGGCTGGAAGGGCGAGGGTTGGTTTGCTGTTGCCTTGAACATTCATCACCACTTCTTCTCACAGTTTACCCGATTTGAAGCTTGGAATGGTTAGAGGAGACTGGAATGTTTTGTTTATGTCCATATGGAGGAATGCTAAACAAAACTGGACATTGTGTGGCGATAAACAACTTAGAGGACCTTATTAGGCAGGAAATTAAATATGAAGAGCAATTGCAAAAAGAGCTCAACTGCAACTTTTGTCTATGTTTGGTGCAGCTCACCTAAAATCATAGATTGTATAAATATTATATTTAATATCACAATGAATCATGTCTTGTTCTCTGTAGTAGGGCCAAGGCTGCTGCTGTATTTAAGGGTGCAGCGGTTGCGAGACATTATGTTATGATCCAATATTGGGACTGCGAGCCTGCATTCCTGCAAGTGCATTGCATTGATTGATGCTTCTGTTTTGAAGGGTGAGGTCCGGTTGCAGCTAGGGAGAAGGGGTGGGATAGTCAGGTGTGAATAAGTGACACTCCAGAATAAGCATCATCAGAAAGTAACAGCAGGGCTTTAATTTCAGAGTATACCCGGGTCCGCTCGCTGCAGCACTGGACTCCAGACAGGAGCTCTGTCCTTTGTATGGCTCTCTACCCACTGCCGAGCACCTGCAGGGGTTCTGCAAGTCATATCCTGACATCCTGTGTATACAGGAGCTAAAGGGGCCTTAATGGGCTTCATATGGGTTAGGGATGTGGAGGTGAGATGTCATGGGTGCGTGGTGCTCAGTCTTCCACCTCTCTAGGTGGATGTGTGGTGTTTTCAGACTTACCCCCCTGTGGATGACAGGCACCTTCTCAGGACCTTGCTGTGCCACAGCTAAGTCCATCTGTGCTTCGATGACACGTGGCTAGTGACTGACCCTCAGCCACAGGTGCACAGTACAGGGTATAGACTGTTCGGTAGTGCATCCTTATAGCGATGCACAATGCTCATTTCCTAGTTCTGGGTGGGTGGAGCCAATATAGGAAGTGGGTGGAGTCAGTGGACTGAGTCGGTGGAGCCAGGGGTATGTGGGTGTGGCCCCCTTAAAAAATCTGAGCACCTGCACTTAATATTGTACAAATTAAGCACTGACCGTAAGTCCTTCAACCTCTGCAAAGATGTTTAATGGCAGGGCATGTGGTCTGGGTTGGTCATTCACAACTTAAAATTGTAGATGAGTAATAGTGATTAAGAGGTGCATTGCGTCTAATCGAAGTTTTGAGTGATATCATAGACAACTCAAGTTTTCCTTTCATTGTCTGTTTAATGTACATCAGAACCCATTGGCAAAAAAAGTCCATTATTCATTGTTACCCATCTGTAATTATATATTTTCAGAGGGAGAAATAAGGTAATTACCTGGCTGAAAAATACTTTTGGCAGAAACTATACCTGCATGTGAAATTTTGCAGTGGCACGAAGCATTGCAGGGTCATGATTTGCAATGCTTCTCACATTCGCAAAATATTGCATGTAGAATATAATTGTTCACTTCTTTAGGATAATGCCCAATGTGGCAAAAAATATTTCCATGAGTGCCTGTATAGTAGTTGACAGTTAAGGGCTTCTATCACAATGACCTTAAGTGCTAGAAAGCACACTGGTAAATGTTCCATCATTGAAAGAGCTATTTGCTGCAATTGGTGTGAAAAATTGGTCATTTTATACATGTATTTTTCTGAAATTAATGAATCCCCTTTTGCATTACAATGGAAGTGTGAAGTAACTTTGCTTTGCAGTCACATAATTTCTGATCTTAAAATCTACCATGTATGAAGCAGTGCTGGAAAACGGATATTCTTAAAATGAATTTGAGAATAATTGATGGAACTGCCTGCATATATATTGTTACATCAATATCCTGTTGCCATACTCAGTTGTAGTAATAAACTAGAATTTGATATTTGCCGCGTAGTAATAAATGTGCTAATGTGTGGGTACATGGGCTAGATAATTATCAACATGAGTTTCCTAGCTCCATGATGTCTTAAATTCAGTATATATGTGGCACCCAGAGACTTGAACATCCTATTAGATGGGCAACATGTGACAAGTGCAAAGAGGTACTGCGGAAGAAAATTGCAAAAAAAAACAATTGGTAGACAAAATGCCCAGTACAGAGATCTGGGCCTAAATCCATCTTTTTTGGCCATTCTATTTTGAACCCAGACATATGCAAATCAGTCTTGACCCTGCACCCAATGGGAACAGTCCAGCCCGAACTGTCAGGCCAGGTCCTTCCTGGACTGGAAACAAGCATCCTAGGACTGGTTTCGGGGTTTCACCCCTCATGAGCCAGGATAGTCCAAGGACCGGTTTTGGAGTTTCACGCAAATATTAAGGGTAGTAGTGTTATACCTGCCTTCATTATATTTCAACTTTATTTTATTCTTATTCTTGAATTGTTAAGGTTTTAGCGTGAGTGCCTTTGTGTGGTGTACTTCGTGTGGGTGTTAAGCTGCAGCTGAGCCCTGAGCTCTTGTCTCTTCAATAATTTTATAACTCATTACCTTTTATATTGCTAAGTTCTTTACCACCACTGTTTCCTCATTCGCTCTCCAGTCCACCATGGGCTCCCTCCCGATTAAGTGTAGAGAGCAAGCAAGCCAATTGTTGCCCTCCCCAACTTCTGGTTTCTGGAACTGCTGGGTTGACAGGCTAGTTGTTCTTAGCCATAAACTATTTAAGGAATATGCCCTGCAGACGGGCAGCAGATATTAAAGCTAGTGGCGTTGTACCTGCTTTCATTTTATTTCAACATTGTTTTATTATAGTTCTTGTTTTGTTAAGGTTTTAGCGTGAGTGCCTTTCTGTGGGTACTTTGTGCGGGTGGTATGCTGCAGCCGAGCACTCAGCTCTTGTCTTTTTAATAATGTATTCCTTGCCTGATAACGCCGGACACCGATTGAAGAGGGAGCCGAGGGAGCCTGCTGTCACCCGCTTGCCTGCCTGACTGTTTCTGCCGCTACTCCTCGCCGGACCCGCTTCGCGGGTCCCGCTTCGCGGCTAGGAGCAGACTGCAGGACTTTGGGGTGTGTCTGCTCTTCTGACCGGCAGGGCTGCGAGCTAGAAGCGGCGGACTCCAAACTCCAGGAGTCCCCGCGCGCCCGTGGTCATCTGGGCTGCTCTCCCTGCCGGCTCCGCCCCCTTTTGGACGATTAAAGCTGCGTCCCATCTTCTAATCAGCGGATTCCTTGCCTGATAACGCCGGACACCGATTGAAGAGGGAGCCGAGGGAGCCTGCTGTCACCCGCTTGCCTGCCTGACTGTTTCTGCCGCTACTCCTCGCCGGACCCGCTTCGCGGGTCCCGCTTCGCGGCTAGGAGCAGACTGCAGGACTTTGGGGTGTGTCTGCTCTTCTGACCGGCAGGGCTGCGAGCTAGAAGCGGCGGACTCCAAACTCCAGGAGTCCCCGCGCGCCCGTGGTCATCTGGGCTGCTCTCCCTGCCGGCTCCGCCCCCTTTTGGACGATTAAAGCTGCGTCCCATCTTCTAATCAGCGGATTCCTTGCCTGATAACGCCGGACACCGATTGAAGAGGGAGCCGAGGGAGCCTGCTGTCACCCGCTTGCCTGCCTGACTGTTTCTGCCGCTACTCCTCGCCGGACCCGCTTCGCGGGTCCCGCTTCGCGGCTAGGAGCAGACTGCAGGACTTTGGGGTGTGTCTGCTCTTCTGACCGGCAGGGCTGCGAGCTAGAAGCGGCGGACTCCAAACTCCAGGAGTCCCCGCGCGCCCGTGGTCATCTGGGCTGCTCTCCCTGCCGGCTCCGCCCCTCACGTCTGATCACATAGTACAAAAGGGAAGCATCATCCCCGCTGCGCGGTAGCGCGCGGGAGCGCGCCGGGAGAAGCCCGGGACAAGGGCGGGACCGTCTGTGGCCGTCCGGGGCCGAAGGAGGCCGGGCTGGGCCACCACCCCTGGCCTCTGTGACATTTCTCCTTCCACAGTAAGTGACATAGCTTCCCTTGCACATTTTCGTTACCATTATGGCATCTGCTGCAAATACAAGTCCTGTAGCCAGCCATTTAATGTCTCTTCCTGCAGAGACTGGTCCTTTGGCCATTGGTCCTTTAGATAAATTCTTTTTTAATCGCTCACTCGTAATAGATAAAGAACTAACTTTGGCAGAGAAGCGTGCCGAGCGCAGGCTTTCTATTGAAATACTTAAGAACACTATGGACAAATTTCCAAACGTAGTCTATCCCACTTTGGTAACCCCCTTATCATCTGTGAGCATCCCGGTTACAAACAGAGACTCTGAGGCCCCGGGGGATAAATCAACTGAGTCTGTTGCCGCAGTTTTAAATAACACCAGTGATAGTACATTTGACCAGCTATCGCATATTGACGCGGGACCTCATGTTGTATCATTCAATTCTAAAGCTGGGGCTAAAAGGAAATGTCCAGTTTCTGTTAAAAGGAGTAAAAAAACGGTCCAACCACTACCAAAAATCAGGAAGTTACATAAACTTTTGATCAGTGGGAATTCAGCTAAAGAATCAGCGCCAACAGGATGTGTAACGTCAACTATTCCTATTTCCCAGGATAACCAAGATAAAGTGGACAATTCATGTTCTGTTCCAAAAGAATTAAGCAGTGGTTGCTCTGTACTATTGGCAAACGTGCTTCCGGAATTGGAAAAAATGTTTAGATTGGTACTTATTCCCATTGAGGATAGAATTGCAAAACTCATAGATAGGTTAAACCACTTTGAGCAATCAACATTAGACAATTTCTATTCTACTAAATCCCTGATTAAAAATAGTAGGTTGGAAACAAGCTCAAATTTTCAGATTGAAAATAACCCCCACACCCAGGATAAGGGTAGAAACACAAGAAATGGCTCACCTTTACCTTCCAAGAAAAATAAACCCCCAGCTAAAGTGACTACAAATCCACTAGTTAGGGCTGAGAAAGCCATTTCAGGTTCTGAACAATCCGGGTCCAATTTAACACATTCTGCCCAGTCTCCATTACCCCGGCCACAAAACCAACCAGCTGTCGTAGACGTTGTGGTCACTCCATGCCAACAAGTGGGTAAAGCTTCAGTTCTTGTGAGCACAATTTCCGATGCATGTATACCTCCCAATGCCACGAGGGTAGGAAATAGGGACTGTGTTAATAAGTTGGCTGCTAAAGCCATAACAGCTCCCCTTGTTAATAACAAACAGGGGCCGAAACCAGTCCCTCAACCTCCTCCACAAGTTCCCAAACCTATCCCAACGCCCTTGCAAAAGCCACCTTATAGAAAACCCCCGATTAATCTTACTCCAGACTCCTTCCCCTATGTGGCAGTTCTCATCAACGTACCACCACTACCCCCAGGCCAAAGGGAAAATTTCCAGATGCTTAAAAACAAGACCATGCACTGGTTAAAGGAAAACCGTCCTTTGCCGGGGGACATTGATGGGTTAATAATAGGGGCAAGGAGAATAGACTGGATGGGTTATACATCTAAAACCCTGGGGGGAGACTGTATAGTGGTCAATTTTCAAGATCCTAGGGTGGTGGGATGGATAACAAGGCAAGGATGGGGAATAAATAAGGGCGGCATTGGCATTGTGGACCTCACCTTTTTCTACCCCAGACCATCAAGTGTAACCACAAGCCTATTCAACGAGCCTATAGCCCCCGTAAGGGCCGAATGGCCAGGGACTTCTTTACCACCCCTCCATGCCAGTTTCAATTGTAGCCCACATACATATAACAATCCCTATGTAGGTTGGAAGGACCCAGGGTGGGGCTATTGACATATTGATACTGACAACATAGGTGGAATTATAAAAGAAGCAGAGGAGCTAGGAAGTGTTTGTGGTAACGTTATTGCTACAGACACCAAGGAGAATAGTTATGATGCCGGGTGTGTGGTCGATGAATGTGGCTCTAGTGTAGTAACAATGATACCAAATGTCTTATACCCTGTAATAGATGATTTAGCCATGGTCACAGTTGATGACCCAGAAAGGCTGGTAAACCTAAAGGGGTTATCGATGTCGTCTCATGAATCTCCAACTGCTAAATCTTGGGATGGGACAAATGTAGATATTGGTACTTTTTTGTCTTGGAATGTCGCCGGATTGGCTAATAAGTTGGATTCCCAACTTTGGGTGGATTTTATAAGTGGTTTTGATATTTGTTGTTTTCAGGAAACCTGGGCTTGTGATCCATTATTTTGCTTAGGTTACTTGAATTACTATATACCTGCCACAAAAGGGGGGAGAGGGAGGCCAAAGGGTGGCCTGACTGTGTGGGTTAGACAGGGTTTGTTTATCGATATAAAAATCCTAGATAAGGGAAACAGCGATTTACAAGTTCTTAGAATCTCTGTTGTAAATGGTGCACCAATAGATTTATATAATGTCTATGTGAGAGGTGGTAAAGAAGTCAATCCATCTACAATTGAGTTGTTGTCCGACGCTATGGAGGTTAATTCTCAGGGTAACCTAAAGATATTGGCTGGTGACCTAAATAGGACTTTTGAACCCTTGGCCTGCACAAATGCATTAATTGAGAGTGAAGAGGACAATCAATGGGGAGTACCTTCCTTAAATTTACAACCTGTGAAGCGATGGACTAAAGAGATTCTCCTATTAAATGGTATATGTTTGGAACATAGTCTAAGAGCCCTCAATGGTAGGACTCCCGGGGATAAGGAGGGTAGTTTTACCTTTGACAATGGTATTAATAGGAGCCGAATTGACTATATATTATGTAGTCTCCAGCTGTGGAATGGGGTTGTTGACATGGCAGTTATGCCCCGGGTTGAAAGTGATCACAACCCTTTATGTGTGTCACACAAGTGGTGGAATGTAGGTTCAGGAAATCTGAATGATACACATAACGAAGCTCCTCTGTTAAGTAACGATGAGCGAAGGTTAAAATGGCCCAAGGTAAATGCAAATGATGTCACTATGACATACATAATTCATATGGTAGACTGTGCTATTTCTGCGATTGAAGCAGTGACTCTAGTAGTTCCTGGGGACAATGCCATCGCAGAAATCCACAATAAGTTATTCTCCGCCTTGAGACCATGTTTTTTCACAAAGCAAAGAAAAGGGAAGAAAACTAAAGAAGTGGGTAGGTGGTTTGATAACCATTGTAGAGTAGCACGTCTAGACCTGGGCCACGCGTTAAGGAATAGGGACCTTGCAGCAGTCAGATTGAACAGGAAACTGTATAAAGCAGCAATATATCGTGCAAAAAGGAAATGGGATGAAGACCATTGGGCCCAATTAAAAGAAGCCTCTGATAACAAAGACCCAATGTTATTTTGGAAAATTATTAAGTGGGGTAGTGGTGCGGGTCCTGCAAAACCCGACAATAATGTTCCAGTGGAAGCCTGGGTTGACTATTTTGGGCCTCAGTACACGGAAAGTAACAAGTCTATGTTAGTTGAAGAAATAACACCGGTATATGCAACTGAAGATCTGTTTTCTCTTAGTGAAGTGGTAATTGCCATTGACTCTGCGAAAAGTGGGAGGGCGCCTGGCCCAGATGGTATCCCCCCTGATATTTTTAAACACGATGTGGCCAGATGGGCGAGATACATCCATCTTGTATCAAACGCATTAGCTAAGGGGGCAGTGGTTCCAGATATCTGGAAATGTGCTACCATTATCCCCGTCCATAAGAAGGGCGACCGCTCATTGCCTGCTAATTACAGGCCTATAAGCTTAATAGCCACCGTGCAGAAGATAGTTGGGAGAATGGTAACCAACCAGCTGATGGACTGGGTAGAAGACAATAGTGCCCTCTCCCCATACCAGGCGGGATTTAGGCGTGCTACTAGCACCATCGACCAGGTCTTTCGCTTTACAATATTGCGGTGGAAGACCGTTGAGCTGGGGAGGGGCAGCCTGTATGTCGCGTTCGTTGACCTACGGGCTGCGTTCGATCTAGTCCCCAGGCATAAACTATGGTCGGTGCTTCAAAAGCTGGGGATTCCAGCAGAATTGCTAACCTTAATTATGCAATTGCATGAATCCAACTATGCCAGAGTCCAATGGGGAGGAAGTAGTGAGTTAACGGTGGACTTTCCAGTCCAAAGAGGTGTTAGGCAGGGATGCTCCATGGCCCCTTTACTTTTCTCGTTATTCATTAATGGGATAGTCGAGAGAATGTTGGGGGTTAGTGTTGATGCCCCATCGTTAGCGAACATCAGGGTCCCTATCCTGATGTTCGCTGACGACACTCTTATTCTGTCAAAGACTCCTATGGGGCTTCAACGCGCATTAGGCATCTTCGATGCTTTTTGCCTGGAGCATGGGCTAGAGGTAAATGTTGGAAAAACCAAGCTAATGGCCTTTACTGCCGGACGCAGAAGCGATCCTAAAATTACCCTAAATAACAGTAGGCTTGATATAGTCAAGGAATTTACATACCTGGGAGTACAGATTGCGGAGGGAAAAGGCTGGACGCATCACGTCAATAAAGTTGTCCTAAAGCATCAGCAGTTATCGGGGGCCCTAAGGGGGGAACACCGTAAATCAAAAACAAAACCTATAAAACCCGCTTTGGCGGTGTACGACGCAAAGGTTTTGGGTGCCACCTTATACGGCGCAGAACTATGGGCTTGGAATTGCCTGACGGCTCTTCAGACATCCGAGAACAAGTTTATGCGTGGTATTACAGGACTCCCCCAGAGCACCCCCCTAATCCCATTGTTTCTGGAGCTTGGCAGACGTACGATTATTGACAGAGCTCGTCTGCGGCCAGTCCTTTATTGGAGGCGCCTTTGGACGACTCCGGAAATAAAGCAGTACGCTGAGAGCTTTCTTTGGATTATCGGGGAAGACACCTTCCACAAAATAAAATGGTTAAAACATCTGAAAACCATGTTGGAAAATCTAGGGTTTTCAAATCTTTGGAATAACCCTGAGGGAGAGACGTTCCCGAGTAAAGAAGCTCTTAAAAATCAATATTGGGATTGGGTAAGTGGCAAGACGCTGAATGACAATAGGGCAGATTCTATGTCTGGCCGTTTTCTGGAGACCAAAATTTTACCTGTCTTGGAAAATTATTGGGATAATGTTACGGTTCCAATGGACAGGAAACTTGTCTTCCAGTTGAGGTCAGGATCTATTCCACTTAAGAAATTGACATCCGGTTGGCACAGACCCACTAATAGCCTGTGTCCTGCCTGCGAAAATGCTGAGGAGAGCCTTGGCCACTTTCTTTTTTCATGCGAAGCCTATGCGAAACCAAGGAGGAAATGGCTGTCGCCGGTTTGTAAAAATCTGGGGACACGCGAAAGTACAGTGGCTCTAAGGATCCTATGCACAACACAGCAGGATTCGATAGTTATGGGTGTCGCCAAATACATGGGTTGGGCGTGGGCTATAAGAAGACGGTTCTTGGGGGGTTGTATGTAATTTGGTATTCCTTTTTAGTTTTCATGTATCAGGCATTTTATTGTTTTATTTGTGATCTTGTATGAGCTTATGTGTTTAATGGATTTCTTATACTGTATCATGTATATTGTAAATATTTTGATTTTAAATGCTTTTATGAGAATTGTCTCGAATAAAGCTTATACAAACACAAAACACAAACACAAACACAATAATGTATAACTCATTACCTTTTAGTCTGCCCAGTTCTTTACCACTGCTGTTTCCTTGCTCCGAGCAAGCCAATTGTTGCCCTCCTCCAACGTCCGTTTTTTGGATCTTCTGGGTTGACAGGCTAGTTGTTCTTAGCCAAAAACTATTTAGGGAATATAACTCATGGACGCGCAGCGGATGCGCCGCAGCGGCCGCAAGCAAGCCCGTCTGTACCCGTCCACACCCAGCCATCGCCAGGAGCCAGGACCAGTGCTGTTTGCACCATTGACCCTTTAGCTAGATATTCTTACTCTGCCTTCGAATTTAAACACATCAACCAGCTGGCTAACACTATGGACGGCTCAAATAGATGTCACACAGCTCACTTTCTCTCAACCTTGTAGGACCGTTCTCATAAAAATATTGCCACTTTAAAAGTCTCAAAGAAAGACCAATGTTGGGAGTTCAACATACTCTTCCAGACCCCCTAGATGACTCTAAGCCCGTAGCAATCTCTCCACTGACTCCCGGTAGTTAGGCTTCTCATAGCTCCATTTATAGTTGTAGAGCCTTTCTAATAAATATAAGACCTCTGCCCAAATATGCTACTGAAATTTGGTATTTAATTAATGCAGACTCCCCTGATTTAGGTTTCCTAACGGAAACACGATTAAACCATTCTCCACACCGGCTATCACTCTAGCTCTCCTGGAAAAGTATTAAATTCTAAAGCTAAACAGGGAGAGCAAAGTGGGAAGAGGCATTAATATTGTTTATAAAACTTCTTTGAAAATAGGTATTACGGAGACAGCCTCGGATGATTCTATATAGATCTGTATTTTTAACATTGAACTTACACCCCAGGACTTCTGGAAAGGTGCCTTGGTTTACCGTCCTCCGGGACCACTTAAGAATTTCTCTTTAACATTGATGGAAAGGATTGCTCCCCATGTCATCTCTTCGAACAATTTTTTTATTAGGGGACGTCAACATCCGAAGTATGAATATAGACTCTGTCCATTTCCTTGCTGATATGGCTTCTCTATGTTTGGAAAAGATTGATGCAAGGCCTGCGCATTCCGCAGGTAATACTTTAGATCTTATTCTCACTAACTCGACCCGTATACACTCCGACTCCCCCTGCCCTGTGGTTTGGTCGGACCACTCCCTGATTAATTTTCAGCAAAATGGTACCCAATTGACTGGCACGCATACCCTTCCCATATACAATATTAAGATACAATGGCAAAAGATTACAGAGGATGCTTTTGCAAAGAAGTTTGTAGCCCCCACATTTGATAAACCTGGTGATATTAATCCTAGGTTAAATGAACTCCATGAAGACATAAAATCGGTTACGGATATTCTGGCTCCACCTAAGAAACAGCATTTTAACCCCCAAGGAAAGCATGCAGCTTGGTTCACTCCTGAACTTCGTAGAGAGAAATGTAATTGCAAAAAATTAAAGAACACATGACGAAAAACTCGGATAGAGAAAGAAAATTATAAAAATGCTGCAGCTCTTTACCATAAAAATATCAAGATGGCTCAGAAAGCCCATATCTCCTCTCAATTAATTCAAGCTGATAACTCTTATAAGGAACTCTACAAAGTTCCTAAATCGTTTATGACACCTAGGGCCTGCACTAATCCGACTTTGCTCTTTCAAGATTTATGTGAGAACATCTTCAATTTTTTTGAAGAAAAAGTCAACAAAATATACCATACATTTCCTAGTGACTCCGATACCCCTGATACTTGTACCTCACTCTCTATAGCTCCTAGGGGAAAAGACGCCGCCCTAGTGAGCTTTCCATTTTTGCAGGTTTCTAAAATAGAAAAGATGCTAAGAACAGATAAATCAGGCTCTCCTATCAATTTAATGCCAACTAGCATGTTTGCCTTATTGGCCAATCATCTCAATGCTCCCATCTGCACTGTATCCAACTTATCTTTGAAAGCAGTTCAAGTGCTTCCGATTTGTAAAAAGGATAATGTACCCCCAACAGAATTATCAAACTATTGTCCCATCTCACTTCTTCCGCTCATGAGCAAAGTACTTTAAGGATATATTATCGGTAAGCTTATCGAGTACTTAGAATCTTAAGGCTGTCTTGACTCCTTACAGTCTGGTTTTAGACCAACTTACTCTACCGAATCTACTTTTATAGCTGTTATGGATTTTATTAGACATTCCTTGGACAATAACAAGGCAGTATTGTTAGAGATGCTGGACTTGTCTGCAGCTTTCGATACAGTATCCCATCATAAGCTACTTCAAAGACTCTATGAAATTGGAATTCAAGGTCTTGCCCGTCAATCGTTCTCAAGCTTTTTGGAGCAGCAGACACAGATAGTTAATTTGGGTCTCTTCCACTCTTGAGTTAGACCTCTCACGAAGGGGTGCCACAGGGCTCATGTCTCAGCCCCACACTATTCAATGTGTACATGGCCCCTCTTGCTAAAATCTTTAGAGGTCATGGGTTTACTCCCTTCTCGTATACGGACGATACCAACTTCTCTTTTTTTCCAATAACAGATCGGCCATGAACGAAAAACCTTCTTTTCACAGAAGGTATGCAAGCAATTTCTGGCTGGTTGATGAAAAATTGTCTCAAGCTTAATGCTGATAAACCAACATTTTAATATTCAGAAATTCACAAACACTGTGGTCCCCCGACTGGTGGCCGTCAGAGTTAGGCCTTGCCCCCATCAGTACAACGATGGCAAAGAACTTGGGAGCCCATCTAAATCAATCTCTATCAATGACAGATCAAGTAGCATCTACTATCGGCAACCGTTTCCATACACTGAGGCTCTTAAGGACAGTGTTCCATCTCCTCCCTTTATTAGTATGTAAGACCCTGATTCAAGCCTTAGTAATCAGTTGTCTTGACTACTGCAATGCCCTTCTAACAGCAGCAAACGAAGGCGTGCTGAACAGGTTGCAAGTGGCTCAGAACACAGCAGCGCATCTGGTCCTCAATATGCCACCTAGAACAGCTTTCTCCCATCATTGAGATGTCTCCATTGGCTCCCCATTTGTAAAATAATTACGTTTAAAGTCTGCTATTTGGTCCATAAAGCACTTAATGACAGAGGTCCTATTTATCTGGCAGAAAAACTCACCTACCGAGCAGATCTGGGGAGAATGCCCTACTTATGGTCCCTCAGGTTAACAAACTTAACTCCTATGGCAGAACTTTCTCCTACCTTGCTCCACGATATTGGAACTCACTCCCTATCCACTTACGTTAGTGCTCTAATTTCCTTATGTTCAGGAAACTCTTGAAAACTGAACTCTTCAACAATTGAACCCCTTTCCTTGCCTTCATACCTCTGCTCGCAGCGTGGAGAAACCCCTTCAGGCGTGAGTCCAACGCTCTATAAGCTAATTCATTCATTCATTCATTTTTCATTAGCAAGGATAGTTATGGGGAGCAAACAAACAATGGATTTAGGCCCAAATATCTGTACTGGGGAGAATGTATGACATTGTTGTGCATTCTGTCCATCAATTGTACTTTTTGCAGAAGAAAAAGGCACCCAGCCCGTCCTACTTCTCCTAGGACTCGACAATCGAGGGTGCTGTGTCATTCTGAAAATTGAAGGGACCCAGAGAGTGCCAGAGCACTCCCAGCCTTCATAAAATCACCAAGAAGCTCCCTTGGAGTGTAGGTATTACTCACCTGCACACCACAGACTCCGCTTTCCTGTGTAGTCCATTTTGTCAACATGCTGCTTCTCAACGACCTCACAGCAGCACCAAAACTAGAAGAGATCCAACAGCTCCGGAGGGTTGGTATGTCTCCTCATCAAGTTTGGAGACACCAGGCCCTACCGGAGCTGCAGTGTACCAATACCTGGGGCACCTGACACCCAACTGTGAATACCAAGAAGAGTCCACTCTGGACTCCCACAGCACCAGAAGGAAGCACCCATCAAAGGACGTCAAGACACCTGAGATCCACTGCCTGAGTGGCCCAGTTGTCCCGAGATCATCTCTACAAATTTCCTGGTCCTGACTTGCAGACCCTAAAAACGCAGTATGCCCAGGTGACCAGTTCGCTCAACCACTGGCCCTGGCATGAATGAACTCGTTGTGCTCCCATGGTTCCTACTCCCTCGTGACCTCCTCCCTCAAAGGAGCCTCCTCAGACTTACCTGTAAGTCCACATGTGCAATGCATTTTCAAGTGGCCCCTTCCTCTTTGCGCATCAGTTTCCAACACCTTCAGGACTCTCTCCCGCCCAATCTGGGACGCTCCCAAACTTCTCCTTCTGAAGCTTTGGATCTGGTCCTGGCGTCGACCTAAAACAAGAAGGTTCACTTTGTGAAAGCATTGCCTGATTTTCAATGCATTTTTCTGCCTTTTCCCTATTCTATTTTACGAAAGTGCACAGAAATGTGATATATTTTCAGAAATTTGACAAATTTTAACTTTAAACGTACTTACCTTAGAACTGTGTTCTTGGTCTTCAAAATTCTATAAGAATAAATACTATTTTTATAAATTAGTCTCAGATGTATTCCTGCATGTGTGTCTCTTTTCAGTGTGTCTATTATAGTGTACAACTAATGCTTAGAACTACCCTCTGATTAGCCTAACTGCTCGCCCACACTACTACAAAAAGAGCTTTAGAATTATCTGCTTTTACCTCTGTACACCATTTGGGTATTTACTGGTCTCTCTGCAAAGTGTACTTCTTTTTAGTACACTATACAAAGAGCCAACTTCCTACAATTTCTGATAATTGCATTTTGAAAAATAGAAGTCACCAATGGTTTTCATTAGGGTAAAATAAAACATGCACGATAATGACTACACTCACAAAGAAAATATAGGTGCATGTCTACAAGAGAGTGCCAAGGCATCCTGTGGGACAGACCCTGGTATTAACATTTGTACGGATCTGGGATATGGCACAATATTGTGGAGCAGTTGTCTTTATCAGGGCAGCTTCACCAGAGATCATGACTTTCCCCATCAATCTAAGGAATTGAGCCACGAGTCTCCTTTCTGTACCAAAGAACAGAAGGTCCACTGAAGTCACCCTCCAACAGCCACACCAGCAAGAAAGCCACCTGGTTCACCGAAGACCTCCAGGCCTCCAAACAAACATGCCAAAAATTGGAGAAGAACTGGATAAGCGAATGATCCCCGGACAGCTACACAGCCCACAAGAACGCCACCCGCAGACACCATCAACTCATCAGAGCCGCCAAAAGGGTCTCCTTCAAGGACCGCCTAGATACCAACGCACACAACAGCAAAGATCACTTAAACATTGTGAAGGAACTCTCCAACCCCAGCTCCAAAACAACGACATCCCGTCTTTGCAAGACCTGTGCGACTCACTGGCCACCTTCTTCCACCACAAGATTGCCGACATCTACAACAGCTTCGGCACCACGACCACCCCGACAACCACCACCCCCATGATCACCACCCGCACCAAAGGCCTGCTCTCCTGGACCAGCGTCAACGACCAGGACAAAAGCAAGATCAAGAACACCATCCACTCCGGATCACCATTAGACCCATGCCCTCACCACATCTTCAACAAAGCCAGCACTGCCATCGCACCCCATCGCCTGAGAGTAATCAACATCTCCTTCAAGACAGCAACCTTCAAGGAGAGCTGGAAGCACGCCGAGATCAACGCCTTACTCAAGAAACACAAGGCGGACCCCAAGGCACTCAAGAACTTCCGGCCCATCTCCCTGCTTCTGTTCCCGGCAAAGGTCACTAAGAAAATCATCAACAAACAGCTGACCCTCTACCTCGAGGAGAACAACATTCTGGACCCATCCCAGTCCGGCTTCCGCAGCAACCACAGCACAGAAACCGCACTCAACGCCGCCACCGATGACATCAGGACCCTGCTTGACAACGGAGAAACAGCGTCCCTCATCCTCCTGGACCTGTCAGCTGCCTTCGACACGGTTTGCCACAACACACTATGAACATGCTTACTCGATGGCGGAATCCAAGAGAAGGCCCTGGAATGGACCACATCATTCTTCTCTAGCAGGACTCAGAGTGCCCGCCTCCCACTTCCGCTCCCAGGCCACCGAGATCATCTGCAGTGTACCCCAGGGCTCATCCCTCAGCCCGACGCAGTTTAACATCTACATGGCACCCTTCGCCCACGTCACAACCTTTACATCATCTCCTTCGTCGACGACACCCAGCTGATCATCCCCTTCACTAAAGGCCCTCACACCGCCTAAACCAACCTCCATGAAGGAATGAAGGACGTCGCCAAATGGATGTAGAACAGCCGACTGAAGCTGAACTCAGACAAGATGGAGGTCCTCATCCTCAGCCCCATCCCCTCAGCGCATGAAGACTCCTGGTGGCCGACAACACTGGGAACAGCACCGACACCCACCGACCACACACGCAACCTAGGGGTCATCCTCGACGCCACCCTCTCCATGACTAAGCAGGTCAATGCCGTCTCCTCATCCTGCTTCAACACCCTCTGAATGCTCCGCGGGATCTTCAAGTGGATCCCCACCGAAATGAGAAAAACAGTCACCCAGGCCCTCGTCACCAGCAGGCTGGACTACGGAAAGGCAGGAATGTCGGCCAAGCTCCTGAGACGGCTGCAACGCATCCAGAACGCCTCAGCACACCTGATCCTTGAGATCCCCCGCCGCAGCCACATCACACCCCACCTGAGACCCCTGCACTGGCTCCTCGTCAACAAGAGGGTAACCTTCAAGCTCCTCGTCCACGCACACAAAGCTCTCCACAACACCGGCCCAGCATACCTCAACAGACGACTCAGCTTCTACACCCCCACCCGCCAGCTCCGCCGGCCTTGCCCTCGACACAGTCCCTCGCATCTGAAGAACGACCGCTGGTGGCAGATCCTTCTCCCACCTCACCGCCAAGACCTGGAACACCCTCCCCACCATCTACGGCAGACCCAAGACCTACTGGCCTTCAGAAGACTCTTCAAGACCTGGCTCTTCGATCAGTAGCAGAACCCCGTCCCCCCCCCCTCCCAGCGCCTTGAGACCCTAACGGGTATGTAGTGCGCTTTATAAGTGTCTTGATTGATTGATTGATTGATTGATTGAGTGCTCTTGAGACATTATTCATTAAGTGGATATCCCTAGATGGAGGTTCTCCTTTGCATTATTGTATGTAGAAATGATGCTTCCCATCACATAATCCCCATCCTGATGGAACTCCATTGCCGCCGCTTGATAGCCTGCTCCATCTTCAAAACCAGCTGCATCATTTATAAAGCTGTCACAACCATCCCCCTCGCTTATCTTGCAGACAAGCTCACCATCTCTTGTGGCTTTCAGCGTATCCGCAGCCAGGATATAATCAGGCTGCAGACTACAAATGGTAAAACAGAAACACAAGACAGCAGGCCTTTTCCATTATGACTCAGGATCTGGAGCAATGTACCCTTATCCAGCAGGACAGTTTCCAAAGCTGCTCCAATTTAGGAAATATTTGCAAACAAACCTCTTTGAAGAACACAATATCACAATCATTATAATTCCACATTTACTATCACTCGTTGACACTATGCTAGACTTAAACCGTGTACAGTACTCCTCTGCCTTTTGACTTGGTTTGTACAATAGAAATATCACATACAGATATACATACATACACACATGCACAATACACAAGGTCTCACTTATCATGTGAGGCACCAGCTCAATGTCAATATCCATCTCCTAAGAATGTGTGAAGTACAAAGCTGCGAAGAAATCCCTTTATGTATTGATGACAGCCGTGTAAAGTGTAAATTTGGCAGTAAAGTTACATTTACGGCCAAAATTACCTTTCTAAATAGGGGTCACTCCTATAGACTCCTATCTGATTTTCAGGGGTCCTTTAACATAAAAGCTAAATGAGTTATTATTTAATGAAAGGTTAGCTTACTTCTACCTCTCTTTTATTTAAAGTTATTAGCCCTGACATTTTTGCAAAGCACCGCTAAGAAGTTATGATTCCGGGTTCCAAATGCAAAATTTATGAATCATGTTCGACTTTAAACTCGGTCGTTACAGCAAACATCAGTAAAACCAAGGATAAAAAATAATGAATATGTACATTTGAAATGACATCTACTTTTAAAGAGATAATGGATCAACCTGCGAATGTCAATTTTAAAAGATTAAGCTCACATTTATCTCTACCTTCCTCTGCTTGCTTCCAGACAGAAATGCAAGCCCATTAAACATCATTCTATAATGGGAAGCAAAAGGTCACATCTAAACACGAGAATTGCTTTTATCCATTAATGAGGCGCTGGCAGAGGCGGGCAGTAAAGCCATGCTCGGAATCAGGGACCAGGGTGAGCAGGTGACGTCACAAAACACAACTTGTTAACGTGCTGAGAACTGCACGTGTTTAACTTGCTCAGTTTCGCCACTGTTTGTGGAACTGACTAGAATATGAATCAACATGATTGACCTTTTATAATTAAGAGATGGGAAATCTTTGCAAGAACATCAGTTATTTTTCAACCTTTACAAATGTGTTATCTGGAAAATGCCAGATCCCAGTGGAATACCTTAGGCTTTATTCGCAAAGCCATGTTCACATCTAAGTTCAATTTATGCGGCACGTGGCTTGATTTACGAATGTAACTTCATGTCTGGTATTTTTAAAACATGGATTTACACTTGTAAAAAGTCCATATTAACACAAATATTTTAGTGCGATTGAGTACTGCCCCAGGATCAGGAACATATCATTCTGTTAGAAAAAGCCCTGTGGAAGTTTTAATTCACCGAAAAACGAAGTTGTTTGTACCTATCCAAGGCCCATTCTGTCCCTGATCATGGTGTGATATTTACTCTAGCCATTTAAAGGAGCGAATTTGTGTTTAGGGTCGAAATGGGAAGGACACATCCCAGAATTTGATGGGGATATTGGCAAAGGGGAATATTTTCTTCATCAGAAAACTAGACAACATGTGTAAAAGTGAAATTGCACCGCAGTGCTGCATGCACGCAGGTGTAATTGCAATATACAAGTGGAATTCTTGCCTTTGAGGAAATGGAATTCACAGCAAAATTGTACTCCTGGGAACCTGTAACTGCAATGGTTTCTCAAGCATGACCCTGAACTAATTTCTGTATTCGTAAATGTATGAACATTTGGTTTAAATTGAAGAAGAAATCTACTGGAGAAGGTTTTGTGCATTGCACTCCCTCGCCCCCAGTGTTTTCGTCTAAGTGGGTTTTTCTCATCTTAAACTAGTGTTGAATTAAACATGTCGCATCCCCAATCCAGTCAACTGCTCTTTATTTGAAGGCTTAGTGTGGGTACTCAAGAGTCTAAAATGCGACATGGGCCTGTATATTTAATTTCCTAAATTGGGGAATCCATGGAATAACGTTTTTTGTCAAATACAGTTTTTTATATTATCTGACATGGTCAAGTGGTGCAATCCAATTTGAATCAGGACAGTTAAAGAGAACTTGCATCTCACCTCTTGGCACCTGTGGCAACCATGCACCAACTCAAGGTGGTGGAATGTTACCAGCATCTGAAATAATGTATGCCTTTATGTACACTGACCTCCCAACACTGTGTCTCCAGGACGATGCCGCTGAGGAGTTCATTTTGGCCATAAATAGCATTTGAAAAGGTGCCCTCATTTCATGGTGTGGGCTACTGAAAGACAAATAACTTGGCATTGGGCCCATGGTGAAGTTCCTGCAAGCCAGTAGAACACAAGTGGTACACAATGATCTAGTAATTCAGACTTTTAATAAGAAGCCCGACCGTAATTTAAAAAAAAAAAAATTCTTTGAGGTGTATGGGGTTTTTGATTTTTGTCTCCGATGGTCTGCCCTATGTTGAACGTGACTCTAGGATAGTTAGACTATTTGCAGGTAATCTCCCATATTAGAGCAGGTGTGATTTTGATCTGCCTCAGGTGCTTTCTGCTAGTAAATTTAAAAAGATTTGCCAGTGGTAGTGGTTTAGATATTGTGGGCCGGATTTAGAGATTGACAGATTTGGGGCATACTTCAAACAGTGGTTCATGCCCTGCCCCCACTATTTAGAGGGCACAGATGTGCATGCACTCTGAATAGGGTAGAGAAGACGTGCTTCATGTAGGATAGGGCATGCACTTTTTTGCTGATGTCTCCCATCCTCGAAACTCCGAGGCTGGCCCTTTGTGGAGCATATTTACAATGAAATGTCAGAGCGCGGAGCTACGCCAAATATGGCAGCGCCATGCTCTGAGTTTTCCAAAATGCTGGGATGCACCATATTCACAACAGTACGCCACAATCCTGTGTTTTCCCTAGTTCTGCCAGAAAAATTAGCTGCCTAGCGCCAACGCATGCACCCTTGCACAGTACTGCATGGGTGCCTACATTGCAAGGAATGATTGTTTATGTGCAGGAAGGTGTCCCTTGTTGCCCATAAATAATCCATAATGGAGATTAATTACTTGTATCTGTGCTGCATTCTGTAGCACACATAGAAGTAGCATATTGTCATTATTTAATGGTTAAGTGCAGGAAGGGACACCTTCCCGCACATAAACAATCATTAAAGGCGTCAGTATTTGGAGCTGCCTCAGATTTACACCTCCTTGTAAATCTGGGGCATTGTCAAAAACCAACGGGTGTTGCTGTGACATGCCCACAGCAACACCCTTTGCATGGCCCTTTCACACTAAGGGGCTTATTACGATGGCGGGGTGATCGCCACCGCCGACCTGGCGGTGGCGATCCGCACGCTATCAATAGGTGATTTACCTACCGCCATATTATGATGGCAGTGTGAATCACTATTGTTCTGCGGCGGTTGGAAAGACCGACCGCCTCGGTCCCGCAAGGCGATCCTTTTCCTCCCGCCTTGCGGAACCCGGAATCAGGCAATCATTGCGGTGCAAGGCACTGCTGTAGTGATTACAATGGGCCTCTCCGCCTGTTTTTTGCAGCGGGTTCCCTGACGCAAAAAGGCAGGCAGAGACTGGCTTTGGGGGCCCATTGCGGGCCACAGGGAAGGGGTAGGCTGTGCACTGGGGGGTTCGCATAGTACGCCCCTCCATTTCCATGCACAAGGTGGCATGCACCGCGCGTTGCCTGCCATGCAGTGCAGGGAAATGCACAACATGGCCATTTCACATTGTGGCAATGTAAAATTGCCAGATGCGACCACTGCGGTGGCGGTCACATCATAATTAGGGTGGTCCCTTTGCCGCTAGGCTGGCAGGCGGACTTTTAATGAACCCCTAAATGATGCACGTAAAGGGGCCGTATTTACAAGGCGGCATTATGTCAAAAAAAGTGGCTAATGCTGCTTTGTAAATATTGATAAGGGGATAGCTCCACCAGGACTTCACTAAAAGGCATGTTCTGGTGGGACTATCCCAGTGCAAATATGCCCCAGTGTTCACTGTATTGTAAACATGGAGCTTCCAGAATATGATTTGTGCGTTCACTTCAGAGATAACAGTTTTCTTTGCTAATTGTGACAGGGAGTTTGCTGTCATAGTCTTGCATGTGATACAGTATCTCTGAAGACTGCAGTAATGCAGGATTTCAGGATTAAACAACAATTGAGTTAATGTTATATTAATATGATGATATGGATATAATCAACATTGTAGGTTGATATTTGAACCACAAACTCATAGCTTAAAGGCACAAAGGTACACCACTACCTTGAAAACCTTAGTGAGCAACTTCTCTAAATCAGGTGACTCCTGAGCACACACAGTCATCAATTCTTCCCATGGGACCACTCATATTCGTTTAAAAGCACCACCATCGAAAAATGATACATCAATCACATATTCAGGCTATGACTATGTCTCAAGAAGTGAACATCCAGACACAAAAGACATACACCACCCACTCACATGGCTAAATCTGACCACACCTCACCACAGCAACTGTAGCATACATGCCTACATTAAATTTCAGGTGAAGCACAAATCAGGAGTAGTCCTCATAAGTAGATTAAAAACATTGATTGGCATGTATCTGCTTAGAATAATGTTATGGTTTAGAATTCAAGTAGTAATGGATCCTGGGGTTTTGCCCGGCCTGTTTTAATGAGGATATGTATGTTGACACCTGTCTTTGGGAATGGGGAATACCTCACCCGTTTGTTTTCTTAATATGTAAGTAAGCCAGGAGAGGTGAGTTTATTTATAATTTCCTAGAAAAAAACATCCAATTTAGTAAGCTGGTGTTTTATTTTTTTAAAGAGAGTCCAAAAACTCAAAACTTATTCTTATTAAGTCAGAATAATGGAACCAAAATATGTGTTTAACACCGCCAACATGTGTTGTGCACCCTGGTGGCATGCACGCCTGTTGCTTTTTCAATGCATAATCTTCTAGTCAAGTGTACAATGTAAAAATAGTGCTACAAAGCTGATGTATGTATGTTGATGGCAGTTGTAAGGCAGCTGTGTCGGGCATATGGGTTAAAGCATCGGCGGTTGATTCGGTAAAAGGGCGCTTTCCAGCAAGCCCTCTTGCAGCCCTAGACACATCCAAAGATATCCTTTCACCTACCAGCCTGTCCTTTATTCCCTACCCAACCACACCAACCCTAAAATTCATGTGCAGTTTGATCCTATAGTCACAGAAGACTTATTTTAAAGGGAGACGGTGCCCATCCTGCCCTAATAGCTGCGCTGCTGGTGGATCCCTCCAGTGTTGCCTCCCTGTGGACACCTACCAAGATATGGCTAGGGAGGAGGTAGTTAAGCATGCTGGGTGAATGTTGCTACTGTTCTGAACAAGAGGCAGTGAGTGGTTGTACAGAATGAAACACTTATCCATTTTCAATAGGAGTTGTGTTTGTAACTGGAGCACTGACACTATGACCAACAGGCACTATGACCCATTATCCCCCTGTCACTTTTTTTTCTTAAGGACTTAATTTAGTATGACAGTCTTCAGAGCGCTCTATGCATAACAAGCTCCACCTTCTTCATGGCTCAATGGCCAGTGTCTCACCTCAGCTGGATATGCTAAAGCAGTGTGAACCTCAACTACTGATCCTACAAAGCCACCAAGTCAGTGATAGCGTCCCCCACCTCAGAACCGGTTGTGATGCATCCTGCTGCCTCCATGATGTGGCAAGTAAAGAAAAATCTCCTGACTCTATAGAGAGTATACTCTGTAACAAAGCTAAGATAACACTATCTCTAGGTTCCCAAGGATGAAGAAACAAAAAAAACCTTTTATTACACTCAGAATGTATGTACAGAATGTAACCAGCTGAGGACACCTCCACCCAATATTCCAAGGATCACTAAAAAATCCACACTGCTGCAATAATTGAACGTTCAATGAAGGTTATGTGTGATGCTGTTTAGATTGGCTATGTCATATAACACTTTGTAATGAATGTCTGTACATTGTTCTTGCAATTAGCTATATCTAACTACACAAACTTCCAATAAGTCTCAGATATTTCTTTTTACAAAAAGAAGTCCTATCATCTCATGTCTATTTTTCAGAATGATCCTTTGTTCCCAGACAAAGGCAATACATGTTTTTGAAACTCTGTTACTGGAGCAATCCTCACTAGTGGATGTATTACTCACCAGTGCCTCAGTTCCATAAAAGTGACACCACTCTTCATCTAAAAGATATTCCTGTGTGCAATGGAAAAAAGTGTAATCATGTCCCATCAACATATCCAAGACTGTTCTACAAGCTACTTTGCTCCATTCAGCTTTTAAATGTCCCAGAGTCTCTAACCAAGCAGAACTCTCTAGTGAAAGAAATGTAATGTGGTGTTTTGTGAGAGCAAGTAGTTAGCCCACCACTCAGAGACTGTTGATCCCATACAACCAGTACCGAGATTTTGTGGGTGCTTCTTTTAGATTAGATGGACTTTCTATTCTAGGATGCCAATGGCTGTCCATAGTGCTCTTATAGCTTGGCCTACATGGACTCACAATCTTGGATTATTCAACCCATATCTTCAATTGGGCTGCCTTCTAGTATACCATATAATTGCGAAGCAAAAAGCTCTCTGGCCTAGATCCTTATCTTTCAACCTGGATATACAATTTCAAGTGAGGCCCCTAAATATAAATACCCATGGCGCTAAGGTACCTCAGGTTATGAGGTATGAAATGAGAATATTGTACCAAAATACCATGTGACAGAAATATCATGTCCTAAATATTACTAAAAAAATAATGCTCGATTGGAAATAAAAATTGAAAATCTGCACCTAATGGGACAATTTTTTTGTAAAGTCTTTATGACGCAATATTACAGTCAACATATGTTTTTACTATCAATATTTTGACATACACTTGATTATGAAGAGGCAGCAACCCGCCGGCACTAATAAAGGCGGGTGTAGTGAGTTACTCCACCTGCCTGCAAGGTGTTGTCATGGGGATCCTTGGGACCCCCTTTCCCCTGCCAGAGGCCTGCAGGCAGGGGCGCACTGACAGTAGTCCACCTTAGAGGTGACGCACCAACAGTGCGCCTCCTGATAGCATCTTTGCCTCTGCGCCCGAGTCTGTAATATGGCGCTAGAGCAGAGGCATTCCCTCCTTTGCATGGGGCCATGACCCCTTGCAAATGACGGAATGTCTTCTTGAGAAAGCACTGGCGTTGTATGTGTGCCAGTGCTTTCAGTATTACCGAAGGGGCCACAGATGTGTCTGCAGCCCCTTCTGCAATACCAAAGTGCCTCAGGGGTGCACAAAGTGGGCGAAAACTCCTGTTGCGCACTAGGGGCACTGTGAGTAGAATGCCCCCAAGAGGGCCACTGAAGTGGATTGAAGCCATTCCACAATCCTTTTCTGAAAAGTAATATTTTTCTGTCTTTGAAATGGGACAACTACATTTTTCTACATTCACAATGTCTTTTGTATTTAGCTCTTGGATCATGGTATAACTTAGGGTATAATTTGAGAATGTCCCATACACAATCAGAACACTGCATTCCTTTGATTCAGCTTTCGTTTCAGTTAGCGAAGTCCTTCCTATAATGTGGATGTTCACTAAAATCTTGCAATACTCCAGGTATCCATCTCCTATTTTCACAGACCCTCTGGGTGACACAGTGAACCCAGCCGAGGAATTGTGGTCCTCGTAATATTTCTGTGAGCTAGATTTTTCGTATATATTTTTTCGTATGGAGAAATGTCTTTGTTCCTATGGGCCTTTGGATTGGAAAATCCACACTGTTCTACATTCCACTACTCATGTTTTTAATGACTTGCTTCATCCCATTGATTGTTCTTGTCTGCAAAGTTATGGACATGCAGATGAAGTGAGCTAACCACCTAGGGCCTCATTTATTTGACAGTCAAGCAACTTAAAACCAATTTCATTAGCAAATTGTGTTTTATATATTTCAAAGGGCTAACCCAGTAAAGCGAATCATGGACATAATTTGGGGTAGGCAAAAATAACAACTGGTCCCCCTACATTGCCATTTATTACCTCTGAAACTGCCTTTGTTACTAATGGTCTAAAAGGTCTTGATGGAGGAACACAGATTAGACCAGGCTGTTTGTCAATAACAAACTCCACCGTTGATGATCAGGCATATTACACGTGGTGTCCACTTTTCAAAGCTTCAGTGCTTTCAGCTCAGCCATCACTATGAAGATTCTTGACTTTTTAGTAAAGCAAAAAAAGTGACTGATGGAGATCTCTGAGTATGTCAAGCGGTTTCCTGCTAGAGAAGTGGAGGTTATAGCCTCCCATTAATTTTTGGGCCATTGACTTGATGACCATAAACCAAATCAGCCCCTCTCTGTATTTATATCTCTGTTTCCTTCCCTACCCTTTCATTCCCTTCCCTACCCTTTCATTCCAGTCCCTTCCCCTATTTCTAAATGTGCAAACAGTAGACCAGGCGTCAACCTTACCATGGGCCTCATTTATGAGAAATGACGCATCGCTGCGTGAAAGCAGCGATGCGTCACTTCTCAGTGCGCACTCCTTGCGACATGATTGATGCGTCATATTAACAGTATGACGCATCATGTTGCAAGGAGTTACAGATACGCTGGGGTGCCACAAAAGTGACGCAACTCCAGCAATGCGTCCTTTCACATGGGGAAATCCCCATGTGAAAGGGCCTGCGTCAGTCTTACGCCTGCTGTGAGGCAGGCGCAAGATTTTGACGCAACAGCGTCCTAAAAGTGACGCCGTGAAATCTCATAGATTTCACTGCGTCACTATTACGAGGCTTTTGGCGGGGGAACGCCCCCTGTGCATACATTATACCTGACGCAGGTATAATGTAGCGCAGGGGTTTACAAAGTGACGCATCTGCTTAGATGCGTCACTTTGTAAATAGTGCGCAACAGGAGGCATGTTTTACGCCGCCGATGCGTCACAAAAAGTGACCCATCGGAAGCGCAAAACTGACGCAAGGGCTCATAAATGAGGCCCATGTCTCCAAGCTTCAAGTAACTTATTTGTTGTACTTGTCTGATTTCTCTGAAACGGTGTCCATGTAGGGCGTTTGTTTTTACAAAGAATAACTTCAACAACCGCAGCATCCTTGGCACTTCCACTATCATTACACTACTCTAAAATACCTGGAAAATATTTCAAAGTGAACACACATTTGTCTGCAGTTGCAAAGTACAGTTACTGAAGAAAATAATACTTTTGGGGAAGGTAAATCATAGAATTTCAGTCATACCTCCTGCTGGGCTCTAACCACAAAAGACAAAAAGTGAAAGAGAAACAGTACGAAAGAAAAATAACTGGCACTATTGGCAACAGATGAATCCCACTTTTCATCATGTTCCCGGCATCTGTCAGTTGTAGTAGGTTTCTCATGTACCATTTGGATAGCTATAATGGGGTCTGGCTGACTGACTGTACTCCATACGGAAGAAAAATGATTATTGGAGTACTTGGAAAAAAACAGATGTGCAATTTAGGATTTTAGATGATTGTCTAAATTGAGGTTTACTGGTTAGAAACCGAGCTCTGTATTTAATTTTTTCTTAGAAGCAATTCGAGTCCTTGCCAGTGACTTTATGAAACTTTTGTGAAGTGACACAACCCTTCATGTTGACTTTTTTACTCAAACGTAAATGAGTGACTTCGGATACTATGCAAACATCTACGTTTTGCACAACTAAGTGGATTGTGGAATAGTGGGGTATGCGGTATGCTGTGAATGTTTTGAGTTTCAGGTATTGATGTTGTCTTATGGACACTTTCATTGAAGGCCGAAGAGTGCATAGCAAGAGTGCACTGCCAGCAAGCAGAATAAATGGTGAAAGATGCCTAACGAGACAGCTGAAGATCATGCATTTTCTAATGGATTTTAAGAGATAGCAAAGTCGCGGGATGGTTGATATGTTTTTGTATCGAGCAGTGTCATATTTAGTAGTTTAAGGCCTCTGGGCAAACATATTTTAGGGGCTTCTGTTTGGAACTAATTTGAATTGTATTACCGATTTCCTGCAGATTCAGAGCCGTTTGATGCCTGAAAATACTAAGGGGCAGATTTATGAAGGCCTTGCGCCGCTGGTGCGTCACTTTATTTGACGCAACGGCGGCACAAACAATGCGCCCTATTTACAACGTGGCGCATCTAGGAGATGCGTCACGTTGTAAAGCCCTGCGCCATAGGAGGCGTTCCGGTGCAGGGGGGGGGGGCGTTCCTGCGCAGGAACGCCTCCTAAAAGTGGCTGAGTGAAATCTATAAGATTTCACTCAGTCACTTTCAGGACAATGTTGCGCCAAAACCCTGCGCCTTCTTGAAGCAGGCGTAGGTCTTGACGCAGCATTGTGGAGATGGGGCACCCCCGAGCCTTGCTGGAGCTGCGTCGCGCTTGCGACGCAGCTCCAGCAATGCGCCACCTTTACGGCACAGATGCGTCACACATCTGTGCCGTTTTTGCCCCATGGTGCGCCGCATTGTAAATGCGGCGCACCATGGGTGGCGGAGCAGAGGCGCAGGATGACTGGCGCATCCCTGGGGATGCGCCAGTCATCATAAATCTGCCCCTAAATTGTTTTAATCTTTTTTTTATAAATCTGTTTATTGAAATTTCATAATGTATACAAAAAAACAATACAGGCCATTACACTACCGCATTCATCATCCGAGTGATAAAAAAGAAAAAATGTATATTAACATTTACTGTGCATAAGTATACATGTTACAGCAAAGAAATAGGGGGACATATTTAAGCCATACCCTTAAGTAGTAGGGTTTGCACTTAAATAGTCTGTTAAGTACTTCCATTAGTCTTTCAGAAAAGGGGGTGGTGATGAACAGAGTGCCTGAATTAAGCCGACCACTCTTACCCAGTCCAAAGATCAGGGCTTTATCCATCACCGTTTTTTAGCTCACTGCACCATCCCAGCTCAGAACTTGGCTATATGCAAATTAGTCTGTTCCTGTCCCAGTGCATGATGGGAACAGGGCAAACCAAACTACCAAGCCAATTCTTATACTGGGAAGGAAACAAGCTTCCGGGGACCGGTTTCTGCCATTTCAGGCGTCGTCGGCCCGGCTTGCTTGAATCCTGATGGTGCAATGAGCAAGGGACTCACATCTGAGTATACCCTTCCACGCTTATGGTGGACAAAATGATTCAGAAAAGGGGGTGGTGATGAACAGAGTGCCTGAATTAAGCAGACCACTCTTACCCAGTCCAAAGATCAGGGCTTTATCCATCACCGTTTTTTAGCTCACTGCACCATCCCAGCTCAGAACTTGGCTATATGCAAATTAGTCTGTTCCTGTCCCAGTGCATGATGGGAACAGGGCAAACCAAACTACCAAGCCAATTCTTATACTGGGAAGGAAACAAGCTTCCGGGGACCGGTTTCTGCCATTTCAGGCGTCGTCGGCCCGGCTTGCTTGAATCCTGATGGTGCAATGAGCAAGGGACTCACATCTGAGTATACCCTTCCACGCTTATGGTGGACAAAATGATTCAGAAAAGGGGGTGGTGATGAACAGAGTGCCTGAATTAAGCAGACCACTCTTACCCAGTCCAAAGATCAGGGCTTTATCCATCACCGTTTTTTAGCTCACTGCACCATCCCAGCTCAGAACTTGGCTATATGCAAATTAGTCTGTTCCTGTCCCAGTGCATGATGGGAACAGGGCAAACCAAACTACCAAGCCAATTCTTATACTGGGAAGGAAACAAGCTTCCGGGGACCGGTTTCTGCCATTTCAGGCGTCGTCGGCCCGGCTTGCTTGAATCCTGATGGTGCAATGAGCAAGGGACTCACATCTGAGTATACCCTTCCACGCTTATGGTGGACAAAATGATTCAGAAAAGGGGGTGGTGATGCTAAATAACGGTGATGGATCAAGCCCTGATCTTTGGACTGGGTAAGAGTGGTCTGCTTAATTCAGACACTCTGTTCATCACCACCCCCTTTTCTGAATCATTTTGTCCACCATAAGCGTGGAAGGGTATACTCAGACATGAGTCCCTTGCTCACTGCTCCATCAGGATTCAAGCAAGCCGGGCCGACGACGCCTGGAATGGCAGAAACCGGTCCCCGGAAGCTTGTCTCCTTTCTGGTGAAGAATTGGCTTGGTAGTTTGGTCTGCCCTGTTCCCATGATGCACTGGGCCAGGGACAGACTAATTTGCATATAGCCAGGTTCTGAGCTGGGATGGGGCAGTGAGCTAAATAACGGTGATGGATCAAGCCCTGATCTTTGGACTGGGTAAGAGTGGTCTGCTTAATTCAGACACTCTGTTCATCACCACCCCCTTTTCTGAATCATTTTGTCCACCATAAGCGTGGAAGGGTATACTCAGACATGAGTCCCTTGCTCACTGCTCCATCAGGATTCAAGCAAGCCGGGCCGGCGAAGACGCCTGGAATGGCAGAAACCGGTCCCCGGAAGCTTGTCTCCTTTCTGGTGAAGAATTGGCTTGGTAGTTTGGTCTGCCCTGTTCCCATGATGCACTGGGCCAGGGACAGACTAATTTGCATATAGCCAGGTTCTGAGCTGGGATGGGGCAGTGAGCTAAATAACGGTGATGGATCAAGCCCTGATCTTTGGACTGGGTAAGAGTGGTCTGCTTAATTCAGACACTCTGTTCATCACCACCCCCTTTTCTGAATCATTTTGTCCACCATAAGCGTGGAAGGGTATACTCAGACATGAGTCCCTTGCTCACTGCTCCATCAGGATTCAAGCAAGCCGGGCCGACGCCGCCTGGAATGGCAGAAACCGGTCCCCGGAAGCTTGTCTCCTTTCTGGTGAAGAATTGGCTTGGTAGTTTGGTCTGCCCTGTTCCCATGATGCACTGGGCCAGGGACAGACTAATTTGCATATAGCCAGGTTCTGAGCTGGGATGGGGCAGTGAGCTAAATAACGGTGATGGATCAAGCCCTGATCTTTGGACTGGGTAAGAGTGGTCTGCTTAATTCAGACACTCTGTTCATCACCACCCCCTTTTCTGAATCATTTTGTCCACCATAAGCGTGGAAGGGTATACTCAGACATGAGTCCCTTGCTCACTGCTCCATCAGGATTCAAGCAAGCCGGGCCGGCGAAGACGCCTGGAATGGCAGAAACCGGTCCCCGGAAGCTTGTCTCCTTTCTGGTGAAGAATTGGCTTGGTAGTTTGGTCTGCCCTGTTCCCATGATGCACTGGGCCAGGGACAGACTAATTTGCATATAGCCAGGTTCTGAGCTGGGATGGGGCAGTGAGCTAAATAACGGTGATGGATCAAGCCCTGATCTTTGGACTGGGTAAGAGTGGTCTGCTTAATTCAGACACTCTGTTCATCACCACCCCCTTTTCTGAATCATTTTGTCCACCATAAGCGTGGAAGGGTATACTCAGACATGAGTCCCTTGCTCACTGCTCCATCAGGATTCAAGCAAGCCGGGCCGACGACGCCTGGAATGGCAGAAACCGGTCCCCGGAAGCTTGTCTCCTTTCTGGTGAAGAATTGGCTTGGTAGTTTGGTCTGCCCTGTTCCCATGATGCACTGGGCCAGGGACAGACTAATTTGCATATAGCCAGGTTCTGAGCTGGGATGGGGCAGTGAGCTAAATAACGGTGATGGATCAAGCCCTGATCTTTGGACTGGGTAAGAGTGGTCTGCTTAATTCAGACACTCTGTTCATCACCACCCCCTTTTCTGAATCATTTTGTCCACCATAAGCGTGGAAGGGTATACTCAGACATGAGTCCCTTGCTCACTGCTCCATCAGGATTCAAGCAAGCCGGGCCGGCGAAGACGCCTGGAATGGCAGAAACCGGTCCCCGGAAGCTTGTCTCCTTTCTGGTGAAGAATTGGCTTGGTAGTTTGGTCTGCCCTGTTCCCATGATGCACTGGGCCAGGGACAGACTAATTTGCATATAGCCAGGTTCTGAGCTGGGATGGGGCAGTGAGCTAAATAACGGTGATGGATCAAGCCCTGATCTTTGGACTGGGTAAGAGTGGTCTGCTTAATTCAGACACTCTGTTCATTACCACCCCCTTTTCTGAATCATTTTGTCCACCATAAGCGTGGAAGGGTATACTCAGACATAAGTCCCTTGCTCACTGCTCCATCAGGATTCAAGCAAGCCGGGCCGACGCCGCCTGGAATGGCAGAAACCGGTCCCCGGAAGCTTGTCTCCTTTCTGGTGAAGAATTGGCTTGGTAGTTTGGTCTGCCCTGTTCCCATGATGCACTGGGCCAGGGACAGACTAATTTGCATATAGCCAGGTTCTGAGCTGGGATGGGGCAGTGAGCTAAATAACGGTGATGGATCAAGCCCTGATCTTTGGACTGGGTAAGAGTGGTCTGCTTAATTCAGACACTCTGTTCATCACCACCCCCTTTTCTGAATCATTTTGTCCACCATAAGCGTGGAAGGGTATACTCCGACATGAGTCCCTTGCTCACTGCTCCATCAGGATTCAAGCAAGCCGGGCCGACGACGCCTGGAATGGCAGAAACCGGTCCCCGGAAGCTTGTCTCCTTTCTGGTGAAGAATTGGCTTGGTAGTTTGGTCTGCCCTGTTCCCATGATGCACTGGGCCAGGGACAGACTAATTTGCATATAGCCAGGTTCTGAGCTGGGATGGGGCAGTGAGCTAAATAACGGTGATGGATCAAGCCCTGATCTTTGGACTGGGTAAGAGTGGTCTGCTTAATTCAGACACTCTGTTCATCACCACCCCCTTTTCTGAATCATTTTGTCCACCATAAGCGTGGAAGGGTATACTCAGACATGAGTCCCTTGCTCACTGCTCCATCAGGATTCAAGCAAGCCGGGCCGACGACGCCTGGAATGGCAGAAACCGGTCCCCGGAAGCTTGTCTCCTTTCTGGTGAAGAATTGGCTTGGTAGTTTGGTCTGCCCTGTTCCCATGATGCACTGGGCCAGGGACAGACTAATTTGCATATAGCCAGGTTCTGAGCTGGGATGGGGCAGTGAGCTAAATAACGGTGATGGATCAAGCCCTGATCTTTGGACTGGGTAAGAGTGGTCTGCTTAATTCAGACACTCTGTTCATCACCACCCCCTTTTCTGAATCATTTTGTCCACCATAAGCGTGGAAGGGTATACTCAGACATGAGTCCCTTGCTCACTGCTCCATCAGGATTCAAGCAAGCCGGGCCGACGACGCCTGGAATGGCAGAAACCGGTCCCCGGAAGCTTGTCTCCTTTCTGGTGAAGAATTGGCTTGGTAGTTTGGTCTGCCCTGTTCCCATGATGCACTGGGCCAGGGACAGACTAATTTGCATATAGCCAGGTTCTGAGCTGGGATGGGGCAGTGAGCTAAATAACGGTGATGGATCAAGCCCTGATCTTTGGACTGGGTAAGAGTGGTCTGCTTAATTCAGACACTCTGTTCATCACCACCCCCTTTTCTGAATCATTTTGTCCACCATAAGCGTGGAAGGGTATACTCAGACATGAGTCCCTTGCTCACTGCTCCATCAGGATTCAAGCAAGCCGGGCCAACGACGCCTGGAATGGCAGAAACCGGTCCCCGGAAGCTTGTCTCCTTTCTGGTGAAGAATTGGCTTGGTAGTTTGGTCTGCCCTGTTCCCATGATGCACTGGGCCAGGGACAGACTAATTTGCATATAGCCAGGTTCTGAGCTGGGATGGGGCAGTGAGCTAAATAACGGTGATGGATCAAGCCCTGATCTTTGGACTGGGTAAGAGTGGTCTGCTTAATTCAGACACTCTGTTCATCACCACCCCCTTTTCTGAATCATTTTGTCCACCATAAGCGTGGAAGGGTATACTCAGACATGAGTCCCTTGCTCACTGCTCCATCAGGATTCAAGCAAGCCGGGCCGACGACGCCTGGAATGGCAGAAACCGGTCCCCGGAAGCTTGTCTCCTTTCTGGTGAAGAATTGGCTTGGTAGTTTGGTCTGCCCTGTTCCCATGATGCACTGGGCCAGGGACAGACTAATTTGCATATAGCCAGGTTCTGAGCTGGGATGGGGCAGTGAGCTAAATAACGGTGATGGATCAAGCCCTGATCTTTGGACTGGGTAAGAGTGGTCTGCTTAATTCAGACACTCTGTTCATCACCACCCCCTTTTCTGAATCATTTTGTCCACCATAAGCGTGGAAGGGTATACTCAGACATGAGTCCCTTGCTCACTGCTCCATCAGGATTCAAGCAAGCCGGGCCGACGACGCCTGGAATGGCAGAAACCGGTCCCCGGAAGCTTGTCTCCTTTCTGGTGAAGAATTGGCTTGGTAGTTTGGTCTGCCCTGTTCCCATGATGCACTGGGCCAGGGACAGACTAATTTGCATATAGCCAGGTTCTGAGCTGGGATGGGGCAGTGAGCTAAATAACGGTGATGGATCAAGCCCTGATCTTTGGACTGGGTAAGAGTGGTCTGCTTAATTCAGACACTCTGTTCATCACCACCCCCTTTTCTGAATCATTTTGTCCACCATAAGCGTGGAAGGGTATACTCAGACATGAGTCCCTTGCTCACTGCTCCATCAGGATTCAAGCAAGCCGGGCCGACGACGCCTGGAATGGCAGAAACCGGTCCCCGGAAGCTTGTCTCCTTTCTGGTGAAGAATTGGCTTGGTAGTTTGGTCTGCCCTGTTCCCATGATGCACTGGGCCAGGGACAGACTAATTTGCATATAGCCAGGTTCTGAGCTGGGATGGGGCAGTGAGCTAAATAACGGTGATGGATCAAGCCCTGATCTTTGGACTGGGTAAGAGTGGTCTGCTTAATTCAGACACTCTGTTCATCACCACCCCCTTTTCTGAATCATTTTGTCCACCATAAGCGTGGAAGGGTATACTCAGACATGAGTCCCTTGCTCACTGCTCCATCAGGATTCAAGCAAGCCGGGCCGACGACGCCTGGAATGGCAGAAACCGGTCCCCGGAAGCTTGTCTCCTTTCTGGTGAAGAATTGGCTTGGTAGTTTGGTCTGCCCTGTTCCCATGATGCACTGGGCCAGGGACAGACTAATTTGCATGTAGCCAGGTTCTGAGCTGGGATGGGGCAGTGAGCTAAATAACGGTGATGGATCAAGCCCTGATCTTTGGACTGGGTAAGAGTGGTCTGCTTAATTCAGACACTCTGTTCATCACCACCCCCTTTTCTGAATCATTTTGTCCACCATAAGCGTGGAAGGGTATACTCAGACATGAGTCCCTTGCTCACTGCTCCATCAGGATTCAAGCAAGCCGGGCCGGCGAAGACGCCTGGAATGGCAGAAACCGGTCCCCGGAAGCTTGTCTCCTTTCTGGTGAAGAATTGGCTTGGTATTTGGTCTGCCCTGTTCCCATGATGCACTGGGCCAGGGACAGACTAATTTGCATATAGCCAGGTTCTGAGCTGGGATGGGGCAGTGAGCTAAATAACGGTGATGGATCAAGCCCTGATCTTTGGACTGGGTAAGAGTGGTCTGCTTAATTCAGACACTCTGTTCATCACCACCCCCTTTTCTGAATCATTTTGTCCACCATAAGCGTGGAAGGGTATACTCAGACATGAGTCCCTTGCTCACTGCTCCATCAGGATTCAAGCAAGCCGGGCCGACGACGCCTGGAATGGCAGAAACCGGTCCCCGGAAGCTTGTCTCCTTTCTGGTGAAGAATTGGCTTGGTAGTTTGGTCTGCCCTGTTCCCATGATGCACTGGGCCAGGGACAGACTAATTTGCATATAGCCAGGTTCTGAGCTGGGATGGGGCAGTGAGCTAAATAACGGTGATGGATCAAGCCCTGATCTTTGGACTGGGTAAGAGTGGTCTGCTTAATTCAGACACTCTGTTCATCACCACCCCCTTTTCTGAATCATTTTGTCCACCATAAGCGTGGAAGGGTATACTCAGACATGAGTCCCTTGCTCACTGCTCCATCAGGATTCAAGCAAGCCGGGCCGGCGAAGACGCCTGGAATGGCAGAAACCGGTCCCCGGAAGCTTGTCTCCTTTCTGGTGAAGAATTGGCTTGGTAGTTTGGTCTGCCCTGCTCCCATGATGCACTGGGCCAGGGACAGACTAATTTGCATATAGCCAGGTTCTGAGCTGGGATGGGACAGTGAGCTAAATAACGGTGATGGATCAAGCCCTGATCTTTGGACTGGGTAAGAGTGGTCTGCTTAATTCAGACACTCTGTTCATCACCACCCCCTTTTCTGAATCATTTTGTCCACCATAAGCGTGGAAGGGTATACTCAGACATGAGTCCCTTGCTCACTGCTCCATCAGGATTCAAGCAAGCCGGGCCGACGACGCCTGGAATGGCAGAAACCGGTCCCCGGAAGCTTGTCTCCTTTCTGGTGAAGAATTGGCTTGGTAGTTTGGTCTGCCCTGTTCCCATGATGCACTGGGCCAGGGACAGACTAATTTGCATATAGCCAGGTTCTGAGCTGGGATGGGGCAGTGAGCTAAATAACGGTGATGGATCAAGCCCTGATCTTTGGACTGGGTAAGAGTGGTCTGCTTAATTCAGACACTCTGTTCATCACCACCCCCTTTTCTGAATCATTTTGTCCACCATAAGCGTGGAAGGGTATACTCAGACATGAGTCCCTTGCTCACTGCTCCATCAGGATTCAAGCAAGCCGGGCCGACGACGCCTGGAATGGCAGAAACCGGTCCCCGGAAGCTTGTCTCCTTTCTGGTGAAGAATTGGCTTGGTAGTTTGGTCTGCCCTGTTCCCATGATGCACTGGGCCAGGGACAGACTAATTTGCATATAGCCAGGTTCTGAGCTGGGATGGGGCAGTGAGCTAAATAACGGTGATGGATCAAGCCCTGATCTTTGGACTGGGTAAGAGTGGTCTGCTTAATTCAGACACTCTGTTCATCACCACCCCCTTTTCTGAATCATTTTGTCCACCATAAGCGTGGAAGGGTATACTCAGACATGAGTCCCTTGCTCACTGCTCCATCAGGATTCAAGCAAGCCGGGCCGACGACGCCTGGAATGGCAGAAACCGGTCCCCGGAAGCTTGTCTCCTTTCTGGTGAAGAATTGGCTTGGTAGTTTGGTCTGCCCTGTTCCCATGATGCACTGGGCCAGGGACAGACTAATTTGCATATAGCCAGGTTCTGAGCTGGGATGGGGCAGTGAGCTAAATAACGGTGATGGATCAAGCCCTGATCTTTGGACTGGGTAAGAGTGGTCTGCTTAATTCAGACACTCTGTTCATCACCACCCCCTTTTCTGAATCATTTTGTCCACCATAAGCGTGGAAGGGTATACTCAGACATGAGTCCCTTGCTCACTGCTCCATCAGGATTCAAGCAAGCCGGGCCGACGACGCCTGGAATGGCAGAAACCGGTCCCCGGAAGCTTGTCTCCTTTCTGGTGAAGAATTGGCTTGGTAGTTTGGTCTGCCCTGTTCCCATGATGCACTGGGCCAGGGACAGACTAATTTGCATATAGCCAGGTTCTGAGCTGGGATGGGGCAGTGAGCTAAATAACGGTGATGGATCAAGCCCTGATCTTTGGACTGGGTAAGAGTGGTCTGCTTAATTCAGACACTCTGTTCATCACCACCCCCTTTTCTGAATCATTTTGTCCACCATAAGCGTGGAAGGGTATACTCAGACATGAGTCCCTTGCTCACTGCTCCATCAGGATTCAAGCAAGCCGGGCCGACGACGCCTGGAATGGCAGAAACCGGTCCCCGGAAGCTTGTCTCCTTTCTGGTGAAGAATTGGCTTGGTAGTTTGGTCTGCCCTGTTCCCATGATGCACTGGGCCAGGGACAGACTAATTTGCATATAGCCAGGTTCTGAGCTGGGATGGGGCAGTGAGCTAAATAACGGTGATGGATCAAGCCCTGATCTTTGGACTGGGTAAGAGTGGTCTGCTTAATTCAGACACTCTGTTCATCACCACCCCCTTTTCTGAATCATTTTGTCCACCATAAGCGTGGAAGGGTATACTCAGACATGAGTCCCTTGCTCACTGCTCCATCAGGATTCAAGCAAGCCGGGCCGACGACGCCTGGAATGGCAGAAACCGGTCCCCGGAAGCTTGTCTCCTTTCTGGTGAAGAATTGGCTTGGTAGTTTGGTCTGCCCTGTTCCCATGATGCACTGGGCCAGGGACAGACTAATTTGCATATAGCCAGGTTCTGAGCTGGGATGGGGCAGTGAGCTAAATAACGGTGATGGATCAAGCCCTGATCTTTGGACTGGGTAAGAGTGGTCTTCTTAATTCAGACACTCTGTTCATCACCACCGCCTTTTCTGAATCATTTTGTCCACCATAAGCGTGGAAGGGTATACTCAGACATGAGTCCCTTGCTCACTGCTCCATCAGGATTCAAGCAAGCCGGGCCGACGACGCCTGGAATGGCAGAAACCGGTCCCCGGAAGCTTGTCTCCTTTCTGGTGAAGAATTGGCTTGGTAGTTTGGTCTGCCCTGTTCCCATGATGCACTGGGCCAGGGACAGACTAATTTGCATATAGCCAGGTTCTGAGCTGGGATGGGGCAGTGAGCTAAATAACGGTGATGGATCAAGCCCTGATCTTTGGACTGGGTAAGAGTGGTCTGCTTAATTCAGACACTCTGTTCATCACCACCCCCTTTTCTGAATCATTTTGTCCACCATAAGCGTGGAAGGGTATACTCAGACATGAGTCCCTTGCTCACTGCTCCATCAGGATTCAAGCAAGCCGGGCCGACGACGCCTGGAATGGCAGAAACCGGTCCCCGGAAGCTTGTCTCCTTTCTGGTGAAGAATTGGCTTGGTAGTTTGGTCTGCCCTGTTCCCATGATGCACTGGGCCAGGGACAGACTAATTTGCATATAGCCAGGTTCTGAGCTGGGATGGGGCAGTGAGCTAAATAACGGTGATGGATCAAGCCCTGATCTTTGGACTGGGTAAGAGTGGTCTGCTTAATTCAGACACTCTGTTCATCACCACCCCCTTTTCTGAATCATTTTGTCCACCATAAGCGTGGAAGGGTATACTCAGACATGAGTCCCTTGCTCACTGCTCCATCAGGATTCAAGCAAGCCGGGCCGACGACGCCTGGAATGGCAGAAACCGGTCCCCGGAAGCTTGTCTCCTTTCTGGTGAAGAATTGGCTTGGTAGTTTGGTCTGCCCTGTTCCCATGATGCACTGGGCCAGGGACAGACTAATTTGCATATAGCCAGGTTCTGAGCTGGGATGGGGCAGTGAGCTAAATAACGGTGATGGATCAAGCCTTGATCTTTGGACTGGGTAAGAGTGGTCTGCTTAATTCAGACACTCTGTTCATCACCACCCCCTTTTCTGAATCATTTTGTCCACCATAAGCGTGGAAGGGTATACTCAGACATGAGTCCCTTGCTCACTGCTCCATCAGGATTCAAGCAAGCCGGGCCAACGACGCCTGGAATGGCAGAAACCGGTCCCCGGAAGCTTGTCTCCTTTCTGGCGAAGAATTGGCTTGGTAGTTTGTTCTGCCCTGTTCCCATGATGCACTGGGCCAGGGACAGACTAATTTGCATATAGCCAGGTTCTGAGCTGGGATGGGGCAGTGAGCTAAATAACGGTGATGGATCAAGCCCTGATCTTTGGACTGGGTAAGAGTGGTCTGCTTAATTCAGACACTCTGTTCATCACCACCCCCTTTTCTGATCCATTAGTCTTTCAGTCTGGAGTGAGCAGGTAGTTCTTCTTCATATGTTCGTAGTGTATCTTGACATTGAGCCATATCACAGAGCCATTGCTAAATCCTAGGTGCGGCTTTGCTTTCCCAACACATGTAGACTCTTCGTTTGGCGAGCAACAGTGCTACCATACAAAACTTTAGTTTCATTGTCCGGACATCATTCAATAACTCCAATAGACAAACACGAATGTTGCAGTTAATGTAAATTCCCACCATTTCTGCCAATACTGAGGTGACTTTTTCCCAATAGGAATGTATCTTCAAACAATGCCATGCTAAGTGAATGAAGTCAGCCCGATCGAAACCATGCCGTTTACAGCTCGCCTCTAACCGAAGACCATATCTGTAAAGTTTCACAGGAGTATAATACGTTTGATGCAAATATTTAAAATAGACAAGTAGTAAATTGCCGTTAGGCGTGAGCATTTGGATCAGAGTGCATGTTGTCTGCCAGTCCGCCTCCGTAAAGGGGACTTCTAGTACCTCATTCCATCGTTCCATGGCCTTGTGAGTGTTGTAAGGTATTTCAGTTTGCGCTACAGTGTATAACCGGGAAACTAAGTGTGTGGTGTTTGGAGAGGTAAGTATAAGCTGTAAGGTGTCAAGTTGTAGCGACTCATTTGGATAATTCGGATATAACTTTTTGATCGCCCCCTGTAGTCTGTGATAGATGAAGCAGAACAGTAGTGTTTGATTCTGTATATACGATAAGGCCTGTGCTGTTTTGAACCTCCCGTTATTGTAAAGGTCTCCTACTGTATCCAGTCCTACTTGACGCAGGATTCCCACACCCACCTTCTCGTTAGTTACAGATATTTCAGGATGGAAATGCAGCGGTAGGGCTGGAGCATAGAGGGGTAATTTATGTGCCAAGCGACCCAGCCGTTGCCACGCAGCATTGGTGGCATCAATGGTATTAATATCTTTAGCGTGTAGAGGTGGTCGGCGAGCGTAATAATTGCAGTTAGAGGTATTGGTAGTGCATCCCCCTCCTCTACAGCCGTGTGTGTCAGGTATGGAATCTTATGATACCAGTATGTGGCATATTGTGCCTGAGCACATAGATAGTATAAGAGAAAGTCTTGCACGCAGAGTCCCCCTCTCGTGTATGGTAAGGTCAAAATGCTTAATTCAATACGCGCCTGTTTGCCTGCCCATATCAACTGAGGATATCCGTTTGAAAACTTCTCTGGGAGGGGAAATTGGGATGTTGTTGAAAAGGTAAAGGAGTTTGGGGAGCAGCACCATTTTAACAATTGCTATACGATCAGCAAGTGATAGTGGCAACTGTATCCAGCGATTCACCTTTTCATCTGATGAAGATAACACTCTACCATAATTAGTTCTTATGACAATTTCCGGGTCTCTGTGGTACCATACTCCAAGGTATTTGACAGGTTCATCTTGCCTCTCTAGTGGAAATTTAGTAGTGTGTGGTATGGTAGTGTCAGTTAAAGGAATGATAGAGGACTTGTCCCAATTTATTTGGAGGCCAGAGTGCCCTCCGAATTTGATATATTCTCACAATAGTGGTGCTAGATGTTGTTCAGGGTCACGAACATATAGTAGCATGTCATCCGCGTAAAGCGAAATATGCGAGGGTCTACCTGGAAACTGCAGTGCAGAGGGGCGATGTTGCTATCTGACCTCACAGGCAAGCGGTTCAAGGGCAAGGGCGAACAATAAGGGGGATAGCAGACATCCCTGCCTCGTCCCTGCCTCGTCCCGCGTTCTATATTTATTGTGTCAGAAACATAGCCATTTATCCATATTCTGGCTACCGGTTGCGTGTATAACAGCTTAACCCACTCTGTAAATATTGGAGGAAAACCCATCCTGTTAAGCACTGTGATGATGTAAATCCACTCAATGAAGTCAAACGCCTTGGCGGCATCTAACATGACCGCCACAGCTTTCGTGCTTGGACCTAGATAATGGGATAAGGCGAACAACGTTCGGGTATTATGCGTGGTGGTTCGCGATGGTATAAAGCCAGCCTGGTCTGGGAGGACCAGGGCGGTCATGAGGGGTTGCAGTCTTGTTGCAAGTATCTTGGCTAAAATCTTAGAGTCAACATTGATTAAAGATAAAGGCCTGTATGAGTCACATATGTCAGGATCCTTTGCTGGTTTTAACAGTGCTATCATCACAGCTTCTCACAGCGTTGGCGGAAGTATACCTTTCTCAAAGGCTTCACCAAACATCGCAAACAGCCGGGGTGCCAATACATCCATGTAAGTTTTGTAAAATTTGCATGTAAACCCGTCCGGGCCTGGGGCTTTTCCGTTCGGCAATGATTTAATTATCTCTGACACTTCCTCTACAGTAATCGGGCACGACAAATAGGCCCTCTGCGCGTCCGAGAGCCACGCAATGGCTACGTCTTCAATGTATGTAAATATTTCGGCAGGTGCCGCAGTTGGTAGAGATTTGTACAGTGTTTGGTATAGGTTGTGACAAACCCTTGCAAAATTCCCATCGGATCTGAACAGATGGAGCCTACCTTGTCCCGTATCTGCAACACTGCTTGGGATCTATGCCCTTCACAAATTTTGGATGCCAGCACCTTCCCCGGCCAGCCATCTACACCAAACGCTCTAGCGTTGGGACGCTTGTGGACATATTTAATCTCATCTACAGTAAAGGCTTGATATTCAGTGAGCGTCTTTCGTATCTCTCTCCTGAGACTGTTCTGGTTGTCACCAGAACAGTCTCAGGAGAGACTGCATCGAACCCCTGCTGCCACTCGGGACTGCATCTTCGAGGCTCCTCCGTTGCTACCTCATTGGCGCTTAACTGCGCATCACGGCTAAAGCACCAGGAGGCTCCTTAAATTCACCAGAGGGCTCCCGCAGCGCGGGTCCCTCGTTTTACTTGTTTTGAAGCTGCCCTGTGGTTTCCTGTTGCCGGTTGTCACCAGAACAGTCTCAGGAGAGACTGCATTGTACCCCTGCCTCCACTCAGGACTGCATCTCCCAGGCTCCTCCGTTGCTACCTCACTGGCGCTTAGCTGCTCGTTTCCGCTAAAGCGCCAGGAGGTGCATTAAATTCACCAGGGGGCTCCCGCAGCGCGGGACGCACTGCCCGGGCCAAGGGCGGGCCCGTCCCGTGCCCGTAGGCAACTGGAGGAGGCGGGGCTGGGCCATCTCACCAGCATTCACACCAGGACTCAAAGTAAGCTTCTGTTAAGGACTGTTTATACTGAAGGGGGAGTGACACCTTGATAAAGAATATTCCACCTGTAATAGACAGAGTCTTAAATATCACTGACATTACTTACGGTTGGAAATGAGTATAAATACATGCAAAGGGTGGGTGGGAGTGGTAGGGACCTTAGATGCCTTTCTTACCCGGGCTGAATCTGTGCGTATGCACGAAATTGAGCTTACGAAAGGGAGGCTCTCGTTGGACCCCCTAAACCCACTTGTAGGACAAATTATGACTAATGATGCTAACACTGGCTCAAATTCATGTTCTCACTCACCACAAACTACTACAGATAGTCCTCAGTTAGGTGCCTTAGCTCTGGGCACTGAAGATAGTATATCCTCCATCCCTGTTGCTAATCCCATCAATGCCCATACCAGGCATAAAAAGCCAATAGCTGTCCCTGGAAATAATGGCCAATCAAAGAAAAGGAAAGCGCATAGTGCTCCCAAAGCCAGCCTACAGGTTGCAAAACAAGCTAAGAATAAGAGTGCGGCTCCAGACAGGGGAGGGATTACAATTCCACTAGCTGAGAAAGAACACGCTGGGGAGGAAACAGTAGGAACGGATCATGTCCAATCTGGCCTACAAATCCCAGATTCGGTAGAGGCTAATGATGTGTTCCTAAAACAGATGGAAGCTAAATTCTCAGCTCTAATAGATCCACTCTTGTCTAGATTAACTGCAATAGACCAGAGATTAGCAAATATAGAGGACCAATTGACAACGGTTCCTTCAATTTGTAAAGGGAGTAGCCCTATAGAAACAATGGAGTCCAGCTAGGCTGGAAATATCTCTAGGTTACAACATCAGATAGAACTACGCCCAAATCATCACACCCCTGTTCCTGCTTTAGTATGCCCCCTGAACCCCCCTGTGTCACCTATGCCTGCTCCCAATGTTCCACACACACGTAAGCAGGTATTACATGGCCCGGTGGGGAGATCGCGGGAGGAGGGTGGGGTAAAACTGAAAAGGGACTTTCTCGATCTTCCCCCAGAGGCTACAACTCATACTATAGTGCTGGCAAATGTTCCGAGATTAGAATTACGCGAGGATGAACACTGGTCTGCACTAAAGAACAAGGCTCTCCATTTCCTGGACCAAAAAAACGGGCTAGGACATCATCTATTTAATGAGTTCATGATGGCTAGAAGGGTTGAATGGGTGGGAAACTCTGAAAAAGGATTGGCTGGGGATAGTGTAGTCTTAAGGTTTAGGTCACCGAACATGGTCAGGTGTATATTGGAAAGGGCATCTACTTTTAAAATACGGAAAGATGTTATTAATGTCCTGCCGCTGGGCTTCTTTTACCAAGCCAATGTAACCCTAAGAGGGGGAACACATAGGAACACATGACGGTGGATAGGCCACATCAATTATGAAGTCCCAATTAGTAACAGATATGAGGCACTGAGTACATTGGGGGAAAATAATTGACTGGGTCCGTTACCCAGCCATTCTACCCCAGTGTATCCAGTTATAAGGGACAAGTGAGAGCTGGGTTTAATCTATAATAGCCAAAATTTAGGGGGTACCACTCTTGCAACAACTAATCTACCAGATGTTCCTAACACTAGACTTACTACTACTGAACTAAGTATATTCCCCTTTATGATGCACCAAAAAGAAAATAGCCCATTGTTTGCCGAAAATGATATATGTGCAATAGATGGGGCCAACAGTGTGCCTATCCTTGGAGAAACTAGAAGTGTCCATGGAAATTTGTTTTGACCTCATGGAATATTGGTGGGTTGAAAAACAAATTATTGTCATCTGACGGGTTATTCTTTATTGAAACTAGTAAAATAGTGGTCTTCCAAGAAACCTGGACAGTGGGTCCGGAGTTTAGACATGATTATATACATTTTTACAGACCTGCCATTGATGGCAAAAGGGGGAGACCTATGGGGGGGCTAACCATCTGGGTATAACAGAGTGATAGGTACACAGTTCAACAGTTGGACTCAGATAGCAATGATATAAGATAACAGTTCTTGGTGCTGAGGACCTTATACTTTTTAATGTATATGCCAGAGAGTTGCCGGGTATACTGTTGCTCTGCTTGATTCCTACTTCAACCACTACAAAGGAGCGGGAAATATAGTGGTCGCAGGGGACTTCAACTGTTCCTTTGAATCGTTAAACACTAATAATGTAAATTTAGACCAAGAGGAAGATCTGTTATGGGATATTCCTCAACTGACATTGAATCCGATTAAGAAATGGTCAGATGCGGCCCTACATCTTAAAGTGCTCTGTTTGGAGCATGGATTAAGGGCGGTAAATGGGAGGGAGAAATCTGATAGGCATGGCTCCCCCACCTATAGAAGCGGGTTGAGGTGTAGCTGTATAGACTACACACTCATCAATAAGGAATATTGGTCTTGTCTACTAGATATGATTGTCCAGGAGAGGGTGGAAAGTGATCAGAACCCCCTGGTGTTATCACTTGTACCAGTATGGGATCGTACAGAAGTCGGTCCCATTGTGGGCATAGAACTACAGCTAAGTAATGACACCAGGAGAGTTAAATGGTCAAACATATTAAACTATGAGGACCAGTTGGAGGCTATAATCAAGTTGGTGAACAAGGCGACACTAGACCTCCAAAAATGTCTTGAACAACAGGAAAATAAGTCCAGTACTACCTCTGTTCATGTCGAACTTTTTAACAAGCTGAAAGGCTTTTTTATATCTAATACAGTAAAAACAAAAAACTCTGCAAAGGCATCGGTTGACTCATGGTATGGGAAAACATGCAGGGTGGCATATAAAGCATTAGCCTCGGCGATAAGATCCAAAAATAGAGACAGGATTCATATTGCAAGGATGGAGTACAAGGCAGTGCAGAATAAGGCAAAAAGGGAATGTGACGAGGAATATTGGAAGGAGCTGTATTCTTCCAGCCAAGATAGGAATATGACGGGATTCTGGCACATGGTTAAGTGGGGCAAGAGAAAAGCCAAGTCAATCCCTGAATAACCATATAGCTCCTGAACTCTGGGTGTCGCACTTTAAGACACAGTTTGCTAATGAAACCCGAGAATGTGATTTATCCCAGGGTCCCTTGGCTACCAATGTTGGTAACCCTATGCTTTTTTTTACTAAGCAGAAAGTTGAAGCAATACTTAATACTGTACCTAGTGGTAGAGCGCTCGGGGTTGATTGTGTCCCTGGGGACCTGTTTTTGTATAATAAGGCTCTATGGGTAACATACATACAGATTATAGCAAATGCCATCTCAAAGGGCTCCCCAATCCCTGAGTCACGGATTGGCGCAGAGATTATACTGATTTTTAAAAAGGGGGATAGATCGGACCCTGGTAATTACAGGCCTATTAGTTTAATCGATTGTATTCAGAAGGTGATAGCAAGGCTTGCACTATGTAGAATTCAGGGTTGGATCGAGGAGTTTGATACCCTTTCTCCCCTACAGGTCGGGTTCCGCTCACATCAGAGTACAATAGACCAGGTTTTTAGATTTGTTTTAATTTATTGGTGAGTGGCGATCCTTAATGGTGGCAGAATATATGCCGCCTTTGTAGATTTAAAGTCGGCATTCAATCTAGTTCCGCGAGATAAGCTGTGGAGCGTCCTTGCCGAACAGGGAATGCCGCTGGACCTACTGGCTTTTTTAACTAAACTCCATGAAGCGAACTTTGCTCAAGTGCGCTGGGGCCAGCAAGGCCAAGTGATAGACAGATTACCCATCGCTAGAGGGGTTCGGCAGGGGTGTGTACTGGCGCCAACTCTATTCTCTCTTTATATCAACAAAGTGGCTCAGTACTTCGCGGACTATCCCACAGATGCTCCAACATTAGATGGCAGGGAAATACCTTTGTTAATGTTCGCCGATGACACCCTGTTAATTAAAAAAACTCAACAAAGTTTACGGAAAGCCATAGGGAGATTTGAGCTGTTCTGTCAGAAATATGGTCTTAAAATTAACGTAGACAAGCCCAAGTTTATGGTGCTACATAAACAAAAAAATGTAAGAGGAAGAGTCACCATGAATGGCGTTACACTTGAGCAGACTCATGTTTTTATGTATCTGGGGAGCACACTAAATTCCAGGTTAAATTGGAACTTACATCTTGATCAGCAGTTACTTAAACACGCACAACTATCTGGTGCCCTGTTGAAAGAACGTTTATCTCTCACGAAACCTATCGCCCCAGTTTAAAAAATTTATAATGCAAAAATTGCAGCTTTGGTTCTGTATGGGGCCGAATTATGGGCTTTTGGTAATTTACCGGCACTTACGACCGCACAAAACAAATTCATGAGGGGTGTGACAGGCTTGCCTCAATCTACTCCTTTAATACCGCTCTATTATGATTTGGGGAGCCAGTTCCTGGAGGATGTGGCTCGCTTCAGACCGGTGGCCTACTGGAGAAGGCTCTGTGTTACCCCAGAGCTTTCCCTGAATGAACAAGCCCTACTTGAGACCAGGGATGCTGATTGTGGGGAAAAAATCTTATGGTTGAGGCAGGTAAATGCTACATATATCGAACTGGGTCTCACTTCACCATGGCAAAATCCCTTGGACAGTGAGTTTCCATCGCGAAGGGCTCTGAGGGAACTGTATTGGGATATGGTCACTATGAAACGCTTCAGGTCCCTGACGAGTCCATCTATTTCAAGAGATTTCTTAGAGATTAAACACGAACCATGAAGGGTATTGGGACCTTATCACGGTGCCCAGCAATAGGAAATGGTACCACCAATTTAGGATAGGTATTCTTCCTACTAAATCATTCACGGGTAAATGGGAAACAGGCTCCTGTAGTGATTGCCCATTTTGCCCGACATAGTCAGAAACAATACCCCATATTTTATTTGTTTGCCATGTATATAAAAAACTGAGCGTTAAATGGTTGAAGCCGATTTGTCAAACAATGGGGACTACCTCAGGTATTGAAGCACTAAGGATATTAAAAACAGATAGAAAGGAAGTAACTATAATTGCGATTGCCACATTTTTTACATGGGATGTGGATGACCCGTGCCCACAGACTGAGTAACTAGTAATTTATATATTGGATGAGAAAGGATGCTCACAAAGAGAATATATTTTAACTAGTTTTTTAAACTCACACCATTGTACTATGACCCAGAATGTTCAATATTTTATTGTGCTTTTTTAAATCTGATTTTTAAATTAACTTATTGCACTATTGTATTTATTTTGTTTTGTGTAACTTTGTCATCTAACGAGGATGGAATGTTAGATATTATTGTTTTAAATGTATGTCTTTTATGATCATGTATCGAATAAAGACTATCGACTGGAAAGCAATTAACTACTATGGGATTCACATGGTACAACAAGAAGAACGTGGTGGGAATAGGATGAAAAAATTGAGACAAATAGAATCACGTTTCATTATAAGACTCAAAACAAAGACACCAGGAGGAATGAATAACGATGAGGAACTCTATGTACATCTGGATTAAAATATGAACTGTCAACAAATACAAGCAATACAATAAATGTAAAGTAATCATGAGTTGACTGACGCAGAGGTATATTGACATCTTGAATCTATACCAGATCAGTGTCTTTCTTTACATAAGGGTACTATACCCGTTAGAAATGCATATATATGCATTAGTACAAAATAATGATTTATCAAGTAATGTGACTATTAAGAAATATTGAATTTGTGGAGGAGTTGTCTCAATGGTCAAGATGGTTCTATACAATTGACCTAGATGGAATGGACATAACAACTGCGTTTATAAAAGATAAATCAACAGAATGTAAAATAACATAGGTATTGACATTATGATTCTACAAATGCCGCATTCCATAACCATCTCACTACCCTAAAGCTTAAATCTATCACAGCAGGACCCCTTACACTACCCAAACACCACTATACTACCCTACTACTGCATTTATAAGAAATATTGTTATTTGACTAAAATCACACTGTGAGTCAGTGTCCATTTGTGGAAATTGAGAGACAATGATTTGGTTGGTTTATGTGTTTGCAGACATATAAATACATGTCCTCTTGCAGTGACACTATCCCTAGCCCGATTCCCTATACTACACAAACACCAGTGCACTACCCTAAACCCTTAATCTACCTCCTGCACGATCAGCTACAATACCCATTCAGTACTGCAGTACCCTAAACCCAGAAACACTACTCCAGCACGACTGCCTACACTACTCAAACACCATTGCACTACCCTAAACCTTAAATCTACCCCAGCACAATCTCCTACGCTACCCAAATACCACTGTACTTTCCTAGAACACTACCCTATCATGACCTCCTACACTACACAAACAGCACTGTACTATCTTAAACCCTAAAACACTATCCCTTGCATGACCCCGTGCACTACATAAGCACCACTGCACTATGGTAGAACAGTACCCCACCATGACTCCCTACACTACCTAAACACCATTACACTACCCTAAAGCTTAAATCTATCACAGCAGGACCCCTTACACTACCCAAACACCAATATACTACCCTAGTATTGCATTTATAAGTAAAATTGTTATTTGTCTAGAATCACACTGTGAGTCAGTGTCCATTTGGGGAAATTGAGAGACAATGATTTGGTTGGTTTAAGTGTTTGCAGACATATAAATACATGTAATCTACCTCCAGCATGATCACCTACACAACACATTCACTACTGCAGTACCCTAAACCCTAAAACACTACCCCAGCACGACCTACTACACTACTCAAACACCACTGCACTACCCTAGAACACTACTGAACAACGACCTCCTACACTACAGAAACACCACTGCAGTACTGTAAACTCTAAATCGGTATTGTTGGTAAATGATAGTGACTGTTTATGTACTATGTATTCATCTATTTACTAAAGTAAAAGTGAACCAATTATGAATTCACTCAGTATCTCTCCTTGTAGTATTGTGATCATTTTCTTAATATGCATGTACTCATAAAGTGCTTCAGGTTTTAGTTTTATGGAGTGCTTCAAACTGGTATGTACTATGTATGTACTGCTGTTACCAACTTCACAGTTGTGCTTCAGTCCTAACATTTCTTAGTTACAATTTATATGAAATGTGTTTGTATAGTAATAAAAAAAGTATAATTTTAAAGTTATTAATATAAATATTTATTTATGATTATTTTTTACAGATTCTGTTTATCATCATTAAAAAAAGTTATCATGCCAGAGAAAGGATAGTTACTTGAAAAAGACTCAACCACAAGTATTGGAAGACCAACTTAATGTGTCTAAAAAGAGAGAAATTTCTGGTAAGACCACAAAGGATTTCATTAAAAATATTACTAGATTCAGAAAAAAAAATTGAAAACTATTCATACTTGCTTACTCACCTTTGTAATAGAAGCAGATCCACTATCGACTGGATCTATCACCTACCTCTTATCATCTACCTCATATGTGTTTGTATGTATAACTATGTGATATATATGTCTCTCCCATGAGCATTCATATGTTATTCGTCCCTATGCCCATATAACTGTTTGATATATATGTCTTTCACATTCGCCTTTATGTTAAGCGCTCTGATACCCACGGGTCTTGTTCGCGCTATACAAAACTTTCTAATAAATAAATAAATAAATGTTCGAAGCAGTGAAAATGTTCCAAACACAAAAAAAGTGAGAAGATTAGGAAAGGAGAAAAAGGCAATGTACATACAAAGGATACAACTTATAGTAAAAGAAAAGAAAATGAATATAAAGAAATGCGCAAACAAAATATTTTACAACAGAGCAGTCCTTAATTTACTGAAACATACAAAGAAATGTAGAAAGGGAACACTATTTTATAAAAAGAAGAAACATATTGAATCCATTGTTGAAAAGGCTTTTGAAGTAAAGAGGAAATTATTCATTTTAGTATTAAAGAGAATTGATCACTAGATAAACCAATCCATTCAGGCCAAAAGTAAGATGAAAAGAATAATCAAAAAAAGTAATTTTTTGATATTTTCTTAGGGCAATGGAAACACAGTTTAAGTTCTGAGCCTTATTTTAATGAAGAGAGTTATTTACAGAGCAATGATTTGTTGCATGCAGTGGACACCAGTGGTTGAGTTTATGAGGTTAGAAATGGTTGTCCAATTGAGAAAGAGCAAATGGTTCTTAGAAATTCAGAAGAAGTGATAGCTGATGAAGTCCTAAAGCTCAGGTGTACTTTTGGGCTTGTAGTAATGTTTGTAGTGTATGACAAGAATCTATTGATGAATTACGCAATTTCTTACAAACATATAGTAAAAAAAGTGTCAACCAAAAGATTGAGGTGTTGCAAGGACTAGACCCTTGCAGAGTGAGAAAACATACTCGTTTGCAAGGTCATTCTCTGGCTTGTCTTTCTAGGAAAGCATGTCAAAGGGTTTTTCACCATTTCAGGATGTTGGCAGTACATCATACTCAAATGCGGAAGTTAGTGAGAAGATTATATTATGTAAAAAGTCCAGCACTAAAGTTAAATGAGTTAAACAGTGCTCTTTTGCGAGGGTCAGTATCAGATGTGAAAAAGGTTTGTGATGATATTGAGTTTTGTTACTTTGGTCCTGAAGAAGAAAGTGAAGAAACTCAGATATTAATAGAAGAAAATGTTGTAGAGAATGTTGTACAAAACATTTTGAAAATGAAATTACAAAGTTGAAGGTGATTTCAGGCGAAAGGCCACATTTTTCTTGTATTTGTTGTCGCCAAACTCACTACAAAAATCAGACTAGGAGTGTTGATTTGTATTTAAAAATTGAATAAGAAAATAATGATAATTGGAAAGAATTTTCAACTTCTTTGTTGTTAGAGAATTGTTTTGATTTGGGTTCTGATCATCGTATTTGTAAATATTGTTATAACAAACTAGATGAGAATAAAATGCCCACTAGAGCTGTTCATAATAATCTAGAATTGGTTGCTATTCCTCCAGAACTGATAGATTTAAACACCTATGAGTCTATTCTCATTCAATGTGTGCACCCGTTTCAGGCTATTGTTTGTATGGAGCCTAAAACAGGTAAATTGCCTCCTTCAGATTTACAAAGGGGATTAAAAGGAAGAGTTATGTATTTACCGTTAGATTTAAAGAAAAATCTTGAAACTATTGGTGTAGAAAGTGAACCACTAGTTATTTTTGTTAATGGTGTGCCGACTAAGAAGAAGATAATTTGGCAGGAGTTAGTGGATGTTAGGAAAGTGCAAAAGGCAACATTTTATTTGATAAAGAACAATACATACTATAAGGATGTTTATGTGGGAGAAAAAGAAACAGTTTTAGCAGAAGATACTGAAACGTCAAGTGGATACATTGAAAAAGTGGATATGTGAAGATGTGAAGAAATCTATGAACACTACAGTGTGCATCCACGACATTTAAAAGAAGTGATGGGGAACACTATTGATTTGTTCCAAATGAAAAAAGCAAAAGGAACTCCCATGAGTGTATGGGAAGAGAGCTTGGAAGCTTGTTGTTTTCCGCAGTTGTTTCCAACAGGAAAAGGAGGACGATAAGATGAACGTCCTGTGCAGATTCCTGCATCTGAATATCGGACAACAAGATTATATGCAGAAGATCCAAGATTTCGACAATGTATCCCTTATATATTTAATCTTTTGTTTGAAAGTGACTTGTCTTTACTTTCATATGCAGTCAATCGTATTCTAAAAACTGGAATACATCTACAAAATGTATCTGCAAAAGATTTTATGGATAAAGTGCACCATAGAGATGATCATCTAGAATCTCAGCTCATTAATTTAATGGCATGTCAGCGTGGGACTAATGAATATTGGTACCGTCGTCATGGAGAACTGAAATGTATGCTACGAAACTTAGGAACTCAGGCATGGTTCCTTACCCTAAGCTGTGCTGAGTACGCTTGGGATGATTTGCTGGAATTTCTTCGTGAGGCAAATTCCAATATAAAAAATATTGAATTCAAGACACCTGAAGAATTGTGCTATTTCGATCCTGTTAATGTATGCAGGTATTTCAATCATAGATTTGAGGCTATGATGTCTTTTATCTGCATTGAAAAAATCCTCTCTTGGAGAAGTTGAGGATTTCTTTTGGAGAAAGGAGTATCAAGCAAGAGGTGCTCCTCATATACATATGCTGCTATGGATTAAGGACGCTCCCAAATTCGGAACAGATGCGGATGATACTGTTTTGAGTTTTATTGAGCAATATGCAACATGTGATGTACCCAAAAGCCAAAGCCACTGATGTGGAAAATACTGTCGACGAAAGTACAAATCTAAGGACAAGTTGTACACCAAATGTCGTTTTGCATTTCCACATCCTGTAATGTCCAAAGGAAGAGTGAACAGTTTTATGTCATCTTTGCGACATACTATCACAAGAAAGTCTCAGAAAAATACCTATAACTTGAAGAAATGAAGAGTCAGAATACATAAATGACTACAACCCAGTTATTTTGCCCATGTGGAATGCTAACATGGATATTCAATATATTGCGGACAATTCCATTGTTGTTGCTCGATATGTAACGTCCTAAATCACAAAATCGAAAAAGACGGAATTGAAAGAAATATGGGAAGAGATTTCTCAAGAGAAGACTGTAAGTAAGAAATTATACAGTTTCCATTTGAAGATATCGCATCGAGAAATTGGAGCATATGAATGCTCTGATCGGTTATCATATGCAAGTCTATACACCAAATCTAGAAGAATCCTTTATGTGAGTCTAGGTCTTGCAGCAATGCAAAATCGAGTACTGAAATCTGTACAAGAAATTGAATATTTAGCAGCAAAAGATCCAGAAAGTACAGATATTTTGAAAACGAATAAGTTGGACACATATTACCCAAACGGAAGCCATCATCTTGAGAACATGTGTCTCTATGAAGTGCTGCAATACTACACTTTTAAACGGAATACTACAGAGAACATCAATGATGGAAAATATGGAGTCATAGGTTCCGAAGGATGTTTGGTGAAACAAACGAAAAGAAATATGATTAATCACAGAAAGCTGAGTTGCAACACTGCTCATAAAAAGCAATTTTACTATTTAGCTCTTTTACAACTATTCAAACCATGGCGTTCAGAACTGGAATTACTTGGAGATTTCCAGAGCTATGAAGAGTCCTTTAATGCTTGTAAAGATAGCCTACAATGCAGTGCTTTTGCAAATTATGTGAAAATGTTGAACGATGAAATTGATCAAGAACTAAAATTGCAGCTGAGATTGCTAGAGACAGTTCTCAAGACAGTCAAAGTTCCACTAGGACAACCGATTGTTGAAAATGAAGCAGCAATTGCCATGAATGAGGTGGAAACAGCAATGCATCAAGCTCAAGAAGATGTAAGAAACTTAGCAAACTTGGAAGAACAACTAAATGTTGAGCAAAAACAAATATATGAGCAAGTGAGACAACAGATTGACCATGGGTTACTTCATAAAAAAAAAAGAGTGCTCATGCAAGTCATTTCAACCTATCCGAATGTACGTGAGTGGACAAGCTGGAACAGGAAAAAGTTCTTAAAACAGAGTACGACGTGTTATTTGGAGGACAACATGTCACAGTTTTTGGAGATCTACTGCAACTGACTCCAGTAAAAGGACAACCAGTATTTAAAACACTTGCGCATGAAGACACCAGAAAGTCTCTCGGTAGTGTTGGAAACGTGAACATTTGGTCATATTTTGAATACAAAGAACTCATTACAAATATTCGACAGGCAAATTATGTTTATTATGGAACTATTCTCCAAGATATAAAAATTGGACTACTGACTGAACATGGGAAGCAAGCTTTGCAGACTCGATTACTTTCTAATTTGTTTCCAAATGAAAATTTAGTTGCTGAGTTAATATACATAAAAATTGCAGAAAACAAATCTGTAATCGGCCTAATGCCAACACTGCCTGAGTGTTCTATATTCAACTAACAACTTTTGAAACTGGAAAATCAAGAAATAATAACAATGGAAGCTATTCATTAAATAGAGCTTGAAGGAATCACTATTATTTTGACCGAAAAATTAAAGACAAAATTGGATTCTTTAGAAAAATCAATGTCTAAAACTGCTGGTTTAGAAAAGAATCTATATGCATGTAGAAACTGTCTGATCATTTTAAGGCATAATTTGGATGTAGAAAAAGGTTTAGTTAATAGAGCAATGGGTAAAGTTGTGGATTTTGTTAATTATCAAAATAAAGATGGTATCGAATTCTTAAAGATTAAATATGATCAGATTGAAGATGTTAAAGAAATTGGTCATTGTTCTGTTCGTTTTTTACTTGTTAAAGATTTATATGTCCGTAGAAAACAGTTTCCAGTTTCTCTGGCATATGCAGTCACTATTCATAAATCTCAAGGTTTAAGTGTTGACAGTGCATTGGTGAACATTGGAAATACTGTGTTTAACGAGGGAATGGCATATGTTGCATTGTTGCGAGTCAGAACATTATCTGGTTTGTTTTTGATTGATTTTGATGAGACAAAGGTTACTGCAAATGCCAACTGTTTCAAAGAGTACAATAGGTTAAGAAGAACATATGCTCCTAACTTAGGTCAATATCCTGTATTTGAAAAGCGTGTGGTTGGTCTAAAAAGAAGGTATGAGAATATCTGTACTGAAGGTGTAGATAAGGGAAAAACAAGATAATGTTGTGATTGCAAGCAAAAAGAAAAAGGACACTGTTGAAGAGATTGTTGGTTAGAAGTTTGAAAATAGTTCTGTTGTCAACTGCTATGCTAATGTAGTGGTCAATGTTGTTTTTTTCTTGAAGGTTTGCAACAGCAAATTATTGAGCATCGGCAAAAAAGATGTTGGGGCATATTACCTACAAACAGCGATATTTATCGCTAAGTAGGGTTAGCGGCAAAATTATTATCGCCACGCTTCACCGATTTTTATCGCTGAGATAACTTGCTATTAGCAAGCTTTATCTCAAAAGCGATAAAAATCAGGCAAAATGCGTGAATATCGCTGACAATACAGAGATATTCACGCATTAGCGTGAAACAGCTCTTAGCCATGTTATCCACCTCCCATTGGATAACATGGCTAAGAACTGGTATTAGCAGGCGTTACCTTTTGGAGATATTCGCGCTTAGCAAAAATATTTCCATCGCTTCGTCTTTGTAGGTAATAGGCAATAGCGATGTTAGCGACTGTTTTCAGTCGCTAACATTTTGGCACGCCCACTTTTCATGTCATTAGCGATAATTATCACTGACATGCAAAGCGAGCCCCAAAATGCTCGCTATCGCCTACAAGCTGTCCCTAAATGGTGTTAGCGACAGCTTGGTAATTGGTCAATGACATTTTCGCCGCTTTAGTGGGAAAAAGTCCCGCTAAAGCTGCGAAAAGGCCCTTGGTAATATGCCCCTTTGTTCCTTGTTGCATTCGGTTCATGAAAAATTGAGAACTGATAAAAGTAAAATACAAAGCGTTTCTGATGTTCGTAATCTTTTGGATGTATGTTCTCGTTCTACGAAATTTACACAAAATATCCAACAAGATGCTCAGGAATTTCTAATGTATATGCTTATATTATTGGTAAATGAAGGTGTAGACATAGAGAATATTTTTGGCCTTTGTGATAAATGGGAACATCAATGTGAAAATTGTATGTATACATGTAACACTAATGTAGATACTGAAAGATTTCTATATTTGACATTACCGGACTGCAAACCAGTGTCTTTCAGTAAATTAGTTAAAGCTGCAAATCAATACATTGAGTGTAGCCAATGCAAATTAGAAATGTTGTCAACATTATTTATACAAAGATGTGAAAATAATATAATAATAATGATGCGACGTTGTACAGCTGACGGAAGAAAATTGGACACTTTAATAAAACATTGTGTAGCAAGTCAACTATCAACGCCCAGAAAGGACTTTGGTAGCAGTAGTAATAAGTTTCCACGATGGTCCTTCAACAACATCTGGACATTACACTGCCTATCTAAAAAATGAGAAAGGCTGGAGTCTTTGCAATGATGCTGAGTTGGTTTTCAACAACTTTTGCCTTTCGAATTACCAAATTTCTACCAAATATATATTTATATATATTTTTTTTCTAACAAAGTTGTAGGAAGATAATTCAGCCTCTGAAGAATTATTATTATCATTTAATAGGATTACCACTGGCCCATTTACATAAAAATACAATTTGGCCTCAAGGAAGGTATTTCTTTGAATTATGGACATTTTGTTGCACATCTGTCTCAGTGTATAATTTTAACTGGCATCATTTATAGTGTTTATAAATTTAAGGTATATCATTTTCTTAGCAGTAATCATTTTATATATGTGTGATTTGTATTATCTATTATTTTACTATAGATGGATTACTGTTTTTTTTAAACAATCTAATTTATTCTTTTTTGTTTGCCCGCTGTTATGTGATGAGTATGATTGAAATCACTATTTCTAGTGAAATTCAATATATTCTGAGAACAGCAAAAAAGGCAAAGAAATTACTTTGTAAAATGTTAAAATTATGCTGTGCTATTAAAAATGTATGATTACATGTTATAACTATTTTCTCTTTTCTTTTACAGATCTTAATTTTAGGATATGGAATTTATCACAATTTAGATTATAAAAAACAAGTGAATAAAATGTGTAGCGTTTTTTAGGTGTATTAATGTTGAGGTAAGTTTTAGTAAGTCTTAAAATGCACAATGGACTGTGTTTCCACACAGTTGAAGAAAAGGAAGATGGATGGACTAGATTTGTGCCAGAAAATTCCAATGCAGACAGGTATGAAATAGGGGACAGCTTCAGAAGACCTGTCTGCAAGATACATGGTATAGTACAGAATAGACTGAAATGGTTGTTTTGAAGGTCTTGGTAATTTCAGAATTAAAAAAAATGAACCTCTTTAACCCCTTTGACGCTCATAATGAGCTCAGCTCGTCATGTGGTACACCTCTCGTACACTCATGACGAGCTGAGCTCGTCATGAACTGCGGGTTTTTGCGAACTGCAGCGCAGCGCGGAAATCTGCACCGCACGCATGCGGTTAACTTTAACCACATCACTGAGTGTTTTTGCACATGTCATATTAGGCAGCATCCCTTCCCTTCAGTAATATATAAACATATCCTATCAGTTCCCTAAAACGTAAGTAGTTGTAAATGTATCTTGTTGTCTGTTATCAGTACAGAAATGTACTCCTATAATAACAATTGGCCTAGCCATTAACTCTCTTTCTTATTTACAAGGTGAGGAAAAGGCATCCTGTATACCTTTTCTTTTCCATGTAAATATAATCTCATCATGCACACCACTTTGCGTTGAAAAGGCGTTCTATAGGTTTTGCTGTGCATGTTTGCACAGAACACTCATAGAACAAGACACATCTTCAGATTTATCAGAAATCATAAATCTGGACATGTTTATGAATACTGCACCATCCTCCTATTGGTGTATCAAAGCACATTGAGGAAAATAGTTTTGACTTGTCCTCATTTTTTCACTTTCAATATATGCCACAATGCACAGCACATATTGAAGGAGAAAAATGCCTTTACTGATTGGTTTTGTGCAGGAAGGTGTCCCTTTCTGCACAAAAACAATCTCCACCTGACACAGACATCCCTGCACCATGGTGCAAGGGTGCTTGTGTCACCACATGGCTGCAGTTTAAGCAGCTTTGCAGAGGGAAGCACAGACCTGCAACATATTTATATACATATGTTGCATCCCTGTGCTTCAGAAGTATCACAGCATGCTGTAGTTAAACAGTTTACAGTGTCATGCTGCAGCACTTCCTTATAATTCTGCACTTATGCATTCACCAAGCATCACAAATGTATTTTTACAGTCAATTATGCACTACACATACATCCATCTAAACTTTCACACACTAGCATACTAGTTTAGCTCTTTCTTTAACCAGAGTAGTTAGTTCTGCAAATAATTTTTTTTTCGTTTTATTGTTTTGTATTTATTTTTTTTTAAACAGGGGGAAAAATGTGAACTGGAGAAACAGAACTAAAAACTGGGAGGAGAGAAAAAAAGAAAACTAACAGTGGTGGTTGTCAATGGCTTGACACACCAGATCCACGACTGCTCCCCATATGCAATCAGACAACCGCATTTTATACATGTCATCCGGACTTTCCTAAATTGGGCACGGATGTCTGGAGGCGTTGATGACATTGATGGGTTTGCTACACTTGTACTTGGAACAGCCAAAGGATCAGCAGGATTCTCCCTCAGTCTTCTCAATTCCTCCCTGTTTTGTTTGCAAGTGCTTCTGCATACTCGCGCTACCACACGAGCATTTCTTTGTGGGGTCTCCCCTAGAAAGCACTGCCTTGCAAATGTGGCAAGTAACTTTAGTAGCATTTACTTTCTTTAAGCCTGGAGGAAATGTGAAAAATATCCATACAAAACTTGAGTATCTCTCTTTAGGGGGAGGTTCTGCAACAAATTCCTCTGCTGATGAATGGTTTGATTCAGAGGAAGGTGGTTGATTTGCAGCCATAGTGGAATCAGGTGAATCTCTTCTCCAATCAGGAAGGAACAGCAGTTCTCCTTAGCAGGTCTTTCCCTCGGAAAATGTCTAAGAAGAGTGATTGAAATGGGTGGGGTCCTTCAATAGTTTCAATAGGAAGTCTAATGAACCAATCAAATCTCTTTTTTTGAAGTCACATGGGCTACGCGTAGGGTGCGTGCACTCAGCACGCACCCTGCTCGCACCGTGCTCGCACCGTGCTCGCACTCAGCGCGACTTCGAGAAATTGCATTTAAAAGTGATGTACTTTTTAAGAAAATTAAAGAATATTATTTTTATAATAGCCTCAGATAATGTCTTGTCTTAATATTTATATTAAATATATGTATATAACTTTTTGAACATTAAAAAAATTTGCAGGAGTTGCACACCCACCACGTCCAATATGCTTCTGACGTCACGTGCTACCGCGAGTCGGTTATGTCACTTAATACGTATATCTCGCGTATGCGCCAGAAGTCACATACAAGTCGCATAGCAACTGGATTGGAAAAGTCGAAACCGTCGCACACCCTACGCGGATCCTATTCAGCAAACGTAAAATGGCGGACATGATGCGCGCAATAAACGAGCAGGGTATGCTTTGGGTGCCTGACTCCAAAAACAAATAAAAACAAATATTACAAATAATTTAATATATTATAAACAATATAAAATAAGAAAAAGATATATATTTTTGTTGTAAACATTTTTTATAAAAAAATGTGTAATGTAATTTTAAAAATAACATATCTAAAAATAAAAAGACTAAAGAAATGTAGTTAACAGAAATATAAAACAGAAACAACAATAAATATATCTATAAATTATCATTTAAAAAACCTTTGAAATTCACAAAAAAAACATAGGTTTGAGATATTTTATAGTTAGGAATTAGCATTTAAAAAACCTTTTGAAATTCACAGAAAAAAACATAGGTTTCAGACATGTTATAGTTAGGAATTAGCATTTAAAAAGCCGTAGAAATTCACTGAAAAAATCATAGGTTTTAGGGGTGTTATATTTAGCTAGACATTTCACTCATATAAAACTACTGAAAATCCTACGTTATAGTTAGTTGTACTAACTATAACTTGCGCCCCGCAATCCACTGCTGATGATGTCACATATTACATCATTCATGACATGGTCAGTGACATCACTGATGACATCACTGATGGCATCTCAAATGACATTAAAATGTGCAGGTTTAAAACTTTAATTTTAGTTAAAATGAAAACAGCACTCCTCGTTTTTGCATTCTCTGCACGCTGGGGTCCTGGTTGATGTTTTCTCACCCAGCCTGCACAGCGAGTGTTGAAGTAATGTTCGTTGTGCAAAACAAACACGCTCTCAGTTCTTAATTTAAAACAGCGCCAAAGATTTTCATGTTCCTTGTGTTACCACTCACCCCCTCTTCTTTGCTTGAACAAACAGAGCCCTGCTCTGAAATCCTTCCAAAGACGAGCAGGCTCAGAAGGGGGCTTGAATGCGAGGTACCTGCCTATCATGCGTGTGAGTTGCAGTCCTCATGCTGCTGTGGCGAGCACCTTTTGCCTCCTCCTGTATGCACACCACTGTGTCAGGTATGGGGGATGAATGGTTAGCTGCTCAACCTTCCATCATTTCCGCAATCTGCCGCTCAGCGCCCAAATGCAGGTGGTGCTCAGGACGACGCTACCACTACAGAGCCTTAATATCCAATCAATCCTCTTTTTTCCTAAAAACAGAGTCCTGTCTCTCAAGGAGTGGTGGTTCTGAGAGCTTTATTGACATCTGTTCCCCAGAGATGCATTTCAACTATTACAGCCTTTTCCAATCTGAACAGAAACAAGCACTCTTTGCTTTAAATGGTGTCAATCTGTTCCGTAGTTCCTGAGACACTTATACATAAAAAAACATTAGTATCTGGTGACCGCGGCGGATCCCCGAACCCTTACGATCACGAGGTTGACTCCTATTGGCTGCCAACACTTCAAACCAAGAAGTGTTGGCAGCCAGCTCGGTTCAACCGAGTCATAAAGATTAAAAATGAAGAAAAAGGGGCTGGGTAGAAACACCCTAACTCCCTAGGTCTGCTCAAGGGGTTCCACAGGGACCTCGAAGGCCCAAAAAAGCATTATTTGATTTATTTCAGCAGGATTCGTGTAAGGTCCGTTAATCGCGCAGAAATTATTTTTAAAAAAGGAAGCGCGGTCTCCTGTGCTTCGTTTCATTTAAGCCCCCGGTCGGAAAAGTTCCTGGGGCAATGATTAATTATTATGCGGGGGACCATGTGGGCCCCCGCAGCCCCGGGGACTGCCACCTCCCCATGGCTTTGTTAATAATGTGCGGGGGGCTCCAGCCCCCCGCTGCTTGAGGGCTCCCACCTCCCCGGGGCTTTTTAAATTATGGGTGGGGGCCTCACGGGCCTCCCCAAGCCCCGGGGACCACCACCTCCCAGGGGCTTTAGCAATTGGAGGGGGGCTCATGGGCCCCCCTGAGCCCCGGGGACTGCCACCTTCCTGGGGCTACTATTAAAAATTGAAGTGTGCAGACAACCACCTCCCAGGGCATACATCAATTAAGTTCAGGTGTCCTATGCGGACCCCCAGCCCCGGGGACCACCACCTCCCCAGGCCAGCACACAGATTGGATGGGGGCCATGCAGCTCCCCTCTAGGAGCCCTCCTTGGCCCTTGAGACAACCACCCCCAGGGCCAGCTCTAGCAATGTCCCAAGGTGCCCACCCCCGGGACATTGCAGTTTGGTATGGCAGGGCAGGAGCACAGGCTCTTGTCCTGCCATAGCAAACATCTGCTTTGCTTCATGGAGGTGAGAACAGGAAAATGTCTCACGCTTCCATGAAGCAAAGCAGAATTGCCTCTGGGCAAAGGGAGCTGCATTTTAGCCTTTGTCCAAATGCAATGCCGGCTCCAGCAGGAGGTGGGGGCCCGCAGGGACCGTGGGGGCATTGGTGCTCCCCGCACCGTCCCCAACATGAGGGCATGCCTCAGGGGATGGGGTCCCTGGGGCAGATATCGAGTAATGGGACTGTGGAGCATTTCTGTTTTTCTCTCAGTTTGGAGTCGCAACCCCATCACTACTCTCAGCGCGCCACCCTGTGTAATATCATGGTAGATTCGCAGATCAACCTCAAATAAATAATTTAATAGTATATAATTTGGAAGGTAGTGTTGCATTTGTGAACTTGTTTTATTGAGTTAGTGAGATTGAAGTTAATAATCACATTAAATTTAATGGGTTTAGTTAAAATTTAAAATAAAAGAAATTAAAAGTTAAACTTGAAAAGTTTATTGTGTTGTAGCTTTGTGCTTTTGTTTTTGCAAATCCGCGACAGGTTCGTGAATCCACAAAAAATATAAAAAGTGTATGTATGGTTTAAAAAAAAAAGATTCATTGTTGGTTTATAGGGTGGCTCTAAAAAGAGAGTTTGCTTTCATTATGACTTTGTTGGAGCGGACTCTGTTTCCCTCATCTATGAAGTGAACTCCATCACTTCCTGAAGATGTCATCCATATAAAAACGTAGATTGTTGTTATAAATGGAGTCTATCCTATGATCTCTAAGATAAGCAGAAACTTCTTTATTGACATTCTTCCTAGCTATCTCAAACTATGGACAGAATCGATTTGATCACTTCCATGTCTGTCTTTGGCATATCTTAGAGTGTACAGAGACAGTTTGAGGCAAAAGCAACATCAATTGTGCAAAGATTTCCTTCATTACCATTTCCAGACGTATCACAGTCAATGTGCCTAGGTCATTTCCACCACAGTGCACAATCATGAGGTCAGGGGTTGGAGATGCAAAAAGGTTTTAACCAAAAGCAAAAAATGCTGCCACTTTATTCCTCTCTGTGCAAGTCATTTAATATCCACATTTTGCAAACCTAGGTCTTTGTCAATATCTCTGTGTTCATCGTACTTTTTGCACCAGAAAACATAGCTATGCCCTACAATCCACATTGTAAGCATCTTGAAGGGATGTCTGGAAGGAATGAAAAGATGTCTGTAGCTGAGGTAGTCATTTGGTAGAGTGCTGTTTTTGGAAAAGCCGATAAGTGAGGCTGTTCATCAGCATTGTGCACTCAAAAATAGGATGCATTCTTTGCTGAGGAATCATGTTTCTGATTGGATATAAAAAATGTTTGAAAGGTGCAGTAGATAGAATAAGGTAGTATTTTGCAAAAGTCAATCACACCTGCTGTTTGCAGTTGTTAGCTAGTATGCTGAACTTTAAAATGTGATGAACCTGTGACCTGCCAGTACAGTTGAATGTTGCAGTAACTCTTACTATGGAAACTGGGATTAAGGAGAATTGGGGAAGGGTTTAAACTTAACAGTGGATTTAAAATGTGAAATGGAAACTTAAATATAAGTGAAATTCATCTAAATTAAGTTTGTCTAAGTCAGTAGTATGTGTAGAGGTAGTGTGTTGTAAAACAAAATACTAGTATTAGAAATAGGTTTTTGAACTCCCGTAAGGGTTCGTGGCTCCATCGCGATTCTAAACTGCGGCAAAACAGAGGAGTCACGACTCCAGAAAATTACAGAACAAGTTTGGGCACTATTTGAAGACAGTTACAAAGGGTTAGCATGTCTTACCAATAGAAATGTGTTTCACAATTTGAAATATTGTAAGAATAATGTGATTTGTTATTTATACCTATTTGTGTGCAGAAAGAGAGGGAAAGTTTGCCATTACTGGTTTTACCTTGTTGAGAGTGATGCATTACATTTTTGTGTGCAAGAGAAAATCTTTAATGACTTCCTGATATTTAATATTCAGCAATACTATTTGAAAGGTGAGTTACAAATTTGTATGGTGTGTCATGTATTATTCAGTAGCGCTTTACTCTTTGTAGTGATATTTTTAGATTTGGATAGAATTATTTTCAGAGTTTGGAAATTATTAGGTAGTGTGATGTTTGCAATATGTTATGAAATGTAGAGATGTGTATTGTAGTTTGTGTTATTGTAATGAAATGGCTATTGAACTAGTTTGTGAATAGAAATATGTGTACATTGGTAGATGGATTAGTGATTATGGTAGTTTGTATGTGTCTGTGGAAAGGTGCAGATGAAGTATGCCACATCATTTTAGGTGTCTCTTTGAAATAGGAAATGCAGTCTGTCAAGTTTGAAGGTCTGCATAGTCTTGTGACTGAGGTATGTCTCTACTTGCACATGTATTTGTCATATGTGCTATGCACCTGAAGATGTTAGAAGTATTTGTATGTTTCTTTTATATATATTAACACTAGCAAAAGGAACAGATGCAAGCATGCATACTTCCAGTAATATGGTGAGACTTATAAAAGAGAGATATGAAGGGTTGGTTGTTTATATTTGCCTAGGATCAACAATATGACTAATTGCGGAGTAGTGAAGTTGCAAGAGAAAACTGAGGTTTTAGACATATTGGCACAGGGATTACTGATTAGGGAATTGTGTATGAGTTTGGTGAATGGTATAGTTGAAGTACGCCACATAATTGTAGGTTTCTTCTTGAAATGAGAACTGCAGTATGTCAAGTTTTAAGGTCTGCATGGTTTTCTGACTGAGGTATGTTTCTACTTGCACATGTATGCTCGCATGTGTTATGGATCTGAAAATGACACTAGCAAAAGTTACAGATACATGCATGCATGCTTTTAGGAATGTGGCTAGGCCAAATACTCTCAGTAGTCACTAAATAATAATGCTGCAGCATAACAGTGAGGTTTAAGATATGCTGACAGAGGGAATAGTGATTAGGCAACATTGTATGAGTCTGTGAAAAAGTACACTTGAAAAACGCTGTTTAAATTTAGGTGTCTCTGTCAAATGGGAAATGGAGTCTCACAAGTTCAAAATCCTTTATGGTCTTGTGACTGAGGTATATCTCTACTTGCACATGTATTCTCACATGTGTTATGTCTATGACGATGGTAGAGGTATAAAACACAGGTATACATGTATTTGCATGTTTCTTTTATATTTGATATCACTAGTAAAATGTACAGACACATGTGTGCATGTATTTATGAATATAGAGTGACTTACAACAGACACATTGAAAAAGTTGATGCTTTGCATTTGGAAAGGCACAACACTATCAGTAGTTGCTGAATAGTGAAGCTGCAGCACAGAAGTGAAGTTTAAGATATGGTGGTAGTAAATTAGTGATTGGGTTAACACATATCAGTGTATAGAAATGTACAATTTAAATTCGCCACATAAATGTAGGTGTCTCCTTGAAATGGGAAGTACAGTCTGTCAAGTTTAACGGACTTTATGGTCTTATGATTGAGGTATGTCTCTACTTGTCTCAAAGTAATAGGGAGGCACCCACCTGCCAAAGGGGAGGGGTACCGTTATAGACTTAAGTCACGAAGGAAATACCCCAATGGCTTTTATTACACCAATCATACAAAACGTACACACTACCTCAGACCAGTGCTGAGAAAGGACATAAGAGATATAATCCACAAATAACTATACTAAAAAGGAATGTTTAGTTTTATTAAAATACATACACAATTATACTTCAGATGAATCAAAGGCAATGTACATAACTAATTAAAAACATTGACATACAATACATAAAAGTTTAAAAAAACAAATTATTGGTTACTAAAAAGTAAATTGGGAGCATGAGAAAATACTATAATATTAATCCTTTTGATTAAAATCTTGATGCTGATGCTCTTTATGGGCACATGCTATCCAGGCAAGAATGTATGGCTGTGTTGAATATATGAGTGCCTTTAGGTTTTCACCAGTTGGCTGAGATGTTGTACATAGGGATGCTGTATAAATTGTATGGGGGTTTAGATGAGGAGGATATAACTGTATTTGTGGGTTTCTATGATGTTTTATTGTTTTGTTTATTTTTACAGATTATTTAGATTGTGATTGGAACATATTTTATTTCCTGAAGAAGGTGTTGGCCGTTCACCAATAGGCCCACCGAAACGCGTCGATAATTTGTGAAGAGGATACTATATAAAATCTGTTGGGTCAATTGTACTGTATGATTAAGATTGAATTCCTATCCTTTGTGGACCAAATTGAACACTGACTTGATTTAGTAGTTTCCTCTAGAATTATGAACTATTGTTCTTTTCTCTTGCTCCCAATTTACTTTTTTGTAACCAATAATTTGTTTTTTTTAACTTTTATGTATTGTATTTCAATGTTTTTAATTAGTTATGTACATTGCCTTTGATTCATCTGAAGTATAAATGTGTATGTATTTTAATAAATTGAACATTCCTTTTTATTATAGTTATTTGTAGATTATATCTCTAATGTCCTTTCTCTCAGCACTGGTGTGAGGTAGTGTGTAAGTTTTGTATGATTGGTGTAATAAAAACCATTGGGGCATTTCTTTCGTGACTTATGTCTCTACTTGCACATGCATTCTTACACGTTATGCCTATAAAGATGGTAGAGGTATAAAACACTGGTATAAATCTATTTGGATGTTTCTTTTATATATGATGCCACTAGGAAAAGGTGCAGACACATGCATGCTTGCTTCCTGGAATATAGTGACAGTTACATATCTGTTCTCAATCACTAGCCATGCACTGATTTAAGGAGGAAGATTTTAAGCTTGGACTCATGAATTGACTCAGGCACTCCCATGCAGTTATGCCATTAAGGAAGCACTACCTATACACACATCTAATTACTCCGGCATTAATCATACATTCATGCAATCACCCAGGCACTACTATTCCAGTCAAACATTCACTCAGGCACTACCCATGTACTCATCTATTTAGTCAGGCACTACCCATGCACTTATAGACTAATACAGGCAGTACCCGGCACTCATGGAATCACACAGCAAACTTCTCTTGCACTCAACCATTCACTCAGGCAGTACCCATGCACTCATTCAATGACACAGGCACCAGAGCTGGACTAATCTATTTACACAGACACTACCTATGGGCTCATCCATTCAGACAAGAACTACCCATACACTCATGCAATGATCCAGGCATTAGCCTTGAATTCATGCTTTTGTTTAGATAATTCCTATACACTCATACAATCACCCAGGCACTACCCCTGTAATCATAGAATCACTCAGGCCGTGCCCATCCACTCATGGAATCAGACAGAAAACGAGTCTTGTACTCATCCATTCCTTTAGGCACTACTCATGTGCTCATCCATTCTCTCAGGTAGTAGCCATGCACTCATGTAATGACTCAGGCACTAGAGTTGGACTAATCCATTCACTCAGGTACTACCCATACACTCATCCATTCTCTCAATCACTACCGATACACTCATGTAATGACCCAGGGATTAGCCTTGCACTCATTGTTTCTCTCAGGTATTTCCCATACACTCATACAATCACCCAGGCACTACCCCTGCACTCATTTAATCAACCAGGCACTACTCTTGCATTGAACTATTCTCTCAGGCACTATCCATGCACTCGTCCAATGACCCAGCCATTACTCCTACAGTCATCCTTTTACTCAGGCAATACTCATGCACTCATACAGTTAAAGAGGAACTACCTATACACACATCCAATCAATCAGGCATTACCTATGCAATTTTGCAATCACCCAGGCACTGCTTTTGCACTCAGTGAGTCACTCAGACAATACCCAGGCACTCATCCATTCCCTCAGGTACTACTGATGCACTCATACAATGATCCATGGATTACTCTAGCTGTCATCCTAGTACTCAACCACTAGCCGTGCACTGATCTAAGGAGGTGGATATTACTCTGGCACTCATGAATTGACTCAACGCTACCAATGCATTTACCTAATCAGACAGTGGCCCTCCACTCATGCAATCACTCAGCCACTACTCCTGTACATATTTAATTAGCGAAACACTACCTATATACTCATACAATCACTCAAGCACTACTCTTGCACTAAACCATTCTCTTAGGCAGTACCCATGCACTCATCCAATAACCCAGGCATTACTGTTACAGTCATCCTTTTACTGAAGTACTACCCATGCACTGATGCAATCACCCAGACATTACCCTTAGAGTCATAAACTCACTTAGGCAGTACTCAGGTATACATCTATTTGTATGCTTCTTTTATATATGATGCCACTAGGAAAAGGTACAGACACATGCATGCATGGTTTTATGAATATAGAGGAACTTACAACAGACACATTGAAAAAGTTGCTGCTTTGTATTTCGCTAGGCCCAACACTCTCAGTAGTTGCTGAATAGTGAAGCTGCAGCACAAAAGTAAGGTTTAAGACATTCACCTCGACAACGGCAGTGGACCATCCTTCATCGCGTTGTCACCCATATCTTTTCAAGCACGAAACTTGTGAAGTTTACGGCTGCTTTGAGCTGTTGCTACAAATTGTGGGGTATTATCTTTATTCGTTTTAAGGAATACATTGTGTGTTACCTCAATTGTATTTTTTATACACATTCCCAGTATGATCCAGAGTTCCTAACAGAAATAATTATCTATTTATGAGATGGTCCTTCACAACCACACAAGGACTTCATTTTTATGCCCTTTGTCCTTCAAAGAATGAATCTTGTGAACTCCACGGTCGCATTGAACTGTTACTATAAATGCTGGACCATTATTTTTATTTATTTTAAGGAATATATAGCGATTTGCCTTGATTATATTCTCTATATGCACCTCAAGCACTATCATGAGTTGCCTATAGAAATAAGCATCTATTTATGAGATGGCCCTTTGCAACTATGCAAGACGCCACTAATAAACCTACTGGTATTATCAGCCTCGATTCTACGCTTCTAAGTTAGAAGCTATCTTACATCTTACGAGACTTGTATGGCTACCTGATGAAGGCGTACTGCCCAAACGCATGTAGACACAAATTATGTCAGCCATAACCGTATCTTTTGGCTGTTTGTTAAAAATTATGTATTGATTGATCTATTTTGAATTTATTTCACTGAATTTATTTATGTTTCCATCAATAATTTTCTTTTATGTCTGATTTATTTTGATAAAAAATATATTGCACCAACAAGCCATGTATGATTAGACAAATATGTGTTATAACTGTCAACATTTATCCATATATTCCATGTGTACCACATACATAGGCGAAAATAAATATTGTATGTCCATTTGATTTTGGTGATTATGTTATGCTTTGTGAATTTCATCATTTCTTTAATTTAATAGTGAAAGCATTTAAATATATTTCATATTAAAAATAAATGAAATACTATAATCTTGAACACTAAACCTTATCTGGTCACATATTGTTTTTGCCTAGTAAAGGTCCACTTTTTATCCGTTTCCTAAATGTTTATTCACAAATAATATTTTAACCCTGATTTAGGAAATTGATTCAAGGGTACCCCTTCTTTCTACAAACTGATGTCATTTATCTGCAATAAAAATATTCCTCCTCTTGGAGAAGTTACTGATTTCTTTTGGCGAAAAGAGTACCAAGCCAGAGGTGCGCCTCATATACACATGCTAATATGGATCAATAATTCTCCAATCTGTGGAACTGACACTAATGAAAGTGTTTTGTCTGTCATCAAACAGTATGTTACCTGTGCCATTCCAAGAAAAGTAGGAGAAAACAGCTTGCGTCAACGATTTTTACGATTTCAACGTTATCGGTGCGGAAAATACTGTCGACGAAAATACAAGTCTAAAGTGAAATTTTATACAAAATGTCATTTTGGATTCCCACGTCCAATAATTTGTAAAGGAAGAGTAAATAGTTTTATGTCAGCGGTACAATAACTCGGAAATCTCTGAAGAATACAAACAACTTAAAAAGAACCAAAGATTCAAAGTATATTAATGACTACAATCCAGTGATTTTGAAAATGTGGAATGCAAAAATGGATATTCAATATGTTGCAGATAATTCAATTGCTGTTGCACGCTATGTTACATCATATATAACCATATCTGAAATGCAGAGATGAAAGAATTGTGGGAAGAAATTTCACAAGAAAAGAGTCTTAGCAAGAAAGTCTACAGGTTTAGCTAGAAGATACTTCCCATCAAGAAATTGGATCTTACAAATGTACAGATCGCATGAGCTCTGCCGGTTTATATTCAAGTCAAGGGGAATCATTCGGGTAAATTTAAGTCTTGCCTCCACATGAAATTGAGGATTGAAAACATTACAAGAAATGGAATACTTAGCAGCGAATTAATCAGAAAGTACTGATATTGCTAAAACTAATATATTTGATACACACTATCCCAAAAGGATTCCACATCTGTAAAACCTAAGTTTGTAGCAAATACTTCAACATTACAGCTTTAAAAGAAACATAACAGAAAATATAAAAGAAGAAAAATATGCAGTAATTGGAGGTGATTAGCACTTCTGCAACTGTTCAAGCCTTGGCGTAGTGAAACGGAATTTCATGGAGATTTTGACTACTATGAAAGTTCTTTTAATGCATGCAATGCACAATTTTCTGTACATATCTACAAACATTGAATGAAGAGATTGAACAAGAAAGTACTATTGCAGCTAAAATAGGTAGAGACAGTTCTCAAGATAGTCAAAGTTCTGCTCCGCTAAGTCAAGATCCACTGGGACAACCAAATATCGAAAATGAAACAGCAATAGCCATGAATGAGGTAGAAACTGCAATGCAACAAGCACAACAGGATATTATTCCATTGGAAAATTTAGGGGAACAACTAAATATTGATCAGAAAGAGATATATCTACAAGTGAAAAAACCTATTCAACATTGTTTGCTACATGAAAAAAGAGAATGCCAATGTTCATCATTTAAACCTATTGTTATGTACATCAGCTGTCAAGCTGGAACAGGAAAACGTTTCATAATTAAAGTTTTGACCAGTTATATGCACAAAACTACACAATCACATTTATCTTGTGTTGTAACAGCTCCAACTGGATTAGCAGCACACAACATTAAAGAGATTATGTTACATTGATTACTTATGCTACCTGTTGAACATGATAATAAATTGGAAAACCAGAAGCTATCTGGAGAAGCTTGTTATGACGTCTCAAGAGTACTGAAGAAAATTAAACTTTTAATCATTTATGAGGTGAGCATGGTCTCAAACTTAATGCTTGCCATTGTACATTTAAGAATACGACAGATTTTAAAAACAGATTAAGATGTTCCGTTTGGAGGAAAACATTTAATTGTATTCAGAGATCTACTACAACTTACTCTTGTAAAAGGACAAGCTGTTTTCAAAACACTTGTCCTTCTTGACACTGGGAAATCTTTGGGAAGTATTTGAAATGTGAGCGTTTGGGTTCCATTTTGAATATAAATAAATTATTAAGTATATGTGACAAGCAAGTGATGAAGATTAGGGAAATATTCTTCAAGGTGTAAGAATTGGTGTCTTGATGAAACATGGTAAACAAACTGTAGAAAGTTTGCTATTAAGGAACTTGTTTACAACTGGAAATACAGCGGCTGAAATAATGTACAATAAGCTTGGAGAAAAGAAGTCTATAGTTTGCCTAACGCCTACACTGCAAGCGTGTTCTACATTATCAAGAACTTTTGAAACTGGAAAAACAGCAAATATTATAAATTGAAGCTTTTGATAAAATTGAACTCCATGGAGTGACTATTCTTCTCACAGAGACACTACAGGCTAAATTGCATTCTTTGGAAACGTTTGTATCTGAAACTGCAGGCTTAGAAAATATTGTATATGAATGTATAAACTGTCGAGTAATTTTATGGCGTAATTTGAATATAGAAGATGGTTTTGTAAATGGAGCATTGGGAAAAGTTGTTGATTTTGTAAAAATTCATAACAGAGATGGAATAGAGATTTTCATTATAAAAATTGATCAGATTCATTCAAAAACTTTATTCAGTTTATAAACATAAAACCATAAAAGTATACAGTAAAATGTTATGATCACAAGATAAAATGAAACAATCCATATTCATATAGACATACTAATAGACATTCCCCGTCCTAATTCCCCATGCTAATTGTAATTCAGCAGCATAAAATCATCTCTCGGTGGCCGGCAAAAGCCTAAAACGGGGCATAAAATGTTCATCACAAATCCTGTGGCTTCACACCCTTCCCTGTTTCTAATCGAGGGGGTGAGAAATTCATATTATGCAATCAGACTAGGAGTTCGCAGATTGCTCTAATTGCTCATATGTTAAGGCCTCGAGGTATGCTAGTTTTTTCATTCTTCCTGTGACCATCATAATGAATGTTATAACAGATAAACAGATATTGCTATTTTCCAGGGTACATGAAAAATTAAAAGCATCCTGATAACAGATATATTTGCCATTTTTAAAAAAGGGGCTAAAAATCGTTTCCTGAGGTCCTTTTGAAAGCTGCAAAATAAAATAAAATGCATTGTGCCTTGTCGTGACTTACCATCACATGAACATTTTGGAAGATTTTTTATATATGTCCCACTTTTTGGGAAAGCAAACTGTACATGCAATATGCCTTAAAGCAATCTGGCGAGATAAAATCTCTGCTGGTTGTTTTTAACAATTGTCAGATAGTTTGGCTGGCCGTCTTGTACATAATGTGACAATTAACTAGCTACATTGGATATTTTGCTTTCATTTAGTTCTCTCTCATTTTTCTTTGTCCCCTAAGAATGGTCCAGACCTCTGTTTTGGAGTAGGTAAGGATTTTAACTGTATCATTTGCTCCTATAACAGGGTCCATTTTTCTTAGACATCGAAATAGGGCAACCATTTATTTCTCTTCCAGGCATATAGCTGAAGAAAATCTAAAATTATCTCCTTCGTAAACTGTGACTCTGTTTTACTTCATATATTGTGAACCAGAATAATGGACCTTATTTGTAGGTCCTCTAAAAAGGGAGCGGCCAGTTCTTTATGTGGTATGTACAATGAGCTTGATTTCGGTACTGCCAATAAACGAGCCAGAAATAGGTTTTCTCATTTCTGCAGCATTGCACAGTTAGTATAACCCCATAGGGCAGCATCATATTCAGCGCTTGGTAAACAATTACTTTCGCACAGCATCAGCATTTCTCTAATTGTTTTTTGGCCTATTTTACTAGAAAACCTAAACATTGATTCTACTACCTTTAAAAATGTCATTTTTGATATTTGTAATTGACTTTCCCAAGAGCCAGATGCAGTAAACTGAACATCCAAGTATCTAAAGGTTTGTATCTCCCCAAGCCTCTCCCCCTTGATATGATGTATCCTCTTTCTGGCGCTATCTTTTCCAGCAACTATGGTGATGGTTTTCTTCAGATTCACTTCATACCTTTATTACCCATAAATTTACCAAAGTTATCTAGCATGAGCTGTAGCCCATTAGCTGTACTAGATAAGAGGACTGCATCATCTGCATATAATAACATGGGGACAGGGCGAATACCGATCATGGGGACATCAGCTTTAGTTTTTTATAGGCACTCATCCATTCCATTTATGTAGAGTGAGAAGAGCAGGGGGGAAAGGACACATACCTGTCTTATACCACAGGTGACCTTAAAGCTATCTGTACACTCCCCATTTGGGCTGTATCGCACCTGTGCAGTAAGGTGGGAGTACCACTGGAACAGGTAGTTGTAAGTATCCCAAGGGGCACCCAGATTTGCAAGTGTTTTCCAAAGTTTTTTATGGTTTACCAGATCAAAAGCACTGCTCAGATCGGCAAAGCATAGGTGCCCTTGTCCTGTCCTTGCTACCGTATATGTATTGATTAACAAGTGTAAGTTAACACATCGTTCTATTGTTCCAATGTTGGGCCTGAATCCATATTGTATATCAGTAAGTATATGTTTTTCTTTTTCCTATTGTTCTAGTCTGCCCAGGAGGATTGTGCCCATTAATTTAGCACTGGAGTCCATTAATAGCATTTCGGATCACCTCTATTTCCTTTTTTTTTAATTGGAACTATTGTGCTTTCTGTCCACAAGGTGGGGAGAAAACGCTTTACTGTGAAATTAAATACTTGGGTCAGCATCGGGGCCCATAAAGTGACGTGTGCTTTAAAAATATCTTTTAGGACCCCATAGGGATATATCATGACTATCCACAGGTTCAGTTTGATAAAAATGTGTAAAAGACAATGTTAAATTACTACCTTCTGGGTTAAAAATTGTGTTAAGATGTTCTATCCAGTCCCCCTGTTGTACAAATGCCTCAATATTTAGGTCTTCTCTCTCTTTTACGAATGGCTTGTTAATTATTTTCCAAAAAAGGGAGTTATCATTTAAATCAGCCGCCTGGAGCAGATCTTCCAATATTTTTACTTTCATCTAACCTTTCCACGTATCAAGGGCCTTTTTGTACATAGTTCTCAATCTGTGGATTTTTTTCTATCTCTTGGCAAGTCCTGTAAGGCTTTCCTAGTTTTCTTTTTATCGAAGAACATTCTATGTTAAACAAGCCCCTATTTCTGTTGCTATTCCCTCTGGGTGGGCACTTAAGTTTCTCTGTGATTCTAGCCATAACTTTACAAAAGTCTTCCATGATAAGCATCGGGGTAGACATAAGATCTGTGCTGGTATAAAAATTACTAAGGGATTCTGCCATGATTTCCTCAGTTTTTGCTATACCATCAATATTTGCCCACCTCAAGGTCATGTTTACGCTGTATTTCAATTTTTTTCAGACTTTGTAAGCTATTTGGCCTTGTAATATTTATATTCCGGGCTAGTGTCAGGGCAACATGATCACCAAGGTCATTTGGAGTACCAGTAAAGGAGTCTATTAGGCATTCACCATTTTCTGTCACCAGGACATGATCAATAACAGAGCTTCTATCATTTCCATAATATGTAGGTCGTTCCATTTTACCTTCACCAATACATTGTTCCACGAGAACCAAGCTATATTTAAAAACCATTCTGTTTAAAACTACTCCAAATTGGTTATGCAAAAAATAAAACATACCATCACCATTTGTTTTAACGTAACCACAACTTTCAGGTCCCTATCTATAACATTTACTAATATTAAAATCTCCTACCTATAATAAGACACACTCATGTTTTTTTTTGGATAAAGATAAATCAAATTATTTGCTTAAATCCATTATACCTGTCACTTTGTTTCAAAAAAGTTATTATAAAAATGTATTATAACCAAATTAACCTTTTCTTCTGTAATTAAATGGATAAGCTGGAAATAGGGGGAGGACGAATAGGACCTGGAAATTTCATTGAGGAGGTATTAATACAGCCAAGCCTCCCTCAGCCCATCCCCCCTCTGAAGGGGTTTCCGGGGTTAAAAATGAAATAAAACCACCCACAAAATATTTATCTGGTCACCACGTCTCTTGTAAACAAACTAGTTGTACTCGACTGATGATCTAAAGCCACTCTGGCTTCAAAAGTTTATTTCTTATTCCTGCAACATTCCACATCTTCATTGCGGCTTTAGGGTTTTCCATGTTTTGGGAATTTGAAATACCCTGATCCTCATTCTGTAGGTCTCTTACTTTATTCGGTACAACAATAGGCAAGTTAAGAGGCTCAATCGTTGTGCAGGGCAATATTCCCAGATCTGAACTCTTTAGATCGTGTTTTTGCCGATATACCTCTATATTTATTTTTTGGCAAGTTGGGGTACCCAAGTCCGGGATGGCTATTGCAAAGTCTGTGGCATGTCCATTAATGCGGTTACTGCCCTTTTCTCAAACCCTCTCTTGTTGTCAATCCTGGTCATCATAATACGAGAGGGGGAGAAACCGATTCATTGTTGGGATTGTAATCTGGGGTTTATTGGTAAACAACTGGTCATATCAAAAATCATTCTGACCATCTTGAAATACTGTTTGGGGTATTGTTTGTATAAAATATTCAGTTTTATCCATAAACATTTCAGGCCTATAAAAATTTACCAAAGGTTCGACTTGGATATTCCTGGCAGTGTTCCTGCCATGTTTGCAAGAAAGAAGGGTTCTTACCACCAAGTTGATACGGAAGTTCACCACAATACATAGTTTTTGCTCATTTTCCTTGCATGGCCTATCCATCCAACTCTTCTTACCATTAAAATGTCTTTAGCCAGGCATTTTTTGCTCCATGATTGTTTAGCTAACCAGTGTATCAACGTGTTTTTGAGCTCAGACCAACTTTCTATTGCATTGGGTATTAAGATGTGCACATTTCTTCATGTAATTTCAAAAGGCAGAGATTCCGGCGGAAGATGTAGAGTAATCAGGGGTTCTGTGCTTTGGTATTATTGATAATTGTCATTTGCGGACACAACAGCTGTTTTTTGTATAGTGCCGATTCTTGGGCTACAGGTATAGGTACGGGTATCATGATATTACTCTGTGCAGCTTCTCTTGTAGTGAGCTTCCTGATATGTGATTTTAGGTGGTCTAATATTTCCTTATGAGCCACCTCAAGCAAACAGATCCCAGATTGTATGGCACCCAGCTCCTTCTTAAAAGATTCCTCTAGGATTGTTATGCTATTATGCACATTCTTTAAAGAGCAGTCTGTTGTTTTTTGGGGGCTTTGTCAAATTGTTTTTCGTATTAGGTCTGAGTATCTTTGTTTTTGGATTGTTTCCTTTGCCTCCTGTAGTTACCTCCCTCTTTTTTTGATCTTTAAGGAGTGTGTCTGGCAACGGACAGATTTTCTTTGCCGGGGGGAGGACAGCTCCTCATGCGCAGAGTCCTCGCTAATTAAAAATGCATGGTATCACAGTTTTTTCTGCTGTTAGCGATTTCTCTGGCTCTGTAACACTATCTTTCTTAATCACCTTATCCATAGCATTATGCAAGGCAGACTTTGTAGCGGCCAATCTCTGTTCCGCATCACAAATTTCACTGTTCAGTATACCCATGGCATTTGTCAGGTAATTGGTGATTGATTTGAGGAGGCAGGCGCTTTTAAAACCCCTTTTCCTAATGTCTGTGATAGTTTATGTTTGCCCATTATCTGAGTCTTAATTTGCATGGTAATTACTAGTTACTAGATGAGGAGGTGACAGGTTAGAGGCAGTAGAAAAATAAATAAAGTGTTTATACACAGACCTGTTTTATTTTCTTCCTCTTCTGCTGGTTTTAGTATTCCACTTCAGCATCCAATTCCAGTGCTCATAGTTGTGCTGTGGCAACAGGCGAGACTAAAGAGAGTAGGGCCAACCCAGCCTCAACCAAATGCAGACGGGCACTGATGGGCCCGCCCATGTCCCGGGCAATGCCTGGGCGTGGCCCAGGCATGCCCATGCACATCCCGTTCTGCAGGAGAGAGAGGTCGGTCTTGTGGCATGCGCGCCGCATACAAAGCCTTCTGGGGGTCTGAGTCCTACCCCAGTGGGGTGGAGTCACTGAGGGTTAGAGCTGACTGGGTCCTCGGATGACCCGTGGAGGAGTCCCGCTCTGCTGGCTGTAAGGTCTGCTGCGGTTTTGGGGCTGGAACAGCCCATAAAGAAATCCCCAACAATAAGGTCTTACAAATGGGATGGCTACAGTATGACCAAGGAGCTGGAGTCAGTGATGCAATCAAATGGGGAGCATCATGAAAACTTCACAGTACCGCAGAATGCAGAACCAAGAGAGTGACACAGCCCAGCGTCCTTCGGGCTCAGATGGGCGAGGACCGGCCAACAGATTAAAGAGGTAAGACTGATGGGCATTGTGTTGTACGATTTTTGCTTGTAAAATATTTGTATGTTCGCAGAAAACAGTTTCCTCTGTCTTTAGAATATGCAGTAACTATTCATAAATCTCAAGGTTTAAGTATAGACAGTGCTTTTGTAAATATCCGAAGTACAGTGTTCAAAGAGGGAATGGCATACATTGCATTATCTCAAGTAAGAACATTGTCTGTTTTGTATTTGATAGATTTCGCTGAGAAAAAGGTTAGTGCTGATGCAAATTGTGTAAGATAGTATCATAGTTTAAGCAGACTTTATACACTTGATTTAGGTAAACATCCCATATATGAGAAATGTATAGTGTGTCCAAAATGGAAATAGTTCAAACATTCAGCAGAAGTTCAAAAAAAGAAAGCAATTGAAGATAAACTTGAAGGTGTAAAGAAAAAAGAAAATGGAAACTGTTGATGACATTGTAGGATACCAGTTGCAAAATGGTTCAAGTATCAACTGTTATGCTAATGTGATTCTGAATGTTGTGTTTTATCTACAAGATCTTAATCATGAAATCATGGGAAAATGTGAAAAAAGATTCTGTTCTTTACTACATCATGTATTTCAAGGGTTGGTAACTGACAGAAGTAAAATCCATCTGGCATTCTGCATTCTTTGGATATATGTACTGGTTCTTTGACATTTACTCGTAATAAACAACATGATGCACAAGAATTTCTAGTCATTATGCTTGGAGGATTAGAACACAAAGGAATACAGATTGAAAACTTACTTGGACTAAGTTACAGATGGGATCATAAATGTGAAGAGTGTTCATTTACTACCACCACTGAAATACAAACAGAATGATTCATATACTTGACAATACCAGACTGCAAATCAGTACCTTTTAACAAATTGATAAAAACATTGTAGCTCAGAGATGTTGTCTACATTACATATAGAAAGATTTGGAAAATATCTAATTTTAATGCTAGAGCGTTGTAGAGCAATTGGAAGAAATTTGGAAACAAAAATTAAAGATTGTAATCCAAGTCAAATATCTATTTCAGGGAGAACTTTTATAGCAGTGGCTATTATTTTCCATTATGAACCTACAACACCATCTGTACACTATACTGTGTATTTGAAGTGTAATAAATGATGGAAACATTGCAAAGATGCCCACTTGGAATTCAAACCTAGATTGCCTTATGAATTACCAAATTCATATTTGCAAGTTTTTTTAAGCCAAAGTTTTGAATACATCATTCAGCCAATTGGGAAGATGTGAACAGAAAGTGAACAGGAATACAAACTATTAGTATTTATAATTAATGTTTGGATTATTATTTGCGGTTATTGATATTGCATTTGGAAAATTCTGTTTAAAAGGAAATAGTTTATACAATTGTTGCCTATTTTGTTCTAGATGTAAATGAGAGTCTTTATTTTTTGGCAAATGTATGTGAGATAAATAATAGAGTTTACGTAGATGAAGAAAGTAATTATCAAAGTGTGATAGAAAAGCATATAGCTACACATAATGAAAATGATGCTTTACGCTGATCTTTTTGATTGCTTTTTCCCCCGCTGTTCAATGATGATACCACATTGAAATCACTGTGTCTGGGGAACATAAGTGGAATCTGAGAACTGCACAAAAGGGAACCTGAAAATGTTATGTAATTCTATATTTATGTTGAGTTGCTAAAACAATAATATTATAATTTCAGTAGTATATTATCAATAAATGGCAGTTTTTCTTCTTCTTTATAGTAGGTACTGTTGAAGTTTGAGAAGAGTTTTAATGCTGTTTAGGACAATATTTCTCTAAAATACTTGTACTAAGCAATGTATCTAAATCATTTAATAGGTAAGAATACATAATGAAATATGCATGATAATGTGAAAAAAATGTAAGTTTAATTAGATGTTCTTTGTTTCTAATATAAATAAAGTTGATCTTTAGACTATCTAATAATTATCATTATGTTGCTCATGAAATCAGGCAGGCATGTAGACACTAGTCATGCACTTATCCATTCTCTGAAGCACACGTTTTAAACTAGTAGCAAAAAACAGTCATTACCTTTGCATTCTGTCTTTTACACAGGCACTACCCAGCCAGTACCGATGCACTTATGCAATTACCCAGGCACTACCGATGCACTCGTGCAATCACCCAAACACTACTCTTCCACTCAATCATTCACTCAGGTACTACTGATGCACTCATGCAATCACCCAAGCATTACTCTACTACTCACCCATTCACTCAGGTACTACCCATGCACTCATCCATTCACTCAGGCACTGCCCATGCACTCATCCAATGACCCAGGCATTACCCTTGCACTCATACTTTCACTCAGGTACTTTTAATACATTCATTTAAATCACCCAGACACTACTCCTGCACTCATGCAATCACCCAGGTACTACTGGGGCGCTTATGCAATCACTCATGCACTACTCTTGCACTCAATCATTCCCTCAAACACTACCTATGCACTCATCCATTTACTCAGGCACTACAAATGCAGCCATCTATGCACTCAGGCACTAACCATGCCGTCATCCAATGGCCCAGGAAGTACTCTTGCAGTCATTCTTTTACTCAGGCACTACTCACATACTGATCTAAGTACCCATTTATTACCTTTGCACTCAGACACTGCCCATGCACTCTTCCAATCACTAAGGCACTACACCTGCACTTTTACAATCAACCAGGCACTGACCATGCACTCTTGCAATCGCTCAGACATTACTCTTGCACTAAACATTCACTCAGGCACTAGCCATGCCCTCATCCATTCTCCAAGACACTACCCATGCACTCATCCAATGACACAGGCAATAGAGTTGGATTAATCCATTCACTCACAAACTACCTATGGACTTATCCATTTACTAAAGCACTACCTATGCACTCATGTAAAAGCACTACCCTTGCACTCAACCATTCATTCAAACACTACCTATATACTCATCCATTCTTCCAGGCAGTACCTAGGCACTCATGCAATGACTCAGGGATCACCCTTGCACTTATCCTTTTACTCAGGCACTGCCCATGAACTGATCAAATATCCCAGGCAGTGCCACTGCAGTCATGTAATCATCCATGTACTACTCTTGCACTTAACCATTCACTCAGGCACTAACCATATACTGATCCATTCTCTGAGGTTCTACCCATGCACACATCCAATGACTCAGACATTAAACTTGAACTGAACTTTCATTGAGGCACTACTCATATACTCATCCAATCTCCCAGGCACTACCCCTGCACACATGCAATCACCCAGGCACTACCTATGCACTTATGCAATCACTCAAGCACTATTCTTGAATTCAACCATTGACTCAGGAAATACCCAAGTACTCAGCCAATGACCCAGGCACTGACCATGCACTCATATATTCACCTAGGCACTACCTATGCACTTATGCAATAACCCAGGCAGTACCCCTGCACTCATGTATTCACCCAGGCCATATTTTGCACTCATGCAATTACCCAGGTACTACCCATGCACGCAACCTTTCACTCAGGCACTACCCATGCACTGATCCAATTACCCAGCCAATACCCCTGCACTCATGCAGTCACTCACGTACTACTCTTCCACTCAACCATTCACTCAAGCACTACACATGCACTCAATCATTCTCCAAGGCACTACCCATGCACTCATCCAATGACCCAGGCATTACCCTTGCACTTGTCATTTTACTCAGGCACTACTCATGCACATATCAAATCACCCAGCCAATACCCCTGCACTCATGCACTCACTCAGGCACTACCTATGTACTCATCCAATTAACCAGGCCATACGCTTGCATCCATCCTTCCACTCAGGCAGTACCCATACACTCATCCAATCACCAAGACACTACCCCTGCTCTCATGCAATCACTAAGGCATTATCTGTGCACTCATGCAATCACTCAGGCACTACTGTTGCACTCATCCATCCCCTCAAACACTACATATGCATACATCCATTCATTCAGGCACTGCACATGCACTCATCGATACACTCAGGCACTAACCATGCAGTCATTGAAACACAGAGGCCCTATTTCTCCAGTTATGCAATCACCCAGGGACTACCCATGTAGTTATCCATTCTCTGAAGCACAAGTTGTGCACTAATAAGAAGACCCAGTCATTACCCTTGCATTATTTCTTTCACACAGGTACTACACATTGAGTCATCCAATCACCCAGGCAATACCCCTATACTCATGCAATCACTCAGGCACTACCCACACAGTCATCCATTCACCCAGGCCCTATTTTTGCATTCAACCATTCAATAAGGCATTACCCCTGCACTTTTGCAATCACCCAGGCACTGCCCATTCACTCATGCAATTACTCAGGCATTACTCTTACACTAAACCATTCACTCAGGCACTAGCCATGCACGAATCCATTCTCCAAGTCACAACCCATGCACTCTTTCAATGACCCAGGCACTACCCATGCACTCATCCATTCTCCAAGGCTCTGCCCATGCACTTATGCAATCCCTTAGGCACTAACCATGCAGTTATGCAATCACTCAGCCAATACTCCTGCACTCACACATTGACTCAGGCACTACCCATGCACCCATCCATTCCCTTAGGCACTACCCATGCACTACTCAAAAGACTCAGGCATTAATCTTGAAGTCATCCTTTTACTTACACAGTACCCATGCACTCCTCCAATTACCCAGGCAGTACCCATGCAGTCATACAATCACCCAAGCACTATCCAAGTACTCATGCAATCACTCAGGCGCTACTGTTGAACTCATCCATTCCCTCAAACACTACCCATGCACTCATTCTCTCACTGAAACACTACGTATACACAATTCTAACATTACTCATACACACATTCATACAAGCAATCACTTTCATTACATACAATTTTTTAATTTCCTTACAAAAAATAATATTTGTGACCCCTGAGGAGTGTCTTGATGGTGTCAAGAGACAGCTCTCCCACACACAGTATTGTAAGGCAGTGGTAGCAGTGGATGACAGCATCCACTAACTCCAAAACTATCAGCGATTGTGGAGTGGTCAAAACAACCCCTGCAGATGTTGATGGTTGTCCATCATTGTTAGCTGCTTCCTCTTGTCTTGGATGCTCCACCTCACATGCCAGGTGAATAGGATGAATGGCCTCTAGATGTTTCTTCATCGAAGAAGTACCACAAGAGTACTTCTTCTCTGAGCCTCTTGACAACACTTTGTGACAGATAGTGCATGTCACCTTTCTCGCATTTACATTGTCAGGCAAGATGAAGAAGTCCCATACAACGCTCCCCTTCCTCTTCCTCACTGGCTCCTGCACCTCCTCCTTCTCCTCCTCCTGGTCCTCAAGGAATGCTGATTTTTAGTGTTGAAAAAATGAAAATCACCCAAAAAATTAAAAATTGCCAGAGCCTTCAAATTAGGTAGTCTTCAATCAGACACACCCAAGAAGAAAGGACTGTAAGGGCTATTGGTTCCACCCACCAAGAGAACGAAAATCTGTTCAACCAATGACATTCTTTCTTTCTATGTCACATGGAGTCACGAAAGGGTCGCGCACCCTATGCGTATCCGTTGCGCACCAGTGAAATGTACTTAATGTTATATAAAACTGTACATTTTTATCAGCATAATGTGTTTCAAAGTATTTCAATGAAAATTATTTATGCAAAACAGATATTTAAACTAGAAACATTCATATTTCATACTTTTGAAACTACGCAGGAGTCGCATTCCCTGTCCAAACCCAGAAATACATGACAGCCTTTTTCGCAACCCGTACACCGTATGCACGTTTCTCACAAGAAATGCATATGCGTGGGCATGTGGCCATGCAGAGTTTTCTTAAGCAGTATTCGAATGGCGAGGAAAAGGAGGAGGGCAGCCCGGAGACGCTGCAGTAAAGAAATAAGTGTTTTTTAATTGTTTTAAATTACTGCTAACGTATATCTTAATGGGGTAGAGGCGGGTGGTGGGCCATCTCCGCTCCACTGTGGAGTGTGTTGGGTTTTGCCTACTCTGCGTTCTCCATGGAACACTCCATGGGCAGAGCGAAGCTCTCCGCCCACGGTAAAGGGTAGTGCTTGGGTGATTGGATGTTGTATGGGTAGTGTCTGAGTGAATTGATGAGCACATGCATAATGCCTGGGTGAACTTATGAGTGCACGGATAGTGCCTGGGTGAATGGAAGGGTGCATGGGTAGTGCCTGGGTGAATGGATGAGTGCTTGGGTAGGGCGTGAGTGTTTAGATGAGTGCATGGGTAGTGTCTGGGTGAATAGATGAGTGCCTGGGTAGTACCTGGGTGAATGCATTCGTGTAGCTGTAGTGCCTGGGTGAAAGGACAGGTGCATGGATAGTTCCTAAATGATGGAGAGCATGGTTTGTGCCTGGGTCCTTGGATGAGTGCAATGTGTAGTGCCTGAATGAATGGATGAGTGCAAGGGTAGTGTCTAGATGACAGGATGAGTGCATGGGTAGTACCTGGGTGAATGGGTTGTGGCAGAGTGAAGGGAAGAGTGGATGGGTAGTGCCTGAGTGATTAGGTATGTGCATGGTTAGTGTCTGGGTCATTGCATAGTGCATGAATAGTGGCTGAGTGAATGGATGAGTGCAAGAGTAGTGCCCAAGTGACTGTAAGAGGGTATAGGTAGTGCCCGAGTGATTAGATATGTGCATGGTTAGTGACTGAGTTATTAGATGAGTGCATGGGTAGTGCCTGGGTGATTGGAAGAATGTATGAGTAGTGCCAAGGTGACTGGATGAGTGCACGTGTACTGCCTGGGTGATTGGATAAGTGCTTGAGTAGTGCCAGTGTTATTAGATGAGTATATGAATAGTGCCTAGGTGATTGGGAGAGTGCATAGATAGTGCCTTAGTGAATGGATGAGTGCATGGGTAATGCTTGGGAAATTGGATTAATGCATGGGTAGTACCTGGTTGATTGTATGAGTGCATGAGTAGCACATAGATGACTAGATGAGTACAAGCATAGGGCCTGGGTGATTGGATAAGTGCAAGGGTAGAACCTGGGTTACTGGATGAGTGCAAGGTTAGTGGATTGGTAATCGGGTGCGTGCACAGATAGGGCTGGAGTGATTGGGTGAATGCATGGATAATGTTTGCGTGATTGGGTGAGTGCATAGATAGTGCCTAGGTAATGGATAGAGCCTTGGTGATTGTATGAGTGCCTGGGTACTGGCTGGGTGATTGGATGAGTCCATGAGTAGTGCCTATGTGAGTGGATGAGTATGTTGGTAGTGCTTCAGTGAATGGATGAGTGCATAAATTGTGTCTGAGTGTTTGCATAGTTCAGGTGTAGCACCTGAGTGATTGGATGACTGCTTAGGTTGTGGGTGCATGATTGGACAAGTACAACTGTTGTGCCTGGGAGATGAGAAAAGTACATGAGTAGTAACTCAATTAATCTATCACTGAATTAGTGATTTGAAACACGTAATATATCTCGACCTCCAACCACAGTGAAAACATTGGAACAGACAAAAATATATTAGAATTTCATTTTCAACATTAGGCAACCAAACAACATACTGTATTTTTGAAACTTTAATTCAACATTGACAAATGGTTTACTGTTTTTTCCTGTTTTTAGCTTTCATACGTGTTCACTTTAACAGTGCTTTGTATAAAGACTCACCATGAAACAGTGGGAAAAAAACAATCAAAATAGTGTAAAAAAAACAAATGTGCACAGTAGAATATTATAACCATGTCATACTGTTCACTGCTCCTACTACACATTTTTTAATACTGGCTTGCTAATAGGTTACTATCTTAATGGTAGCAACTATATGATAAAACTGTTTCTGATATTCTTGTATCTGGTACAAACTGTCCAATAATTATGAAGCAGTCTTAATTTTGCATATCTTTTTGTAAACATCATCCCTCCTAGGTACAATGATGTCTAAAATGTTCTTAGTCCATTATGTGAAAAACATAACTCATAGTACTACATATAAGCTGCTAAAGCAGAAACAAAGTGGTGAAGACATTTTCACAGGCAACTTAAGGCTTCTGGTATTATAGTCTGTAAATAGTTTATTTCTGCCGTAGGCCATACAAGTTTCATAATGAAATAATATATTCAAATAATGCATAATCAGCTATACTGGAAAAATGCATTGCATTTCTGTTTCGATTTCGTCCCTAAGTGTCAGACCAGGGAAGGAAATAACAGTTTGTAAATCTATCAATAAATCACTGGAAAAACCATACTTGAATGGTGAATAAAAGTGGATGATTTAAAATCAATAGTATCTAAAATCAAATAAACACTACATACAGTATTAAAAGAAAATGGTAATCGATCTTAGAACAAAGTCCATGGTGAGAAAAAAATGTGCTATTCACCATGGTATCGCAATCTAAACCCCATCTTACTCATGAGTATAGGATTGATTAAAGAAGAATAAAAACAATGTAGAGTATTTACAATAAAAATGTACTTCCTACATTGTGCACATTTCAAACATAGGGATGCATTATTCACTGCACTGGTATTATAGTACCTCCATTTACTTTTTATCTGTAGTAACACACTGTAGTCCTCAAATATTTATAAATTCATTTCACCCAGTTAAAAAAAGTCCTTCATTTCTAACAGCTTTCTGTAGATAATACCCTCAATAGGCTGGAAAATGTCTCACAAATACATAATCCATATATATGTCAACACAGTACTGCATTTTCTTATACTAGATTCACCTTCAAACTTCGGTTCTAGAAAAAGCAGTAATAAGTTTGGTAACTTTTCCGGTAGTCTTGATTTGAATGGCACTTTTATGTCAATGCACTCTGCCCATCCTGTGTGACATCCTAAATACATTGTGTAGTGTCCAGAGGTTATATTACCTCCCTTATGAAATATCATTGCTATAGTTTTGAAAGTTCTTTTTGAGATTGAAATTTGTGAGGTTTAAAGTTTGTAATTACAGTTCCTAATTAAGTACCATCCTCTCTGCATCCTTGTAGCATGACTGTAAAATATTTTCTAGACCCCTGTAGAAACAACATCCAACACGTACACTGAAGCACACCACTTGGTCGTAACTCTTATCCTCAGTCAGTGATCTGTATTTCAACCAATCAAAACGAATTTCTTTATAAGAATTTCACAACAGTTGATGAGTCAGGTCACTTGGATTCATTTATTCCATTTTGTTACAAACAGAAAGCAGCAGCAACCGACGCGTGTTTTGTCCTCCTGGACTTTCTCAAGGTTGCAAAAACATGTGTACAAACTATTTGTATACTGCAATACGTTGTACAATTTCTATAACATGATTGTAAATATAGAAACCAAATGCCCCATCACTTTGTTGGACATATGAAAGAAGAACGTGCTGAACAGAATCAGCAGTGACCAAGTGACAGTAGAGGAAATCACACCACAAAGTGTTAAAACAAATCCAGTGATAAAGATAGACCCATGAAAAACAGATCTCTGGTCAACAGAGCAGTGTCTGTCCATTGAAAAAAAAGGAAACACACACCCTACTTGAGATTGAATCAAAGTGAATTGAATCAGTGTGTTGAAAAAAATAATAAAGCGCCACCTAGTGTGCTCCCTTTTGTGCCTGATAGATTGAAATGAGTAGGCCAAATAACAGTACCTCACCTTCACTCCAAGTTCACAATTTCAATTCTTGTTCATATAGTTTCTCAAGTAAATTTCTTCTTAAGTTTCCAATAAAATAGCCAACTCGATTACAAAAAGTATATATATCCTAAATAGAAAAATCATAAACGAAAAAGGGGTTGTGAGTATATCAAATTAATATACCACACTATTAAAATGACTGCAATGTGCATTTCTATTCACTCAACTCGACCCATGAAAATCCATAATGCTGATGAGTCCACTCTAAAGGATAAAAAACAGACAGAGAGAAAGCCCCGGGAGATTCATTAGAATTAAGTCTCTCTGTCGTGTTCCGTCAATTAATCAAGCCTCAAGTTACCAAAATAACAGATCGTAAGTTTACTTTCCTCACTGTTCAAAGCATTTACCTTCAACTAGGAAGAAATCTGTGCTCCTCACACCAAAAAAATGAGTGTTTGGCGTGCGGGCGCCATCATTCCTAAGTAACCGCATCCATTGTTAAACACCATTAAGAACGGACCAACATTTTACGGCCTTGTTCTGTGAAGTAATTCAATGAGGTGTCCTTGCCTGTTATGTGCGCTGCCCCTTATTTTTACATTAATAATATAAGATTGAGGGTGCATTGTTTGAATATAAAACATTCCCAAATGCACAATGAATGTTGAAACTCTTGTGTATGTTATATTAAAAATATCTCAAGATAATATTTCGAACTTTCCTGAAAAGGTATGGTAAAGTCCCAAAATCATAAATAATTGTTGCAAAGATTATTTCATATCCAATATAACTCTCAGTACAGAGAAAAGACTGGTGTGAATTCCTGCATATTCTAACCACGGGTCAAACCAAAATGGAAAATTAAAGACGGACTCCAAATGCAGGCTCTCATATGCCTGATGATGTATATTCACGGCCATAATGCTATGGTGTACTTTTGGTGCCATTTCGGTTGCTAAGTCAATTGTTCAGATCAATTTGATCCAACATAGAGAGGAAATATTCCTTAGTTATAAATGGAGACAAGATCAAAACATTTTACCTGATGAGTTGGAATATTTAATACAGCGAGAAGAGATTCCACAAGTTAGCATTCCAGTGTTCATCATTATTGTCAGAAAGATAGTAGTAGTCCCTGAGGGTGAGAGGCGGGCATGCAAAGAAGGAAAAGAGAATGTAGATTTTCAATTTGTCCAGATATAGAATGATAATACTCCATTTTACAGAAACATCTCCTTCTCAATATTCAAACCACATTCCACCGCCCTCAATTGGATGATCTATTGGCTTTCCATTTTGCGTAATTGTGACAGTCTATTTCCACCCCTCAAGCCAGGATTGATCACATCAATACCATGAAAGCCCAGTTTTATCGATTCTTTTTACTTATGTGTTGTATTGAAATGAACCGCCAGAGGATACTGTACATTATTGTTTCGTAAAGCCCGTATATGCTCTTAAATTCTCTCTTTTAGCGGTCTCATGGTGCTGCCATTGTAGATTTTTTCACAAATACATTTAATACAATAAATTACAAATTTAGAATTGCAGTTTATGAAGCTTCGTACTGTATTGATTTTCTCAGTATTATACTTGAATTGTTTGATTTTATGTATTATGAAACAATAAATACTACAGGACCCACATCTGTAGAAACTATTTGGAGCTGATGGTAACCAAGCTGTATTTACCATGGGTGGTATGAAGCTGGGACATAAATGCTATCTTAATTTTCGACCTCTTTCATGTATGATTGTGGGTTTCGGTCCAATTGCACCCTGCAAAGTAGTGTCATGTGTCAGCAAATGTCAGTGTTTCCTTAAAATCGTATACACATTAGTACTCATAGTAGTGTAGGGGGTGATAAAAGCCAGTTTTCTCCTAGTTTTGCACCTTATTTTGGTATTTGTCATTAAAAGACAGGTTCTGTTCATGTTGTTAACTTTCATTCTTGCCTCTCTGATCACTGCCTGTGAGTAACCTCAAGCCTGAAATTGGTTTTCTACAAGAGCTAATGCCTGATCTATTCTGGTTTTGTCACTGCAATTGTGTTTTATCTGCAAAAGTTCCCCATAGGGGGTGGTCTTAATTTGTTAGGCAGGATGCAAGCTGCTGGCATGCAGTGTAGCATTGCAGTTTTGAGTTTGTTCCCATCTACTTGGATGATAACATCCAGAAATGTATCTGTGTGGTGCTTTGTTTGTCTTTGGTGAAGGTCATATTAAAGTCATTGTTATTGATGTATATAAAGAATTGTTCTAGGGCATCTCTGGTCCCTGCCCAGAACATGATAATATCATCAATAAACCGTCCCCAATATAAAATGTTCTCCAACATGGAACTTGAACCATTCCTCCACAAATGTATATGCTCATACATTCCGATATACAGGTTGGCAAAAAACGGCAAAAATCTTGCCCCCCTTGCCACTACTCGTATATGACGATACCACTCACCATTTGTGTAAACACGTTTTCCAGAACTAGTTTGATCAGATCCAATAACATGTTGGTGTGTTCATACATGTTGATTGGATGACTGTCCAAAAAATGTTGTGCAGCATTCAAACCCTGTTCTCCTGGTATGCAAGTGTATAATGAGAACACATCAAGAGCTGATGACCCTCCACCCATTCCACATCTGCAATTGTACTTATAATATCTCGATTATACTTTATGTCGGATGGTAAGTTTATCAACAAAGGTTGTAAAAATAAATCTATATACTCGGATATTCTTTCTGTGGGAGACCCAATCGCAGAAATGATGGGTCTCCCTGGAGGGAACCCCCTCTTGTGTATTTTCGGTAAATCATAGATGCAGGGATTGGTCGGCGTGTCATTGAATAGATATTTAAATTCTATATTTGAAATAAGACAGAGATCTTTCCAATGTTTAAGTCGGTTTTCTACTATTAGCAATATAAACACAATCCTAGTATTAATAGATGTGCAGTTCAAATAACATACCCACAATCTTTGGAAGTACTCTGTAGAAACAACGTTGACCTATGTTCTGATCTGCAGATTGGACAAGTCATATCTTGATGGGCATTTGTAGTTAAATCTTCAAAAAGCACAAGTTCACAATCTGGTAATGTCAGGAGGAAACATCCTGAATCGATTTCACTGTTAGATGTAAATTCACAATCTTCACAGTTATGGGTCTATCAATGGGTCAAACCAGATAATTAATTGATATTCACATCTTCTTCATCTAATAGTCCTAGCATTACCATTAGAAATTCTTGAGCATCCTGCTGGAGATTTTGAGAGAACATTACTGATCCAGTACAATCATCAGTGAGTTTTCTTATTTCAGTAGCAGAATGTATAATGCTTCTATCACTTCTTAATTCTTCAAGTAAACTACTCTGCAGTTGTGAAGACATTCTTTTATCTACCTTTTCTTTAATAGAATTTTCAAAATGAGGCAAATTATAAAATCCATTTAACACTACATTTGCATAACAGTTCACTCCAGATTTATTATCAAAGTGATAGACTTTTATTTCCTCAATGTGCTCTTGGTTTTTTTTCTTTCCTACTTGTTGATTTCATTTTTGTTCATCTTTCTGTTCAAGTCTGATAGACAGTTTCGATAATTTCCACTTTGGACACAGTATTGCTTTTTAAACACAGGATACTGGCCTAAATGAAGTGCATATTGAGCTCTTAACCAATTATTCTCCATTACACAGCTCACATCAGCACTTACATTCTTCTCATCAAAATCAATCAGAAATAAACCAGAAAATGTTCTAATTCACGACAAAGCAACATATGATATTCATTCCTTAGATACAATACTACCAATATTAACGAGACCTGTATCTACCCTTAAACCTTGTGAATTATGAATAGTTACTACATAGGCTAAAGCCACTGGGAACTGCTTTTGCTGGACTTTCAAGTATTTTAACAGTAGGATACGTATAACGCATCTACCAATCTGCTTAACTTCAGCAATATCATAACATTTTATGGCTAAGTATTCCACATAATTTGTTTTGTATAATTAATACATTTCATAACTTTACCCATTGCACCATTCACTACCTCTTCTTCAAGATTTAAATTACAACGTAAGATTACACAATTGTTACAGATACATAACTGTTTTTCTAATCCACCAGTTTTCAAAACAGACTTTCCTAAATTATCCAATTGTGATTGCAGTTTTTCTGTTAGTTGCACTGTGTAACTTCTTGATGTTCCATTTTACCATTTGCTCTAATCTCGACAATCTCTTCTTTTTCCAGTCACAATAATTGTTCCTTGAATTTACTACACTCCTCAAGAGTTGGCATCAAACAAACAATAGACTTCTCTTCAAAATTGTACATTACTTCAGTAGCTAAATCAGTACTTGGAAACATATTTTTGATGAGACGGGTTTGTAATGCTGTCTTTCCTTCTTTTGTGAGTACTCCCGCTCATGTCATTTAGTATATCTGCATAATGCATATCTAATGCTTGGAGTATAGCTTGGAGTATATTTTGTATTAAAAAACAGCACAGGGATGGCAGTAAGGGATTATGTGTTGCACCACCTACCTATACACATGAGTACAAATAAATTCCTGTACAAAAGCTGCCCACCTCCTAAGTCCATTGCCACAGGACTATAACCAAATGAATACAGAACAAGCAAATGGAGAGGTAACAAAGAGAATAATGAATGGAATGTATCAAAGCAATGAAATACAACACATGTCCTTCAATGATGTGAAAAAAAGGGGGAACATCCTTTACAACGCAACTTTTACAACACACTACCATTACGACGCAACTTTTACAAAGCAAACTATTACAACGCATAGTGCTGGGGGGCGCGCTAGGATAGGGAATAGGTTTAATGTACTATCCAACACCTTCCCTACTATCCACGGGACTGGAGTTGGAATAGTAGATTAAACTATTCACTAACCAGCGCCTAAAAACACTATGCGTTGTAAAGGTATGCGTTGTAAAACTTGCGATGTAAAGGTAGGCATTGTAAAAGTATGCGTTGTAACGTCATACATCCGAAAAAAGTCCTGTTTTAATAATCTTCTTGACACGATGATATTGGCATATGAATCTGTGTTTTTAGGGCCTAGTTAGTGAATCGCGCCAAACTTATTGAAGCAGCCTCACGTGTTTTATCATGTTATGTGCTGGAGTGTGATTTGATTGATATTCATTTATTTTTATTTGTTTGGCTTTAGGTATTGGATGTGTTGCATATCATAGCATACACCTTTATCGTACAACTATAGCATGTTTGAAAGAAAATAAAGATTTATCCAGGTAAATATATGGACCTGTAATTTGAGGTTGTTTCTCTTTTTGTGCTAATATCGAATATTGAAAAATAAATTGATTAAGTGTTTGTTTTTTGATTTCTAGATAGTATAGTGTTTAATGAACTCCAGTTCTCCGCAGTTAACACCATTTATTTCTGGTGAGAATATTTAACTTTAGAAACAAGTGTAGTTTGACATTAATGTTGGATTTTAATAATTACCTTTTACAGGTTTTTCAGAAGCTTCAGCATACTGTTTTATTTAGGTCTTTTCAAAAGTCTAAATTCTGAATACTGTTTTTTTATAAAATGGTTTGGATTTGTATCCTATGTTAGTAAAGGTTGATTCCTCTCTCTGAGGGCTGAGGGCTCTCATTTTCTTCTTTTTTGTGCCTTCATCTTGAGATTTCTTTTTCTTGAGCTTTTTTGTGTTTATAAGGTCATTTCTTCTCTCCACCCACCTTTCCCCCTCTTTCTTTTTTTTCTTTTCACTGTTGTTTTAACACTTAGGTTTTTCCTATCATGTATAATATACATGATATTTGTACTTTGAGCAGTCATAAGTTTGACTGTTGAGTATGATGTCCTTCAAGTGTAATACATGAAAAAATAGTAATACATTTCTCAATGGTCATCTGATAGTTAAATGAATTTTTAGAAAATATATATAATAGCTTGGTAAACTGTATCTGTAATCATTTGTATATATTGTGTGTTTACAGCCCTGAGGAAGCCCGCAACGGGCAAAACGCGTTGGCTGTTACTTGGCTGTTTCGTGCTCATCTTAAATTGAGAATACTGGCTGTTTACTTTTATCATCGTGTCAAGAAGACTCATTAAAACAGGACTTTTTTTCACATCATTGAAGGACATGTGTTGTATTTTGTTGCTTTGATACATTCCATTCATTATTCTCTTTGTTGCCTCTCCGTTTGCGTGTTCAGTATATTTTGTATTACCTCTTGTGTTAAAAGTTTTCCCAAATGTTTTCATTTCCAAAACTTCCTACTGAATGTCTTGTGTCACTATGTAGTGGTTTCTTGAATACAGGTGTACCCTTTTACAGGAGTTAGTTGTAGCAGGTCTTCAAAGACTATTAAGTGCTTTCCTCCAAAAAGCACATAGTAGTCAGTTTAATATTCTTGCCACTTCATGACAAGCATAACCAGATAGTCATGTTCAACAAGCAGCATTAATAAGCGATGATGGGCAACTTCTTTAACATTGTGATCAGCTAAGCCTGTTGGTGCAGTGAATACACACAACAAATTGGAATATGTTGTCTTCTGTAGGTAACTTGTCAGTACTTTAATCAAGAGGCTTTTTCCAGTTCTAGCTTGACCACTTATGTACAATGCAACAGTTTTATATGTAGAACATGCACACTTTTTATTCTCATGTAGAAATCCATGTCCTACTTTACCTTTTACCTCTTCAAACATTTCTTTCTGATCTGCATTCAGTTGCTGTATTAGTAGTTCTAGATCCACAATTTCCTATTTTACGTGCTGCATTGCATTCTCCAGTTTATTATTAGCTATTGCAGCTTCATTTTCAATGATTGGCTGTCCAAGAGGATCTCGACTTCCAGGTGCTGAACGTTGACTGCTCTAAGAACTCTCTCTTGAGTCTCAGCAGCAATTTTTTCTTCCTGTTCAATCTCTTTTTTCAATATTTGAAGATACACTGGAAACACACAGCACTCAATGCTGTCTTTCACAGTGTTGAATGCGTTTTCATAACAGTCAAATTCTCCAAGTAGCTCACATTCAGTACACCATGGCTTAAACAACTGTAACAAGGCTAATTAGAAAAACATTCTTCTGTCTGGAGTTTGGCAACTTAGCTTTTGATCACTGATTACATTTCCTTTGTTATATCTCACCAAACATTCTTCACATTCAGCCACTGCAAATTTGCCTTTGTCTATGTTTTCACTGAGGTCACGTCTTAAAGTATAAGGTTGAAGTATTTCATAAAGACACATCTTTTACATATGACAACTTCTTCTTGGATAGTACATATCCTGCATATTACACTTCAGAATATCTGTAATGTGTGGGCCAAATTCTGCAAGATACTAAATTTAAGGGAAAGACTTCAGTGCTCTGTTACAAGTAATCACCCACAGAACTCCTCTAGATTCGGAAAGCAAATAAGCTGAGCTTAACTGGTCAACACATTCATAGGAGCCTATCTCTCTGTGAGAAAGCATTTTCAAACTAAAACAGTACAATTTCTTCACAAGATTTTTTCGGCTGAAATCTCCTCCCACATCTCTTTCATCTCATTTTTCCGACTTTGATGTAACATAACGAGCAACAGCAATTGAGTTGTCTGCAACAAACTGCACATCCATGTTTGCATTCCACATCTTCAGAATCACAGGGTTGTAGTCATTATTGTACTTGGAGGCCTCTGTTCTTCTTAGTTGGTGTGTATTTTTCGGTGATTTCCTTGTAAGTGTATGTCAGACAAAATGCTGCTGACTCTTACTGTAAGATAACAGGTCATGAGAATACAAAACAACATCTTGTATAAAATGTCCCTCTTGCTATGTACATTCAATGACAATGTTTTCTGCATCTATGATTTTGCAATCGTAGCTTTTGTCCTCTCAATATTTTGTCACTACTCTCCTTTGGGATGGAACAAGTTACATACGGCTAAATAAAAGACAATACAGACTCATCACTGCCTGTTCCAAACTTTGTGACATCTTTTAGCCACAACATCATGTGAATAGGTGGAGCACCTCTGGCTTGCTAATCTTTACGCCAGAAGAAATCAATCACTTCTCCAAGAGGAGGTTTTGTTTTGTTCAAGATGAAAGACGTCGTTGCTTAAACTATGTGATTAAAATATCTGCAAACATTTGCAGATTCTAATGAGCACAGTTCTCCTGGTATCTTCAGATGAATGTATTTTGTATATGAATTTGCCTCCTGCATGAATTCTAGCAGGTCATCCCATGCATATTCACAACACAACTCAGCACCAAGAACCAAGTAGGTACTTCAAGGTTCCTCAACATGCACTTTAGTTTACCATGACACCGATATCGATATTCATTAGTATCACACTGACATGCCGGTAGGTTTATTAAATTGTATTCTAAGTGCTCATATTTCCCTTTAACTTTCTCCAAACGTTCTCTTGCTGATATATTATGCAAATTAACTTCTGTTTTTAGAATATGATTCACTGCATATGAGATGCCAGACAAGTCACTCTCAAATAATTTGCGAAATATATATGGAATACACTGACGAAATCTATATTCTTCTGAATTAAGTCTACTACATCCATATTTGGCTGCAGGTATGGCTGCTCATCATACCTACCACCTACTGCAGTAGGAAAAAGATGTGGGCAACACTGAGCTTCTAATCTTTTTTCCGACGCACTTACTGGAGCTCCTTTTGCTTCCTTCATTTGAAACAACTTAATGGGATCACCAATAACTGCTTTAGAATACAAACGATGGATACTGTAATCTTTATAAGTTCTCTTCTGGTCTGGACTGATCCACCTTCTCAATCTGACCTGTTGATTGAAATGCCTATCCCCCATATGTGTGACATCTTGCAGGCTTTCCACATTATATAAAGTTACTTTTGTTAATTTGGTAACATCTACTAACTTCTGCCCTATCTTCTTGTTCTTGGTAGGCAAACCATTTACTAGAAGTACTAGTACTTACTCAAAATCTCTATTTACCCCTACCGTTTCAATGTTTTTCTTGACATTAACGGCAAACACACTACTCTACATTTTTTACCCTTTTGCAGCTCTGTTGGTGGTAACTTAGCTATCTTTGACTCTATACATGCAATCGCCTGAAATGGATGTAAATTTTGGATCAGAATGGACTCATATCTATACATTGAAGTGTTTCTGGAATGGAAACCAGTTCTAACTTGTTATGCACAGCTCTAACTTCCATTTTATTATCCTCTAATTTATTATAGCAGAAATTACATATAACTTGTCTGCGGACATGTCAAATCCTTCTTCTACAAATAAGTACAGTGCAAACATTTGCAGGTTATCAATATTCTCTATTTCACGTTATTAAGTATTAGTCAACAGCATATACAAACATACTCTGTTTTTTCAGCACATACTGTCTTAATTTTTGTTATCACTTCTTCAAATCTATCAACTGTAGTATCTATGTCCTGTTCTACAACTCCTCCTATTATGAACTTTTTAATTTCCCTACAGTCCTGTACTGGACCAAAGAAAGAAAACTGCACCTCATCAGAAACCTTTTTTACCTTTGCCACCCTACTATGCAAAAGTGCCGTATTCATTTCTCATAAACATAAAGCAGGCATTTTTGCATAGTATGGCCTCCTAACTAAAGTACACATTGTTGAGTCGTGTACAGCTAACATCCTAAAATTATAAAAGGGGCTTTGGCACACTTTCTTTGATAAACAACCTAGAGAGTGCAACTGCACATTTGTATGCTTTCTCAGCTTGCAAGGATTCAGTGCTTTTGAAGTAATTATTTTGTGTTTTAAAATTTGCCTGGAAATATACGTAGGGATTTCCTTACTATATCAATGGTTTGCTGTGTAATACTACAAACACCATTACAATTTCATCTATGTAATGGGGCCTGACCACACATCCCTTGTACCTCTTCTGCAATAACTTCTTCTACATTTCTAGGTACCATCACCTCTTTTGTTTAGGACAGTCCTTTTTCATTTCATAACATCATCCACCTTAATGAAAAGCATGAGCTAATCTGTTATAATAGAGTTAGCTTTCTTAATTAAAGAAAGGTTCTGTACTAGAAGTATGTATGCATTCTGGACTAAAAAACTGTACAAAAATTACTTCTATTCACTAATCCTTTCTTCTGGTTTTGTCTCCATATGCACAACACTATTTTGTCAAGAATCTTCATTCTATTTAGAATTAAACTGAAAAGCTTTCTCTTCAAAGCAAAGGCCTTCTCAACTACTTTCTCAACTCATTCTTTCTGTTTTAGTGCCTCTCTCCTTCTATATTTCTTCATAGTTTTCTGTGGAATAAATACAAAACATTCTGCCTCTGATTTCCTTAAACTGCTTCTGTCTACGGGTCAAGGTGCGTCCATGTCTTTCACAATCGTTTCTGTTCTTGCAATGTACACTTTTTCCACTCTTATTCTTTCTAATAGTCGTAATTTAATTGTCTTTATTAATGTAATATATGCAAATGTCAAAACCAAAGGGAATGATAGACGGAGTGTTGTATAAACAGTGCCTGGCTGATTACACAAGTGCATGACTAGTGTCTGAGTGACTGCATGACTCCATTGTTAAACCTTGAGAGATAGGATGAAAGTAGGTTTACTGCTGGGGTGATTGTATTAGTGCAAGGATATTCCCTCAGTAATTAAATGAGTGCATAGCTACTGGATGGATAACAGGTTTACTACAATTATACTGTCTACATGATTAGATGAGTGCATGAGTAGTACTTGAGTGTTTGTCTGAGTTCATGCATGTCCCTTAGTATTTCAATGACTGCATGGGTTGTAAGTATGTGTTTAGATGACGGCATTGCTTCTGAACAAGTGTTACAATGACTAAACTGGATAATTACAGCCTTTATTTTTGTAAAAGTAAATGGATAGTGTCTGGTTGATTAGATGAATGTATAGGTAGACAGTCAACAGCACTTTTTATGAGTTCTGGGAATCATCAATACTTTGAAAAAATCTTTTTTCTCTCCCCGAACATTATATATTGTCATGATTGGATAATTGTTTCATTTTTTAACTTATTTTAAAATACAATCTTTGTATGATGTATAGGTCTATATCAATTTTTATCATTATAATTAATTACATTTTCTATGTTATCATAATATGTGGTTACTTTTATTATTTTTTTCTTGTGTATGCTCTATCACTTCAGACAAAAAAATGTTTTTGCCAGATATTGATGTTGTGTTTGCCTGGGTATTTACCTTTGTCATAAACTGCTTTGCCCTGACCCAGGAAATGTATTCTATTCAGGGGGTCCCTGTTCAATTGCATGTATAGGTAGTGCCTCCATGATTCAATGACTACATAATTTATGCCTGCCTGATTCGAAGAGTACATGCGTAGAGTCTAGGTAATTGAATAACTTCATAGATACTTAATCAATGATTTGATGACAGCCTCACTAGTTGTTGGGTGAATGCATGAGTACCTAAATACTACCTGACTGACTGTGAAAGTACCTTCATTACTGTTTAGATACATAACAGTTGTGACAATATATCCGGCTCATTGTTATCTACTTCTGTCAGTATCAAAATACCTTTTTTTACTGTATATATACTTTTCTACTGAGCTACGTGTGAGTGAAGTCTAGATATCACACTTGGTAGAGAATTGCAAACATGGTTTTCTAGGAGCATACATTGCTTTGTTACAGAGAACAACATAAACAAATTCTCAAAGCATAAAACCTTTAGTACATGGTATAGCTATATCATTTCTCAAATGCTTCTTCTGCTTCTAAAACATATATTCAGCATTTCCAAAACAGAAATTACACTACAAAGTAAGCTGGCACCGGAACTCTCAAGGCATTCTGCACTATTAATCCACCATATACATATTTATATCAACCTTACTGAACATAGATCACCATGTAAAGATATGTGCGATTTCCTAATAGATGTACACCTCCAAGCCATCTTTCCAAAAATGTATACCTCTCTTCGCCTGTAAGGAAACTCAAAAATCCCCGTGTATATATAGCTATCTGCAACCACAAGAACCACATCTCACCATCTAAGCATATGATATGCGATCATGTAAGTTAAAAACCACATTGACAAGCACTTCCCAATATATACCTAGTATTACTTCTTTCTAATTCATATACAGGCAGACAACATGTTATCATCTTTTATTTGTGACTACACTACTCTTGTGTAATATTGTACTAAAAGTACTACAACTCCCAGAATGCAAATGACAGATGTATCTTTTCTTCATATGATATTTAGACATTTAAAACATTCTTATTCCTCATTGCAACTTTCCACAATACTATACCATTATTTTTCAGTAAAGTACACACTGTAACAAAGAGGCACTAATTCATTTTTCTCTTACTTCCCAAAACATTCACCACTAACCTCTTAAACATTTACCATAATAGATAAAGTTCATCTAGTATATTTTTTCATATCACAGTGATACACTTGTTTTCAAACTCCTATATACATCTCCAATTCTAATGTCATTTTTATAAAGGATTAAAAAGATACATGCATACCACTAAAATCAGTGCATACCACTAAAATCAGTTTGGTGATTATATTGTTGTCTTAGCTCTTTCTGGATAGTTTTGACACAGTTAGGATTTGTAAAAACTAAGCACAAGAATGATACACCACTCTCAAACAAAGCAACCATGAAATGGCAACCTCTACAACTTTGCACTCTGTGATCATGAGAAAGGCAGTAAATGAAATCATGTCTTACATCTTATACTGCACGATCTCCACTTGTGTATGGTTAGTATCTGTGAATCCTTTCCCCCTTTCAAAAACAGATTCCTATCTATGGGCCAGATTCACATAACTAACTTAAGACAAAATCCTAAACTTACTACTTTTGGTATTCACAGAAGGCTTTTAGTAGTAGTAAAGTTAGGATTTTGTCTTAAGTCTGTCTTAAATCTGTCTTAAGTTTGTCTTAAGTGTTTCTTAAGTGTGTCTTAAGTCTGTCTTAAGCCTGTCCTAAGTTTGTCTTACGTCTGTCTTAAGTCTGTCTTACTACTTTTGGTATTCACAGAAGGCATTTAGTAGTAGTAAAGTTAGGATTGTGTCTTAAGACTGTCTGGTACGGCGATGGCTCCTGCTTCTCCCCCAGCTATGCGAACCTGTTTATTGGCTGGTGGGAGGAGCAGGTAGCCTGGGCCCCTGAAAATGCCACATGGAACAACAAAGTGGTTGCTTGGTGCAGGTACATAGATGACCTGTTCTTAGTATGGGATGGGCCTGTGGCGGAGGCCAATGAGTACATACGAATGCTAGACAATAACAACTGTAACCTAAGATTCACAGGGGAAGTGAGCCAAGAAAAGGTCAACTACTTGGACCTTCAAGTGAGTGTAAGGGAGGGCAAGATCTGCACCCAGTTATATCGGAAGCCCGCGGCTGGAAACAGCATATTACACACTTCCAGTAGCCACCCCCGAAGACTCATTAACAGCATCCCCTATGGGGAATTCCTCAGGCTAAAACGAAATTGTACCCTAGAGGATGAATTTGAGAAGGCAGCCAGTGAGAGTATGGAGAGATTCTCTGACAGAGGATATAAACGAAATCTTCTGTATGATGCCTTACAGAGAGTGAGAAAAATGTCCTGAAGTTCTCTCTTTGAGAAAAAGATACGTTCAAGTACTGATTGTATATTTCGCATGATTACACCCTATTCAGACAACTCCTTCAGATTTAGATCGATTATGACCAAACACTGGCATTTCGTAAAAACTGATAATATTGTCGGTCCGGATATGCAAGCTGCTCCGCTCATAACTTTCAAAAAAGCGAGATCCCTACGTGATTATATGGTTCATAGCCATTTAAATCCAATACGTAAGACCAAGGGAACCTTAAAGGATGCTAAGGGTTTCTACCCTTGCGGGAAGTGTAAAGCCTGTACATCGAGCAAACGAACCCTAACATATGATGTGAGAGGCTGTAAGGGTGGAAAAAGAATAAATAAATTCATGTCCTGCGAAACAGACCATGCTGTCTACTGCTTGATATGTCCTTGCCAATTGAGGTATATTGGCAGCACTATCAATCCAGTCAAATTGAGGGTTCTAGAGCACATGCGGGCGATCGCCAATAAAGACTTTTCTTATCCGGTCGCCCGGCATTTTGCAATTAAGCATGAAAGCAATAGGGATCTCTTGAGATTTTTCTGTCTGGATTATGTTCCTGAAAGTCCGCGAGGTGGCAACAAACTACAGACACTCAGGAGACTGGAGTCCCGCTATATAATTGACCTAGAGACCAAGGCACCCGGAGGTCTAAATATGGGGGAGGAGATGTCATCCCATTTGGGATAACTTTCAATGCTAGTAATCAAAATGTGAGATAATCTGAAATGTGATGTTACACTTTGCAACAGCGATGTATTCCTGAATATGAATTGCTGATGGAACAACTTGCACTGTTGAGATGTCTACATATTTGGTATGAAGGTTTATTATACTGAGGTGGACAGATGTCCCATTTAAAGAGGTATATGTGGGTTTGCTACGATGCTCTAAGCATGTTACATTATGTGATTGTCTTGACATATTCTATTATTCTGAGAACCTGGCGGCAATTTGGCCGCAATTGCCGATACACGGCAAGATAGTAATTGTAGATAGATATTATCTCACTTGTACACGATAATCGTGTGTTTGTAGTGATGTTTTCATTGAACAACATTGACTCTTAGGAAAATTATGCCAGGACAATCAGCGTACGTGAAGCTTTATGCATGTGGTAGCAAAAACTTCTTTTTAAGTAATAACCTTGCCGATACAGGGCATGATTTTGTTGGGAGAGATACATAATTTAGTGATGTACATTGTTAAACACACTCTCTCAAAGAAGTAATGTACATTCAAAGATGGCGCACAAACATAAATGTTTGTCACAGTCCTATGTTTGTTTCTTTTAACCACTGTGACTCAATATAACGGTGTCGCGCAGCGCGTTTAATTGCAAATACTGACGAAGGGAGTTTCTCCCGAAACGCGTCTGCAGTGGAAATTAACTTGTGCTGATAATTGAAACCCCGAGAGTGCTGTATTCTTCCAACCTGGCTGGGTATTTGGTGAGGAATTTGGAGCGAACATTGTTATCCCGGGACACCGCCGCGGAAACAGCACCCGCTACCTGAGTGACTCGTGTTGCTGGTGTTTGGGAGCGTTGATATATATATATATATATATATATATATATATATATATATATATATATATAGATATGTATTACCTACTGGCGGTCGCCAGTAGGTAGTTAAGCTAGGACCTACTTTCCTTATGAAATCCACTACATTCTATTTGGAATAACTTTGTCACTGGTGGACGAATCTTTGCGAATTTCTCCAAGTAAATGGCCTGCTCCGCTCCTTTCCTGAAAGTCTGGGGGTGATTCGTCAAGTGGGGGCCGAGAAAAAAGGGGGGTCCCAAAACGTGTTTTCCCCATGCAATTTTCCATAGGGACCTTTAGCCAGGGCTACAGCCCGAACGGCTGAACGGAATTACACCAAATTTGGCAGAGGGTTAGAGTTTGGTCCGCAGATTGTGCTTTAAATGGTGTAATTCTGTTCAGTAGTTCCTGAGAAAATCAAAAGTAAAATCATAGATATATATTGGAGGTGTTACGGTAAGCTTACTGTAAGCTTACTGTACTCTGCGCGAGCTGCATGCTGATTGGATGTCAACTGTCTGTCAACACTCTAAACCAGGAAGTGTTGGCAGCCATCTTGCCCCTCGGTAGCACCGAGTCAGAAGTAAACAGTAAAACAAAGATGATAAATAAGGAAAGGGGGCAGGGTAGAAACATGTTGACCCCCTAGGCCTGCTTAAAAATGGTGGTGTATGCGTACGTATGCGTACCCCGTGAAAAAGAAAAAAAAAAACAGTGTGATTTTTTTAAAATTTGCCCCCGGGGGGAACAAATCCCGGGGGCATATTTTATAAAAAGTATGGGGGGGCCAATCACCCCCGCACTGCCCTGAGGACTGCCACCAGTCGGGGCAAAGTTAGTATGCTAGCGGGGGGCACACGGCCCCCCGCAGCCCCGGGGACCGCCACCTCCTGGGGCAAATGCATTAATGATGGGGGGCCTCTAAGGCTCCCTGAGTCCCGGGGACTGCCACGCCCCATGGCTTTGTCTGTAAGTATGCGGGGGGCTCACAACCTCCCCCCGCAGCCCCGGGGACCGCCATCCCCGGGGCTTTGTTTTAAATAAGAAAACATGTGGGGGGCTCAAGCCCCCCCACATGCCCCGGGGACCGCCACCTCCCTGGGGCACTAATATGCAAATAGGGGGGTCTGTGACGGACCCCCCAGCCACGGGACCACCACCCCCCTGGGGCTTCGTAAATGTTGGGAGGGGGGCCATGCGCCCCCCCTCCTGGAGCCCTTGATGGCCCTGGGGACTGCCACCCCCAGGGCTGGCTCCTGCAGTGTCCCGGGGTGCCCACCCCCAGAACACTGCTGTTTGCTGAGGTAGGGCAGGAGCTTCGCAGCTCCCACCCTACCACAGCAAACTGCTTTGATTTTTGAAAGAGAGAGCAGGAAAGCTGCTCTCTCTTTCAAAAATTAAAGCCGATTGCTTTTCTGTATGGGGAGCAGCATGTTAGCTAAATGTCGGTAAATTAAACTATTCACTATCCAGCGCCTAAAAACACTATGCGTTGTAAAGGTATGCGTTGTAAAACTTGCGATGTAAAGGTAGGCATTGTAAAAGTATGCGTTGTAACGTCATACATCCGAAAAAAGTCCTGTTTTAATGAGTCTTCTTGACACGATGATATTGGCATATGAATCTGTGTTTTTAGGGCCTAGTTAGTGAATCGCGCCAAACTTATTGAAGCAGCCTCACGTGTTTTATCATGTTATGTGCTGGAGTGTGATTTGATTGATATTCATTTATTTTTATTTGTTTGGCTTTAGGTATTGGATGTGTTGCATATCATAGCATACACCTTTATCGTACAACTATAGCATGTTTGAAAGAAAATAAAGATTTATCCAGGTAAATATATGGACCTGTAATTTGAGGTTGTTTCTCTTTTTGTGCTAATATCGAATATTGAAAAATAAATTGATTAAGTGTTTGTTTTTTGATTTCTAGATAGTATAGTGTTTAATGAACTCCAGTTCTACGCAGTTAACACCATTTATTTCTGGTGAGAATATTTAACTTTAGAAACAAGTGTAGTTTGACATTAATGTTGGATTTTAAATATTACCTTTTACAGGTTTTTCAGAAGCTTCAGCATACTGTTTTATTTAGGTCTTTTCAAAAGTCTAAATTCTGAATACTGTTTTTTTATAAAATGGTTTGGATTTGTATCCTATGTTAGTAAAGGTTGATTCCTCTCTCTGAGGGCTGAGGGCTCTCATTTTCTTCTTTTTTGTGCCTTCATCTTGAGATTTCTTTTTCTTGAGCTTTTTTGTGTTTATAAGGTCATTTCTTCTCTCCACCCACCTTTCCCCCTCTTTCTTTTTTTTTCTTTTCACTGTTGTTTTAACACTTAGGTTTTTCCTATCATGTATAATATACATGATATTTGTACTTTGAGCAGTCATAAGTTTGACTGTTGAGTATAATGTCCTTCAAGTGTAATACATGAAAAAATAGTAATACATTTCTCAATGGTCATCTGATAGTTAAATGAATTTTTAGAAAATATATATAATAGCTTGGTAAACTGTATCTGTAATCATTTGTATATATTGTGTGTTTACAGCCCTGAGGAAGCCCGCAACGGGCGAAACGCGTTGGCTGTTACTTGGCTGTTTCGTGCTCATCTTAAATTGAGAATACTGGCTGTTTACTTTTATCATCGTGTCAAGAAGACTCATTAAAACAGGGCTTTTTTTCACATCATTGAAGGACATGTGTTGTATTTTGTTGCTTTGATACATTCCATTCATTATTCTCTTTGTTGCCTCTCCGTTTGCGTGTTCAGTATATTTTGTATTACCTCTTGTGTTAAAAGTTTTCCCAAATATTTTCATTTCCAAAACTTCCTACAGAATGTCTTGTGTCACTATGTAGTGGTTTCTTGAATACAGGTGTACCCTTTTACAGGAGTTAGTTGTAGCAGGTCTTCAAAGACTATTAAGTGCTTTCCTCCAAAAAGCACATAGTAGTCAGTTTAATATTCTTGCCACTTCATGACAAGCATAACCAGATAGTCATGTTCAACAAGCAGCATTAATAAGCGATGATGGGCAACTTCTTTAACATTGTGATCAGCTAAGCCTGTTGGTGCAGTGAATACACACAACAAATTGGAATATATTGTCTTCTGTAGGTAACTTGTCAGTACTTTAATCAAGAGGCTTTTTCCAGTTCTAGCTTGACCACTTATGTACAATGCAACAGTTTTATATGTAGAACATGCACACTTTTTATTCTCATGTAGAAATCCATGTCCTACTTTACCTTTTACCTCTTCAAACATTTCTTTCTGATCTGCATTCAGTTGCTGTATTAGTAGTTCTAGATCCACAGTTTCCTATTTTACGTGCTGCATTGCATTCTCCAGTTTATTATTAGCTATTGCAGCTTCATTTTCAATGATTGGCTGTCCAAGAGGATCTCGACTTCCAGGTGCTGAACGTTGACTGCTCTAAGAACTCTCTCTTGAGTCTCAGCAGCAATTTTTTCTTCCTGTTCAATCTCTTTTCTCAATATTTGAAGATACACTGGAAACACACAGCACTCAATGCTGTCTTTCACAGTGTTGAATGCGTTTTCATAACAGTCAAATTCTCCAAGTAGCTCACATTCAGTACACCATGGCTTAAACAACTGTAACAAGGCTAATTAGAAAAACATTCTTCTGTCTGGAGTTTGGCAACTTAGCTTTTGATCGCTGATTACATTTTCTTTGTTATATCTCACCAAACATTCTTCACATTCAGCCACTGCAAATTTGCCTTTGTCTATGTTTTCACTGAGGTCACGTCTTAAAGTATAAGGTTGAAGTATTTCATAAAGACACATCTTTTACATATGACAACTTCTTCTTGGATAGTACATATCCTGCATATTACTCTTCAGAATATCTGTAATGTGTGGGCCAAATTCTGCAAGATACTAAATTTAAGGGAAAGACTTCAGTGCTCTGTTACAAGTAATCACCCACAGAACTCCTCTAGATTCGGAAAGCAAATAAGCTGAGCTTAACTGGTCAACACATTCATAGGAGCCTATCTCTCTGTGAGAAAGCATTTTTAAACTAAAACAGTACAATTTCTTCACAAGATTTTTTCGGCTGAAATCTCCTCCCACATCTCTTTCATCTCATTTTTCCGACTTTGATGTAACATAACGAGCAACAGCAATTGAGTTGTCTGCAACAAACTGCACATCCATGTTTGCATTCCACATCTTCAGAATCACAGGGTTGTAGTCATTATTGTACTTGGAGGCCTCTGTTCTTCTTAGTTGGTGTGTATTTTTCGGTGATTTCCTTGTAAGTGTATGTCAGACAAAATGCTGCTGACTCTTACTGTAAGATAACAGGTCATGAGAATACAAAACAGCATCTTGTATAAAATGTCCTTCTTGCTATGTACATTCAATGACAATATTTTCTGCATCTATGATTTTGCAATCGTAGCATTTGTCCTCTCAATATTTTGTCACTACTCTCCTTTGGGATGGAGCAAGTTACATACGGCTAAATAAAAGACAATACAGACTCATCACTGCCTGTTCCAAACTTTGTGACATCTTTTAGCCACAACATCATGTGAATATGTGGAGCACCTCTGGCTTGCTAATCTTTACGCCAGAAGAAACCAATCACTTCTCCAAGAGGAGGTTTTGTTTTGTTCAAGATGAAAGACGTCATTGCTTAAACTATGTGATTAAAATATCTGCAAACATTTGCAGATTCTAGTGAGCACAGTTCTCCTGGTATCTTCAGATGAATGTATTTTGTATATGAATTTGCCTCCTGCAAGAATTCTAGCAGGTCATCCCATGCATATTCACAACACAACTCAGCACCAAGAACGAAGTAGGTACTTCAAGGTTCCTCAACATGCACGTTAGTTTACCATGACACCGATATCGATATTCATTAGTATCACACTGACATGCCGGTAGGTTTATTAAATTGTATTCTAAGTGCTCATATTTCCCTTGAACATTCTCCAAACGTTCTCTTGCTGATATATTATGCAAATTAAGTTCTGTTTTTAGAATATGATTCACTGCATATGAGATGCCAGACAAGTCACTCTCAAATAATTTGCGAAATATATATGGAATACACTGACGAAATCTATATTCTTCTGAATGAAGTCTACTACATCCATATTTGGCTGCAGGTATGGCTGCTCATCATACCTACCACCTACTGCAGTAGGAAAAAGATGTGGGCAACACTGAGCTTCTAATCTTTTTTCCGACGCACTTACTGGAGCTCCTTTTGCTTCCTTCATTTGAAACAACTTAATGGGATCACCAATAACTGCTTTAGAATACAAACGATGGATACTGTAATGTTCATAAGTTCTCTTCTGGTCTGGACTGATCCACCTTCTCAATCTGACCTGTTGATTGAAATGCCTATCCTCCATATGTGTGACATCTTGCAGGCTTTCCACATTATATAAAGTTACTTTTGTTAATTTGGTAACATCTACTAACTTCTGCCCTATCTTCTTGTTCTTGGTAGGCCCACCATTTACTAGAAGTACTAGTACTTACTCAAAATCTCTATTTACCCCTACCGTTTCAATGTTTTTCTTGACATTAACGGCAAACACACTACTCTACATTTTTTACCCTTTTGCAGCTCTGTTGGTGGTAACTTAGCTATCTTTGACTCTATACATGCAATCGCCTGAAGTGGATGTAAATTTTGGATCAGAATGGACTCATATCTATACATTGAAGTGTTTCTGGAATGGAAACCAGTTCTAACTTGTTATGCACAGCTCTAACTTCCATTTTATTATCCTCTAATTTATTATAGCAGAAATTACATATAACTTGTCTGCGGACATGTCAAATCCTTCTTCTACAAATAAGTACAGTGCAAATATTTGCAGGTTATCAATATTCTCTATTTCACTTTATTAAGTATTAGTCAACAGCATATACAAACATACTCTGTTTTTTCAGCACATACTGTCTTAATTTTTGTTATCACTTCTTCAAATCTATCAACTGTAGTATCTATGTCCTGTTCTACAACTCCTCCTATTATGAACTTTTTAATTTCCCTACAGTCCTGTACTGGACCAAAGAAAGAAAACTGCACATCATCAGAAACCTTTTTTACCTTTGCCACCCTACTATGCAAAAGTGCCGTATTCATTTCTCATAAACATAAAGCAGGCATTTTTGCATAGTATGGCCTCCTAACTAAAGTACACATTGTTGAGTGGTGTACAGCTAACATCCTAAAATTATAAAAGGGGCTTTGGCACACTTTCTTTGATAAACAACCTAGAGAGTGCAACTGCACATTTGTATGCTTTCTCAGCTTGCAAGGATTCAGTCCTTTTGAAGTACTTATTTTGTGTTTTAAAATTTGCCTGGAAATATACGTAGGGATTTCCTTACTATATCAATGGTTTGCTGTGTAATACTACAAACACCATTACAATTTCATCTATGTAATGGGGCCTGACCACACATCCCTTGTACCTCTTCTGCAATAACTTCTTCTACATTTCTAGGTACCATCACCTCTTTTGTTTAGGACAGTCCTTTTTCATTTCATAACATCATCCACCTTAATGAAAAGCATGAGCTAATCTGTTATAATAGAGTTAGCTTTCTTAATTAAAGAAAGGTTCTGTACTAGAAGTATGTATGCATTCTGGACTAAAAAACTGTACAAAAATTACTTCTATTCACTAATCTTTTCTTCTGGTTTTGTCTCCATATGCACAACACTATTTTGTCAAGAATCTTCATTCTATTTAGAATTAAACTGAAAAGCTTTCTCTTCAAAGCAAAGGCCTTCTCAACTACTTTCTCAACTCATTCTTTCTGTTTTAGTGCCTCTCTCCTTCTATATTTCTTCATAGTTTTCTGTGGAATAAATACAAAACATTCTGCCTCTGATTTCCTTAAACTGCTTCTGTCTACGGGTCAAGGTGCGTCCATGTCTTTCACAATCGTTTCTGTTCTTGCAATGTACACTTTTTCCACTCTTATTCTTTCTAATAGTCGTAATTTAATTGTCTTTATTAATGTAATATATGCAAATGTCAAAACTAAAGGGAATGATAGACGGAGTGTTGAATAAACAGTGCCTTGCTGATTACACAAGTGCATGACTAGTGTCTGAGTGACTGCATGACTCCATTGTTAAACCTTGAGAGATAGGATGAAAGTAGGTTTACTGCTGGGGTGATTGTATTAGTGCTAGGATATTCCCTCAGTAATTAAATGAGTGCATAGCTACTGGATGGATAACAGGTTTACTACAATTATACTGTCTACATGATTAGATGAGTGCATGAGTAGTACTTGAGTGTTTGTATGAGTTCATGCATGTCCCTTAGTATTTCATTGACTGCATGGGTTGTAAGTATGTGTTTAGATGACGGCATTGCTTCTGAACAAGTGTTACAATGACTAAACTGGATAATTACAGCCTTTATTTTTGTAAAAGTAAATGGATAGTGTCTGGTTGATTAGATGAATGTATAGGTAGACAGTCAACAGCACTTTTTATGAGTTCTGGGAATCATCAATACTTTGAAAAAATCTTTTTTCTCTCCCCGAACATTATATATTGTCATGATTGGATAATTGTTTCATTTTTTAACTTATTTTAAAATACAATCTTTGTATGATGTACAGGTCTATATCAATTTTTATCATTATAATTAATTACATTTTCTATGTTATCATAATATGTGGTTACTTTTATTATTTTTTTCTTGTGTATGCTTTATCACTTCAGACAAAAAAATGTTTTTGCCAGATATTGATGTTGTGTTTGCCAGGGTATTTACCTTTGTCATAAACTGCTTTGCCCTGACCCAGGAAATGTATTCTATTCAGGGGGTCCCTGTTCAATTGCATGTATAGGTAGTGCCTCCATGATTCAATGACTACATAATTTATGCCTGCCTGATTCGAAGAGTACATGTGTAGAGTCTAGGTAATTGAATAACTTCATAGATACTTAATCAATGATTTGATGACAGCCTCACTAGTTGTTGGGTGAATGCATGAGTACCTAAATACTACCTGACTGACTGTGAAAGTACCTTCATTACTGTTTATATACATAACAGTTGTGACAATATATCCGGCTCATTGTTATCTACTTCTGTCAGTATCAAAATACCTTTTTTTACTGTATATATACTTTTCTACTGAGCTACGTGTGAGTGAAGTCTAGATATCACACTTGGTAGAGAATTGCAAACATGGTTTTCTAGGAGCATACATTGCTTTGTTACAGAGAACAACATAAACAAATTCTCAAAGCATAAAACCTTTAGTACATGGTATAGCTATATCATTTCTCAAATGCTTCTTCTGCTTCTAAAACATATATTCAGCATTTCCAAAACAGAAATTACACTACAAAGTAAGCTGGCACCGGAACTCTCAAGGCATTCTGCACTATTAATCCTTCTCAATTTTAAACAAACCATGTTTAAAGAAAAAACACCACCCTCACCATATACATATTTATATCAACCTTACTGAACATAGATCACCATGTAAAGATATGTGCGATTTCCTAATAGATGTACACCTCCAAGCCATCTTTCCAAAAATGTATACCTCTCTTCGCCTGTAAGGAAACTCAAAAATCCCCGTGTATATATAGCTATCTGCAACCACAAGAACCATATCTCACCATCTAAGCACATGATATGCGATCATGTAAGTTAAAAACCACATTGACAAGCACTTCCCAATATATACCTAGTATTACTTCTTTCTAATTCATATACAGGCAGACAACATGTTATCATCTTTTATTTGTGACTACACTACTCTTGTGTAATATTGTACTAAAAGTACTACAACTCCCAGAATGCAAATGACAGATGTATCTTTTCTGATAATCAAAAGAGAACGGACACTGGTATCTGCAAAGAAACCATTAGTTTTTATCGAAAACCCTCATAGACATCCTGGAGTTGTTATAGCGGTATATCTTTTCATCCGCCCCATCAGGAGTCTTGGCATCGTCATAGGGTCAACGATTAACGTGCAGTATGCCTGCCTCACCCGAGGCTACTTCTGGTGAATGCAGAAGTGTCCAGAAATGGAAAAAGGAAATCTAAAATATAATGACTCAGCCAGAGGAACTTGGCTTTTAATATAAAAAATTGACTGGTCACTACTATTAAAAACGAAATTGAGATATTGAGGTAGTTGAGTTACTAAACTACCATATCATTATTGAAAAAAGTCGACATGTTTCAGCTCGTCGAGCCCACAGAGGGTCAGTGGAGCTTTCGTCAGGACATCAATCTGTGAGCCTTGTGCTGACTCTGCCGCATGGAGAAAATCCAGAAGCGACTCTGATACCCTGTTGGATACCTAACTTCAGAAAACACCAGCTTGGAAATTCCATTGTGTGATCTTCACCATACACATAAAGGGTGTATGTGCTATACATATCTATTTTTGTTTGTATGTTTTTCTGTTTATGTCCTGACGAAAGCTCCACTGACCCTCTGTGGGCTCGACGAGCTGAAACATGTCATCATAGATATATATTGGAGGTGTTACGGTAAGCTTACTGTAAGCTTACTGTACTCTGCGCGAGCTGCATGCTGATTGGATGTCAACTGTCTGTCAACACTCTAAACCAGGAAGTGTTGGCAGCCATCTTGCCCCTCGGTAGCACCGAGTCAGAAGTAAACAGTAAAACAAAGATGATAAATAAGGAAAGGGGGCAGGGTAGAAACATGTTGACCCCCTAGGCCTGCTTAAAAATGGTGGTGTATGCGTACGTATGCGTACCCCGTGAAAAAGAAAAAAAAAAACAGTGTGATTTTTTTAAAATTTGCCCCCGGGGGGAACAAATCCCGGGGGCATATTTTATAAAAAGTATGGGGGGGCCAATCACCCCCGCACTGCCCTGAGGACTGCCACCAGTCGGGGCAAAGTTAGTATGCTTGCGGGGGGCACACGGCCCCCCGCAGCCCCGGGGACCGCCACCTCCTGGGGCAAATACATTAATGATGGGGGGCCTCTAAGGCTCCCTGAGTCCCGGGGACTGCCACGCCCCATGGCTTTGTCTGTAAGTATGCGGGGGCTCACAACCTCCCCCCGCAGCCCCGGGGACCGCCATCCCCGGGGCTTTGTTTTAAATAAGAAAACATGTGGGGGGCTCAAGCCCCCCCACATGCCCCGGGGACCGCCACCTCCCTGGGGCACTAATATGCAAATAGGGGGGTCTGTGACGGACCCCCCAGCCACGGGACCACCACCCCCCTGGGGCTTCGTAAATGTTGGGAGGGGGGCCAAACATAGCAGGAGCAGTGTATTATAATAAAACCCCGGGGGTGACGTCCCCGGGGCAGTGTGTGGGGTGATTGGGACCCCCACACTTATTTTAGCCTTGAAGTGCGGGCTCGTTTTGTTTTTTATTCGGCAGGATCCGCGAATCCTACGCGGATTTTGCCGATTTAATAAAAATATTAATTTTGGGGGCCTTCGGGGTCCTTGTGGGACCCCCTGAACAGGCCTAGGGGTCAGGGTATTTCTACCCTGCCCTCTTTTCGCATTTTGCACTTTTTCTTATAGGTTTCTTGTGCCTTGGTTCTACCGAGGCACAAGATGGCTGCCAGCACTTCCTGATTTGGAGTGTTGACAGCCAAGTAGCATGCAGCTCGTGCACAGCAGGGTCCGCAGATCCTCCGCGGCTCCTCCGAGGCCATAGATATATATGTACCTTTAAATGTCATTTTCTCAGGAACTACCGAACGGATTTACATCAAATAAACAAAAGGCACAAGTCTGAACCAAGGACTACAATTTTGTCATATTTGGTGTAATTCTGTTCAGCCGTTCGGGCTGTAGCCGCTATGTAAAATTGCTGGCGGAAAACACGTTTTGGGACCCCCCTTTTTTCTCAACCCCCGCATCACAAATCACCCCGAGACTTTCAGGATAGGAGCGGACCGGAGCGCCCCACCAGTTTTGAACATTTTGCGAACATTCGTCAACTGGCACTAAAGTTATTCCAAATAGAATGTTGCGGATTTCCTATGGAAAATAGGTCCTAACTATATCTACCATCTGGCGACTGACAAAGATCCTCCTTCAACACTTAAAAAGAGTCCTCTCACTCAAGGGAGGGTGGGACTGAGAACTTTTTATATATTCTTTCTTAACACCTCCATTTTAACTGCTTTTCCTGTGGAAAATGCCATCATTCAGCTCAAGCCTTCTCGTCTCCTGACTACTATTGCATCCTCCCTTCAAAAGTATGGATTGTGGGCCACAGCTAAATCTATTGGGTTAAAGACTTGGGTTTGCCAAATGTGCAGATGTGGAGATTACTTGTTCTGGGCAGTTTCTGGCTTTGGTAAACTCATTGTTGATTCCCAAGTTCCCCTCCTCGTGATTGTGCATTGTGGTGGCAATGACCTACGCACATTGACTGTGGTAAGGGGGGGATCTCCTAATGAAAGAACCCTTTGCAGACTGATATCCCTTTCCTCATATTGTTGTGGTGTACTCTAACACATACCAAAGACAGAAATGGAAGTGGTTAAATCAATTCTGTCCACAGATTGGCCAAGCCAGGAAACATGTTAATAAAACTGTTTCCTCAGAGACCATCGCATGGGCTCTATCTATAACAACAATTTGCTTTTTCATGTGCATTGAATTTATAGAAAATGATGGAGTGCATTTTACAGATGAAGGTAACAGGGTGTTTCTAAGTAACCTGAAATTCTGCATCTGGTCTTATGTGTAGCTGTCATATATACACAACTAGCACAACGGCTCCTGTCAGAGACACCCTAGTACCCAAAATATTGTAAAGTTTATTATTAAAGGATTTTTTGTCTTTAGCTTTTGGGGATCTTAGCGACAACGTCTTGATCCCTGTGGAATCGTCACGAAAGCGGAAAACAAAAGCAGACATTTAATGACCCCCAACACATCCAAAAATAATAAGTAATAAAATCCATTCTGCACATTGCTCTACACATATTACTATATACAGAATTCTTTCAAAGCATGTTTAAACTCATATTTTTGTACAAGTTTCTTTAAAAACCGTCCTACAGACCTATTTTCAGTTTTCGCAGTGATTCGGGACATCGTAATGATGTTCTTAACCGCAACGATTTTGTCTTTTCCATGTCTAAAACATATATATCCACACATACTGCAGTATTTTACACACTAATGATTTCTTACAATATTCTCTAAAGTCATGTTTTTGTAGAGAGCATCTCTAAAAATCATCTCTAAAACCTATTTCATGTTTTCACTGTGACTCAAGAGGACCTGATGACATAGATAATCGCAATCCTCCTGGACAAATCTCAAATGTGGAAAACAAAAGCAGACATTCAATGGCAACGAAAATATCCCAAAAATAATATGTAAAAAAAAAATCCATTCTGATCATTGCACTACACATATTACTTTATTCCTACTTCTCTCAAAGCATGTAAAAACTAAGTTTCTATAAAAACCTTCTTTAAGACCTATTTTCCATTTTTATTGTTATTCGGGATGCAGTGACATCATTGTTAACTGTGGCGATAATTCCTTTTCCATAAAGTTAAAACACATACATGCACACATATTGCAGTATTTTACACACTAAAGGACCCATTAAGATGACGGGCAGACTTTGTCCACACGCCATCTCATCGTAGAAAGGGACCGCTGCCATAAGGGCTGGGGTCCCGTTGGGGAAATTAGGATGCGCCCGTCACAGTGGCAGGCGCATCCAGCATTCATGACATTTTGCACTCAGCACCGCCCGCCTCAATGCTAGGAAGGCATGCTGTGCACCGTGCGGTGCCTGCCATGTTGTGCATGGAACTGCCGGGGGGTACCATAGGTACCCCCATGTGCAACCCCACCCCCCGGAGTCCCTGGGGGCCCGCAACGAGCCCCCAAAGAAGACTCCACATGCCTTTCTGTGGCGACAATGCAGACACGGAAAGACATTGGAAAATGCCCATTGTAATATGGCTGGCGGTGTCTAATAGACACTGCCACCATATAGAACCCTTTTCCGCCCGGTCGCAAGGCGACCGGGGAGGAAAAGCGGCGGACGGTCTTTCCATCCGCCGCGAACCCCCAAGCCATGATAATATGGCGGGGGTCATTCCTGCATGGATGGCGGGCGGATCGCCCCCGCCAGGCCGGCAGTGGCTACCACCGGTCTGGTGGGGGCGATCCGCCTGCCATCCTAATGGGGCCCTAAGTGTTTATAACTGTTCACTTCAAACTCATGTTTTTCAAGTGTATTTCTAGAACAACCATCTCTAAAACCTATTTTCCATTTTTGCAGTGAGGCCGGAGGTCGCAATTACGTTGGTCATTGTGATCCTCATGGTTACGTCGCAAAAGCAAAAAGCAAAAGCAGGAATTCAATAGCCACCGCAACATAAAAAAATGATAACTATTGGATTAATTCTATCCATCACAGTAGATAACTCACCATATAAATAACTCTACAAAATATTTATCAGAATCTCAATATCTCAGTAACAATGCATATTATTAATTCACTGATATATTTTTTATATTTTCACCTTTATTTGCGATGACATTGATAGTCATGATGTTCCTGCAATGGTACACATCACACAAGATTAAAAAATCTATTTTGGACACAATACTTGTGTCACTAAAATTTCTCAAACATGGGGTCAGAGTACCTCTACCCTGACCCCTGATGTTAGTTTTTTCTTCACTTCAGGATCTCCTGCTGCCACACCTCCAGCCCCAAAGTTGACCTATGCCCCCGTTGGAGGTGAAACAAAATATCAGAGACCAGCTGGGTGAAGGTCCTCAACATCTCCAACCCTGCTACTGCCACCACCTCGAACTGGGAGTGAAAAACTTAAATGACTGAATCACTAATTGCACAGGTAGCCTCGTCACAATCAAGAGCAACATCCCAAAAAAATCCTCCAAAAAGGCCAGCTAGTACACCTAAGAACTCCGAACAGAAAAACACATCCTCAGCATTGGAAACCAAAGGACTGACCAGGAGCTCACCACTCTACTCAACACCTCTATCACCACCACAACATTTCCCGACACTTGGAAACATGCCAAAGTCATACCACTACTCAAAAAAATGTCCGCCAGCCCCAGGAAACTCAAAAAAGAACAACCAATTTTCGTTCTTCCATTCCCAGCAAAGGTACTGGAAAAAAACTCCTCATTAAAAGTCAACTCATGACACACCTGGGAAAGAACCAGATTCTCAAACCCTCCAAAAACTGGCTACTGCAGCAATCACAGTGCTGAAACAACCAGGATTGTAGCCACGAAGGACATCCGAACCCTCCTCGACCAAGAAGAAATAGCAGGTTTGATTCAACTTGACTTCTCTGCAGCCTTCAACACTATATCCCACCACACACTGATCGAAAGACTCCACCGCATCGGCATCAAAAGGGACACGCTCAGATAGATCACCTTCTTCCTCGCCATAAGAACCCAGAGGATCTACCTTCCACTTTCATCTCTGAACCCAAGGTCTCATCCCTGGCCCCTAAATCTTCAACACATGTATGACCCCTCTGGCCAGCATCGTCATATCCTATGTTCTCAACATAATTTCCTATGCAGACGACATCTAACTCATCTCCTCACTTTCCAATGACCCCACCACCACAAGAACCAACTTCCACAGATGCATGACAAACATCACTGATTCGATGAGGAACAACTACCTGCAGCTGAACACAGACAAGACGGAAGTACTGATCTTTGGCAACAGTAATAACACATGGAATGACTCCTGGTGACCATCAGACCAATCACATGCACTCACTCTCTCCGACCACACCAGAAACCTAAGAATCATCATTGACAACAAGCTTGCCATGAAATCACAGACCAACATTGTCTCCTCCACCTGCTTTCTCTCGTTGGGCATGCTACATAATATCTTCAAGTGGCTACCCCTACACACGAGATGCACCGTGACTCAAGTCTTCATCACCAGTCAACTGGACTATGGCAATGCCTTGTACTTAGGAATCACCTCACACACCTCCCACAGCTATTTCAGACCATTCAGAACACTTCAGCCAGATTAATCCTTGCCCTTCCATGGCGAACTCACATCACACCCCATCGCAGGCAGCACCACGGGCTCCCTGTACAGAAGAGATGCCAATTCAAGCTGCTGACTAACACACACAAGGCTCTACAGAACCAAGGACCCACCACCTGAACTTACACCAACCTGAGGAGACTACACTCTGTCTCCTTTTCACTTGCCCATACTGCCTGCATCTACTGAAGTAAAAGTGGAGGATGTTCCTTCTCCCAGATCACAGCAAAGATTTGGAACAGCCTCCCCATGCACCTCTGGACCATCATCTCACTTCCGGAATTCCAAAAAGCCCTCAAGACCTGGCAGTTCAAATAAGAACCAGGGACCTGCAAGTGCCTGGATACCCCTTTGTTTGATTAGCCGTGCTTTATCATCGATTGATTAGTTTGGTTGTTTGTTTTTTATACTTGTTTGTGTTATACTACTAAATATCGACCCCTAGAATATTCGGATATGAGAATATTGGGAATAGACTATCAAGAGACAGGAAAATCCTGACAGATTTACTTTATACTTTATTTTCGAAGTGTTGTCCTCAATATTTTGGCTCATTAATATTCTTGTGCTTATTCAACTCTATATCAAGAGGATAATAAAGAAATATAAAGAAGCAATGAGGATTTGAAAGAAACAGCACATGTTTTGTTTCCCGGATTTTGTTGTTGTCTTTGAACATTTTAATAACAATAAACTTTGGTGTGGTAGCATTTCCCTGCACATTCTGACTGCTGATCAGTGGGGAAAATGCTTGCCACTGGAATTATTTTGAAAGTATGTTATAATGTACCAGAGAAAATGTTACACTGTGTCTTTGATTTTGAGTTAGTTTCCCCTTTAAATATTTAACATGGTTTCCGAGTGAAAATCAAATACCTGTCAAAATGTTATTTTTGTGTGGGGAAAAAAAGCAATTGCTGAGAAAAAGACAACCGTGCAGGCAGAAAAGTGTAGCGCACATTTAATGAGAAAGACTAGCTGTCAGCAAAAAGTAACAGTAGAACATGTCTGATTGGCAAAATACCCATAATTTGAGTTTGTGTCTGCTTTGTGTGTTTGTCTTTTTTGCATTTGTCTATTTATTTAAAAAAGACAGCTTTCATTGCATGCCTGAATGAATTGGTGACATATATTTATACACTAAAGACATATGTATATTTTGATGTTCTTGTTTTTCCTAACGTAATAAACTTATTTCTGCGGAGACAAGGCTTCTGTTTAAATGTATTTGTAATAGTACTTTTACTGGTTTTCTACAATCGATATATTGAAAATATTTTAAATAAAACAATTATGCAATTATAATAATCACTTTGGGTCTTATTCACAATATTTAGCCGTGGGTCGTTGCCGCAAGCCTTACTGCAGTGCTGCCCTACAGCAAAAGAAACGGGCAGGAAAGTGAGGTATCTTTCAGATACTGCAAATTCCAGTTATCTTTCCCAGCGCTGGTGCTCAATTGGCTGCCTTGCACCAGCGCTGGCAAGGGTGTCTGCATTGTAGGCATTATTGTTTTTGTCCAGGAAGGTATCCATTCCTGCACAAAAACAATCAGTGGAGGTGATTTCCTCTTTCTATGTGTGCTGCTGAATGCAGCATACATAGAAAGTGAAACATAACTAAGATAAATAATGCTATTTCTCCTTGTTGCGCCTCCCCTACACCACCTCTGGGGAGGTTTTTGACACATTCCCCTATTTACAGATTAGATCTGTGAATGTGTCAAATGTCATGGGTGTTACATGGAAACACCAACGGTACTGCCCATGGCACACCTCCACATAATAGTGGAAGGCAATGCAGTGAGGTGTGCTATGTTGCCTCGCTCCATATCTACAAGGCCTTTACAAGCCATGCAGGGTGGCTTTACATGGCCTTGTATATATGGACATCACTGAAGGGGATGATCCGGTGGCGCACAGGCCTTTCAAATGAGCCCCTCAGTGCCTCATTTATGGGGTTTTGTCATAGTACAGTACAGCAAGTCACCTCGCTGCACTGCCTATGTTAAGGTAAAAGGGTAAAAATGGACTGTATTTATCTAATACCATGCATTGTTGTCCTTCCCTCCTGTGCGGTCAATGTTTCTGTAGCCTTACGTCAATGCAGGTACCTGTGTTGTTGGAAGGATTTTTTCCATGCAAGAAGGGTCACCTTCCTGCACAAAAACGAAAACAAGGAGAAATAAAGTAACTTCAACTCATTGTGGGTTTTGGCCCATCCCCAAGTTTATATTGTTTTGTAAATGTTGGAAAGCATCAAAATCCATGGGTTTTACATGGAAAAAACCCACATCCTTCCAGCGAAGAGTAATGGAACGCAGCAATTTGTGCTGCCTTGCCTCACTCTATATCTATGAGGCCATTCAAAGTCCACGGCAATGGCTTTGTGTGACCTCATAAATATGGATTTTGTAGTTTGCGCCGTCGGCGCGTCACACAAAGTGATGCCTTGCTGGAGCATGGGGCTCATAAATATGCCCCTAAATGTGGGAAAGAAAATAAGAAGAAACAATACTATAATTTTGAATTTAAATTGATCAGAACCAAGTTAAACAAGACAAGGAGGAGTGCTTATCAATAAAATAGTTTGAAGACAATTACTTATTGCTTGGTTTTCAAGTCTGTCTGTTCAGGCTCCTATTGTAATAAATCTGAACTTTCACCACTGGAGTCCTTTACCCCACAAGCCGCAGAGGAGTCCAAGCCTTATTCAGGGAGTTGTTATGGGAACTCAAAACAAATAAAATGTAATCAATTGCTTCCCAGTCAGTGCTTTTTTTATCAAGAGGAAAAGTAGTACACACACATCTAAATAGTAATCGCAAATTCAAAAATATACACAGATTTGCAGGTGGTAAGGCTTCTGGTGACACTCACTAAAATACCTCTCACTAACTAGGGTACTCTGTGCTGTAGACACCAGTAACAGTCTCTGCATCAGCCAGCTCTGAACCCTAATGCCATAATGCACCCCTATGTGCTAACACCATATAGTGTGTGAAGTCAATAACAGTCAGGCCTACTATCTTAATCAGGGTGCCATCCAAATAGTTAAAGGCAGAAAAGTGCAAACGCAATCAGCATTGCCAAAAATCAAAATTGTTCCATCTTTCAACAATATTTAGCTCTATGTGAATTGATTCCTTAATAATATTATTATTGACAATAAAGATTTCAGCTTCCAATATAATGCAGTCTGGCAGCTTTAGAGTGGTCTTCCCCCAAACAGTTTTCCTAATTGCCTCCAATTTTGCTGAATTATTTCTGTTGGCCTTAAGACTCTGAGCACTCTATTACTGCCAACCAGGGCTAAAGTGAATGTGCTTCTCCCCTAACATATGGTTTTATTGACTTATCCCCAATTGGTATATTTTATATATTTTTAAGTCCTTAGTAGAGTTCACTACCTGTGCACAGGGCCTGTAAATTAAATGCTACCAGTGGTCCTGCAGCACTGATCCAGAAGCTCTGAGTCGCTCCTTGGAGAGTTGAGACTACAGTTCCCACAATGCACCTGGGCAAATCCTTAACATTAACCTGGAGGCTGGGTCAGCTGGGCTTTTGTTGGTGAAGTTGATACAGGTGACTTCCTGAAGCTCGTTTGTACCTGTGGCTGACAGGGAGTCCACTCCTCAAACTTTTAAAGCAAGGCAAAATCCTCTTTTGTGAAACCTAGAGTGTGCAGCAGGTGACGTCCTTGTGAGTGCAGTCCTTCTTGGTGCCGACCATGGGTACAGCAGGAAATGTATTCCTCTTTGTCATGTTTCCAGGCAGGGATTTGAGCAGCTGAGCTACTAACCCACATTTTGTAGGGTTTCTTGGCTGGCAAGAAGGTGGGTACCCCGTCCAAAGGGGTGCAGGGTGCCACCCTCTGTGATGACCACTTCCCCTGAAGTGTGGCATTTTCTTGTCCCAGAAAGCACTGTACCACAAAAATCAAAATCGAGAAAATGTCTCTAGGAGCTTCAGGTCTGATTAAACCCACCCACAAGTGTGGTAACTTTCCCCTACCCCTCCCTTCCAGCCCCTCTCCTAATTCAATTACAGGAGTTCCCATCTGGCTAGGGGTTCCGGAAGTGGGGGTGGGCTTTTTTCCTGTCCTCACTGTCTTCTCACATTGAAGACCATTTTGGCTACACAGCACCATTACTGTCTTGGCATCTGCAGACAACAGATCTCCTCCCATCAGATGTCTCCTTTGTTTCAGTGCAGGTCACTTTACACCTCATCAAGGCAGCTTGGCTCAGCTTGTCAAAGCCTTGCCAATCAAGAGAGTTTGTTACAGAGCTGAACTGGGTACCTTTAGGAAAGCAGTTCTAAAACATCTTTCCTATAATAGTTATAATAAACCTAACTGTAGCAAGTTTCTGGATGTATTGAAACTATAATTCCTGGACTTTGAAGTATTATTTTCGCTCACTCCTGGCAAAAGTTAGACTTTATTAATGTTAAATAAAGTCTTCCCATGTTAGCCTATGGAAGCTAATGTACTACAATGGGGGAAAACAAAGTTCCCATTTTGCCCCTCAACAGGACATATAAAACATATTTTATAATGTATCTGCTTATTTTAACATGGCACCCTAACCTTGGGGCACCTAGGGCAGACCATAGGGCTGACTTATTTGTAAAAAAATAAGGTAGTTTAAGACTTCGGAACTACCTTTAATTCCAAAGTCGAATTTGGACAGACTTTTATTTTAAAAGCAGGCTGCAAGGCAGGGTTGGCTTTTAAAATTACAGCAAGCTACACAGCAGTGCACACTTAAATGCAATACATCTACTGGGCATCCAAACCTACATGCTCTACTATGTAGTAGAGACTTTCAGGTAGGTTGCCAGTACCAATTGTAATTACACCTAATTACCATATACCTTTTAAGCAGAGCACTGTCCCTGGCCTCGTTAGCAGAGCACAGGGCACAATAAAAGTCAGTACCCACCGGTATCAGCCAAAAAATGACTCTCTCACATGTCACTTATAAAAAGATGGCATTTTTCTGCTCTTAGTCCTGTGTGCCTGCAGCATGTCTCCAATGCATGTCTGGGGAAGGTGACAGGTTGACTTTATTCAGTCCCTCTAAATAGCCACACACAAAGGGAGCTTAGATGTGACTGGGGGGCCATCCTCATCCTGACTGGCCATCCTGAACACAATGGGATGGAGGAGTTGACACTTACACTTGAATAGGTTGTGTTCTGTCACCACGCAAGAGTCTGTATACCCCCCTGTAGTCAGTCTGGAGCTAGAGCTGGGAGGGAGGACCTGTGTGCACTACAAAGGCCCTCTTTTAACTCACCTCCACTTCAAAGGCACAACTGGGTATAAGTACTGGGTCTTTGACCCCACCAAATCCGACACTGATGGACATGTAAAGAACTGCCAGTAGGAAGGGCTGCTATGCCACTGCAAGGACTGCCACTATGCTGGACTGCTTCTCTGGAAGAACTGCTTTTCTGCCATGCTGTCCTACTGTCTGCTACCCTTTCAGAATTCTATAATGTGTTTGTAGAAATATGTTAATAATGAAAGGATTTTTGCAGCAATTTTGATAGAAACATTTGAAATACATATTTGTGAAAGTAAATGCAATAAAACTGAACTTAAGACAATCTTTTCACATGAGAACATTAGTTTAGAAGCAGGTCAGTACCAACAGCACCTATCACCGAAACTGAAGTAATGCAGGTGTGTGGGTGCTTATCATTTTAATTATGGTGCCAATACCAACATGAAGTGAACCAATCTGGGAACCAGTTGTTTCTCCTGGTGTCCCACAAAACTAGACACAACACTTTGTGTTGTCCCTGCTCCTCCTGTGGCACCACACCAAATGTTTAGATTAGTGCAGCAATGCACTGTGAGGCACAACTTTGCCCTATGGCTATACCTTTGCATTTTTGTTTATTTTTAAGGCTCCTGCCTGCATGAATATAATGTTTTCAAAATTGCCCCTCCCTCTCCTGAGGAGAACTAAGGCTGGATCAAAACCAAGGGCATTGCAGAATCCCCAGGTTGTGTGACACAACCATCTCCAGACATGGCTAACACAGCTCTTTATGTACTGGCAAGATAGCCAGCAGCACTCTTCACTTTCCCACTCACAACCATGTGGGTGGATTTGCTGTGAGTTCTGCTCCCTCATCATTGAATTCCACGTTTGACTCCGACTATGATTCGTTGTCGAAATGCATCATAGCAACCATAGATCAGGTACTCCGGAAGATAGTTGACTGTTCGCACAGAACTCGACCCTCTGCACCCTGGTATGACACCATGCTTAAAAAGGAAAAGCTGAGATGTGAAAAGGTAGAATGTATATGGCATGCCAGTTACAAAAATGAGGCAAAGGTGGCTATCAAAGAAGGTGTTAATAAAAAGCAAGTCTGCTTATTAAGGTTAATAAACTCTTCAGCACACAAAATGCTTGCAAAGACGTTTCTTGTATAGGTGATTCCTTAATGTCTCCAACCTGCCTCTCCTGGTCATCGAACTGTGTTAGGCTGTCTAACTATTTTCAGAAAAAAGTGTCAAACATTTGTGATGTATTTAGAAAAACAAAACACCAGCTTGACTGAACAGGATTATCCAAGGTCTGCTTTAAATTCTGAGACTCCTTTACTTTGCTATTTTGATCAAGAATGGTAGGATAAACTGCTAACATCCATCACATTAGGTTCATCTTTTGATCCTATCACTGTGAAAATCTTGAGGCTATTTGCTCCTACCCTCTCCCATATGCTATTTGAAATTGAATTGAATTGAAATTTAATGTGATGCTTATATAGCACATGCTGTCACCCTACAGGTATCCTGGCTCTTCAGACTAAAAAGAATTGACCAGAGTAGAATTAGTTAGGAAAAAAACAGATCAGGGAAAAAGAAAATCAGATCCTAGGAAAGAGCCAGGTTTTGAGACTCTTTCAAAACTCAGTCAAAGAATTAGTTTGTCTGATTTTCTGGGGTAGCTCGTTCCATAGACGGGCACCAACAACATTAAATGCCCTCCCTCCCATCCTAGAAAGTTTAAATTTGGGAATCGTCAGTAGACTGGCACTAGAGGAGTGAAGCTGCGTCTTGGGCTGGTACCAGGTACATTTTTCCTGCGGTGGGTCTGGACCCAGCTCGTGCACCGCTCTGAACACCAGGCAGAGTGACTTAAAGTAGACCCTTTCCTTGATAGGCAGCCAGTGTAGATCTCTCAGGGCCAGGGTGGTAGATGAGCGCCACTGCCTATCAAGCACCAGTTTTGCTGCAGTAGATTGGACTCTCTGGGATGTATGACATTACAACGCATGCATTTACATTGCATGCCTTTACAACGTAAGTATTACAACGCAGTCCATTACAGCGCATAGTGCTTTGGGGTGCTGGATAGTGAATAGTTTAATTTACTATTCCAACTCCAATCCCCGTGGACACTAGGGAAGGTTATTGGATAGTAAATTAACCTATTCCCTATCCTATAGCGCCCCCCAGAGCAATGCGTTGTAATAGTTTGCGTTGTAATGGTTGCGTTGTAAAGGCTCTGCGATGTAAAAGTTGCGTTGTAAGTGTTGTTCACCGACTCTCTGCAATCCCTGAATGATGTATTGTGGAGCCCCCAGATACAGGGAATTGCAGTAGCCCAGCCTGTTTATCACTGTGCTCCTTACAACCAGGGAGCGCTACTCTTTTGGTAGTAGTGGGAGCATCTGACGTAGCATACGCATTAGGGAGAAGCACACACTGGCGGTCTTATTTGCCTGTGACTCCATCTGAAGATTGTCATCAATCAGAACCCCAGATTGCCTACCTTGCTCACCGGAGTCAGTGGTTCCTCCTCAGGAGTAAGTCTAAACTCAAATGGTAGATGTTTGGACATCCTGGCAGAGGAACAGTACACCACCTCAGTCTTCCCACCGTTAAATTGTAGGGAGTCTTCTGAGCCAGCCAGCCATCCGACGCATACATTGCTGGAACATGTCCAGAGATACTGCATGTTCTCCTTCAAAGGAGAATGCCAGTTGTGTATCATCGGCATAATTGACTAGGTTGACTCCAAAAGATTTAATAATCGGGAACAGGGGCTGCAGATAGACATTGAAAAGAATAGGGCTGATCGCAGAGCCCTGTGGCACCCCATGGATTTCCGGGGATTTGCTGGAGAAAAACGGTGCCAAGGTAACTACCTGCTGTCTCCCCGCTAGATAAGACTGAAGCCATTGCAACGCCTGTCCTTTCACCCCTATCCTCTCCAATATCTCCACTAAGATTAAATGGCTCACCGTGTCGAATGCGGCTGACATATCGAGGAGCACTAGAACAGTGGCATTCCCGTTGTCGGCTCGCATGCGCAGGTTGTCCAGCATGGTGGTCAAAGCCGTCTCAGTCCCATGACCTGGGCGAAACCCAAATTGGTCTCTATCAAGCAAGTGATTGTCCTCCAGAAAGCACAATAGTATCCTGCTAACTTACTTTTCCAGGATTTTAACTGGATATGGCAGGAGAGAGATGGGTCTGAAACTTGCAGGGATTGACGCGTTCAGGGAGAGCTTTTTAATCAGTGGAGTCACCCCTGCTTGATTCCAGCCCTCCGGGACAAATCCTTCTTATAAGGAATGATTGCAAATCTGCCGCAGCCAGGGGAAGGTTTCTCGGCCAAATGTCTTCCAGATTTTATGGGAGAGGGGATCAAGGGGGGACTACGAGGACACACTGTGCGCCACACTATTGAAATCAGCATCAGTGAGGGTCTGAAAATTATCTAGGGCCGTTAGCTGTTGTAGGTCTTCATCCATCATTTGATCCGAGTTATCTTGACCATCGATATTTTTAGGATGGAGTGTACCGATAATTTTGGCAATCTTGCTTTGAAAATAAGAGGCAATCTCATCACACAGTTTTTGCAATGTTGCCACTTTATTATTCAGAGAAGTAGGGGAGAAAAGATCCTTAACGATCTTAAAAAGCGCTTTTGTCCCATTCAGCACTTGTGTAATAGATGCAGCGTAAAAGTCTGCCTTAGACTTAAGTATGAGCTCTTTGTATTTCAACTGTGCTAATCTCAAGTCTTTCTTGTCTTCCTCAAGGTAGCTCTTTCTCCACTTCCTCTCTGCCTTCTTGCGAATCATACGCAACTGTTTCAATTCTTCATTATACCAGGGAGCCATAATTTTGTTCCTGTTTTTTAGCTTCTTTACTGGGATTACCTGATTCAAAATATTGGTTATATAGCTGGAATAGATTTTATAATTTTCCTCTACAGTCACAGTGGGTGTAAAGTGGTTAGCATCTGGGGCAGTCACATGGGTTCTAGTTTTACCTAATTTTGCCCATTCCCTGCCTCTCCGATAAGTCTTTGAATGACTAGTGTTCTCCTCCGGACAAGGTAGCCTAATATTACAATGAATTAAATAATGGTCAGTCCCGTTTTGTATTATATTTAACACATTAGTATAGATTGATTGGCGAACAGTAAATCAAGAGTGTGCCCCCCTTCATGGGTGGAATGTTCCACCAACTGTGATAGATTGAAATTTGCGCATGTGTGCCTCACATCTCTCAGATGGCTGCTTAGATTTCCGTCCTCCCTAAGATTAAAATCTCCTAGTATAATCATTCTGAAGTGTGACAAGGTTAGGTTAGTGATAGTATCCAAGAGAGTTTGGTATTGCGTAGTATATCCCGGGGGCCTATAGCATAACAATCCTGTGAGTAGGCTACCTCTGGGTGCCTGCAGCGAGAAGCCCATAAGCTCCATCCTCACCAACTCATCTATCGTCAGAGACACAATATTCAACTCCTCCTTAAAAATCACTCCCGCTCCTCCACCTCTGCCCATTGTTCTAGGCTTATGAAGAATTTTATATCCATTAAGACAGGCAAGTCCTATTTCCACCACCGACTCTGCTCTAGTCCATGTCTCTGTTAAAAACAATGCGTCCATCTTCAGATCTTCAATCCGACCTGAAGCCTCCGCAAAATGGTGATGGAGTGGCAGAGTGGATTAAAGAACGGTGATGGATTAAACCCAGATCTGTTGACTGGGTGTGAGTGTTTGATTGGTTCAGTTGTTCCGTCCATCACCATCCCCTTTTGTACCGCTTTGTTTGCCATAAGTTGGCAGGGTATGCTCAGACATGAGTCCCTTGCTCACTTTGGCACTGGATCAATCAATCAATCAATCAATGACATTTATAGAGCGCGCTACATACCCGTAGGGTCTCAAGGCGCTGGGGGAGGGGGGGGTGCCGCTACTGCTCGAACAGCCAGGTCTTCAGCTTCTTCCTGAAGGAGAGGTGGTCTCGGGTCAGGCGTAGGTCGGCCGGGAGGGAGTTCCAGGTCTTGGCGGCCAGGTAGGAGAAGGACCTTCCTCCTGTAGTCGCTCTTCGGATGCGGGGGACGGCGGCGAGGGCGTGGTTGGCTGATCTGAGGTGGCGTTTGGGAGCGTAGAAGTTGATGCGGCTGTTGAGGTAGCTCGGGCCTTGGTCGTGTAGGGCTTTGTGTGCGTGGGTGAGGAGGCGGAAGGTGATTCTTTTGTTGACGGGGAGCCAGTGAAGGTCTCTCAGATGTCCGGAGATGTGGCTGGTTCGTGGGATGTCGAGGATGAGTCTGGCTGAGGCGTTCTGGATCCGCTGGAGTCTCTTCTGGAGCTTGGCGGTGGTACTGGCGTAGAGGGCGTTGCCGTAGTCCAGTCGGCTGGTGACGAGGGCCTGGGTGACGGCTTCCTGGTCTCGGTGGGGATCCACCAGAAGATCTTCCGTAGCATGCGTAGGATGTTGAAGCACGCCGAGGAGACGTTGTTGACTTGCCTGGTCATGGAGAGGGAGGAGTCCAGGATGAAGCCCAGGTTGCGTGCATGGTCTGTCGGTTTGGGTGCGGTGCCCAGGGCGGGAGGCCACCAGGAGTCGTCCCAGGCGGAGGGTGAAGAGCCCAGGATGAGGACCTCTGTCTTGTCAGAGTTCAGTTTCAGGCGGCTGGTCGTCATCCACTCGGCTACCTCTTTCATCCCTTCGTGTAGGTTGGCTCTGGCGGTGGCGGGGTCGTTGGTCAGGGAGAGGATCAGCTGGGTGTCGTCGGCGTAGGAGATTATGCTGAGGTTGTGTTGTCGTGCGATGGCCGCGAGGGGGCTCATGTAGACGTTGAAGAGGGTGGGGCTCAGAGAGGATCCTTGAGGGACGCCGCAGATGACTTCGGAGGCCTCTGACTTGTACGGTGGTAGGCGGACTCTCTGAGTTCTTCCGTCGAGGAAGGAGATGATCCATTCCAGCGCCTTGTCCTGGATTCCGACGTTGCTGAGGCGCTGTACTAGGGTGCGGTGGCAGACAGTGTCGAATGCCGCGGAGAGGTCTAGGAGGATGAGGGCCGCTGTTTCTCCGTTGTCCATCAGGGCTCGGATGTCATCGGTGGCGGCGATGAGGGCGGTCTCGGTGCTGTGATTGGCTCGGAAGCCGGACTGTGAAGGGTCGAGGGATCCATTCGTCTCGAGGAAGGCGGCCATCTGCTTGTTGACGGTCTTCTCGATGACTTTGGCTGGAAACGGGAGGAGCGAGATGGGGCGGTAGTTCTTGAGTTCGGTGGGGTCCGCTGTTGGTTTCTTGAGTAGAGCGCTGAGTTCGGCGTGTTTCCAGCTCTCTGGGAAGGTGGCGGTGTTGAAGGATGTGTTGATGATGTCTCGCAGGTGGGGTGCGATGACAGCGTCGGCCTTGTTGAAGACGTGGTGAGGGCAGGGGTCGGTTGGTGATCCGGAGTGGATGGAGTTCATTGTGCGGATGGTGTCTTCGGTGCTGATCGGGGTCCAGGCGTGGAGGGTGGTGGTGGGGGGTGGTTGTTCGGTCATGGTGTGCGTTGGTTGGTTGTTGAAGCTGTTGTGTATGTCCGCGATCTTGTTGTGGAAGTATGAAGCGAGGGAGTTGCAGAGGTCTTGCGATGGGGTGATGTCGTTGTTTCCTGCGCTGGGGTTGGATAGCTCTTTCACGATGTTGAAGAGTTCCTTGCTGTTGTGTGCGTTGTTGTCCAGCCGGTCCTTGAATGCAGTTTTCTTGGCGGCGCGGATCAGCTGGTGGTGCTTCCGAGTGGCCTGCTTGAGGGTGGTCCTGTTGTCCGGTGTGGGTTCCCTTCTCCAGACTTTCTCGAGGGCTCGGCAGTTCTTCTTGGAGCTCTTGAGTTCGTCGGTGAACCACGGGGCTTTCTTGCTGCCGGGTCTGCTGGGCGGGGTCCTCAGCGGGGCGAGCTCGTCCGCGCAGTTGCTGATCCACTTCGTGAGGTTGTCGGCGGCCTGGCTGGGGTTCCCTGAGCTGGCAGGAGGGTGCTGGCTCAGGGAGGTGGCGAGCTGGTCTGCTGAGATCTTGTTCCAGCTTCTGCGGGCGGCCTGTTGCTGGTGGTGGTGGGTCGTCGTTCTCTTGAAGGTGAAGTGGACGCAGCTGTGGTCCGTCCATTGAAGCTCTGTGGCGTGGCTGAAGTTGATGTCTGTGCTGGAGGAGAAGACTGCGTCGAGTGTGTGTCCGGCAAGGTGGGTGGGGGTGGACACCAGCTGCTTGAGTCCAAGATTGGCGAGGTTGTCGAGCAGGGTGCTGGTGTTGCGGTCGTTGTTGTTCTCCAGATGGAAGTTGAGGTCTCCCAGGAGGATGTAGTCAGCGGAGGGGAGGGCATGCGGGCTGACGAAGTCGGCGATGTCCTCGCTGAATGGGGTGCGTGGTCCCGGGGGTCGGTAGATCAGGGTGCCTCTGAGGGTGGTGTTCGGGTTGGTGTGGATCTGGAAGTGCAGGTGTTCGGCGCTGGTCAGGGTGTTGTCGGTGCTGGTCGTGAGACGGATGGTGTTCCTGTGGATGATGGCGATGCCTCCTCCCATCTGGTTGGCGTTGCGGTCCCTCCGGACGATCTTGTAGCCCTCTGGGATGGCGATGGCGATGTCGGGAGCTGAAGATGCGTTCATCCAGGTCTCTGTGAGGAAGGCAACGTCAGGGGCTGTGGCGTCTAGGAGGTTCCAGAGCTCGATGGCGTGTCTGTGGACGGAGCGGGTGTTGAGCAGGATGCACTTGAGGTGGGTGCTGCTGGTGTTTGACTTGGCGGGTGCTGGAGCGAGGCAGGTCCGGATGCAGGAGAATTTGCAGGCGTGGCAGCTGAAAGGTCCGTGGGTGCGTCGTGGTGTGGCTTGGTGGCAGTCTGGAAGTCGGCCGGTGTTGAGTGCGATGAGGGTGACGGCGGAGTACGTCAGGCGGGTAGGTCGGGGTCTTCGTGGGCCAGGGGTCCTGGCGCTGGGCGCCGTCTGGTCGCGGACGGGCGCAGACGGGCTTACCTTTGGCGCGCCTTCGGCGCACAATCGGCGCATCCGCTGCGCGTGACCGCTGCGCGTGACCGCTGCGCGTTCGCACGGTCGCCATTTAAGGCGAAGTGCGCGGGTGGGCGGAGCAGCTGGGAGGCGGGAGCGGGGAGGGAACAGAAGAAAAAAAGGGCGGGGCAAATGGCGGTGGCGGGAAGCGGGAAGCGGCGAGGTAGGCGGGCAAACAGGAAGGAGACTGAGACACGGCACAGGGACTACACCAAATGAGACAGGCACAAATGGAGGGCAAAACAAATGGCAGAAACAGTGAGAGAAACGATGTCACGGCACGAGTAAACACAAGCACAAATGGAGGGCAAAACAATGGCAAAAACAGTGAGAGAAACGATGTCACGGCACGAGTAGACACAAGCACAAATGGAGGGCAAAACAATGGCAAAAACAGTGAGAGAAACGATCACACGGCACAGAAAAATGCAAGCACAAATGGAGGGCAAAACAATGGCGAAAACCAATGGGGAGCGACCAGGCGGCAGCGAGGCCGGCGGCGAGGCAGCAAGGCAGGCAAGGGGCACACGCAGCAGCTGGTGGCCGTGCGGCGCGGGGGTGTCCCACAAGTGGGTCACACTCACCTGCGTCGCACGGTCGCCATTTAAGGCCAAGTGCGCGGGTGGGCGGAGCAGCTGGGAGGCGGGAGCGGGGAGGGAACAGAAGAAAAAAAGGGGCGGGGCAAATGGCGGTGGCGGGAAGCGGGAAGCGGCGAGGTAGGCGGGCAAACAGGAAGGAGACTGAGACACGGCACAGGGACTACACCAAATGAGACAGGCACAAATGGAGGGCAAAACAAATGGCAGAAACAGTGAGAGAAACGATGTCACGGCACGAGTAAACACAAGCACAAATGGAGGGCAAAACAATGGCAAAAACAGTGAGAGAAACGATGTCACGGCACGAGTAGACACAAGCACAAATGGAGGGCAAAACAATGGCAAAAACAGTGAGAGAAACGATCACACGGCACAGAAAAATGCAAGCACAAATGGAGGGCAAAACAATGGCGAAAACCAATGGGGAGCGACCAGGCGGCAGCGAGGCCGGCGGCGAGGCAGCAAGGCAGGCAAGGGGCACACGCAGCAGCTGGTGGCCGTGCGGCGCGGGGGTGTCCCACAAGTGGGTCACACTCACCTGCGTCGCACGGTCGCCATTTAAGGCCAAGTGCGTGGGTGGGCGGAGCAGCTGGGAGGCGGGAGCGGGGAGGGAACAGAAGAAAAAAAGGGGCGGGGCAAATGGCGGTGGCGGGAAGCGGGAAGCGGCGAGGTAGGCGGGCAAACAGGAAGGAGACTGAGACACGGCACAGGGACTACACCAAATGAGACAGGCACAAATGGAGGGCAAAACAAATGGCAGAAACAGTGAGAGAAACGATGTCACGGCACGAGTTAACACAAGCACAAATGGAGGGCAAAACAATGGCAAAAACAGTGATAGAAACGATGTCACGGCACGAGTAGACACAAGCACAAATGGAGGGCAAAACAATGGCAAAAACAGTGAGAGAAACGATCACACGGCACAGAAAAATGCAAGCACAAATGGAGGGCAAAACAATGGCGAAAACCAATGGGGAGCGACCAGGCGGCAGCGAGGCCGGCGGCGAGGCAGCAAGGCAGGCAAGGGGCACACGCAGCAGCTGGTGGCCGTGCGGCGCGGGGGTGTCCCACAAGTGGGTCACACTCACCTGCGTCGCACGGTCGCCATTTAAGGCCAAGTGCGCGGGTGGGCGGAGCAGCTGGGAGGCGGGAGCGGGGAGGGAACAGAAGAAAAAAAGGGGCGGGGCAAATGGCGGTGGCGGGAAGCGGGAAGCGGCGAGGTAGGCGGGCAAACAGGAAGGAGACTGAGACACGGCACAGGGACTACACCAAATGAGACAGGCACAAATGGAGGGCAAAACAAATGGCAGAAACAGTGAGAGAAACGATGTCACGGCACGAGTAAACACAAGCACAAATGGAGGGCAAAACAATGGCAAAAACAGTGAGAGAAACGATGTCACGGCACGAGTAGACACAAGCACAAATGGAGGGCAAAACAATGGCAAAAACAGTGAGAGAAACGATCACACGGCACAGAAAAATGCAAGCACAAATGGAGGGCAAAACAATGGCGAAAACCAATGGGGAGCGACCAGGCGGCAGCGAGGCCGGCGGCGAGGCAGCAAAGCAGGCAAGGGGCACACGCAGCAGCTGGTGGCCGTGCGGCGCGGGGGTGTCCCACAAGTGGGTCACACTCACCTGCGTCGCACGGTCGCCATTTAAGGCCAAGTGCGCGGGTGGGCGGAGCAGCTAGGAGGCGGGAGCGGGGAGGGAACAGAAGAAAAAAGGGGCGGGGCAAATGGCGGTGGCGGGAAGCGGGAAGCGGCGAGGTAGGCGGGCAAACAGGAAGGAGACTGAGACACGGCACAGGGACTACACCAAATGAGACAGGCACAAATGGAGGGCAAAACAAATGGCAGAAACAGTGAGAGAAACGATGTCACGGCACGAGTAAACACAAGCACAAATGGAGGGCAAAACAATGGCAAAAACAGTGAGAGAAACGATGTCACGGCACGAGTAGACACAAGCACAAATGGAGGGCAAAACAATGGCAAAAACAGTGAGAGAAACGATCACACGGCACAGAAAAATGCAAGCACAAATGGAGGGCAAAACAATGGCGAAAACCAATGGGGAGCGACCAGGCGGCAGCGAGGCCGGCGGCGAGGCAGCAAGGCAGGCAAGGGGCACACGCAGCAGCTGGTGGCCGTGCGGCGCGGGGGTGTCCCACAAGTGGGTCACACTCACCTGCGTCGCACGGTCGCCATTTAAGGCCAAGTGCGCGGGTGGGCGGAGCAGCTGGGAGGCGGGAGCGGGGAGGGAACAGAAGAAAAAAAGGGGCGGGGCAAATGGCGGTGGCGGGAAGCGGGAAGCGGCGAGGTAGGCGGGCAAACAGGAAGGAGACTGAGACACGGCACAGGGACTACACCAAATGAGACAGGCACAAATGGAGGGCAAAACAAATGGCAGAAACAGTGAGAGAAACGATGTCACGGCACGAGTAAACACAAGCACAAATGGAGGGCAAAACAATGGCAAAAACAGTGAGAGAAACGATGTCACGGCACGAGTAGACACAAGCACAAATGGAGGGCAAAACAATGGCAAAAACAGTGAGAGAAACGATCACACGGCACAGAAAAATGCAAGCACAAATGGAGGGCAAAACAATGGCGAAAACCAATGGGGAGCGACCAGGCGGCAGCGAGGCCGGCGGCGAGGCAGCAAGGCAGGCAAGGGGCACACGCAGCAGCTGGTGGCCGTGCGGCGCGGGGGTGTCCCACAAGTGGATTCAAGCAAGCCTGGCTGAAGACGGCTGAAATGCCAGAAACCGGTCAGAGGAAGCTTGTTTCCGGTCCAGGGAAGGCATGGCTTGGCAGTTCGGGCTGGCCTGTTGCCATGAGGCACAGGGTCAGAGTGATTTGCATATGGCCATGTCTGAACTGGGGTGGCAGAGTGGGCTAAAGAACGGTGATGGATTAAACCCAGATCTGTTGACTGGGTGTGAGTGTTTGGTTCAGATGCTCCATCATCACCACCCCCTTTTGTACCACATTGTAAATGCTGCGCATCCATGGTGGCGGAGGCATGGCACACACTAATGGTGCATCCCTGCTGATATGCAGGGATATGCCAGTTATTGTAAATCTGCCCACATGTTACGTATGTCGGGACTTCAATCAATATGGATCGTCAGCCATATTTGCAGTAGAAATTCAGCATAATGGTCCCATGCATAGGATTAAATCACTGTGCCACCTGCCTTTCACTGCCCCAACTTCATTGCTCTGAGAATAGGCAGCTGTGTGTTTGCTGTCCGTGCCGCAGCACTTTGGATAATCTGCACACACATTTTTGACTTTGCAGCCTGCTTTTGCCTTTCAGAAAAGGCTTGAAAACCAGGCTCTGTTCTCTTTTAGGTAGGACGTTCTCATCCTTTGTTTTCTACTAGGGTTCTCTGAGTGCCGGGACACCTTTTAGGTAATATATTGCTTCAGAAACCTTATTTACAATAAATTAGATTTTCGCCGCCATGACATGAGAACAGACTTAACTGCCTGCCCCTGTGACAGCAGATCACAGCAATCAGAACTCCATATAATCTTATTTGGTGATTTATATAAAGCAGAACGAACAAGATACATTTTACACATTTTTAAATATCATCATTTTAGACAATGTAGAGTGGTGTTTAGCTTTCTGAAGAAACTTGGCATCCTGCATACACGTTTCCTAGTAGCCAGCCACCTGTGGGGTTGCATGAGGAAAAGGACACTTACCTCTTAGTAATTTCAAGTATCAAAGAGATGTACTTGAGAGCAAAAGGACATTGTAGAGTGGTATTTTATCGCATGGTAGGGTTAAGTTTGGGTATCTGATTTGAAAGGCATTGTAAAACCCGTGGGGGGGTCAAACGACTAGCACTTTGGTTTTATTTTTAAGTATTAAATATTTTTATGAAGTATGATACAAAACTTTATTTCCTTAGGCTGGAGTTTTACAATGGATTTATGAATTGTATATTTTATGATGAACTGTACTGTAAGTTTTATGATGATGATGACATGAGAACAGAGTGTACGCAGTAATGCTCTTGTCGTTATAGCTCTCCCCTGGAGATTGGCAAAAGGGAGCACACAGCATCCTCGTTGTTCCACTGGGGCACTTCTCTTCCCCAGGGGTTGATAAGTGGTTCAGAAGAGGGAAGCATTCAGCTCTCAGGTGCAGCATTCCTATCCTCTCAGTCATGCCTTCCCCAGAGGTGTAAAGTGGGAAAAATGGGGAGCGCCACCTATGCCCCTTTTGCTGGCATTCTCAATATTTTGTCCCTTGTGTGGGAAATTTGATGAACCACCCAGCATGGGAATGGACTTCTTGGCCCTTAATCCTTGGAGATACAAGGAGCAGCCTCATCATGAATGGCTAGATCAAAGGTTGAGCATCTCTCTGACACTGTGAGGCCAAAATGGATGGGGCATTCTACATTTTGCTTTTGGTGGTATTCTCTAGCCACCAGGAGACTCACTTTAGAGACCCTGGACTCTAAAATGTTTTGTTTTTTCAGGAGCTGGATTTTTAACTGTTCCACCTCTGATGAAGGAGAGCTCAGTGCCAACTTTCCTGCCTTTGAATCCTCCTAGTGGTGTTGGTAAGGCTTCTCCTATTGCTCCCGCACCCAGCTGTGTTGCCCCCTGAAATAAGTGGCTGTGCAGGGACCCCGGATCTGCTTCTCTGTCTGGGCTCCTGTTACTTCTCTTTGTCACAGGTTATTTCTCAGCAGAACCTTACAGCCATCAGAACAGATTAACCTCCTTGTCTGCACTCCCCAAGCCCCACAATCACTTGGTTACTAGCACTGTGTCTGTGTGTCCAGTAGGAATCAGGGAGTCCTGCTTTCATGGTTGTCCCCTCACAAGACCAGTCAACAGAATTTGCATTTCATGAGTCCTTCGTGGCACAAGACACTGCAGCAATACAAATCATGAGTGCTGTTCTTTTGAAAATTTATGAATCACAATGCACATGGCAACCTTATATTACAAAGGTTTTTCATCTAAAAACCGAAATGCTATTTAGCAACACATAAATACTCTTTAGATGGATTCTGGGAAATGTATGTCATTGAAGCCACGTGCTGGGGGTACTTAAAAGCAAAGTGATTAATTGAACAACTACTTACATGTGAACAAGGCCACAAGCCGTAACAAGTCAGGAAATGAACTATCTGGCTGCAGTCTCTCTGAAATTAAATAAGCAAAAGGTTGCTTCATAAAAGTGTGGCATGGCATTTTTGTGGATATATATATATATATATATATATATATATATATATATATATATATATATATATATATATATATATATATATATATATATATATATATATATATATATATATATATATATATATATATACGGTCTCCTGTGCTTGTTTACAAACAATACCCCCTTGGTAGGCCTGTTCCAGAGGGCATTAAAAAAGAAAAGGAGGGTTTGCCAGGGGGCCACCTCTTAATGCTCTATAGAGACCCAGGGACAACCACCCCCCCCCCCCCAGGGATTTATAATTATGATGGAGAGAGGCCAAGCAGACTCCCCTCAATGGGCTCAAGGGAGTGCTGGGTCCACTACTTCCCCAGGGGTTAATTTGTTTTTTTAGGTGTAGGCGCAGGACACCATGGGCCTCAGGTACCACCCCCTCCCCGGGGCCAAAGACATATTTAAAACTGTGAGGGGGGCTGTGAGGCCTCCATCCCAGGCCATTTAGAGCTTCATGGACCACCAGCTCCCTGAAGCCAGCCCATGAAAAGTAATGGAAGGGGGCCGCGTGCCCCCCTCTTAGAGCCAATAATGGCCTTAGAGACCCTAAACCCCCCCCCCCCAAAGGGCGCGCCTGCTATTTCCTGAGGTGCCCATCTTGGTCCCTGGTACCAAAGAAGGCCTGTGGAGGGGGGCTACATGGCCCCTCACCGCAATTGCATTGAGGCTGGATCTTGGGGCCCTTGGAGCCAAAGTGTGCCTGTAGAGGGGGCCAGATGCACACACGATCACTGAAGATATTTTCTTGTGGTCCATTACACAGCTGTAGTGTGGAATAGACACTGGATATTTACCGAACAAGGTAGCGCTTACTAACTAACCAGTAGAAAGTACCTCAATTGGATAGAAATTTGGTGAAAAACTGTGGACTCTCGTTGGAAAAAAGGGCACATGAGCTTCTGTTCTGTTCTTAATTCACTTGTGTGGTCAGGATAACAAAAAAGTTATGGTAGAAAGAACATTTAGAGAGTAAAAAACATTCTGAGCAGCACACCTGCTTATTGGCCAGCTAAGCACAAGAAAAAGGAGCACACAAATAACAAAAAGGGGGGAGCCTCTGGCCTGGTACTGATGTGATTTGAGCCAAAGCGTTCCAGGATGCTCTTACTGACTGCAGCTCTTAAGATAGCAGCAAGCCTCCTGAAGTATTCTGGGGCACAGCTCAGCCCCACAACTAACTTTTAGAACAGCACTGTTAAAGCTTGATGGAAGCCAGTCATGCACAACACTTTCCTGAGTAGACCATGGCTCCAATCGCATCAACCACGTCCAACAAAGTCATCCACAGTGAACCGCAAGAAGGGAATCCACTACCCGAAAGTCGTGGATCTTGAATAAACATCCCACTGCTTCATTGTATTTCCTAGTTCATTGCATAGCACCACAATTTGTCCTGTCGCACCATGTCAACGCTGTCAGCTACCCAGCCAAAACTGCCTTCAGTCACGGAGCATGATGGGAGATCACGTGACCCCCACAATGCTTAAGAGGATCTTAGGATCTTGGGAATTGTTGGTATTACTTATTTAGCTTTCGTCAGGGAGCGCTATGGAGATTAGGGGGTTCATTTTAAAATCTTGTAATGAATAGAATCAGAATAGTCTCATGCAATACTAATGGCATCAATAATAATAATAAATGTAGATCTATTATAGCATGGCTGAAAGAATCAAAGGCGCATGGGATCCTTCTTCAGGAGACCCACCTGTAAGCTTCGGCCAAAGCTCCGTGAATGCCAGGATGTATATCTTAGGCTTTTTTTGCATCAGCTTGTGCTGCAGTTCGGGGGGGTTACAATTCTTTTTACTATTAAATTCGTGGGTGAAATTATACAGGTCATGCAAGATCACAAAGATAGATGGGCTAGGTTCAGCTTGAAACTGTACGATCATGTTATTCATTTGATCAGTTTTTATGGGCCAATTGAATACGACTTAACATCATTAGGTGAAATTTACAACGTGCTGATACCCCTTACAGGACTGATTTTCATTGGAGGAGATTTCAATCTCCTTCAACGGGTTGGATGGGACTGCCCTTAGTCTAACAAACATCAGAATAAACTCAAATCAGCTCAGGTTTTGCAAGTCTTCTACGAGAGTTTGCACTAGTTGATCCATGGGGGGCAGACTACCCTACCAGATGGTACTATACCTGCTCCTCCAAATGTTTTAACTCTGCATAACGTATTGACTATTTTTTAATATCACACAACTGGAAATAGGTAGGGACAGATATTATGTCAAAGCACTTCTCAGACCATTCTGTCCCATACATAGCTCTCAAATTATCCGACTCTGGTATGGCAAGGCCACGTAAGTTCTTTGATAAATCCTTACTGACACTGACACAGGTTTGCAGTCATGTACATTCGTCTGGTGGAGTACAGGCAGCAGAACGCCAATACACAACCATCAGGCCCGGACTGGCAATGCCGGGCACCGGGCAACCATCCACTCTGTCTAGGAGGCTTGTAAATCATTTATTAGGGGGAGGTAATATCTTATAGTGCTCAGTGCAATAGCGTAAGGGAAGAGGAAATTCGGGCTCTTCATTCTGAGCTTGAGCAATCCAGGTGGCTGAATTCCAGGGTCTGTATGAAAGCATCCAAGCATAGACTGGCTGAAGCTAGTCAAAGGCTGCAGGAATATTTTCTTTCTCAGGATATAGTGAACTACCGCACTTGTTTTCAGAAACATTATGAAGAGAACGAGCATACTGGCTGCCTCCTGGCATGGTAATCAAAAAAGAATTTGAATTTATGAACTAATTAAGAGATTTGGGAAGAGATCTCTAATTATTAAGTTTAAAATTTCGACCGAATAGGAAATGTTGTTGTGGAGCATTATGGTCAGTTTTATTCTTCGGACTGCAATCCTTTTTCCCTAGTAATAGAGACCTTTCTTCAATCTATAGTACTTCCTTCTCTCGAAAATGATACTCAACTAATGATTGAAGCCCCCATTACAAAGGACAACATTTTAGAAGCTAAACAACTGTTCATGAGTGCTAAAACTTGTTGCAACGATGGTATACCTTCTGAGTTTTCTAAAATCTTTGCCCACTAACACCAATTTTTTAATACAAGCATTAGATTATGATTCTAACAACAATGTTCCAGCAGCCATCATTGTGCTAGATGCCAAAAAGGCATTCAACTGTGTGCCGTGGGACGTCCTCGTTATGATTCTTTGGCAGATTGGCATCGCCCCAAAGTTGTTAAACTAGTGAGGAATCTTTACCCTAAGGCTACGATAATGGTCAATACACAGTTGGCTGGAGTTATTTCCATCTCTTGGGGCACGAGGCAAGGGTATACAATGTAACCCGTACTTTTCACTCTTTTTATCTTAACTTTTGCGACGGCCCTTAGGCAAGATCCTGAGATTTGGCCACCACTGCCTGATGCTCCTAAGCTGAAGTTATTTGATGATTATATTATTTTGTATTTGGCTGGAAATAACTGCAATATAGACAATGCCTTTTGTAGAGTCCAGCTGCTCTCAGAAATCAGAAGCTATAAAATTTACCAGGCCAAGTCCGAGGTGCTTCTTTACCATTGTCCCCACGGGATTCTTCCTATCGAAGTGCGGCATAATTTTTCAGCAGCTCGCCTTGTAAGATATCTAGATATCTTTATATCTAATGACATTGCCAATCAGTTCAAATTGTTATTCTACCACTGTTAGCAAAGTTCGGGGGCTTTTAAATAAGTGGCATAATTTACCAGTATCTATTATTAGACTTACGGACATTTTTTAAATGTTGATTCTCACCCTATTTCTTTTTCTTTTTTCCAACATTAATATTTTGGTTAAACAGCCATTTTTTCCTAAAATAGATGAACTATTTCGCAAGTTTTTATGGCAGTGGAAAAAACTTTGGACAATGTTACAGATGCTACAGATGTCAGTTGCCAACGAAGGGTTAGCACTCCATTGTAATAAGAACTACTATAAAGCAGCCTTTTTTGACTGGCTGAATCATACAGCATCAGGGGTACCCCAATGAGTTGCTTTTACCTCCAGTATATGTTCAAGGAACAGAGTGCGCTTGGACGGTCCTTTTTGAAAATTCTTAAATTACCCAAACACCCACGATATAAAATTCCACATATAGTGGTAAGGAGATTTCGACAATTACTAGTTGAATACTGCTCCTGATTGACCAATCTGTCTGTTGCTTCATTTGAAATTATATTTGAAGGCCTATCCCTTCTGAACAAGATTATTAGGAAATGGAAAAAGGCAGAGTATTGGATTTTGGATCATTTTCTTTTGGGATGAAAATGGGCATAGATATCTGAGGACAGGGAAAATGTTATGACCAATCTGAAATTCTCCTTCCTACAAATTTATGAACATCTTCGGATGTACGCAGACACTGACAAAGATTATTTTAGTAGAGCACATTTCGGAATGAAGCTTGTAGTCGTTGGCAGCTGGCATCAACTGCTATATTCGTACATTTTTGAGTCTACGGCTGCGTTAGCCTTCTCCTCATTGTCATCACTTTTTGAAGGTAGTATGGATTATCCAAGCTGGCAGTGGTATAATCTTATATCTCAAAAAGCCATATGTGGTGTCAATTTAAAAATGTGCCCGATATTATACCCAACATTTCATCAGATTAATGTACCCATCTGTGTTGACTAACTGCCTTTGATGCTGGTATGTCTGTGGGGATGGGGCCCACATAATATTTCTCTGTCCAAAATTAAGTACTTTCTGGGATAACGTAATGGAGGGGTTAAATCACAAATTACAAATACTATTCAAACCCGACTTACAAGGAACACTATTTGGTATCATTCCTATTGAGTGTTCATTAACACTATGTCAACAACAACTATTTATATCGGGTCACTAATAGCCAATCGTTGATCTTGCAGAGATGTTATTTAGTGTATATACCATGGTTTGAGCTCCAGGTTGAAAGCTAAAGGAATTTGCGCTCCATTCTAGGAGGGTTTGAATTTAAGGAGGGCAACGATTAAGCCATTGGTATTTGGAGTCTGTTTGATTAATCAAGGGTGTGTATTGCTGAACTGGTCCTGCTTGTACAACTGTATTTTCTACACCTTGATTATCAAAATAAAGATAAAAAAGAAGCACTTATAAATATAAACATAGCAGGTACCGCAGGTGAAGCTCAAATTCTGTAAAGGACAAATGATCCTAACTTGTAGGCTTGGCAAAGGCAAAGCAAGTGTGTTTTCTCAGAAATTCCACATTGAAATAAAATGAAATCCTTAGTGGATGTGAATGCATCGCTGATCTATTCGTGAGCAATCTGTATGTGACTGTGACAAGTGGGTTCTTTCTTGCCCTCTCCTAGTGAGAGCAGAGTCCATGGTTCTCCCTTTAAAATTGCTATGAATATGCAAAGGTCTTCTTGCCTTTTCCCAGGAAGATAGACAGCCTACCAAAAGCCCCCAGTGCATTTCCTGCCAATTTAGGTGGCATGTTCTTGATGCAGAGGAATATGAGCACAACTTCACCACAGAAAAAAAGCACTTACTTCACATAGTTAAGAAGAAGGATCCTTGTTTGAAGGAGATTTACCTCTTTGTACTCTCATCGTGTTCTCTATAGGAAGATTCATGTTATCTCAAGTTCAAGTTCAAAATAACTTTATTGGGCACAAAGACCAGAAAAAGTTGACAAACAGACAATACATTTTTTAAATGTTAAAAAACCCTTATTAGAAGATAAAACCACAATTAAAAATAATTAAAAATAAACACCTCATCGGCCATAAAACTTAATATTTCTTAAAATGAAACTATACCAGATATCTCTCCCCAACCAGTTACTGTGATTCTTAACATTTCCTAATACCCATTGCAGTTTTGATAAAATTTGACACCACACTGCAAATAACAGAACTGGTCAGGGATTGCAGGTATCTAAACCCCTCAACATGTGTACATGGATTAATATTCTTTAGTAGGGGTACCAAACATCTTCTACACGGTTCCTTATAAAGTGCACAAAAAAGAATAAAGTGCAGGGTGCTCCAGGTAGCCATATTGTCACAAGGGCAGGGAGTGAGATAGTCCATTCTCCCAGATTGTCTTTGTAATGCCACTAAAAAGTGCAAAGTGCCTAAGCAGAATCTTGTTAAAAAAACGTGTCTGACTATTCGTGGTGAAGGTTAAGAAAAATGGCTGTTTAGGCATAAAAGGGCAGCTAGGGCCTGACGCCTCCAATTGAGAATTACACAAGGTTGCCCGGATGTTGTGTGCCTCTTTTATTATAACCTTGGCATTTGTAGGGATACTCATTGGGGTGTCAAAGTACTCGCCCAACCCAATCTCAAAGAACCTATTCATGACATAATGAAGCCAGGGGATCTTCCAAGACTTGTCCAAATTAATACGGTCTTCAATAATCTCTCTGGACAACTGTAGCTCTTCAGACACCCATATCTTGGACCATAAGAGCAGGGGGCAGAGCCTATGCGGTCTTCTATATATTCCATCCCCACTTCTAGGTGAGAGAAAGAAGTAGCAGAGCTATTTGGAATCATCAATAAGCATTTTAGAAACATATTTTCCACCACTTGTAACAGATGATTTTTTCGGTAGCCCCACACACCCGCCCCGTAAGATGCAACCAACAGGCCTTCTGCTTTATATAAAGTAACAAGCTCTGGCACTAGCTTATGGCCTAACTTACAGGCAAACCTAAACAGCCCCTCCACAACTCTACTTGTTAGCTGAGCCCTTACCAAAACCAAGGAATCCCATTTCATCTCCTTATTGAACATATTCCCCAAATATGTAAAGGTTTCCACCGTTTTAAAAATCTTGCCCCTTACAATAAAACTTATGGTTTTTGTCTTTTTTGGGCTGCATGCCATTGTATATGGCTTAAATAAATTGACCTTCAAGTCGAGTGCCGACATGTTATTTCAATTTTTTGGATAAAGACGCACAATGAACAATCACATTGCCAAAATGAACACAATGTTGCTGGTGACATTTCATTGTGTTCCATTACACAGCTGTAGTTTAGAATATATACTGGCCATTTACCCAAGGAGGTAGCACTCAGTAATTAACCAGTAAAAAGTACCCCACTGGGGTAGATATTTTGTGCAAAACTGTTGACTATATTTGGATAAAGGGGCAGGTACAGTTCTGTTGTAGCTCAGTCACTAATACAGCTATTGACATACACACACAGACACTTAGACACCCACTCACATACTTAGGCACTGACACATCAACTGACAACCCTACTCAGATACTTTTAGATCCACTCACTGACCCACTCAGATACTCACACACTCACTCAAAGACCCACTCACAGACCTACACAGACACTCTCACATGTACTCATAGACCCACTCAGACATTCATACTCAGACACACACACTTACTAAGAAATCCACTCAGGCTCTCATGCACCCGCTCACAGAACCACTCATACACTCTCACAGCCACTCATGTACCCATTCAGACACTCATGTGCCCACTTACAGACCCGCTTAAACATGTACAACCACTCACAGACCCACTCAGACTTTCAAACACCCACTTAGAGAATCACTAATACGCTATCACATCGACTTGCAGATCTACTCACAGATGCATGCACTGATTCACAGACCCACTCAGAGACTTACACACCCACTCAGATACTCATGTACTCACTCACAGAGTGACTCACACACTCTTGGATGCATTCAAAAACCCAGTCAGGCACTCTCACACCCACTCACAGACCCACTCAGACAGTCACTCAGACACTCAGGCATTCACCCAGACACCCTTTCAGACACTCAGTCACTCTCTCACATAATCAGACACATACACACCCACTCACACACCCAGTGAGACATTTATGCAGCTACTCCCAGAACAACACAGATACCCACTCACCCACATACACAGCCATTGAAACACTCATGCACTCACTCACACACTCAGTCTCAAGGTTTACAGGTTACAGTCAAGAAATACACTTTAAAACACCTTAGAAATTCACTTAAAAAACGAAATGTTACAGGGATGTTATAGTTAGGAAATAACATTAAAAACATAGAAATTCACTAGGAAAATAGTTACAGGGAAATTATAGGAAGCAAATAACATTAAAAAACCTTAGAAATTCATCGAAAACTCAAAGGGTATAGGGAAGTTGTAGTTAGGTCAGATTTTACCCTTACATAACCAGTAAAATGTTGCTGTTATAGTTACCTGTGATAACCATAACTTCCAACGTTGCAATGCACTGCTTATGACCTCACATATTACATCACTTCTGACATTGTCACTGACATCACTGATGACATCACTGATGACATTATCTACAGTACCACTTACACACCCTCTTATATACCTATGCAACCTCTCATACACCCACTCACTCACCCATACAGCTAGTCATGCAACCAGTCACTCACCCACACAGCTACTCACTCATCTATACACTCACCCATACAGCTGATGACATTCCCACTCACTCACCAATACAGCCACTCACACATTTATACATCCATACAAGCACTCCCACATCCCCTCACTCCCTCATAGAGCCATTTACATAGGCACTAACTCTTCAGTACAGCTGCATGTGCACCAACTCACTTAATCACTCACTCATTCATGCAGCCATTCAGGCACCACATCATCTCACCCATATAGTCAATCACATACCCACTCACCCACCCATACAATCACTCAGCAGCCAGTCACTCACCCATTCAGCCTCTGATATATGCATTCACTTACCAATACAGCCACTAACATAGCCACTCAGTCACTCACCCACATAGCTATTCACACACATACTTATACAATAACACAGCCACTCACATATCCACTCATACAGCCACTCAGACACCTACTTATACACAGATGCAGACAATCACACAGCCACCCACATAATATACATTAGAAATTGTATCATTCAGTAGTAGTACACCTAGTATGCTAATTTAACTTTTGTTGTAGCTTAACCCCTTCGATGCTAATGACGGAGCGTTTCCATCATGAGCATCGGTTGGGCTGTGCTTATGACGGAACCGCTCCGTCATGAGCACAGCACCTGGGAGAAGCGCTGAAGTTCGCCCCCTGGGGCATAGATCTTGGCCCCACAGAGGGGGATGGCAGCGGAAGAGTGTCTGCTGCCACCCCGACACCCCCACGCTCCCCCATGATGTTAGCGTGCAGAGCACGAGCCAACATCATCAGGAAGCGCTGGACACGCTGGAAACCATTTGTTTCCAGCGCATCTAAGGAGGAGGCTGTAGGTTTTGGTTTCCGGGGGGGGGGGCAAATCTGGATGCCTTGAGGCATCGGGGAGAGGAAACAGTGTTTCCTCTGCCCTGATGTCTCAATGCAGGGCATTCCAGGTGCACAATCGCGCACAGCATGACGATCATGCACCAGGAATGCCCCCACAAGACACCAGGGATGTCCTTCTCTTTGTAAAGGAAGGGACCCCTTGGGCAAGGGTCGCTTTCTAAGGGGGAAATTTAATTCCAGACGTTTCTGCCCCCCCTGGGGACAGATCGGCTGATTTTTGGTCATTTCTGGACCCAGGGGGGGCAGAAAAGCCCACTGGAGCCAGGGAATTTGTTTTTTTAACTTGGAAGTGACCCCTTGGGCAAGGGTTGCTTCCAGGGGCTTTATTTTTTTTAAGTATATCCTGCCCCCCCTGGGGGCAGATCGGTTTCTTTAATTGGCCGTTCTGCCCCCAGGAGGGGCAGAAAACCCCACTAGACACCAGGGAGTATTTTAAATTTTAAATGGAAGCGACCCCTTGGGCAAGGATTACTTCCATATGGGCCTAAATAATTTTAAAGATTTTTCTGCCCCCCCCCCCCCCCCCCCCCCCAGGGACAGATCACCTATATTTTTTTGCCGGGGGGCAGAAAAGCCCACTAGAGCCAGGGATTTAAAAATAAATACATTGGTCCCTTCCAGGGGACATCTATTTTTTTATGTGTAATCTGGGGGCAGATCAGCCCATTTATTTGGCTTTTCTGTCCCCATTTGGGTAGTGACATAGCATGTTATAATGTGAATTGTTTTATTTCTTGTGCATTGTAATTGCAATGCTTTATTTCTCCATTTTTGTTTTAGTTCAAGGCTTTTGCTCTTTACATTGTTGCAGGTTGCGGTTTCGTTACTGGTGGTTCTGCTGTTTGTGTAGTTGCATGTGTTTGGTAAGAGACTTTTTTGTTCAATGTAAATGAGTTTCATTTGTCTGCATGAATCTGTTTTTTGTAAATTGTCTAAAATACCAGTATGTTTGGCTTCTGTTTTTTGAGTGTCTAAAACGTTTTGCATTTGTGCTTGATGTGTATTTTGTTGTCTTTTGAGTATTTTTTGTTTTTTCTTTCTAGTGGGATGTTGTTATTTTTGCTGTGTCTTTACAGAGTAGGTGCTGGTGAGTGTAGCTGTTGCTTGTAAGTGAATCGTATAGTTTTTGAGTATATAGATCTTTGTGATGAAGGCACACATTTTTTTACTTACTTATTTTGCACAGTGTTGGTTGTTGTTGACTTGTTTGTGCAGTCTCCTTTCTTAGTTAGGATAATGGCTAGATGCTGGATTACTGCTCAGCGGGTTGTTGGTATGCTTTTTGAATCTTCCTCTGACCATGGTCCAGAGACTGACTCGGATTCTGAGAGAGAGGTGGGAGGGGAAGATTCAGGCAGTGAGTTTTCTCTCTGCATGGCGTCATCGGATGATGAAGCTACTCCTAGTGTATATGAAGCTACTCTAAGTGTGGATGAAGTGCCTGTGTTAGAGGAAGACATTGATGTGCCAATAGTGTGGCAAAAGGCATCTGTGCTACAGCCTGGGGCTGCAAGACTTCCCGTTGGTATGGTGCAGCAAGAGGCATCTGGGCTGCAGCCTGGGGCTGCAAGGCTTCCCGTTGGTATAGTGCGGCAAGAGGCATCTGGGCTGCAGCCTGGGGCTGCAAGGCTTCCCGTTGAAAGTGCTGTTCTCCGGGTTGCCCCAGGCATGGTGCAGCCGGCATTGATAGACTTTACTGGTGTTACAGGGTGTAGAGTGAATACTGAAAACTTTTTGCCAATAATTTTTTTTCAGTTGTTTATGGACTATGTGTATTTGGCAGAGATTGTTGAGCAGACTAATTTGTATGCCGAACAATTTTGGAGGGTCAACATTTCCAGTCTTAAGCCCCACTCTAGAGCTACCCGGTGGACTCCCACAAATCTGGAAGAGATGAAGTTGTTCTTGTGTTTAACTTTTTTGATGGGCTTGCTAAGGAAGCCATCAATGTCTTCATATTGGTCTACTAGTCCCTTGATGGCAACTGCTATTTTTCCAGCAGTCATGAGTTGTGATAGGTATTTGCTTCTGTTTTGGATGATGCATTTTGTCAATAATGGTTTAGCGATGGCACAAGATCACCCTGATTGTCACCGTCTTTTTAAGATTCGGACTGCATGGCGTCATCGGATGATGAAGCTACTCCTAGTGTATATGAAGCTACTCTAAGTGTGGATGAAGTGCCTGTGTTAGAGGAAGACATTGATGTGCCAATAGTGTGGCAAAAGGCATCTGTGCTACAGCCTGGGGCTGCAAGACTTCCCGTTGGTATGGTGCAGCAAGAGGCATCTGGGCTGCAGCCTGGGGCTGCAAGGCTTCCCGTTGGTATAGTGCGGCAAGAGGCATCTGGGCTGCAGCCTGGGGCTGCAAGGCTTCCCGTTGAAAGTGCTGTTCTCCGGGTTGCCCCAGGCATGGTGCAGCCGGCATTGATAGACTTTACTGGTGTTACAGGGTGTAGAGTGAATACTGAAAACTTTTTGTCAATAAATTTTTTTCAGTTGTTTATGGACTATGTGTATTTGGCAGAGATTGTTGAGCAGACTAATTTGTATGCCGAACAATTTTGGAGGGTCAACATTTCCAGTCTTAAGCCCCACTCTAGAGCTACCCGGTGGACTCCCACAAATCTGGAAGAGATGAAGTTGTTCTTGTGTTTAACTTTTTTGATGGGCTTGCTAAGGAAGCCATCAATGTCTTCATATTGGTCTACTAGTCCCTTGATGGCAACTGCTATTTTTCCAGCAGTCATGAGTTGTGATAGGTATTTGCTTCTGTTTTGGATGATGCATTTTGTCAATAATGGTTTAGCGATGGCACGAAATCACCCTGATTGTCACCGTCTTTTTAAGATTCGGACTGTCATTGATCACTTTGTAGATCGATTTTCTGAGATCTATGCTCCAGGGAGAGAGATTGCAGTGGATGAGTCTTTGGTGTTGTTCAAGGGCCACTTGGTTTTTAGGCAATACATACCTAGTAAGAGGTCACGCTATGGAATTAAGCTGTATATGCTGTGTGACAGTAGGACTGAATGTGTCTCTAATTTCAGGGCGTACACCAGTAAGGAATCCAGGTTTAACCCCCCTGGTTGTCCGTCCAGTTTTGGAGTGACTTAGAAAATTGTGTGGGAACTTGGTAGAGGATTTTTAAACAAAGTCCACCGTTTATATGTAGATAACTTCTACACTGGTGTGCTGTTGTTCCGGGAATTTGCCAAAGTGGACACTGTTGCTTGTGACACTATCCGTTCTAACCGTAAAGGTTTCCCAAAAAAACTTGTTTGTCAAAAGCTTGTGCAGTGACAGTGCAGTGTGTTGCGTTGCGAGGAGCATCTAGCTGTGACATTTTCAGCCAGGAGAGATGTCTACATGCTGACTATCATCCATGATGAAAGCACTGCACCTGTGACTGTTTGGGGTCACGTTGCTGAAGTGTGCAAACCTGTGTGCATTTTAGACTATAATAGGCACATGGGTGGTGTTGACAGAGTAGATGAGAGGTTGGAACCTTATGCCACTCTTCGTAAGGATTACATTTGGCACAAGAAGTTGGCTATCCATCTTTTCCACTTGGCAACCTTTAATGCTTTTGTTGTGTTCCAGGATTCTTGTCCTGAGTCAAAGATGACTTTTGCTAAGTTTCAGGAGTCAATAATAGGTAGCCTTGTTTTAGTGGAACAGGCAAGTGTTCCTAGAGTTGGAGTGGTGGAGGATGTTGCTAGATTAAAAGATCGCCACTTTCCTGATCACATTCCTGCCACACCCTCAAAAGACTTTCCCAGTAGGAGAAGTAGAGTCTCTTGGCGAAGAGGTATGTGGAAGGAGACTCGTATGTACTGCCCAGAGTGTCCTGCTAACCCTGGGCTGTGGGTGCCTGCTTGTTTTAGAATGTACCACACTCAAAATATTTTTGGGGATCATTCATGAGTGGTAAAGTGAACTGCCTGGCCTCTATCATTTAATATTTTTTGTTCAGTTTCAAGGTTGGCATTTGTGTAGTGTATTTAGTTTCAGATTTTGTGCTAGTAGATTTGTATCTATTTGCAATTTGTTTGTGTTTTCTTATTTATATAAAAAAATCCTAAATGTGATGGCGGTGTGCATGGAGTGGCGCTTGTCTGGCGGTGTGCATGGTCTGTCGCTTGGCTGGCGGTGTGTTTGGATTGGCGCTAGGTTGGTGGTGTGCGTGGACTGGCGCTTGGCTGGCAGTGTGGTGTGTGTGGACTGGCGTTTGGCTGGTGGTGTGCGTGGACTGGTGCATGGCTGGTGGTGTGCGTGGACTGGCGCAGGGTTGATGGTGTGGTGTGCATGGACTGGTGCTTGGCTGGCGGTGTGCATGGACTGGCCTTTGGCTGACGGTGTGTGTGGACTGGCACTTGGCTGGCGGTGTGTTTGTAATGCCGCTTGCCTGGCGGTGTATTTGGACTGGCGCTTGGCTGGCGGTGTGGTGTGCGTGGACTGGTGCTTGGCTGGCAGTGTGGTGTGCGTGGACTGGCGCTTGGCTGGCAGTGTGGTGTGCGTAGACTGGCGCTTGGCTGGTGGTGTGGTTTGCATGGACTGGCGCTTGACTGGTGGTGTGCGTGGACTGATGCTTGGCTGGCGGTGCAGTGTGCGTGGACTGGGGCTTTGCTGGCGGTGTGTGAGTAGTGGTCACTACACACACTGCTAGCCAAACACCACTCAACGCAATCCATGAGCTGGCGTGGTTGCTGTGTCAGGAATGTGGGCATGTGATAGTGATTGGCCCTTGAATGGTGCTGTCTGCTGGTGTGAGTGTTGAAATGTGCGGGGCCTGCGGCTGGTATTGTGAATAGTTTTGTATGCGTCACGCGTATGAAAGGTATATGAATGGCCTGTAAAGAGGTTGGTGCCTTGTTCTGTCTTTACAGCTCACGAGCTGTGAGTCAATGGTTCAGTTTCTCGTCCTTTCAATTAACAGTGCATTTCATTTTGTGAAATCTCTGGTTAATACAACTGTATATACTGAACCATCACTCACCCTCGTGCCAAATCCAACCAGTATTTATTTGTGCTTGAGGAATAGGTAGTTGTGCATAAAAATGAGTCTTTTCTGTTTTTGTCAAGCAGGGTGAACCTTCCCTTTTTTTGTGAATGTTGTAATGTGTTGGTTTTGTGCCTGGTGGTGTGAATGGTCTTGTGTGTATCATATTTTAAAGGTGTATGAATGGCCTGTAAAGCGGGTGGTGCCTTGACCTGGTTTTACAGCTCATGAGCTGCGAGTCACTGGTTCAGTTTTTTGTCCTTTCAATTATTGACAGCGCATTTCATTTATGTGAAATCTCTTGTTAATAAAATGCAGCCGCGGTTGGTAGGGGAGTACCTGCCGGGGCGGTGACGTGGGGAGGGGGAGGGGAAGGGTGGGGGTTAGTAATGTATGGATAATGGCGGTTTGCAGGTAAGTAAACATTTAAATAAATCAAACGAATTTCGTTGCGCGCACTGCATCACATTTGGCTGTTTTAATGATCTGTCATTTTTTAATGAAATGCTATAGAATTATGCTACCTCACTTCTTCGCTGACCTCCCTACTTTACATTGCAGGATTTGTTGCATGCGGGAAGCTAGAATATAAAGTCTTACAAGTATAATGGAATCCCTTCTTGAGGAGCCGTTAACATTCTATAAACCAATTCTACATATATTTTGTAAATAAACCGGAATTATTTTAATCATTTGCTGTTGAAATCTTCTAATCCCTTAAGGGAAATATACTGCAGAAATAAATACGGTTAATTTAGTTTACACTTCCCAGATATGTTTTTGGAAGGGGCTGGACTTTCTTGGAGTTTGTGGCTTTTAAAATGATAGGATTCCTGGAAATTGCTACTGTTTTGAAAGTGACCCCATGATGACTGAGCTTCCCAGTCACAGCACGAGGCAGCTACACTTAACAAAGCAATAATTGACACATCTCTTCACCTGGGCTGCGCTGCACACCCTTCCTTCAACAGTAGCACAAAACACGAGTTAAAGGATTTCATGAACATATCTATAGTTGCCGAGCAACTGCCCAATCCCCCAGGCCCCACCGGAATCTCCAAGTATTAGCAGGACTTTAAGATGCAATATGTCTTTTGCCTCTCCGAAGCAGCAATGTTAAGTGAATTTCAGAGTGAAGTCTGACAGGTGTATATACATCCTGTAGTGAATACGGGCTGTAGTTATATCATTTACATGTATACGGCCTTACAATCTGTTTAATTATAAAATATAAATGTTGCTACTGTGTGTAATAAAAATATAGTTTTAAAACATAGTGACTCCTTCAGTATGTACTAACTACGGATACATCATATTACGGCTCCGAAAACAGACGCAATGATTTTGTATTGTAAACAAATATTTGTTTAAACAATGGGGTCATTAAAATGGCTGTTAAGCAGATATGTTGCAGTCCACAGCGTTTGAAATTATTGTAATGCACAGAGGCCACCTGGGCTCTAGTTAAAATCTTACTGTGGTTCCATAAGCTGTCTAAATAATGAAAATGTTCTTAATGTTTTTATAATCATGCACATTTTCTTTAAATGTAAATGCCAGCAACATTGAGAGAAAAAAGGAAGAAAATGCGCACAACCTTTAAAAGCATAGGTCGTAAGCAATACCCAGTTTTACTTTCTCAGCTTTAATTTAGCATTCAACCTATTGCAACCTAACATACAGAGATAATGTAGAATAGCCTACACAACTAGTCATTACTACAATTACACATTATACTATATATTATATAGATTATAATATAATTTGCGCACACAAGCAGTCTGGCTATGCTGCGCACTAGAAATACATTGGCCTCATTTATGAGAAAGGACGCATCGCTGCGTGAAAGCAGCGATGCGTCACTTCTCAGTGCGCACTCCTTGCGACATTCCTGATGCGTCATATTTAATGTATGACGCATCATGTCACAACGAGTTGCAGATACGTCAGTATTTCTGATGTATCTGTAAGCGCAAAAGTGACGCATTGCTGGAGTGTGTCACAAAAGTGACGCAACTCCAGCAATGCGTCCTTTCACATGGGGCAAGCCCCATGTGAAGAGGCCTGCGTCATTCTTACGCCTGCTGTGAGGCAGGCGCAAGATTTTGACGCAACGGCGTCCTAAAAGTGACGCAGTGAAATCTCTTAGATTTCACTGCGTCACTTCTACGACCCTTCCTTGCGTCAATACGCCCCCCTTGCATACATTATACCTGTCTCAGGTATAATGTGGCGCAGGGGTTTACAAAGTGACGCATCTACCTAGATGCGTCACTTTGTAAATATGGCGCAACAAGGTGCATTTTTCACGCCACTGGTGCGTCACAAAAAGTGACGCACCGGCGGCGTAAAAGTGACGCAAAGCCTCATAAATGAGGCCCCATGGCCCCCAAAAACAAATTCATATAGCACAGCGCAAGAAGTGGAACTAAGACATGCGTAAGAGTCATTTGAGCATGCAAATCTTTTGCACACGTTAACTATATATAGCCCCAGAAATTAAAAATACAAAATGTTCTCTGATAAGATAGCTATTGCAAAGGGGTATGTTGGTCCTGGTTTTAGGGTTTGAGATGGGTGGAAGGTTGGCAAGAACAGAAAATATGGTATGGTATGGATATTGTAAAGGGCTAATACCCAAAGTGCTGAAGTGACTTATAGAGGAGTTGCAGGTTATCATGCACAACATTTACAGACAATCATTCTTTTATTACATGGTTGGTATGCATTTGGTTTTGTGTCACTGATAAATGTATGAATACTACAGACTGTTTTGCAAACTACACAAAATGTATGTTTTCAATATTAGAAATGTTGTTGTGTATAGTTAATTACAATTGTTACACTGTGTATCACACAGTTGTCAAGAAGACTTCAAAACCTTAAATCAGAAACTAGTTTCTAGATGTACAAATATCTATTGTTGTCAAACACACCTTCCGATTCGCAAAACGCCAGACGAACTAACCTATTTTGTGATGTCAAATTAGCTGGATTGGCAACTGCAAAAAAGGTTTTCCCTATCTATTAATCAGGTTTTAGAAGTATGTAAACTTTTACCATCTCCTAAATTGGGATTTAGAAGTGCTACCAAATGGGCCGAGTCACAATTTGTAACCTATGTCATTAATATTAATGAGGTAGGTTGGATCTTTCTTGAACCACTTTATACAGGAATCTTGCAAACTGGCCTATTAGTGCATAGGTCAGTATGCAAAATTTGACTGGATTCACAAAAAGTCGGCGCAACTAGTTTTTCTGAATCTAATCTTAGTACATCTGGGCCATAATCAGAGGATTTGCAAACTCAAAAGTGCATTTACAATTCTTTCTGCAATGCAAATAGTTAAGATCATGAAAGAGGTGTGATGAATTACCAAACCCTGAGTTGGGTGGTAACTGATTTGCAAGGGATATACTTTCCCCTTAGTGAATCGTGGCAGAAGCATTGGGGGCAGTAGAAATTGGTCCAGAGGAAACCTATTTTTTAAAAACAAAGGGCTTGTGCTTTAAATGGACATTAACTTGCTGCTTCTTAAAAGGGATGAAGGTCTGATATGCTTTAAGGAAGTTGTTTCACAAAGTGGATTCTCCTTCAGCACATCCCTTGTTTTTGAACGGGAATGATACAACTGAAAAAAGGAAATGTAAATTGTCATGATGTTCCTGCAAAGGGGTTACTGACTGTCAAGCTCTTTATCCAGTGATTGTAATGCTAGGTGTGAGAATCTGAATACAGGTTTTTTGTCATTTGTTTTAGATATATACACACAGATTGCTCTTCACATTATACAAATCCTCACAATATTACGAACTTTGTCATGCATAAGGAAATTGGTTTGCAATGCTGTTGTCACAAACAATGCCATTTAGTTGGGCATTTATGCTTTTTGTAAGCAGCTATGCATTATGTACTTTCTTGGGGAAGAGGGTAAGAAATGGGCATTCAAGCAGCACCTACAGTAGTAGAAAGACTACCCAGTTAGGAAAGACTAACTACTACCCTAGCAATATTTGTAGATGCCTACAAAGCCAACAGTAGTAAGTCTGGGAGGCCCACTTGGTAAGGAGAAGCTACCAAAGTGGTAACTGTAAAAGCCCAAAGAGCCTGTAGCCTTAGGTCAATAAGACCCATTCAGGACTGAAAAAAGTTGCTGTCTTATGACATCCATGATGTAACCCAAGCCCACAGGTGTAAGACTGAAACCTTTAAACCAAGGATGTCATGGAACTGTTAATTGTGTTTCCTTCCGGTTGAACAAAGATTTGTTAGGAAGCAGCAGTAACGGCTGCTACTGAACAGGGGTGGTGGGCGATAAGGGAACAAGGAGGAATAAAAAATCAAATAAAATGACTTACCTGGGTGCCACCGGCCACCGCCTCTCCTCCGTCATCTTCTCAGTGCCGCACAAGGAAGCACACAGCCTTCCAGAATCCCCTGGCCAATCACACCACTGCACTGCAGCATTGTTATTGATCTGAACGTCGTGGCTCGGTTCTCAGATAGGAACAGGGAGGCCATGCATGTTCCCCACCAGTCTGGGTAATGCGGACTGGTGGGGAAAATGCAAAGTGCGCAGGACTGTTTGGTTGGCCCAGGAGGGCCAGCCAAACCATCCTGCACACTTTAGAGTGTGCTTAACACTCCTCCCCCGGCCCCTGCTCTTGCCAGCACAGCCCGCCCACCCCGCTCCCCCACCTAAGCAAGAAGGAAAATGAAATAATATTTGTTATTGTCATTTTCGTTTTTCTTTTTAAACTGCTGGCAGAGCAGATGGGCGACGCTCCTCCGACCTAGCTGAGAAGCAAGGACCGCAAAATTGATTACTCAGAAGTGGTGTTCCTGTATCAGAAAGAGATAACCGTTGTAGCTTTGTGACCTGCGGCTGTATCGACATCCTAGAAAGATCAAGCATGGATGATGCCACAGGAAGATGTAATTCATTTAGGGATTGCACTGGGATGTTATATAGCCCCAAAAACCCACCTGTTCCAGGAAATATACATTAGTCTCTCCAGGTTGTTTGCCCACAGATTAATCTAAAACCATTGTTATAATTTCTCATTTTTCAGTATTGCCAGTCAACCTTGGGCCGTAATATGAATATTGTGCATTTTCTTTGTTTGCGTCAGGGTGTACTTGCGCAAACAAGAAATGTGTGCCATATTAGCATAAAGCACTGCCTCAAGAACAGCTGCCCCCAGGGCAGCGCATTAAAGGGACAATACTGAGCACCTTTGAAGCAGTCACTCCGTTTTTCACTGTGAAGGTAGCAAGCCACTTGCACTTTTACGAGGGGAGAGAGAGCCCCTTGCAGGCTGGTATAGTGAGTGACTGCACCCACCTGTAAGGGATTCTGCGGGGGGTCTGTAGGGCCCCCTTGACTCCCTCCAGAGGTCTGCCTTCAGGGGGTGCACTGACTGTGTTCTTTATTTTTGTGAATCACTCTCAGTACACCTTCTGAGTGCTTCTTTCTCTTTGCGCCCGCGTCTGTAGAAAGGCATAGAGGCAAAGAGATGCCCTCGTTTGGATCGGTCCATGCCTCCACGCAAATGAGGGTACACCCTCTGATAATAGCGCTATAAATGCACCAACGCCGTCTGTGCTACAGAAGGGGTGGCACAAGCATGTGCAGTCCCTTCTGTAATACCAAAGTGCCTCGGCACGCAAACGCCTGTTGCACCCCCCGGGGCACTTTGTGTAATAAGGCCCCAGGTGTACTCTTGCTACCTTGTATGTTTTTTTCCTACTATTACCTGCAACACGCCATGCGATGTTGCACCCATGAAATACATCATAACCCCTATTGCAGTGTAGTGTGCAGTACTAATCCCTTGTACCAACTAGCTCTTAGGATGTGACATATGAAAAATACTGCATATTTTTGTTGAGAGCAGTTTGCTACATATTATATCATATCTAACAGAAATTGTTTAAACAACTTGTGTTGTGCCTATATTCACATAACCTTTGCAATCGCTATCAATCATACTGGCTGCCTTGCAATTCTGCCCTCAAATCGGTTATTAAATGATCTTCTCAGCAATAGGTGTTACCTATCCTTTGCAGCAAATGCTAACCAAGCCCTTCATCTTGTAGTGTGTTGCCATCCTGACTAGGCGCCATGGTATCTTGGAAAAAATCTATATTACCATGTTTTCAGCTAGTGAGAAGGGAGGATGACTCTTTCTACACACCTGCAAGCTGTGCTAGTCCAAATAAATGTTGCACTAATTAGCCAGAATCGCAATTAGTTTTTTGTCTATGGATTTTGGAGGAAAACAGGAGGGGTCTGCGGCACCTGTCTTTTTCTCTTTTTCAGTAGAGTCAAGGCTATTCCCATCACTCTGGGAGCTGCAGGTGTTTAACTGGGTGCACTCCCATACCAAGAGGGGACATGCAGAACAGCTGAACAGCTTTCTGGAAAAAACTCCATTGGTACCTCAGGAAGGTCCGCTTCAAACTCAATTTTAGGTGACAAAGGATGGTAAAGGAAGGGTGCTTAATTTATGTGAGATGTGCTTCTTTTCACAACATTTGCCATGATGTCTTGGTAGCATAGGACATTTGACTTAAAAAAGTGGATTTGTGCGCAGCTGGTGTTTCTTCAATTTACACACAGTTACATTTTCCACTACCTTTGAGATCCCAACTTATTGGCTTTATATTTGACTATCCCCCTACTGCATTGTGATGACATAGTTGTGTTCTACCTCATGGGTGTCATAATATTTGTGAAACCTGGTATGTTGCAAGCAACTCTATACACTTAATTAAAATATGGATTTTAATGTGTCTTCAAGTCTGCTACTGCAATGAGTATTTAGCTCAGATACTTGTAATTACTAGGGTTGTGGTGAATGTGCACAACTTATTTTACAGCAAAGTTGTGCAAAATTTCAGAAAAATAATTGCTCAATTACACAGTGTGCACCTCACATGACTTCTCTAGGTGATAGGTGATGACTGTGGGCATACCCAGAACAGAAAAGTTACATAATGTGCAGACAGACGGAGATTGGCTCAAGTAGAAATTGACTAGTACATGGATAAAATGCCTCCCTGCGAGACAATCTCTATTCAAACCAGCATCCAACAGGTGAAAATAAGTAAAAACTACATTATGTGAAATGGTGAGCTTTTTGCACATTTTACATAATGCGAAATTACTTAGGATTTCACTCAACTAATGAAGATTAGGCACAGGCCTAAATGTTACCTGATACTTTAATGGCTCACAGCAACTACTAGGCTAAGTAGCACTTGATCTGAACAACTGTACTGACCTATGATGAGTCACACCTTTTGGAATGGGAAATAACTGTTCAGATGCCAAATTACTGTGTGGAATTCTGCGTTGCCGCCAAAGCTTCATGCAATTTTTCCAGCTAGAAATTTCATCCAGGAAAATAAGATCTGGTGTTCCAGCACCCAGGAAAACTGTGTGTTCAAAACCTGTTCCAGTTGTGATAGGGCAGATCTGATTTCCAAATGAGAATTCTGCTCTGCCAGACACATAATCAGTACCTTACAGGTTATCCTCATTATCCACTGTCATAACCTTGCTCGTCACAGGCTTTACTAATGAGGTGGATTCCACCTCAGAGAAAATAGCTTGCTTTTATAAACACTAAAAATCTGTTGGAGATAATTTTTTTGCACATCAAATAAATGTTCCTAAAAGAGAAAATGGCCAATTATAGAAGCATTCCAGTCAAAGCAAAGCTCTAGGTGGAAAGATGTTTGGTAGGGTGTAAAGACTATGACAAAGAAGCTTGGACTAGAAGAATTGGAGATTACCATTAAGCAATCTAGTCTTTACATAAATGTTGCTATTCCCTATCACATTCTTATTAATCAGGTATATTAAATAAGAGTTGTTCTGGCCTCAGACTATCCTATATATGAACTAAGAGGTTTGAACCTGCTTCCCCAGTTCCAAAGTCAGCAGCTCTACCGTAACACCACATCCTCTCTCCTGTGGTACTCTGAAAACCCATTGTGGTTCAAGGTTTCTGACTTGACTTCAGTCTAAGTAGTCTGCCAGCATTGTATTTGTGGAACAACAGGGCCAGTGAATATGTTGAATTTTATCAGATGCAGTGAGACATAGGGCCTAAGTTCAATGTCCAATAAGTAGCAAGCACAGGACATCCCCATAACAGGTGCAAGAGTGTGCCTTCAGAGTCACACCCCCTCCAGCAGTAGGAGAGTGATCAGGGTCACGCTAGTGAAGTCGAGAGGATATAAGGTACCACCATGACAGGATCTTAGTGGCCATTTCAATGCTATTTATATTATGTGCTGAGTGCCGGACTCAATCGTGGATATCGGTCCATTCCTTGGGGGTCAGAGTCCGACCTAGCTCCGCCTCCCATCGTATTTGACCTGCCGATTTGGCTGGCTGTTCAGCAGTGTGCAAAATATGGTAGAGTTCTATGATGATTCGGTTTGATGACTGTTTGGAGAGCAGCCAGTGCTCTTACTTAGTAAGGAGCCTTTCCGCTCCTGGGCGGATTTGGGGTTGCATTACCCAAAGCCGTATTTGCAAATAATGGTAACGCTCTGCTTCAGGCATATGTAAATCAGACTTAAAATCCTCAAAGGAACGGAGACCATCCATATAAAAAAAATGCGCCCTGTGCGTCCCAATGGCTAAACTCATCCCAATTAAAGCCTGGGGAGAAATCCTGGTTCTCTGTAATGGGAGTGAGGGGCGTGAGCAAAAATCGTCAATCCGTTGCAGGTGGCTGTGGCGTGTCATGCTTTCAGTATGGCGCATGTCACAGGAGAGCCATATAATGTCCGCCCAAATGAAGGAGACAAATTTAGATTGGAGTTGTCTTAAGGTACCCGGAGGGGGTTCTACCGGAAGGGTTTGGAAGAGATATGGAATTTTGGGGAGTATGCTCATTTTGAGGGCCGCTATTCTTCCCAGCCACGATAGGTTAAAAGGACGCCATCATTGGATCTCCTGTCTTGTCTGCCGCAGCTGCCGAGAATAGTTGAGGGATTTTGTTTCAGCTATGGAGAGAGACAGAAGACTGCCCAGGTAGTGCATAACCTTTTGATCCCTTTGGATTGGGCCCACCCGAGCAAGGGCTGAGATAGTAGTTTGCTTCAGTGAGAAGCTTAACGCTTGTGACTTTGCTCCATTGACTTCAAAACCAGAAGCCGCTGCAAATTCCTCCATTTTGGCGAGGTATGCCGGAACAGAGGTAGGGGGTTCTTGAGCGTTGTAACTACATTGTCTGCATGAAGGCTAATGGTATGATGCTCTCCTCCAACGAGGATTCCCTGAAGCAGCCAATTCTCCAGTATCTTCTGAGCTAGTGGCTCCATGTGAAGAGCGATACAGTAAAGGGGAGAGCAGGTAGCCCTGCAATGTGCCCCATGTGATGTTAAAGGGTACGGAGGTGAAGCCATTCCAGTTTATAAACTTTATTTTGATTAAAAAGATAATCACAAAAGTTATCACAGTCCACAGATAAAAACCGGGTTAACCGTTACAAACTCATGGATTAACAGACTTGGTTGTACGGGGACATAACACTATCAGATTAAAATAATAAATAATAGGGCAAAAACTAAATCTAAAAACCTGCCTGATACGGCCAGTACTTTACATCATGATTTGGCCAACTCTTATTTCATTTCATTAAAACAATATTCCAATTTCATTAACAGTTCATCAAGAGGAACATATGACTCAACATACAATATTAAAAGTAATAGCACAAACATGTACAGGGAGTACAGTTACCTAAACCTTCCCCCTCACCACCGAATCACCCACACCTGGTTCAGGAACTAGGCCGTTGCTATCATAATTGGGCCCTCAAGTGCACTTTTCCGTATTCTATACACTTCCCTATAGTCTCTAATTCCCAAATCTAGACAGATTGGTTTCAGCCAGCATCGCCTCGGTGCACTATACACCGGGCACGCGAAGAAAATGTGTGGTATTGATTCAACCTTGTTTGGACAGTATGGGCACCTGCTGGCTGGTTCCTCAAGATTTGGCCTCCACCTTGAAATAAAGGCCTTAGTTGGTAAGGAGCCTACTCTAAACTGATGGAACAATTTCCTATCACGCGGAGAAGTGATTATGTCCCAATACAGTTCAAAATTGGGCTCTTGCTTATTCTCAAGAAAAGTGCTGGTCAAAGTAAAACCAGTGGAGGCTGAAAATCTTCTAAGATTAACCATATGCCAGTAAGCTGTCTTTAGTTCCACTTTCTCGGAAAGGAACTTACAGAAGGCAAGGTCCACAAATTACTCCACCCCAGCTCACAATAAATTTTCCTTACACAGTTGAACCAAGGAAGTTTCTTGTTGACATCTAGCTTCATAACTTCATCCAGAGCCAATGCATAATTGACCAGCTCTGGTGTTACCCAAAGTCTCCTCCAGTATATTGCAAGCCTATATAATGCAACATCTTTAATGGAGCAACACCCCAGATCTAAGTATAAGGGAACCAAGGGGGTAGATTGCGGTAGCCTAAACTCAGATCTTAAAAATTAATTTTGGCTCATCGCTAGGGGTTCAAGGTTCCCATAACCCCACAGCTCAACATCGTACAAGATAGATGCGCTAATTTTTGCTTTGTAGATCTGTAATACAGGAGCTATGGGCTTAGTGTATGAGCACTTTTGTTCCTTGAGTGAAACCCCGGTAAGTTGGGCATGCCTCACAGTCATACTATCTATTTGCGGTTTCCAGCTAAGTTTTTTATCGATCGTAACCCCCAAGTAGGAAAAAGTCTCTGCTTGTTCTAAGATACCCTCCTGCATTCTGACTTCACCAATGGATTTGCCACTGTTCTGTAGGGCCATGAACTTGGTTTTGTCTACATTGACAGCCAGGTCGTGGTCCACACAGAACGCCTCTAATCTTGAGCGGGCGCATTGGAGTCCCTGCCTAGTTTTTGATAAAATCAGGGTGTCATCTGCGAACATCAGGAGGGGTATCCGTTTTCCTGCTAAACATGGGGCATCGGTGGGATACAAAAAATCTAGAACTCCATTAATATAAATAGAGAATAGGGTGGGTGCTAAAACGCAACCCTGCCTAACGCCCTTCTCCACTGGAACTTAGCTGTGGTATTGCCTGCCCTATCCCATCTTACTTGGGCATAATTGGCCGTATGTAGTATGATTAAAAAGGCCAATATTTCCAAGGGCATGCCCAGTTCAGAGAGTGTTGCCCACAACTTTGGTCGGGGAACTAGGTCAAAAGCAGACCTGAGGTCTTCAAAGGCAGCATATATAGAGCCTTTACCCAAAGTGACGGTTCGCCAATATATAAGAACAAACCTTAGGACCTGGTCCACAGTGCTGATACCCTGCCGAAACCCGGCTTGTAAATCAGACAGAATATGAAAGGTCTCCAACCAGGCCTGCATTCTTCCTAAAATTACCCTGGCCACTCCCTTCTGAATGCAATCGATCAGGCTTATAGGCCTGTAGTTTCCTGGTTTGGAACGGTCACCCTTCTTAAAAATGGGAAGGATCACCGCGCCAACCAAGGTTTTTGTAATTTCAGCACCTCTATCGATGGCATTCATTAGGATTTGTATATACGTGGCCCAGGAGTCCAGGTCCTGGAGAAACAAGTCAGCAGGGATACAGTCAGGTCCCAGAGCCCTACCCTTAGGGACCTGATGGAGTGCAAGTTCCACCTCCCTCTTGGTAATACAGAGGGCGGGCGGGAAAGATGGCATTACAAAGATAATCTGGGGATTCGAGTCCCCTGCAAACTGGCCACTGTTATGTTGGACCCACTGATCCGGTTCCAGATTATTAGTAGGCACCCTGGACACGTTACCACTCCCCCACTTGACCAGGTGCCAGAATTCGGACATATCTCTCCCGGAACAGGCTCTAAGCAGATCTGCAAAAATAAGCTTCTTCCCAGTCTCCTTTGGCCCGATTTTGGGCAGCCTTGTATTCCTTCCTTTTTTCCTTTATGGCAACCCTATTTTGGCTCTTGATAGCCCCTGCCAAGGATCTATAAGCCGAGCGGCAGAGTGAATTATACCAGACCGCTACCTTATGAGCGGGTGGTATGCGTTCTTTCTTAGTTACAATTGAAAAAAAAACTCTAAGTTGATTAAAAAGGATCTCATGAGTGTGGTCAACGCTATCTCCGTCCATCACGTCTGTCTGTAGTACCGCTAAGGTATTTGCTACTAAATTACTCATAGCTGGCAAGGCACTACCTTTGCCCAATTGAGGCGTCTCATATCATTGGACAAGTGACCTTGGACAAAATCCACATGGGGGCACAACCCATCTACAGGCTTAAACCCTGGAAGCCCTAAGCTAACTAAAAGTAGGTTATGGTTGTTTCGGGTCGGACTTCGACCACCATATCTAACAGGTGGGACCAAAACTCCTTATTTAAGATAAAATAGTCAATTCGACTTGAACGGAGCCCACTGTTGTAGGTTGATGACCCACATCTATCTCGACCCACATCTATCTGATTTTGTGCGACCATTTGCTGTCCTCAGCCCATTTTCCAAACAGAGTACTTTCAGTTGGAGTGCTGCACTGGTCCACTTTTTTATAGGCTGCAATTCCAACCACGGAATTAGCCACTGCCAATCTTCCTCATTACTAAAATCCATGTCCTCACAGTCAAGCGCTTCGTAAGTACAGTTAAAATCCCCGGCTATAACTACGTTTGTGTGACCTCTGTGTTTCAATAAAAAGCCATCTAAATTGGCAACTGTATCTGAGGCCTTCCCACCTGGAAGACCCCTAGAGTAAATATTAATAATCAGGATTTCCATGGAGTTACCCAGTTTTAGCTTGACAATGAGGTTCTCCTGCGAATCTATGGCTATCTCCTCTACCCTAATAATCTGTGCTTGTCTAACCCACAATGTCATGCCCCCCATCGGCCTGCCCGGTGCACCCTGTACTGCTGATTTAGATATGTTAATATATCCCTCACAAAAGAACCTATCCACTGCCCATGTCTCTTGAAAGCATATTATATCATAATTCTCAATGAGAGCGGACCAATCAGTAGATACAACTTTACTAGCTAGTCACGTAATATTCCATGAGATAAACTTTATTTCAGAACTGGGTGCAGTAGATACTCGATTGACACTTGGGGTTCCTAGGGCTGGGTACAACATGCTAGGTGCTGGGACCTTGTCCTTAGTGTTAGGAATATGTAATTTGCCCTTGGTCCGTACCCCACCGTACCCCACCCACCTCCCGGGGAGCCAGGCTGGAAGTCTGAAGATGACACGGGGGAACACTAGGAGGATCTTCACCTCTGCTACCAGGTCCCACTTCATAAGTGTCCCCACAGGATACCCCTGATACAGGTATGATGCTTACATCGGGGGTTATAGAATAGAGTCAATCAATGTCCTCCAGGTTCGCAAAACAATCAAACCTATTACGGGTTGGGACAGAAAATTCATATGTTTCCTGGGTGTGTGTCAATAAATTACAACCAGCCCCACCCCTTGATGGCTGGGGGGGATTTTGATAAAAAAAAACCCTAAGGACATGGTACTGATGCCTTCCCTCTTTATGAACCTTGACCCAGTCCTATCTAGGATAGTTTTTACAAGTAGGGGGGTGCCAAAGTTTACCACCACGCAGTCTCCATTGCTAGCTTTCATGGATTTGCCAATCCAAGGGACTCTGGTGCCATTTTGAAACCCCTAAAAAGATGGACCCCCAACCCAGTTTTGGCATTTATGTGGTGGAGTACCTTGTTCCTAAGCGAAACCCAATTCTCTACACACCCAGGTTCTAGGGGGGGTACCTTTGTGAGTAGTCAAGTCAAGTCAAATAAGCTTTATTTGATATTTGGTTTACAAAATCATAAAAGCACATATTAAAAGCAATTTTTAAAAAGTCTATATAATTTAAAACGACATAAAACTATTTAAAAAACTGATGTACAATTTATGCAAGCCCGTCAATCACCATAAGCATTGCTTCAAATGGATTATTTCTTTTTTTTACCAATCTCCAAATGGATTATTTCTTTTTTTTTTTACTAGTCTCAAGGTAAGGGGGAGCACTCCTGTACATACATGGTCAATTCAGAATATTATAATCTAGATATACATTGTGTACATATGTTCAGATGATATTCCTGTTAAAAACAGAATGAACAAATACATACATCATATGGTGTTCCGGAATCTGATAAGTATCTTTAGAAAAGAAGATACTGCCTTTATAACATATTCAGATTCTAATTGTTTTAATTTAAAGTACGCCACTCTGCAACCCCTTATGCCCCACTTTGTAAGTATAGGTTTTAAAAACCTTTTCCTGGGGATCTGATAGAATTTACAAAACAAAATGCATGTGTGAGTATAATGGTATAAGGTGTAGCCTCCTGGGGTAGATTAAGACTATCTGTTCGGGTAGGCTCGGACCCCAAACCCTGCACCAACCTCACACAAGGAACCCCTGGTCGATCTAACGTAGCCTGAGCTATGGCTGGTACATTACTAGATCTCAGAGGTAGAGCGGGAGAGGAACTTGAAACAGCCACACAGGTCTCAGAGGGGGGTGGGTGAGACTGGATAGGGGCAGGCACAACCTTACCGTTAGATACGGCTGCACCGCTAGACGTACCATTAGCTAGACTATGTACTGGCTGAGTTAGTTGTTGCTCGATGTTGATCAGTCTTTGAGCAATGGCTTCAAGTTGCAAGGCTAAGGGTTCAAATACCACCAGTAATTTGGCCTCAAATCTTGCAATAAGCCTATCCTCGGCATCACTAGACAGCTGGTTAAGACTAACCTGCGGTCAACTTGTTGCAAAGTTGGGAGTCTTTGCAATGCTGCCCTCAATAGAGCCCCCTTTCTTACCCCGTGTAGCCCCTCTGGTTTTAGCCACTTTGCTTGCCTGATGTACGGTGAGTGGAATGCCCCCTGCCTTTCTTTTCTTAGTGGAAACAGTGGGCTCGACCCTCCCTTGTTCGACTGCAAGTGGCGCTGCTGGCGAGTAAGTACTTTCGCAGGTGACTGAATAGAGTCTGGTAGGTCTATAATGGGGGGAAGAAAGCCAGAACAGGTGTCACAAGGGGGGGCCAGAAACAGGTTGTGGCAGCAGGTCAGCGGAATTGGACAGGGTAGGTTGGGATCAGGATGCAGGGACTCCCATAGAGACTCTACGGGGCTCAAGGGACAGCCTCTTCTGGGTGAGCTCGATCTCATGCAATAAAACAGATTCCACTCTGACCAAAAAAGCATCTAATGTGCCGACTACCCCGGGCCCCCCGAACCCCTTAAAGTTTATCTTGCTCATTTTAAGCTGTCAATCACAAGACTCCACCAACGGGATAAGGTTCAAAGATCCAGAAGTACACAACTTAGCAAGAGAATAAGAGTTCAACAGTCAAAGTCACTAGCCGAGTCCCTCTGGAGTCCAGAATGGGCAATCAAAAGGGGGTGGCCCAGCCCAGCCTCCTCCAGGCTACGACGGGCGTGAACGGGCCCGCCCTTGGCCCGGGCTTCTCCCGCGCTGCGCGAGACGCCCTGCTAATTTATGCGCCTCCGGGCGCTGGTGAATAACGCAGCGAAGGGGCGCCGCGTAGGGATGCCGGGAAAGCGGGTCCGGTACTGCTCATAGTGTGACCAGTCGAGCGTCCTCCCAACAGGCGCTGCTGCCGCTCAAAGAGAGTCCGGTGAGTTAGGTGAACGTGCCCCCAGTGAGCCTGCAACTCAGGTAGGTCCGGCTTGGTTGTCCTCCAACTGGTCCCCTTTGTCCGTCTGGTGCAACAGAATCCCAGAGCTGTGCCTCGGAAGCCTCGGGGCTTTTGGGGTGGTGCTAAGAGTGCACGGGGCCAGACAGGTCCTGGGTGTTCCCTCAAAATCATCGTGGCTCTACCTGACACGGGCCGCAGGTATGTACGGAATGTACGCACACGCCTGCCTCAGGCACGCCACTATGATTGTCATATAGCCTATTTCTTGGGCTACCATCCGAAGCCGTTCACTCTTAACTGTGGCTGAGGTATGGCTGTAGTCGCTGAAGACCCAATGGCAAAAGTGGCAACCAAACCCAAACTTTTCCAGGATAGTCTCCAAGAAGAGCCAGTGGACCGTGTCAAACACCTTCTAGGCATCTATTGATAAGAAGATACGGTCCTCGGACTGCCAGTGTGACTTATTGACGAGGTATAGGAGCCATCTGGTCTTGTCGCTACACTGTCTGTTCACCACAAAGCCGGACTGATCCGGGACTATCGAGCCCGGCATCATGGGCCCCAGTCTAGCTGCGAGGATCCCAGTAAAAATCTTGAAGTCGATGTTTAGGGGGACATCGGCCTGTACGAGGCGCAATACCTGTTATCCTTGCCGGGCTTGGGTAATGCCGCTACTGACGCCAGAAGCATGTTAGGTGGCAATTCCCTGGATTCATCAATAGACTTAAAAAGTTGTGTTAATATTGGGGCCAGGAGGGGGCAGAAAGTTTTATAAAAAAGGGCGGTGAATCCGTCCGGCCCGGGGGACTTGAGGAGTTTAAGCCAAGCAATTGCTGAGATGACTTCTTCAGGCCTGATGGGACTATCCCGGGCCACTGCCTGGTCTGCTGTTAGAGTGTTACGTCCTGGCAGTACCTAAGGGTAAGGTCTGTGCGGAGTACAGGGTGGCATAGAAGTCGCGGAATGCGTTTGCTATCTCCTTGCCCAGTGTATGCTCGTCTCCTTCATCAGTCGGAATGAGTGGAACTGTCGCTGCCTGTCTCTGGGCGTGCAATTTAAGGGCCAATAAACAGCCACATTATTCCCCCCAGTATAAAATGCATGTTTCAGCTGAAGCGCAGCATATTCTGCCCAATCAAGGTCAAGGCTGGCTAATTGTGCCCTAGCCGCTTTCAATTTCTGCCAAATTCGAGAGGCACCTGTGCTTTTATGTATCCCCTTCAATTGTAACACCTGTTCGGAAAGCTTGTCCCTTTTTACTTTTCTCTTATGGGCCTTATTGTCTGTGGCAGAGGTAGCTATGAGATCACCCCAGGCCACTCATTTGAGCGCTTCCCAAAGGGAGACAATGGAGGTATCATGTGTGTCGTTTATAGCTAAGAAATTCTCTAACTTTTTTGTGAGGCGTATGACTACTTCAAGGCAGTGTAAGAGTGTATCTATAAGTTTCCGGGAGTATGGTGGTCTAATTATTGGGGGAAACGGTAGGGTTGTGGTCAGGGCCGCGTGGTCCGAAAGCGCCTGATGTTCAATGACTGAGGATTGCACCAGTGGGAGGAGAGAGCGGGACAGGAGGAAGAAGTCGAGTCTTGCGTAAGTCCCTCAGGCATGAGAGTAAAAGATGTAGTCCACCGTGTGGAGGTGGAGGTGCCGCCACAGATGCACTAAACCTCGATCGTGCAGCCACCGGCGGTGAGTTTCAGAAAGGGCCCGTTGATACCTGCCTCTGTGCAGAGTGGTTGAGCTGACCATCGAATACGATATTCAAGTCGCCCTCAAGGACAATTTAACAGTCGGATGAGGAGGTCAAGTCACCTATTGTTTTATGTAGAAAGGTCTCCTGTCCCTTGTTCGGAGCGTATATCGTGGCCAGTGTTAGGGGGTGTGCCCCAACGATCACGGAGTGTGCCAAGAACCGTCTGTTAACCTCCATCACTCTGACCCCCACCCTCCCGGGAAACTAATGCGCAACTATGATGGCCACTCCGGCCTTTTTGGTGGGATGGGAGGAGTATAACTGGTGTGGGAAAACTTTGGAACGCATTCTGTGAGTGTCACTGGGCTTTAAATGGGTCTACTGCGATAAGCAAATATGGGCCCAGACTTCTCCTGATAAGACAGGATAGCCCTACGCTTAACAGGGTTGTTAAGCCCTTTCACATTTAGTGCATCTATACTAGGTATGGGGGATCATGCGCTGCAAGGGTCTAGAGGCCGGGCAGCCAGTGGACACATTAGAGTCACAACACCTCAAGGGAAGCACTGATAACATGCACACATAGTCGACCTGCTTGCGTGCAATAAATATTCAGTAAGGAGGAGGAGACCCCAACAATATGCGAAACAAAACCCCAAAAGAAACAAAAACATGAAAAAAGAAAAAAGTCCATTACAATGTCCAGAGCGTCCTGCTCTTAGAAAAAGGAGGAAAGGGTCCTTAAGGCCTGCAGCTCCCCTATCTCACCAGAAGGCCTATAATGAATAATCAACACCATTGGCTAGAGGCGATGGTGTACCTGCAAAGAATCATGTAAATGGCAAGAGTCTGCCTAATTCTGAAGATGCTCCAGCGAGGGATGACAGCACTGCCTGCCACTCCTTGGCCATGGTGTCCGGGTCAGGGCGCACTGTAGACTTCAGGGGTTTAATGATGGTCCAGCCATGGCCTTTTCGGCATCTGTGGAGTCATGAGTTCTGGTTCGATTGGTCAGTTGCACGTTCATTGATGCCCAGGAGTTTGTAGGCTACTTCTAGTGAGCCAATTTGTCTTAGTTCTCCCTTGTAGAAAATAATCAATTGGAATGGGTACCCCAGGAATATTTTATGCCTGAGTCACGTAAGTGAAGTGTAATCGGCCAAAAAGACATGCGTTTAAGCAGCGTAGAAGCAACCAAGTCCTGGAATAAAGTGGGTGTCTGGCCTCGAAACATGAGGTTTGGGTTCTGTCAAGACTCACGGAGGATCCTCTCCTTTAATTGATAATCGTGAACACAGGTCAAGATGTCTGCTGGAGGCGCAGGCGCTGTGCTGCGTGGGCCTACCTTATGTGTGTGGTCCAGCTTGATTGTGAACTCCGGAAGCTCCCCTAGGATAGAGCGGAGAAGACCTGCCACAAGGGCCTATATATCGCCATCGCTGTCATCCTGTGCCATACCCCGGATGCGGATGTTGTTCCAGGGAGACCTGTTTTCCTAGTCCTCAGTGTGGGCTTGTAGCTCCAAGGTCTGCTCCTGCTTCCGGAGGAACTTTTGTTGGAGGTTCTCCAGTTCCTCGTCCCTCCCAGCATCATGCTCTTCCAACGTGTGCACTCATTCCACCAGTGAGTCCACATCACGGCTGATGTCCTGCAAGTCTGCTTGAAGGTCGTTCTTCATAGTTGCTAGGTCATCTCGGAGGGAAGAAAAGAGACCTCCAGGAAGCAGCGGCTGACCGGGGCCTCTGGGCTCTCACTTCGGTTTTGTCTGCGATCCCCGGGCTCGCTTGGCGTTCTGGTTGATGAGTGGACTTGAGCAACAGCTCCTTCACAGATCTATCTCTTCTACCTTTGTGGGCAGCCATAACCTTCGTACAAGCCATGACCTCCGTACAAGCAGGGTCCAGAGCTGGAGAAGGAGCGAGGTGTACAGGGTCCGCCCACTATAGAGACTGTGAAGAAACGGTGAGGGGTAGTGTTAGGCCGCGTGGTCAGGGCTATATGTCCTCCCATGCAAGCCACTTGCAGTCGCCCCAGGTGCATAGCAGAATGGAAGCTTGGTGCCCGCGAGGGCCTACCTCTGGGCCTTGTCTCCTCCACACGGCAGGGATGTTGTCGATCCTGCAGCTAGGGCCCCTGAGGCAACACTCGTGCTTCAAGCCTCCATAGAAAGCAAGGGACACGGATGGCAGCCACTGGAGTCCGTAGAGTCTCAGCAAGCAAGGTAATGCGTTGGGGGTCCACGCTGTGTCCCAGGGTGGGAGATAGTCAAGCGCCCCAGGCGCGGTGTGCTGACGTCTGGGCTCACCATCCAGTGCAAGTGGCGAGGGATGCCTTGGGAGAGAGAACGGCTGGTTGCGACATGGTGGGGCCCTGCTGCCCTTCCCTGTCGGGCCCAGGAACAGCAGGCCCAGTCGGAGAGCCCCACAGTATGCGGTCACCTCCGGGGTCTGGCAGACGATTAGGCCAGAACTCAGAGCCTCACGGGTGCAGCATGGCTCAGCACGCGCTTCCCACAGTCTCTGCCGGGCGGAGCCTCGCCTACCCCCAACAGTCCAGGCAAGGTAATGTCTATAAACTGCTCCGCTGGCCCACGGCAATATGGCTCGCGCACTGTGGCGGCGCAGGGGTCTCGCATGAGCATCGCGGCATGGGCCGAAGCCTGCTGTTCCGGCCGCGATCCTGCATGTGGGGGGAACCGCTATGGAGATGTGTGCCTGCAGTCCCCGGAGCACACAGGAGATTGTCGTGGATCAGCGATTAATCGCCCTGCCACTGGAGTCACCGAGGGCCTTCCCAGGCTAGCGGCAGTCTTGTCGGGCGCTGCCGCTACAACAGCTCAGTCCAGCACCAGGGCCCCAGAGTAGGCACAGCACTTGATCTGGCTAGCGGCGCACCTCAGGGGGGGGCTCCCAGCAAGAATCAGCACCCCTGCAATGCCGTAAATGCTTCAAAGAGACCGGTGGGAGCGGAGAGCTCTGAAAGTGTGCCTTAGCAAGGAGCCATCTTGGTCACGCCATCGAATATGTTCAGTTTTAAGACCACAATTGATATAGTATGCAGCAATCTGAAGATTAGACCTCCCACTTCCTTCAAATGCCAAAATATTCACATACCATCCATAGTACAGGAAGTGTTGCTGCTAACAAAGAAATGCCAAATAGCATTAATGGATTATAGTGGCCTGACAAAGCAGGAAGTAAGTCAATATAACGAGGAGACTGAGTTAGGGGTGACACTTAGGCTTTTCTTTGCTTCCAAAATTAAGTGAATCGGAAGGGCAGTGGCAGATCTCCTCCAATCCCTGACTTACCAGCTGCTTCGTGGGTCAGGCTTAAGTATTCATCCATGTAGGTGTATTCAGTTATCCTCCAAGTGGCAGGAAGGCTACTACCTCAGAAAGGAACTTTATGAACACCTGTTGGGAGCGTTCAATCCAAGCCAACAAGTTGGATTGCATACTGTTAATGACAACCATGATCAGCAAACAACATGGATCACTAATGCTGAAATATTTTTAACACAGCCAAGAATCCCCAAGAAGCAATTGAGAAGTTATACTCTTTTATCGATCTGAGGCTATTGATGGATCATATCAGACTCTCTAGTTTAGCCACCAATCTTCAACATGCTGAGACTTTTTATCCAGCAGGTCAGCAGAAATGTTTTACTTTAACGCTGTATGGGTATTGGAAGAAGAGGCAATTTCTAAACTAAGCCTAGAAAGCTCGTCAAGAAGCTTACTTTGATTTAAGGCTACAGATATTTGTCACTCCAAAATCCATGGGATGGTAAGGTGAAAATTAATTTGTACTGTACAACATCCAAGACTCAAACATCAGCATTAGGTTCATGCTTGCTGTGCATGGTCAGATCATTAAGGAATAACTAACAACTCCAATATCAGTCTCAACCTATTGTGCTATCGTTGCTGAGTTCCAGGTTGTACTTTCTGTACTGTTTCACAGTGCGTGCTTGCTATTACTGTAAATTATGAAAAACATACATACTAGAATAGAAAGATGAATGGAGTTAAAGTCTCGAACTAGAGGATTATTCCACTTGAGGGTTCATCTCCTCTAACTTCTGTGCAAATTGTTTTGATTGCAGGAGATCCCTTTTCAGACCTGCACAGTTCTACCCAGATACCAGATTCCAATAAGGAGGTGTTGCTATTAAGGTTTCTGTAAACAATGTAATAAGTTCTGAGTGGGTTAAAGGCAAAACCTGTAGAGACCTTCTTCTGCCTCCCTTTTCGTTATGCATGGTGTGACATGTAAGTCTTTACGGAATGGCTTGGAGGTAGCTTTAAACTCAATGAGGTTAACATTGTGCACTACAACACTCTATGACTTGAAATAATGGGCTTTTAATGGGGAAAAGAAATACACAATTCCAGAGTGAACCATACTGTCGCCTATAAACAGAGAAACACACATTTACCCCATTTCAATGTTGGCTTTATGTATTTCTGACTAGATCCTGAGCAGGATTTAGCTAGCACATGACCAAAATGGGACAAAAACTCCAAAACAGATAATCCACCGGAGCCATGTAGCTTCATAGTACTCTTTTCTTAGGTGTCATGCCATAGAATGATGTTTGGTCATGGTGATACTGCCTCCCATGCTAATACCAGAAAGTGCACATAAAATGTTGGGGATAAGGTATTGTTGTGAAAACCAGGGCAGGGAGATTCTAGCTGGGTCCCAAACCTTCCTGAGCTTTTTGTTCTGTACATACTATTGAAAAGCAAACCCTTCTGTTTTTTGCAACAGGCACAGACAGAGAACAATGGAGATTTATTTTATAGCAAAAAATCCAGTGCTCTCCCTTCTGCAGAACCAATTAAACCACGTTGATGCTTTGTCAATGTATTTTTTTCTTCCTCCTGATCCTCTCCTTGTCTTTAGAATCTGACAATCAAGAAGACACCAAAGAAGTTTAATTCTTATCTCTTTGTTTCTACAGTTGTTCCTTGCTATCAGGAGCACACTGCTCAACAGTTCCTTATTCTTCAGAAAATGAATGATCTAGCATGTATTTCTATTCAGCATACATTTGCTTTTTTGGTATATCTTGGAGAGTGAAGAAATATATATTCACTGAAAAAACAAAGGTTAAAGTGACAGACGAAGTTAGGTATTACAAAAAATAGTGGAAATGAATAAAATAAATAAAGGTTAAAGTGACATTATAGTTAGCGAAATTGTCAGTTAAAACACACCATTTTAAAATAACAAAACCAGTGAAATTCACCAGTTTTAGTTATCTTAAGTAACAATAAGCCATGCCCTAAAGTAGTCTTCTCCAATGAGTAGCTTGTAAGCTATAGGTAGCTCTCCATTTACCTGCAACTAGCTGATGTGTACAGCCCACTGAACTAGGGGGCATTTTATCAAGAACCTCGTTAAAATTATTGCCGTTTTAGCGGCAGGAAACTGCCGCTAAAAAGGCGATAATGGGCTTGCTAATATGCGTTATAGAATTCCAATTCCAATTCCAATCTGTTATATGTCCTGCACATCTAACCTGGGCTTCTATTGGAATTCTATAACGCATATTAGCAAGCCCATTATCGACGTTTTGGTGGCAGTTTCCTACCACTAAAATAGCAATAATTTTAACAAGGTTCTTGCTAATATGTCCCTAAATTAGAAGCATTTGCTTGGTTGATTTGATATATGTATATTAAAACTGAAAAGCATGTATTTGAGATGAAAATGTGTGTCTTTTGAGAACTAACGAGTTGATATTTGGGGAAAAATGGTTAAATTTCCAATATTTATTTAAAGCTCATATTTGAGTAATAGAAATCAAACAGCATTTGGGAGCACTTATAACTAATATTGACATGCAGCTTGTGACATTTCAGCGATGGCTTTTATATGTCACCCATGTAGAGGCAAGACAACGTATTTTTTACATTACTGCCGCCAACCATGCCAGGTGCATTGAGGTGATCACTGCTGAATAATCTTGCCAGTGTTGGCCTCTAAAGTAACCTTGTCTTAAGTAGTTACCCCTACATCTTTAGTAATATTAGTAGCTCAAGAGGATTTTCATTGAACATAAGTAGCACTTATTACAGAAAAGGTTGGAGATCCCTGAATCTAACTATAAATATATCTTGCACAGTGTTGTATTCAATGAAGACATTTCAAATGTTGTCAATGATGTCATAGAACATGTCATGAGTGCTGCAATATGTGAGGTAATGTTTAGTGCCTTAATAAGGATTTAAGGCACTGAAATAATTTAATAAGGACATTTAACTGTCACTTTAAACTTTGTTTTTTTCTGTGAATTTCTAGAGTTTTAATGTAAGTCACTGTCAATATATAAAAAAAACATGCCTATTGGTTTCATTGTAATGTCTGTCGATAAACATTTAAATAAAGCATTTGTAGTGAATGCAACATTAAACAAATGTCAGAGTATTTCTTTTGCATACATAGAGTCACATACTGCTGCCATAATATCAACCACAGGAGATCCCTGCATTCCAAGCAGAAGAGCAAACAAACAATTCAGCTGCGGGACTGCCTAAACATATTAAATACATTTTATAGGGATGATGCTCTATAGCCCTCAGTAAACAGGGTTATTTTTTAAAGATATTTCTGGGAGGCTTGTGTACACCCTGCAGCCCCACACAAATCCACATTGATAGGGGCTCATATGAAACTGGAGAACCATCATGCATCCAAATATATTTAAATTAGCCCACAAAGGGTATTATAGGATGCCCATTTCAAGAGCAGAGAATAATATGTGAGTGGCCCCGGCCACTCATTTATTATTCTTTCGTTATTGTGTGTGTTTTATTATTATTTTTGTGGGTGTCTTAACCCCATCCAGGACACCCACAAATATAGTTTTTTTGCTGGCGGCTGTAGGGGTAGCCCCCTGCCATAAATGGAGAAAATATTTTTCCCTCGCGGGCAGAGAGAAAAAGAAAATGTTTGCTCCCGCCTCACAGAAGCATTATTGTTTCCTCTAGGGGTGGGACCGATTCCTGGAGCCTTGAGGGATGGTAAACTGGTGCTGAAGCCGGCTCAGATAGGGGTTCCCACACCACCATCCCCATTTCAACAACGAACAGACCTAAAGGATGGGGTCCCGAGGGCTTAAATCAGCACAGGGAGAGAAGCTGCATGCCCCTTCCTCATTCTAAAAACAGATGGGCCCTGGGGGATCGAACACTGAGGCCGAAAGAAGCTCAGGAAGGAGGGTTGCATGCCTCTCTCCCATAAATTTAAAAATTGGATCCGGGGAAAGGTGTACCTGGGGTCTCCCTGAGGCTTGGGGACTTGGGGACGGGAGCCTCAAGCACCCCTCCCCATAATTTAACAGATCAGCTGTAGGGGATTGAGTCCCCGAGGCCTGCTGAAGGCTCGGGAGGAGGGCCGCATGCCCCCTTCCCGGCAAAAATATCTTGCCATCCCCCGGATCTAGTCCATTAGCAAACAAACAATGCCAAACAATTTTGATTCATTCGTGGCCGCTTTAATCAATAACAACGGTTGCCATTTATTTTTCAATTTTGTATATAAACATCATACAAAAGAGTTATTATCACAAGCAGAAGATCATATACAAAAAATATTCACATGTGTTCATCCCTCCCAATGAAATAAATCTCAACAACACAGTAAACATAAACACAATTTGAACACAACCAAATATTACTACATACAAGACAAAACAAATTATCAGTTCACATTATTTACAAATCCAAATGAGAGCTTAAGAATGATCACATGTATAATGCTAAATGAAATATGACAATGCATTCTACTGCTCTCATATCAATTGACAAGGCACCTCAGGCCATTTTCTCTCATAAATGTTACTGCAAATCTAGGATCCCCTCCAATATGGCAGTAACTTTTTTTTCTAAATTACGTTTTTTTGCCCCAGGGGTGAGGTGCCTGGAAAGCATGTTTGTTTTGTGATTTGGTGTGAATCTATGCAGTCGTTTTTGATGAATTATGGTTCAAAATGTATAACTATATTGACAGTTGGGCTGAGAATATAAAATTCAAGCCTGATGATTTTTGGAACGAGCTCTCTGAATGTCTGGCCCCAAACTGATAGATTTGCTTTGGCAGCCAATAAAGGACTCAGGGACCTATTCCCCTGTCCAAACAAATACATATGTTTTAAAGATGTTATGGGGCAGGGTAGGGATACTGTGACTCACAAGCCTTTGTCCTTTGTGGGGACAGGGAGATCCCCCAAAAAATAACACAGACAGGTGGGAAAAAATGTAAAAATGATAATTTGGAGGCACCCTTTTAAAAAAAATCTCCTGTGGTGGGCCAGGACCGGGTGTTCGCATGTTTGTTTTTTTGTTTGGGAGATGGTATGTTTGGCCCCAGCGACCCCACCCTTGGGGCCCAATGCCAATTTTAAGCCCCCGGGCACCCCATTACCCTGGGACAAAAGAGAGTTTGTAGAAGGCACGTTGCAAACCCCACCACATGTGTGTGTGTAGGTGGAGGATAGCCCTGGTTATGTCCCTCCCTGCTCTCTAGGATGGATAGTGGACTGCATAGCTCCTGCTCAAGTTGGGCACAAAAAGAAACTGCTCTCACCGGCCAGGATCACAAGAATGTGGGCTTCTGCAGAGTTCTTCTCCACAGCCCTCCAACATTCTGTTTTAGCTGGGTGCACTGAGTGTGACTGAGCCACCCAGACCCAATGAAGATGCCAGATCCTGCACAGTGCAGGGGGCCAATCGGTTCACATGGGCCTTCCCCCTGCACTCTGTAACCAAAATAAATGCCAGCTGGGTGCCCAGGCAACCATACATGAGGCAAACATACTAATAAATGTGCTACCAGAGCCACTCATTTATTATTCAGTGCTCCTGGCCAGGAGAGCAGCAGCCCCCTCCAGAAATAATGTATTACATTAATTCTATGTTCCCCCGGGGCCTAAAGTATATGACCCCAGGAAATCTTTATCCCTTGACAAAGCCAATAGGCCTGTCTTATTTAAAATGGCAACCCCTTGTATTATGAAGTTTACTCTGGTATTGGTGGTATTAATATGCACAGCCTTCTCCCTGTACAGAGATTTTAATGGAAAGGCCAGTCCTCCATAAAACCCTACTGCCACTCTGCTGGAGTGCTACTCAGCAGGACTATTTCTCTGCCTCTTGACCTGCTGTCGGGTGCCCTCTTGCCTGGGCGTGGGAAGGACTGGACCTGCATCTCTCCAATCCAGAACCAAAGTGAGTTCAAGGGCTTGCTGACTTGCCTCCTGATGGAAGTCTCAGGGACACAAAAGACGTCCAACTCACCTGCTACAATGCCAGGACTCTACCATCTGAGAGTCTTGCCCTGCAAAGTGGTCCAATCCAGTCCTGGAGTCTTGAAAGTGATTATAAAGTGCTGCAACTACCAAAACCCACTCATTGCCTTTATTGCGCAGTTTGGAACCGATGCATCTGCATCAACGCTGACGCATCAATGCTGTCGGGACGATCAAGGACATTGCAGTTCCATGGACGCATAGCTGCTGCTGCAAGGATCAAGGACATCACATTAACAACGATGCAAAGCATTGCCTCCATTCCCGATGCATCTCAAACTTTGCACAGCTCAGAGCTGATGCAATCTTTACATCTGAATGATCAATGCTGATGCATCACCTCTTTTGCTCCTTGCATATTGTCCTTAATGCAACCGTGAACTAAGGTACTGTTTCAGCGGGCCAAGGCTTGGACTCCACCGGTGCTCCATCGAGGTGGGCCTGAACATTTGGATTTGGCCAAATCTGGCGCGACCAGATAGCCCTGGTTAGTGCTTTATGCTTTTAAGCACTACATTTGAGTTTATTCCTTAATAATAGATAACCCCTGTTGTACTTATTGGATTTTTGTTGTTTTGTGCAATAAATTGAGCTCTATTTTTCTAACTAGGTGCGGTATCTTTTTTGTGTTGTTTTTACTGTTTTACTGTTTGAAGTGTTGCACGCATAATTTATTAATCACAATAGGGAGGGACAAGGAGCAGCTCAAGGTCCAGCACCCATGCTCCTTAATAGAAGTATGAACATGAACAAGAGTGGGTGACTGTTCCTTTACCAAGAATGTAAGGTGGGAGTGTGTAAAGTGAAGGGAGTCCTCCTTATTGGAAGGTATTACCCTCATACACCCTTGTGAGTGACATGCTTTATCATAGGGCTATGCTCCTCTTGGGTCTAGTGCTGCAATGCCTCGGGGGCCCACGAGAGGGTTGTTTGGGGGAGATCTTTTTTATTTTAGCTGTGATAAGGCATGTGGGTGTATGGCGATTCAGGGATGAATCTAATGAGAAAGAAGTGGTCTAAAACTACAAAAGAGGATCCCAGATTTATAAGCTTTTAAACCTGCCAAGGGGACCCCTGATTAAATATAAGTGTAGATTGGCAAGGCAGTGTTGCGAAGCATTATAATCTATTGTGGAGTGCTTAGAAGCTTCGGTCGACATGCTTCACATCTTTATGGTCCAGGAGGGATCTGTGTCGTGTTATCAGGACCAATAAAATCAAATTTCCCTATACTTACTCAGGGCTGGGTGTGTGAATTAAATTCAGGGGGGCCGCTTCACAAAACTAATATGAGACAAAATCCTAAACCTACTACTTTTGGTATTCACAGAAGACATTTAGTAGTAGTAAAGTTAGGGTTTTGTCTTAAGTTAGGATTTTGTCTTAAGTTAGGATTTTGTCTTAAATTAAATTTAAGTTAAACTTAAGTTTGTCTTAAGTTTTGGTCTTAAGACAACATCCTAACTTTACTACTACTAAATGCTTTCTGTGAATACCAAAAGTAGTAAGCTTAGGATATTTTCTCATATTAGTTCTGTGAATCGGCCCCAGGGTTTTATTCTAAGATCTTTAGTAGTGAAACAAAGGTCAATAGTACTTAAGGGGTTGATCACCCTATTCCAATCCCACATTACAAACTAAAGAAAAAAAGGAAAGTATTTCCAAAAGTACTTAGCGTAATATGATTGAGGATTATTTTAAGGGCCATAGGACAATTATTCTCAAGCAGTATAAACATACACTGTATTGTTGGTAATGTGCTAGGAATGCAGAGCATAGCTCCTTTGTGATGGGTGCCACTATTACTCATTCAGGTAAGTGACACAACCATGATTACATTAAACCTGTTGCTAGGCATGTATAGAAACACACAACAAACACATTTGTATAATTTCAGATACTCATGCACATCATGGTTTCACCCTGTTAAGGGTAGGGATATCTCATACCTAAATGTAAAAAATGACTTTTTGTGCCTTAGGTCAAGGCAGAGAACTGCGTAAGTACTGCAGTGTAAACTGAAACATATAAATAGCGATAGTCACCAGAGGGTGAGCACAGGTTTATTTAGAGTGTGTTTGAGACTTACCCTAACTAAGATTGTGGTTCATGCTTTGACAGGGTGTATACCTCTCCCAACCAGAAACTTAATTTCTAACACATACTCATACCCATCCCTAAGCTTTTTAAAAACGATAAAACCCTTACTACCGCATACTACCCCATACACTTACCCATCATTGAACTCTGTAAGATATTTATAATCTGCAACCTTATCCATCTCTGAACAATAAAAATTACTCCACACATGTAACCATTCCTGAACCCTACAATAATCCTCAAACCCCTTTCTACCCCACACAATGCCCATCCCTGCACCCTTAAACAGTTTTACAGATTCTGAACACTAAACACCTCTTCTACTCTTGAACTCCCACCCATCCCTGAACAATAAAAACACTTTATTATCCATTACCCATCCCTGAGCCCTACAATCCTCTGTAAAGCCCTTACTACAGAGTACCAGTTCCCATGCCTGAACCATAAAAACCCTTATTTCCCTGAACTTTACCCTTCTCTGACCCCTAAAAAACATTTTAAACCCTTACTACCCTACACCCTTAGCCACCTCTGAACCGTAACACCTCATATAAGATCCTTGGTACCCGGTACTCTTTCCAATCCCATAACCCTTACATCTCCCTTTTTAAATGACATAGTTATTATTAAAAATACTTACCTGCATGCTAAAGGAATGTGTGGTCATGTCCTGTGGGGTAAAGACTGCAGGGTAAAGGCTTTGTGAGGACTTTGACATCACAATAACTATGCACTCCCTCTGCTGGGATTTGAGCATAGCTATAATAAAACACTATCCTTTTTGGGACTTAAAGATCATCACTATGGTAACACACTGTCTTTGTGGGGACTTAAACATTACTACTTTCACACACCACCTCTGTGAGGGCTAAAGCATTCTTATAAACACACAGCATCAATGTGGAGGTTTGAAAATGCCTATATTTACATACTATTTCTGTTTGGATCTGAATATGATTATCTTCATACAATTAGAGTATGGGACTTGAATATTAATGTTACACACGGTTTCAATGGTTCGTCATAATGATTATCTTTACCCACTATCCCTGTAGGATGAGGAACATCACTATCATAACACACTATATTTGAGGGGACTTTGACATCATTATCTCCACACACTAACTGTGTAGATACTTGAACATTGCCTTTTGACACTATTTCAGGGAGATATTGAACAAGATTATCTTCACTTTTCATCTTGCTAAGGACTTGAACATACCAATAATCATAGATTATCGTTGTGGGGACTTGAACATCGCTATAATTACTCACTATCATTGTGGATACTTGAACATCACTATAGTCACACACTATCTCTGTGGGTACTTGAACGTCAGTATAATAACACACTGTATTTGTGGGTACTTGGACAACACTATAATTACACACTATCATTCTGGGGATTTGAACATCGCTGTAATCACAAAGTATGATTGTGGGGACTTGAACAATACTATAACAATACACCATCTTTGTGGGGACTTGAAGATATTCAACTCAAAACACTATCACTGTGATGAATTGAAAATCCATATACTTACACACTATGGGGTCCATTAGGATGGCAGACGGATCGCCACCGCCATGCAGGCGGTGGCGATCCGTCCACCATCCTTGTCCGTCCGCCACTTTTCTTCCCCCGCCATATTATAATGGCTGGGGGGACCGTGGCGGAGGGGAAGACCGTCCGCCGCTTTTCCACCACGGTCGCCTTGCGTCCGCGGCCGAAAAGGCCTGATATGGTGGCGGTGTCTATCAGACACCGCCAGCCATATTAGGAAGGCCTGGGAGGAATGCCTTTCCGAGCGGCAATGCCGCCACGAAAATATGGTTCCTGCTTTGGGGGCCCATTGCGGGCCCCCAGGGTGAAGGGGGGGAGTGGGGAAGCGTGGCTCAGTGGTTAGAGGCGGCAGACCCGGAAGCTGAGATCGGCCGTGGATCAGGGTTCGAATCCCCGCCTCGGCCTACTCGACTCACGGGGTCACACTCTGCGACTCTGGGCAATAGCTTGCTTAGTCTCCACTACGGCCCCTCGCGGCGGGATGCCTGGCTTTCACCTTGTGGATACCCTGCCGGGGTATCTCACAGGGGAATACCAGGACGGGTTCCCTAAGCAAGCGCCTTGAGACCTTCGGGTGATACGTGCGCTATATAAGTCAAATACATTTACATTTATGTATTTACATGGGGGTACCTATGGTACCCCATTGCGTTTCACAGCACAACATGGCAGGCACCGCGCGGTGCCTGTCATGTTGTCCTGTGAAACGCACAACAAGCATTTTTCACATTGAGGCGGCCGGTGCTTTAAGCACCGTCCGCCGCAATGTTAAAAATGCGGGATGCACCCGCCACTGTGGCGGGTGCATCTTAATTGGGGGCACGGTTCCTCCGCCCTTGTGGCGGACGGTACCTGCCCCCGACAGGATGGCCAACCTAATGGACCCCTATGTTTAGTGATGTTCATCATCCTACAGGGATGTGGAGGGTTGAAAACGCCTGCATTTACATACTATTTCTGTTTGGATTTGAATATCTTTATTTTCATACAATTGGTGTACGGGACTTGAATATTAATGTTACACACTATTTTAATGGGCCTCGATCATGGTTATCTTCACCCACTATCCCTGTAGGATGATGAACATCACTATCATAACACATAACACATAACACAATATCTTTGCCGGAACTTTGACATCATTATCTCCACACACTGTGTAAAAACTTGAACATTGTCTTTTTACACTATTTCAGAGGGATCTTGAGCACGATTATCTTTACAGTTCATCCTGCTAAGGCCTTGAACATGCTAATACCCATATATTATCATTGTGGGAACTTGAACATCATTATAATAACACACTATATTTGTGGGGACTTGAGCATCACTATAATAAACACTATCTTTGTGGGGACTTGAACATCACTATAATACTCACAGTCTCTGGACTTGAACATCATTATCTTCACACTCTCTGTGCTGAGATGTGAGCATTGACTTGTCACTCTGGTTTAGCACACAATCATCTTCACACACTATCTCTGTGGGGATTTTCGTCATGTCTATAGATACTGTCTATTTGGAAACCATGGTGTTACTGTGATCACATATTACCTCTGTGCAATCACCATTACACGATATCCTAATGTAGTGATCACGTACCACCTGTGTGGGATCACTACACACAATTCCTATGGAAGTATTAACTTTACATGCATTCCTAAGAAGATGTGGTTCAATAGCTACTGTGACAAATATGTGAGAAAATATTCAAACTCTGGGCTCCACTTGGCCCTATTGCTTGATTCCATCTGCTAATGTATTTATGCTATAGTTCCCTTACTTACTGAGATTTTGAGCACTAAGTAGTTGGTGAAATACAGTTATATGTGCCTTTCTGTAATCGTGATATATATTTTCTGACACATTATTTGCATAATTCCCATTTTGTGTACCCCTAGGATATGTGGAGTAATTCATATGTCAAAAGATTTTGATGTTATTTATGCATATTGTTTATAGCATAAACATTTAGCCATGTGCCTTTGCCTATATTCAATCACAGATGGCAAATATGAGTAGGTCCTCACAAGGATGGTAGCACGCATTCAAGTGCCCACAATGATGGTCCTGTGCGAGCGATTAAATAGCAATATATTTGCAAATTTGAAGCAAGATCCTTTATCTTTAATTTTTTCTTAACATTTTCATGTCACTAGTATATTTTAAAAACATTGGGAATGGTTAGTCCCCACAAAGCAGGTACCCACACTTAGGGGTAGATTAGGATAGCGGTTTTTCCGCATCCTCCGGGCTGGCGGAAGCCACCGCCGGCCCGGAGGATACAGAAAAACCGCAGCGGACCCACCAAAGACCCACCGCCACATTAGGATGGCTGGTGGGTCCTGGTTTCCGTCCGCAGCTTTTCCGCCGCGGTTGGCTTACAACCGCGGTGGAAAAACACTAATATGGTGACGGTGTCTCTCAGACACCGTCAGCCATATTAGGATGCCAAAAAGAAATGCTTTTCCACGGCGGGTTTTCCGCCGTGGAAAAGCATACGGAGCTTCACTGCGGGGGCCCGTTGCGGGCCCCCTGGGTGAAGGGGGGGTGGGGTGCACATGGGGTGTACCTATGGTACCCCCCTGCATTTATATGCAGTAATCGGCAGGCACCGCGCGGTGCCTGCCGCTTTCTGCATACAAATGCAATGTATGCATTTTTAACATTGCGGCGGGTGCAGCTTGAAGCTGCACCCACCGCAATGTTAAAGATTGAGGATGTGACCGCCACCCTGGTGGTCACATCCTAATCTGCAAGGAGGGACCGCCGCAGCCCCTGCGGACGGTCCCTCCTACTCTATGGTGGCGGACGGACTCAGGTCCGTCCGCCATCATAATCGGCCCCATAGTCCCCACAATTATGGCAAACACAATTTGTGCATGCCTGTGTTTGCAGACGTTAGCACAAATCAAAAATATTGGCTCTGCCAATGCTTGCTTTTAGATCTGTGTGTTTGTGCTGTGTGTGTGTGCGTGTGTGTGGGCGTGTCTGCACGTACACACTCGTATGTAGGGAATTGCCTAATTTAGTTGTATTAATAGAGGGGTTTTGTGCTATACTACCTGGTATTTTCCATCGATGGTGGAGTCTGTCAGCACTTTGCCAAGTCTCTACAGGCTTTTATAGGTACTGTAAAATATCCCTTTTGTAACAGATAGCTCCCTTATATGACAAAGAGGTTTCATTGTAGTTGTTGTAATGAGGTTTTTTGAGAGATTGCTGGCCGTAGGTTAATTGTTCTACAAAGGAAAATAAATGAAAATGTAGAGTGAGATCAAATGTGTTCTTTTTCTATTATAAAGGGTGATGTTTGCACAATGCAAATGTATTAATATAATGTAATCAAGATATATTGTAGCGTTTTGCCACAGCTCATAACCAGTTTTTGGTAATACCCATCATCAAAGGACCGCTGTAACACTCTCATAAAAAAACATTTGAAATCAATTCTTTCAAGTAGATAATCTTTGGAAAAGATCCTGTCCTGCACCTTAAAAATAAGTCTTAAATACAAATTTAATTCTGAGCCGTATCTGACATGATTTATTCCTAATGCAGAAACCCCCCAGGCTTGGGTTTATTTGTCGTTTTATGCCTGCCGCAGATCTCAAAATCTCTCGTGGCTTCAATGTACTTAGGGCATCGTTTTATTTCAAAATATAATTTCTATAAAACAAGCATTCACGTGGCCAGTGACAGGTCAACTGTAAAGGAGATTTTATGACTCCCAGCGCCGCAGTGAAACAGAGTAATAACAGTGTGCCCCCAAAGCATATTTCAGAAGACGTGTATTTTTCCCTAAATAGACCCTCTTAAAAATTCTTCAACCTGGTGGCGTAAATATATTTATCACCGTGCATCACAGATTACTGCCTTCAGCGTTTAAAAGGCCAACTAATTCGGAAGTCATTTCACAGATGAATAATACAAAGAGATATATCCTTCAGCGAGAACGACCTATTAGATTTCAAAAGTTAGGATAAAACAAGTATATTTAAATACGAGCATTCGAGTTGCATTCATCACTCCATAAATCGTTTTCATAAAATATTTAGGGCCAGATTTTCTAAGGGTTGGCATTACTACTGAAAACATGGAAATGGAAAGCATCGGAAAGTTACGCAAACAGAAATGATGGATGGCTTAACTTTCACAAGTTATGCCAAATGACGTTGGGCAGGCTATCAAAAATGGACATAGTGTTGGTGCAAACCTAGAATTAATCAAATAGTGTGATCTGGCTTTGCCACAAATCCTAATACTAAACAATAGGAGGTAGGAATACGACGCCAAGCAGTACATTGTCTCAAATAAATGCATGTAACATGTGATTTGCCGTACGAACACTTTTAACATGCCTGGTCCCCATGCTGATGTCTACACGAAGGATTTTGCACAGGAAGTTGTCCTTCCAGATCAAAGCATACGTTAGATAGTGCAGATTGACCGTTACACCGCAGTGTGAGACGCTGCATAATGCAGAAAAGCCAGAATTAGTGCAAGATGTGGCAATGACATAATTGGTAGGAGGCTCTTGCTAAATCTGGCGCTGAAATATTTTCTGTCCTTTGTGTAATGCAACACAGCAAATTTGGGCTACTAGTAATAGGGATTATATTGATTACCAAACAGCCCTGTGTCTACCGACACCAGTATGTTTTGATAAATAGGTGTGAGAATAACTGAGTATTATTTTTGCCTTGGTTTGCTAATATAAAGATGAAATGGGTGCAAAAAAGTGAAACAACATATGTGGAAGGAGGTAGCGGGTGTGATTAGTAATGTTGTGTTGGGCATGACATCAAATGCTGATCTCCATGGCAAAGTGAAGTTGACTCAACTAAGTAAGGATGGAGGGAGACCAGAACATTAGTGTTTTTAGACAATCTCGGCCTCGAGTCCCCTACAAAATTTGCATATCTTTCTTTTGCTGACTTTTGAAATTAGTGACAGTCACAAAACGTCCATGAGAGGTGTTTGGAATGATCAACAATGAAGAAGCATGTCGTTTTCCAAGTAAATGAAGTGTGGGCCTATGACCATGGATTACTTGGGCAGATGAAGTTTCTTGACTTCTTCTTTGCTGCTCTATCCACCTTGTTTATTGCACATCAAAGGAATCTAACATCTCTCCTTTGGCTGGTAGGTTTCACCAGCCTCTAGGAAAGCTAAAGCAGCAGCACCTGGCGGATTCAATAGCTTGAGTGCAGTTTCCTGAAACAATATATAGGCGACAGACCTACTTTGCCAAATATCTGTTCACCTGTCCTCCCCACATGTGAACCCACCACTAAGTACTACTTTAATGAAGTCGTTGGATGAACTACTTGTCATGAGGAAGACGTTGCACCACTTTCAAAGCCAATCAATCAAACTAGAGATGACTTAATTGGCTCTTAAATATCTACCACCCGTGCTACCAAATACAAACACAATTTGAGCCAATTAATTTGTATCTTCGCTGTTTTCATGAACTTCCTCTCTACTCTCAGAAGAGGCTGGACACCAGAGCTTGACTAACTGGTCAGAGAAAATGTGAATATACTTTAGCTACATGGCATCTGCGCATTGGCGTCTATAGATGATTAATGCCCCAGAAAATGAGGCGGCATACATTCCTTCTTATGTTAGAAGAAGTGATTTTTGCTTTATATTAATGTTTAGCTTTTGTTTGCATTTATGAATGTTTCTACATGTTATTGCTTTGTTTATGAGACAAATGCAAAAAGAATAATTGATGGACAGAATACAGAACAATGCCATAAAAACACCACAGTACAGAGATCTGGGCCTAAATACATAGTTTTTTGCTCCCCATGCCATTCCAGCTATCTGCAAATCAGTCTTGACCATGCCCCCTATGGGAATAGCCCAGCTTGAACTGCCAAGCCTGGTCCTTCCCGGAATGGAAACAAGCACCCTGGCACCGGTTTTGGGGTAACACCCCTCATCAGCCAAGCTAACTTGACTCCAGTGGCATGGAAAGCACGGGATCCTCGTCTGGGCATACCGATCCGTGTTCATGAGCCAAACATTACATTCTAACTTTGGGAAATGGTATAGAATATATTGAATTCTTAGTTTGAGAAGGGCCCCCTGTGGTTTTGAGGAGTAATTAGGTTCATTGGTTGTGTCTCTCTCCACTAAAACATGAGGTAGAACAGCTGGTAACGATAATTAAAGTGAATGCAAAACTGCTTCAGTTTACTCCTAGTCATGTCCTGTAGAGTATTTCTTTGGCCAGTTATCTCTTTAAATTATTAGAACAAAAGTTCTCTTTTCTCCATTAGAAGAACAGGTGCTGTCCTAACATATGTGTAATTATAGAATTCTGAAGTAGGACAGTTTTTCCACTACACCTAACACTATATGATGTTACCTGAACTGGTCCATATACCTAAAACCCCTTACTGCATTAGTTCTATAAATTGATATTTATGGCAGCAGTTATTAATACCAGAAGCTAAGCTTTCATGAAAATGTGAGAAATACATTACGACGTGTCCTGTAATATAACGACCTATCCTGGGCTAGAGAGTAGGCTCATAAACACATGCAAACAACAGTGTATCTCAAATTAAGGTTTCACGATCACCAGTGAATGTTTGAGAGGATTTGGTAGTATACAGTTCTCTTTCATGTAATTTTCTCAACTGGCATTGTACTCAGATTTGGCGACAATCCTTCTTTTTAGAATACCCTTCTGGAGTGAGACCAGAAGAAGATCAGGGTGAAATATTAGAGTTGGTAATGTTAAGAAGCAGGTCTTTCATTCTGAGCAAGCACTCTTACAACCGAGCAAAGAGCTTTAGAAGCACGGTTCCAGCTCAATAAATATTTGTTTACTCCATCTAGTTTCAAACATCTAAGAAAGTGATTTTCTTGAACCAGACGAGAAGACCATTGGGAGTTTGGTCTGGTTACAGCAGCCCCCTTTTTAGAATGATGCACCCCGAGAACCTGCGATATTATAAGCTGAGACAGTCTTGTGCCTAAGGATGCTGCTGCACCAGTAACAAAACAAAAACAAAGGAGGGAGGGAGCCCATATAACCTTCTAGAGTCTAGGCTACACCATACATATTTCCAAGAAACAATAAACAGCTCCAGCAGGAACATTTCAAAAGGTGGTTTGAGGTAACAACTCAATATTTGTCGCCTCTGGGGGTAGAGAAGCCAAACTCATTTAGTGTACACACTTAATTAATAATTGTCTTTTTTAAGTTACACTTTGTCAAAAGAGTTTGATCATTATCCATACTAATATTATAAAGAGAGAGCCCAAACCTTTGAGGCGGGTAATCTCAGTAACCACAGCACCAATCACAACACCCAATACAGAGTTGGAAAGGGCAGTTTCAGCAGAAGGACATAGGCTATGCAGACAGCCACCATATTTTTATTTTTTATTTTTGCAGAGTTTAATATAGCGCAAACTTGACCCGAACTGAATCAGGTATCAGAGCACTTTACATAGCACCAGTTACGTTACATGAGGACACACATTCATTTTTGTTAGGCACGGGGAGATTAAGTGATTTGCCCAGAATCACAGGATGTTTGGCATTGTTACCAAGACTCGAACCCAGATCCCCAGGTCCGAGGTCGAGCGCCTTAGCCGTTAGGCCAACTCCTCTATACATTTAAAAGGTAAAAGCACTGTGCCAGCAAAGTAGTACCTTGTGGGCGTGTCTGCATTGTGCTGTGGGTGTGGGCTGGGGGCATGACAAACCCTGGGGGCGTGTGTCTGCCCTTCATGCCATGTGAGTCGTACATACTAGCGCCAATTACATTGCTGCACAGCATCAAGGGGCATGCGGGGGGCGTGACACGCTGGGGGCATGAGAAACGGTGGGGGCGTGTGTCCGGCCTTCATGCCATGTGAACGCAATTGCGCCGCATCAAGGGGCACGCTGGGGCGTGAGAAACGCTGGGGGCGTGTGCTACGTTCCGCCCTTCATGCCATGTGGGTCGTACATTAATCAGAAGATCGTCTGCTTTGGCCGTGTGCTGGGGTTCGTGACAAACCTGTTCACCTGGAGGCCTGGTAAGTAACGTTACTGCAGCCTCTTCTGCGAGCTGTTACTGAACTCTCTCATTTAACGAAATTACACACGCCTGCTACCATCAACCAGGGCTCTAGCCGGTCTCAGGCGGCGGGTCAGTACACTAATTACACGAGCCTGATAACATCAACCAGGTCTGCAGCTGGGCCGTAAACGGGGGAACACGCGCCTGCTAACATCAAACAGGCCTGCATCTTGGCCTCAAGCGGGGGAACACGCAAATGAGCGTGTCTGCGGGGACAATTACTGTAGCCTCTCCTACTCGCTGTCACTCAACTCTCTCATTAAACGGATTTACCCGCGGCTGATAATTCTCTCATTCAACAACATTACATGCGCCTGCTCAACTAGGGCTGTAGCCGGGCTCAGGCGGCGGATCACTACACCAATTACACGTGCCTGCTAACATCAACCAGGGCTGCAGCTCGGCCTTCTCCGTCTCTATTCTAATGAAACAAAAAATGTTGTCTACCGCGAGATTTTAAAATAAATTGCCCTTGCCAAATACACACATTACACACATTCTATTTCATACCCGGACAACGTCGGGACGGGCTGCTAGTAAATAATATAAAAAAGAGAATAAAGAAATAGCTGTGCTGTGATTTGCTGTACAGTAGCGACCTCTTTCAGCTAAGAGATTAAAATCTTCCTTAGGTATAGTATTAATTATGTGTGTACACTAAGGGGTCCATTAGGTTAGCGGACGAATCGCCACCGCCCATATGGCGGTGGCGATCCGCCCGCTAGAAACACTGCCCACTCTGCATTTTCCCCAGCCACATTAGCATGGCGGCGGGAACCCGGAGGACGGAAAGACCATCCCCCCATTTTTGCCCAGTCGCAGAGTCGACCGGGCGGAAAAGCAGCGAACATGGTGGCGGTGTCTGGGAGACAACGTCATCCATATTAGCAGCAGTGCGGGGATGTGCCTTTCCATCGGAAAGGCATGCAGTTTTTGTTATTGGGGGACCGTAATGGGTCCCAGGGATTCTGGGGGGTGGGGGGTGCACATGGGGGGTACCTATGGTCCCCCCTTCAGTTCCATGCACAATATGGCAGGCATTGCGCGCCGCTTGCCACGTTGTGCATGGAAGTGCACGACATGCCTTCCTGGCATTGCGGTGGGCGGTGCTGAGAGCACCACCCGCCGCAATGTCAGGAATGCAGGATGCGCCCGCCAGTGTGGCGGGTGCATCCTAATGTCTGCAACAGGACCCTCGCACCAATGGTGGGTGGTCCCAATCCCCGAAAGGATGGTGGGCGGACAAAGTTTGCCCGCCATCCTAATGACCCCCTAAGTGTTTTTGTTTCTTCCACCAGTAACAAAAGGCACAATAATTGGTGTGGTTCTGTGAATGTGGAGCCTTAAGCCACTGGTACTGAGACTGCTAATCTATGCTAAAGAGGAATGGAATTTCTGTGAACACAGCATGAAGAATGTTTGAAAGGGATAATTTGCTGGAAATATCTTCTTTTAAGGCTAATTTGACACTTTACTACACTGCTTGTTCTCTCTCTCAATATTCTATTTCTTGCAAAAGGTGTTCGACAAAACGCCCAAAAAGACATTCGAACCTTATGAAGCCCTTGCATAACAAAGACTTTGACCTTATCCAGCTTGGTTGAATATGAGGTTTCAAAAAGTTACACCATTTGAATGTGGGGCACATTGAGTATCGCAGCATGTGATGATCAGCTAGCCTCACTCAGTTCCATGGTTCTACTTTCAACACTAATTAACAAACATGCATGGGGTATCCCTTTTTACACCTGTCACCCTACAGCCACCTCTCACATAGAATCTGCAGAAATGCATCCCCCAGGTTTGTACCATTTCCCGTTCTTGTTCCAAAAACATTTTCATTGTGAAGGGTGGAACCTTGATTTCATGAGCATACCAAATTTATTCTGACGGTGTATACTAGAGTGCAGGCTTCTTAAGGATTCTTCAATTAGACAATTGTTGACTGTTTCCATTAGAACTACTATTGATGCTCCTTTATTTTGTGAGATATTTATACACTGTGCCAAAATCTAGATGAACATTTTTCTTCAATATTTAACTCTCAGTTGAAATGTAATTAGAATTAAGATACTTAGTAACATATGAAATCATCTAAAACAGTAAACATAAATATGATTTGAGAAATTCCATTATTTAACATTCTATCAAACAAGAAATGATAACAAACAAAATTATTCTGATCTGACACACTGCCATCAAATCATTGCATCACATTTACTTATATCTTATCAGTCCACAAGCACCATTTCCATATGCTTCATATTACTGGAGAATACCAGCTGACTTTACCAAGTATAGCAAACAATGTCTTTTAATTGCTGCTTCTGTAAATTTAGAAATACTATTATGTTAAAACAATAACATTGATGGTTGGATGTATTCATTACTCGCACATATCAGCCTTCGCTACAATACAAAAAGACAAATGTTAATCAAAGAATAAGCGTAAATTGCACATTAGCTATCCTGTTCACACTCGAGTTCACCAGATATGTTTTGATTGTGGTGATTTGAAAAGTCTATTTCTCCCACCCTGGTTTAATAAAAATGTTATGTTTGTAATGTCCTGCTGCAAATAACATATCTGTGAACAACTCTCCGGGTGGAAGGGAAGGGTGGGTTAGGGTTAAGATATGGAATGTTTTGATGTAATTGCTTTGGTAATATTTTGATATATGTTCCCAACGCTGGCATTATTGTACAGTTAATGGCAGCATATATATGCTTAGAAAGATCCTACTGTAGCAAACAGAATATGTGTGTGGGATATTACCCTATTATTACTAAACCTTGTCCATCCAAGACTGAATGTTTCAGAAAAAGCCAATAAAACATGTTACACAAATATTATTTGCATATGTTCTGTAACAATTCTTTTAAATAAAAATGATTTTATAGATCTTCATACCACGCTACTTCTGTGTGTACGATTTACACCATAAAACCCAATTACCAATACTCACATTGCCACAATAAGCCAGATATACACATTAGGCTGCCATCCAATTCATGATATTCAGATTATTGTAGACAGACAAAGCTAGCATTATCTCAATTAGCTGTCTTGTAGGTTTAGCTAAATTGGACTGCATCTTCAAGAGTATATATGCCAAATGTCTGGAATAGTTATTGAAACAGATCCATACTCTGTTCCAGGCAGTATGGACATAACCAACTTACTTTTTCAATAGTTTAAATCACAAGATATCCAAGCATAAATTGTGATTCTCATAGCTGAAGTCTACTCGTATTCTGTGAATACCGTAAGTCTTAAAATTAGGATTTTTTTCAATTCAGTAGTAGTAAAGTTAGGACTCCTAACGTTAGGACTCCTAAATGCCTTCTGTGAATACCGAAAGTCTTAAAATTAGGATTGTTCTCAATTTAGTAGTAGTAAAGTTAGGACTCATAACTTTAGGACTCCTAAATGCCTTCTGTGAATACCGAAAGTCTTAAAATTAGGATTTTTCTCAATTTAGTAGTAGTAAAGTTAGGACTCCTAACTTTAGGACTCCTAAATGCCTTCTGTGAATACCGAAATTCTTAAAATTAGGATTTTTCTCAGTTTAGGAGTCCTAAAGTTAGGAGTCCTAACTTTACTACTTCTAAATTGCAGCTCGGCCTTCTCCGTCTCTATTCTAATGAAACAAAAAATGTTGTCTACCGCGAGATTTTAAAATAAATTGCCCTTGCCAAATACACACATTACACACATTCTATTTCATACCCGGACAACGTCGGGACGGGCTGCTAGTAAATAATATAAAAAAGAGAATAAAGAAATAGCTGTGCTGTGATTTGCTGTACAGTAGCGACCTCTTTCAGCTAAGAGATTAAAATCTTCCTTAGGTATAGTATTAATTATGTGTGTACACTAAGGGGTCCATTAGGTTAGCGGACGAATCGCCACCGCCCATATGGCGGTGGCGATCCGCCCGCTAGAAACACTGCCCACTCTGCATTTTCCCCAGCCACATTAGCATGGCGGCGGGAACCCGGAGGACGGAAAGACCATCCCCCCATTTTTGCCCAGTCGCAGAGTCGACCGGGCGGAAAAGCAGCGAACATGGTGGCGGTGTCTGGGAGACAACGTCATCCATATTAGCAGCAGTGCGGGGATGTGCCTTTCCATCGGAAAGGCATGCAGTTTTTGTTATTGGGGGACCGTAATGGGTCCCAGGGATTCTGGGGGGTGGGGGGTGCACATGGGGGGTACCTATGGTCCCCCCTTCAGTTCCATGCACAATATGGCAGGCATTGCGCGCCGCTTGCCACGTTGTGCATGGAAGTGCACGACATGCCTTCCTGGCATTGCGGTGGGCGGTGCTGAGAGCACCACCCGCCGCAATGTCAGGAATGCAGGATGCGCCCGCCAGTGTGGCGGGTGCATCCTAATGTCTGCAACAGGACCCTCGCACCAATGGTGGGTGGTCCCAATCCCCGAAAGGATGGTGGGCGGACAAAGTTTGCCCGCCATCCTAATGACCCCCTAAGTGTTTTTGTTTCTTCCACCAGTAACAAAAGGCACAATAATTGGTGTGGTTCTGTGAATGTGGAGCCTTAAGCCACTGGTACTGAGACTGCTAATCTATGCTAAAGAGGAATGGAATTTCTGTGAACACAGCATGAAGAATGTTTGAAAGGGATAATTTGCTGGAAATATCTTCTTTTAAGGCTAATTTGACACTTTACTACACTGCTTGTTCTCTCTCTCAATATTCTATTTCTTGCAAAAGGTGTTCGACAAAACGCCCAAAAAGACATTCGAACCTTATGAAGCCCTTGCATAACAAAGACTTTGACCTTATCCAGCTTGGTTGAATATGAGGTTTCAAAAAGTTACACCATTTGAATGTGGGGCACATTGAGTATCGCAGCATGTGATGATCAGCTAGCCTCACTCAGTTCCATGGTTCTACTTTCAACACTAATTAACAAACATGCATGGGGTATCCCTTTTTACACCTGTCACCCTACAGCCACCTCTCACATAGAATCTGCAGAAATGCATCCCCCAGGTTTGTACCATTTCCCGTTCTTGTTCCAAAAACATTTTCATTGTGAAGGGTGGAACCTTGATTTCATGAGCATACCAAATTTATTCTGACGGTGTATACTAGAGTGCAGGCTTCTTAAGGATTCTTCAATTAGACAATTGTTGACTGTTTCCATTAGAACTACTATTGATGCTCCTTTATTTTGTGAGATATTTATACACTGTGCCAAAATCTAGATGAACATTTTTCTTCAATATTTAACTCTCAGTTGAAATGTAATTAGAATTAAGATACTTAGTAACATATGAAATCATCTAAAACAGTAAACATAAATATGATTTGAGAAATTCCATTATTTAACATTCTATCAAACAAGAAATGATAACAAACAAAATTATTCTGATCTGACACACTGCCATCAAATCATTGCATCACATTTACTTATATCTTATCAGTCCACAAGCACCATTTCCATATGCTTCATATTACTGGAGAATACCAGCTGACTTTACCAAGTATAGCAAACAATGTCTTTTAATTGCTGCTTCTGTAAATTTAGAAATACTATTATGTTAAAACAATAACATTGATGGTTGGATGTATTCATTACTCGCACATATCAGCCTTCGCTACAATACAAAAAGACAAATGTTAATCAAAGAATAAGCGTAAATTGCACATTAGCTATCCTGTTCACACTCGAGTTCACCAGATATGTTTTGATTGTGGTGATTTGAAAAGTCTATTTCTCCCACCCTGGTTTAATAAAAATGTTATGTTTGTAATGTCCTGCTGCAAATAACATATCTGTGAACAACTCTCCGGGTGGAAGGGAAGGGTGGGTTAGGGTTAAGATATGGAATGTTTTGATGTAATTGCTTTGGTAATATTTTGATATATGTTCCCAACGCTGGCATTATTGTACAGTTAATGGCAGCATATATATGCTTAGAAAGATCCTACTGTAGCAAACAGAATATGTGTGTGGGATATTACCCTATTATTACTAAACCTTGTCCATCCAAGACTGAATGTTTCAGAAAAAGCCAATAAAACATGTTACACAAATATTATTTGCATATGTTCTGTAACAATTCTTTTAAATAAAAATGATTTTATAGATCTTCATACCACGCTACTTCTGTGTGTACGATTTACACCATAAAACCCAATTACCAATACTCACATTGCCACAATAAGCCAGATATACACATTAGGCTGCCATCCAATTCATGATATTCAGATTATTGTAGACAGACAAAGCTAGCATTATCTCAATTAGCTGTCTTGTAGGTTTAGCTAAATTGGACTGCATCTTCAAGAGTATATATGCCAAATGTCTGGAATAGTTATTGAAACAGATCCATACTCTGTTCCAGGCAGTATGGACATAACCAACTTACTTTTTCAATAGTTTAAATCACAAGATATCCAAGCATAAATTGTGATTCTCATAGCTGAAGTCTACTCGTATTCTGTGAATACCGTAAGTCTTAAAATTAGGATTTTTTTCAATTCAGTAGTAGTAAAGTTAGGACTCCTAACGTTAGGACTCCTAAATGCCTTCTGTGAATACCGAAAGTCTTAAAATTAGGATTGTTCTCAATTTAGTAGTAGTAAAGTTAGGACTCATAACTTTAGGACTCCTAAATGCCTTCTGTGAATACCGAAAGTCTTAAAATTAGGATTTTTCTCAATTTAGTAGTAGTAAAGTTAGGACTCCTAACTTTAGGACTCCTAAATGCCTTCTGTGAATACCGAAATTCTTAAAATTAGGATTTTTCTCAGTTTAGGAGTCCTAAAGTTAGGAGTCCTAACTTTACTACTTCTAAATTGAGAAAAATCCTAATTTTAAGACTTACGGTATTCACAGAATGCATTTAGGAGTCCTAAAGTTAGGAGTCCTAACTTCTGTGAATACCAAAATGAGTAAGTGCCTTCTGTGAATACGAAAATGGTAGTAAGTTTAGGATTTTGTCTTAAGTTAGTTCAGTGAATCGGGCCCAACGTGTATGATTATATGTGACCTCCAGGCAGCAGAATGATTTCACATGTCATTTCTGCTTCCCCGTAAAGCGCACTAATTGAGGTTCCTTTAATCCAGTTTCTTAGATATATTTACATTTGGACGATTTTTGGTATTGCATGTTTCTGGTCTGTCCTCTAAAAGTTGTATGCCACATAAGATGGGATCTAATAGGTTTACATCATTTTAATATCAAGTGCAATTTTTGGAATGCCACCAAGTTTGAGATGGAAAATCATTTTATCATTCATTACCCTTGCAAACTTCATGATACAATAGCAAAATAAAGTATAGCTGAGGGCACATTCTTTCTTAAACCATTTTTGTTCTAATAGTTTGGGAGTATTTGTCATTATTACCTAGTTGGAGCATAATTCATAGATCAAATTGAAGTTCTTATAGAATGGAAAGTAATGTCCTCTCAATCCTTCACATAGACAGTTTATTTGGTACACAGTCAAAATATCGAGTTGAAAATTTCGACCTACCAAAATATCGTGTTTAAAATTTCAAAGGTACAGAATATCGATGTCAAGAATATCGTAGGACAGAATATCGACCCTGAGGCAAGTAATATCGAATTCATTTATATCGATGTAAGTAATATCGAAGTTAGTAATATCGATAGCATATATATCGATGTAACTAATTTCGATGTTATTAATATCGATATTTGTATTATTTTTTAGATTTTTATCATGTATGTGTTAGATGTTTTTGTAAAGTATTTAAATTAATATATATTATATGTGTATTATTTGTATATATTAATAAATATATTTTTAAGCAAATTATATGTTTTAGTACTGGAGCGGGTTGTGGGTTTATAGGGGAATAGGTGGGAAGTAATTTAATTGTAATAATTAATTGGTAATTAATTATTTTAATTGATAAATTAATTATTTAATTGGTAATTAATGTTACATTTTTTTAAACGTTATGTTTTAGTACCAGAGCGGGTTGTGGGTTTATAGGGGAATAGGGTGGGAAGTAATTTAATTGTAATTATTAATTGGCAATTAATTATTTTATTTGATAAATTAATTATTTAATTGGTAATTAATGTTAATTTTTATTAAATGATATGTTTCTGTACCAGAGTGGGTTGTGGGTTTATAGGGGAATAGGGTGGGAAGTAATTTAATTGTAATTAATTAAATTATTTATTTAATTATTAATTGGCAATTAATTATTTTAATTGATAAATTAATTATTTAATTGGTAATTAATGTTAATTATTATTAAATGTTATGATTTAGAACAAGAGTGGGTTGTGGGTTTATAGGGGAATAGGGTGGGAAGTAATTTAATAGTAATTATTAATTGGCAATTAATTATTTTATTTGATAAATTAATTATTTAATTGGCAATTAATGTTAATTTTTATTAAATGTTATGTTTTAGTACCAGAGCGGGATGTGGGTTTATAGGGGAATAGTGTGGGAAGTAATTCAATTGTAAATAATTACAATTTTTTATGTGTAATATATTTTGTAAATATTTAGTTATTGGCATTTCCTACTGTTGAACCCTTTGGAGTTGGAATAGTAATTTTTTCCCCTACGCTATTCAATGCTTTCCCTACTATTGCACCCTCTGGAGTTGGAATAGTAATTTTTACCCATATGCTATCCAACGCTTTCCCTACTGTTCCACTCACTGGAGTTGGAATCGTAATTTTTACCCATACGCTATCCAACGCTTTCCCTACAGTTCCACTAACTGGAGTGGGAATAGTCATTTTTACCCACCCGTTATCCAATGTTTTCCCTACTGTTGCACTCTCTGGAGTGGGTACTCTTACGCTATCCAATGTTTTCCCTAATGTTGCACTCATTGGAGTGGGAATAGTCATTTTTACATACCCGCTATCCAACGCTTTCCCTACTGTTCCACTCACTGGAGTTGGAACAGTAATTTTTACCCACCCGCTATCCAACGTTTTCTCTACTGTTGCACTCTCTGGAGTGGGAATAGTAATTTTTACTTTTACGCTATCCAACGCTTTCCCTAATGTTGCACTCTCTGGAGTGGGAATAGTAATTTTTCCCCCTACGCTATCCAATGTTTTCCCTACTGTTGCACCCTCTGGAGTTGGAATAGTAATTTTCCCACCTACGCTATCCAACGCTTTCAATACTGTTGCACCCTTTGGAGTTGGAATAATATTTTTTACCCATACACTATCCAATGCTTTCCCTACTTTTCCACTCACTGGAGTTGGTATAGTAATTTTTACCCTTACGCTATCCAACGCTTTCCCTAATGTTGCACTCTCTGGAGTGGTAATAGTAATTTTTCCCCCTACGCTATCCAATGTTTTCCCTACTGTTGCACCCTCTGGAGTTGGAATAGTAATTTTCCCACCTACGCTATCCAACGCTTTCAATACTGTTGCACCCTTTGGAGTTGGAATATTATTTTTTACCCATACGCTATCCAATGCTTTCCCTACTGTTCCACTAATTGGAGTGGGAATAGTAATTTTTACCCACCCGTTATCCAACGTTTTCCCTACTGTTGCACTCTCTGGAGTGGGAATAGTAATTGTTACTCCTACGCTATCCAATGTTTTCCCTAATGTTGCACTCATAGGAGTGGGAATAGTCATTTTTACATACCCGCTATCCAACGCTTTCCCTACTGTTCCACTCACTGGAGTTGGAATAGTAATTTTTACCCACCCGCTATCCAACGTTTTCTCTACTGTGGCACTCTCTGGAGTGGGAATAGTAATTTTTACTTTTACGCTATCCAACGCTTTCCCTAATGTTGCACTCTCTGGAGTGGGAATAGTAATTTTTCCCCCTACGCTATCCAATGATTTCCCTACTGTTGCATCCTCTGGAGTTGGAATAGTAATTTTCACACCTATGCTATCCAACGCTTTCAATACTGTTGCACCCTTTGGAGTTGGAATATTATTTTCTACCCATACGCTATCCAATGCTTTCCCTACTTTTCCACTCACTGGAGTTGGAATAGTAATTTTACCCTTACGCTATCCAACGCTTTCCCTACTGTTACACTCTCTGGAGTGGGAATAGTAATTTTTCCCCCTACGCTATCCAACGCTTTCACTAATGTTGTACTCATTGGAGTGGCAATAGTCATTTTTACATACCCGCGATCCAACGCTTTCCCTACTGTTGCACTCACTGGAGTTGGAATAGTAATTTTTACACTTACGCTATCCAACGCTTTATCTACTGTTGCACCCTCTGGAGTTTGAATAGTATTTTTTACACTTATGCTATTCAATATTATTTATATTTATTTATGTATTTAAGATGTTACATAATGTTGTATTTAATTAATTTTAAAAATATTGAAAGTACATTTAATTGTTGTTATTTATTAAATATAATTATTTATTATTATTTATGTTATTATTTTATGAGTGTTGATGTATTTTTAAATTGTAGTATTTGTTAATATGTTATAATTATTTAAGAAATAATGTATATATTATAATTATTTATGTATATATTAGATATTTAATTATTAATTTTAATTAAATGTTTAATAGTAAATATGTATTATTTAATCATTTTAAACATTATAACACATTTTAACATAAGTTTAAAATATATATAAGTACTATTTACTCAATTTTACCTTTGTTTTAAAAAAACGATATTTTTAATTCGATATTTTTAACATCGATATTTTGTTTCGATATTTTTGTACTTACCATGTTGTAGATAGGGTTTCGATATACTTGCCTTCGATATTCCAACGTCGATATTTTGTCTGTCGATATTTTCAGCCTCGATATTCTGTCAGAGATTCAGTTTCTTTCATAGAGCATTTCTCTATATTTTGTAGAAAAAATATAAATACGCATCATAGCACATACATAAGTATACTTTTTGTATTCCAGTGAAGCACATTTTTAAGTAAATGCTGGCAAATGATTAACATTCTGAATTGAGTATGGGTATGATTATATAAATATTAGAATCTGCATTTTATCTTTTTAAATATTGGTTGCCGGTTACAGCCCTGATTTTACTTTAAAGACATTTAAAATTAGACAACTTTTTCCTTGGGATTCTGTGGGAAATTGAACGTTGTTAGTAAACATTTAAGAGCCTGGGCATCTATTTAACATAGTGCTTATTTTTTCTATCACATAAGTCACCTTTTTGGTTCCGGTTCTAGTATTAGATTTGAGCATTTCATGCACAACATAACAAAGACACTAAACCATATTTATACAAAAGGTCAACACTATTAAGCGATAGCGAACTCTTACACATATGCTACCGAACTCAACCGTTTAAAAAAATTAAATACAGTATAAAGGTAACACCCATCCGCTTGTATGACATTACCATACCTTCCTGTAGTGAGGTTGGTGGAATGACCGCAGATATTGCTAAGTTAGCAAAAGCGTGGCTGCCATGCTGCTGCTTTTGCGCACGTTAATGCAAAACCTTGATGCTTGTGCCTGTTCACATGAGATTTGCCTGCCTGTCGCGTTCCTTGCTGTTCTCTGTGGTTTTCGTCTGTACATGACGTGCAAGGTCGAAAAACCATGTCCCTTGTTATTCTGTGCTGGTCAGACCCCGCACCTGGACATAACACAAAGCAAAGCTGCACTGCTGAAAATCAAGTGTTAATAATATTGAATGCATGCATGTTCGAGGCACACAGAGAAAAATCTATCCAGACAGAGAAGAGCTGTGCTTGTCTGGAGATGTAAATCTTTGCATCTAGACTTGGAGGTATGGGGTCCCCTTGACAAAGCCCAGAGGTCTTCGATTTTTATAATAAACTTGTTCCTAGCATGGGGAGGGTGGCAAGGCACAGTAGGCCATTTTCCACCAGCTTTAGAAAATTATATCCCCGTTCATATTCTATGGAATTGTAACAATGCTCACTATATTTTGTTCATGTTCTCTGCTGTTAGTAATAGCATGTGTACTGCAGTTAGAGCACGCAAACATTTTAATCTATACAGTGTCTCTGATTACTTATGTTGTGGACAAGTATGACTGAGTGAGCGAAAGAGTGTTCTTGCTCCTGCGATTCCTGAGAGAGTTGGAGTGACAAGTTCTGGGTTGTCTAATCATTGGTAGCTTCGCTGTAGTCCGGAGAACTAATGAGACACTATAGTTAGTCGGCTTTGGATTTTGGGCACTAAGGTGGGTACTTGGTACACTACTATACACCGAGGTCCTGGTTCCCTGAGCATAGCTCTGTATATGTGCAGAACCCCTGCAACATTCCATTACTATGCACATCTTTATATTGCTGATTTTACAACACTTACCACTACCATGCATTTACATTCACTCACAATAGAAAACCCTTTACCATGCATTCCACTACCACACATACATTTATCATGCTTACTTTTTCTGAAAAATCCTGTCACAGTCTAACAATGCCACCTGTTGTTCAAAAACTATACATTATTTCTTAATACACTTTTATTGCATTTGTTGTTTACAGGTTTGGTACTACTTGTAAATGTTATATTTTTGGGGGGGAGACCCCCAAGCCCCCTTTTTTAATCACCCTCAAATGTGTGTTTTTTTCTTGGGTTTCATGTGTGACAAAAGTCTTTGCAATGTAAAAATGCATGGAAAATGTAATCCGAAGTATCAATTTTGGAGTAAAGGCTGTGTCCCCACCCATCCCAATAAAGAAGAGACATAAGATGTAAATAATGTTAAGGGCATGACAATTTTTAGGCTGACTGCTCCCAAAGGTCAATGGCTAGGCCTTTGAGGCCAGGAAGGAAGGGCGTTGACAATAATAAGTAACTTACCAAAGATTACCCATGTGGAAGGGGCACATGGACAGTTGGGAGAGCAAGAGGAAGTATTTTTGTTGTTATTTCTTTAACATTTTCGCATAGCGCTGAACACTGCCATGTACAGAATTGTTTTTACATAGTAACACAACAGTGACACAATGGTCTAGTAGTCAGTGTGGCCAATGGGTCAAAATTGAAACTGAAAATACAAAACTAGATATCTATCAGAAAAAGATAAGGGAAGAAACTGAGACTAGAAAGGTGGTCAGAGTTGGAGGGAAATGGAAGGAAAAGGGGTATAGGGGAGGTAAGGGAGTTGGAGAAAAGAGGAACTAAAAGAAAGATAGGATTGGTAGTTATGTAGATGGAGGATGGGAGGGTAAGGACAAAGAAGAAGAGGGTAAATAAATGACATTTAATGGGAGTCAGTATTAGGGCACAGAAGGAAGCTGATATGGAAGGGGGAATGTTAGGAGACAAACAGAGAACTAGAGGAGAGGACAGAGTAGAGTGAAGTGGATAGGAGAGGTAGTGGGCAAGGAAATGAACTTGGTAGAAAAGAGGGACTGAGTAAGTGAGAAAGGTAGATTAGAACAGATTGAATAGGGAGGGTAAGGGGAAGGTGAAAGAGGATAAAAGTGGACAAGGATTTGGTGGGAGGATGAGAGAGGGGCCAACGTAGGAGGCAGGACACGGTGAAAGGGGTAGGGGGGCAGTATTAGAAAGCGGTAGAAAGAAATAGAAAATACGGAAGGGCCAGTCCACGGCGTGTATTCAGGGGTGGTAAAGGAGAGTGTGGAAGGGAACAAGATCCATAACAGGGGATAGGAGGGGTCATATGATGGGAGGATAAGCACACAGAGTATACACATAGAAGGTGGTAGGAAGTGGAAGGGGGAGAGTAAGTTTAAAGAATGTTGAGAAAGAGACCAAAAGTTGAAAAGAGAAGTGGACCACTCAAGGGGAAAAGGAGAGATCAAAAGTGAAGCAAAAAGATGGGTGAAAAGCTGAAGGTCCATAAGGAAAAAGAAAAGGGGTATAGATTTGATGGAGTAAGGACATACACAAGGAAAGAGGAGTCAAAGGGAAAGGTGTGGACCAGACCAAACTACAAAGCAAGAAAGAAATTGTGAATCACATTAGGCTTAATGGACCAGGTGTAGCCGAAACAGATTTGCTTTTAGATACCTACTAAAGGACTGCAATGTTGCCTTGGTTCTCAAGTATGAAGGTAGAGAGTTCCATGAAAAGGACTTTGCTCCTGTGAAGGACTGATGCTGAGGATAAGCAGTTCTGAAACATGGAGACTCCAGAACATTGCTGTTTTTGCTTCTCAGAGTTCGTGTTCCATCCAATAGAGTGAGGAGTCAGGAGGAGTAAGGGGTAGAGCTTGGCATTAGCTTCTTTGTACACAAGACATCTCAAATTAAATGCTATCCTTTGTTAACCATTGTGGCTTAGTGGACATTGGTATGATATGACTAGATATGACTACATTATTTGCCTGCCGATACAAGTCTAACAAGCGCATTTAGGACAGCTTTCAGTGGCAGGGAAGGATACCTGTAAGCACATTGGGCTGGCATGGATTGCTCTCATTCATTCACAGTCCATCTTAGAATTTCTGACTCTAGCAGGATGGAAATTACAGACTTAACTGATGGAAGCAAAGGACCCAACAAAAACTAACTACAGTTGACACCCAGGGACTAGAACTGTTGTTTGTGGTTCAAGTACTTAGCCTACTCTTATTGCTACGTAGATTAATAAACTGAAGAAACTCCAGACTCCCAGAATCCCTAAATCATCAGTATGGACTGGGCGAGGCAATAGCCCTAGCTGGAAGTGACCTAGTGCTTAGAAGCCTAATCTGAAGATTGAAGGGTGGAGGAATGATCCGCAAAGGTGTTTCCCGCCGTTCTAGAAAAGTGGGGCTCAATACGTGTTCCCTTCAAGAGGACTGGGAAAAGGTGTTGTGGGTTCCCCAAGAATGATGCACCATCCAGCAAGAAAACCAGGTGTGACACACAGAGCTTTTTAAAGTACTAAAACTGGTTCAGCAGCACCTATTGGCAAACGTATCTGGACTTTTGGATGCCATCCCAGTTATACCTTTCAGCCTTGCCTTGCAGGTGGGTTGTGGGAACAACAAAGAAGCTAAGTCTGAATGTAAAACCTTGGACTTGTACAAAGTGCAAATCTGTCCTTAGAATGAAGCAGGCTTGTTGGCAGTGAAAGAAAACTCTGTCTTACTCAGAGCATTTGACATCAAAATAAAAAGCTTCAGTGTGAGATTGAGGACAAGATATTTAACCTCAAGGGATCCTTGGACCTTGAGCTGGTAGAAGAATGTGAGAACCAAAAATTAGACTAAGCCCAAAGGTAAAAGCTTTGACTTATGTAACCTGCTTGTCTTACCTAGCCTCCAATCTAATGGGTCAGCCCAAAAGCTCACATGTGTCTTGTTCGATCATAAAATGAGATTATGAATGGCCTTAACTTGTCCAGGGGAATTTTGCAATACACTTTAAAACAAATCATATGGCTGGTTCTACTTATCTGAGTTTAATATTTTGGTGCCATTTTGCTCATTAAGAATCTCATTTACAATATTTTGGAGTATGGCAGCACAGCAAGTCTTCTGCTGTGCTGCCCCACATCAAAAGAAAAGGGCAGAATGTACTGTGTTTATGAGATACAGCACATTCCTGTCCTCTGTCACAGTGCTGGCATGCAATGGGCTGCCTTGCGCCAACGCAGACACCCTTGCACCATGGTGCAAGGGTGTCTGCATAGTATGGATGATTGTTTTTCTGCATAAAAACAATCAGTGGAGGCGATTTCTCCCTTCTAAGCATGCTGCTGAATACAGCACAAATAGAGGAAAAACTAGGAGAAATAATATCATTCCTCCTTTTTGCACCTCCCCTACACCACCCATCTGGAAATGTGTCAAATGTCAACGGTGTTATGTAGAAACACCCACCATAATGCCCACGGGCCTCCTTCCCATCGCAGCGGCTTGCACTGCATTGCGGCACACCATATCTATGAGGCCATTTAAAGCCACGCAGAGTTGCTTTACATGGCCTTATAGATATGGGTAAGCCCAGTGCACCGCCGGAACATCATTTAAAGTGACATTCCGTTGGCACACTGGGTTTGTAAATAAGCCCCCTTAGGTGCCTATTTAAAAAAAAAATCTGTTGTTTTCAGGACCTTAAAATTGTTGGTACTGCTCATCTGAATATTCATTTTTCTGAGGAACCACTGCTGCTTGTGCCACAGCTAGCATTCATTGAACTGAGATTTTCAAATATCTGCATTTTAGCTCTAACCTAAGTGTGTTGATGGGCTACCTCTGCCTCATATTAATAACCAACTTTCTGGTGATACTTTTTAAACTTTTCTATAATTCTAGGTCCATTATAAAGATGGGGTCAATTCCAAATGCATTCATGAGTATGGGATGTAGTGCCACAATAGTATTGTTTTAGACACTCTTACTTGCTGTTGTGAGTTGGCCATGAAATGTCAAACTCCCTTCTAGTAAAAGTGGAAAGAGGGCCTAGTCCTTTCTATTGATGCTAAATGAATGTAAATATGCCCCTGAATAATCCAAATGTATTCCAATTGTAGAAGGTTTAGAACCAATTCACAAATGCATATGAGTATGTACTGAGTACTACAGAAAAAATACTTTACATACTCCTAAAAGTATTGTTGAATAGTTCCCAATAAATGTAACTGTTCTGTGTAAAATCTTTGTAAATAAAATACCTAAGTATAAAGTATGATATTTAAAGATTTACTATAATGTTCCTATATTTTATTATTGGAATACCTCTGTGTTAGAGGATATGATATGTGCTAGAATGATCAGGAGAATAATGAGAAACCTCAGAATAACATTGGATTATATGTGAAATTATTGGCAATATAAAAGATGTGCCTCTGACATAAAGTGATACATCATCCTAATTTGATGACAATTTGATCTCAAAACCTGACATGTTGATATTTGCAATATCAGAGAAATTTCCTGATAACCAAAATGGTAAATTGCAACTAAAAAAGAAATTAAAAAAAGGGTGCCATGTCTGTTAGCCCTTTCTAGTAAAAATTATGAATAGATCAAGATGTTCACTAAAAAGGAAGCCATAGATTCTGTATATAAAATATGAACCATTGTTCTGAATCCCTGTCCCGTACCAAATTTTATATATAAAAGGCCCACAGATTTTGGACTTCATCTCCGTTCTGCAGAACCTGTTCCCAAGCTGATCTGAAAATCCTCCTAATATGGCTGCCATTACCCAGTAGTCAATCCAAAAGAGAGGATCATCGACATCACTTACGGTAATTTATTTTCTGCATCCTGTGACCCAAGCTGCTGCAGCTAAGTGTTATTTCGCTTTTATATTTTTATTTATGTTTTGACTTGTTTTAAGTATGAAAGCATGCTTTAGCAGCTTTAATTACTATTTGGTATCTTGCTCCAGCAGGCAGGTCACATAAGTCATGCTACACCAGACTGCAACTTTATAGAAAGATTTGGTTGGTTTTGAAGCCATGGCGGTGTATGGTTTTGATTGGCATTTTTGTGGTATAACTCCAGCAATTGAGTACAATAGAATAGGTGGTTGAGGAGACGCCAGGATCGTTGTGGGATCCTCATCAGTGACTGCCATACAGTTAATGATTTAGCAGGCCATAAAAGCTGTACTCAAGCCCAGAGAAGGCTATTCACCTACAAAGGTGTCTCATTTGGAGGCAATGGTTGATCCTGATGGTGATGGAGTGGATGACTAAAAAAGAGGCCGGTTTATTCAGGGCCCTGAACTTTCCGATTTGATGCAGCACTTAAGAGATAATATTGGCCTTCCTGCATCTGAGACTATGTTTGAAGAAGAGGATTTCCTTTCTCAATATAGGTGCCCTGAACCTGATTCACTTCCAATGCATACAGCTATCAGACATATATTAGAGAATGAATGGAGAGAGATGGATAAATCCTCTTTTTCCCGTTTCCTAGCAAGGCGATCCTCAGTGGATACATTTACTGAAAAGTTTCCAACTGTAGTTAAAGTGGACAACCTCATGACATGTCTGTACTCCAAGGAAATATTGTACCAGATGATGCTTTTTCTCAGGAATTGATAAGAAGGTGGTGGAGGGAACGGTTAATTTAGTTTTCCCTCAGAGTTGACATCTATACAACTTATATGGTACAGTCCCTCCTAAAAAAATTTCAGCACTTGGCTGACCATATGTTGGAGGATGCAGACTATTTGTCTCTCTTGAATGTAATGGAACAGCAGGTCCATTTTGTCAGCGGATTTATCATTCGCTAATCTTTGTGCTTTAGCAGCAGCATCATGGACAGCTATTTCAGCATGCTGTTACCTATGGATGTGAACATGGAAGACCGATTCATATAAAAAAACAATCTTGATGAAGTTACCATTTGATGGTCATTCTCTTTTTGACCAGCAATTAGAGGGCATATTTTAAAAGAATGCTGAAAATAAAAAAGCTGATTGCTCCAGCCAACTCTTTTTCTAAAGCAAGTGCTATTGGTTACAGTTCCCTTCAGCTGCTGCTAGTTGGGGCAGTCAGTTCTTTCGAGGATAGGGCCATGGCCTGGGGACCCCAAATCCTGACAAATCTTGGTCCCAAAGTCCTGCTTTCTCCTCCAGCTCTGCGGCTTTCTCTTAGCAATGACAATCTAAGTAATTGACCATTCGGGGTAGATTGTCTTATTTCAAGAACATGTGGACTCAAACAGTTTCAGATTGATGGGCAATCAGTCTGGTAATAGAAGGGTACCACTTGGAGTTCACAGACTTGCCTTCAGACCATTTTCAGCATACTCCACTTCCAAGTGATCCATAGAGGAATCTTGCTCTCCTGAAGCGAGTCAACAGCCTGCTTATGAAAAATGCCATTTGCCTAGAGCCACCCCACGAACAGGGCAGGGGGTATTATTCCATAGTATTTTAGCTACATAAGCCTTCAGGTGAAATCCACCCTGTTCTCCACCTCTAAGGTCTCAATAGCTTAATAGACCATCTATGTTCCAAAATGACCACACTGTAGGGGATATTTCCACTATTCACACAAGAAGAGTATCTGACACTCTTGAACATGAAAGATGCTAACTGCCATCTTCCCATTGCTCCACTTCATCAACAGTTTCTGTGGGCCAACAGCATAAGCAGTTTAAGGTCCTTCCATTTAAGTTAACCTCAGCCCCAAGGGGTTTTACAAAACTATTGTCTCTATTGGTGGGTGTTTTAGATTATAAAGGTACATAGGTATTTCCCTACCTTGATGACTGGTTAATCAGTTCTCATTTCTTTTTCTAAAGCAGAAAGCGATGTCAATTGATTCTTCATCTAGAAGAACTGCTGCATTGTCATGAATCCCCAGCAAGGTTAAGGTTGCGGTTTCAGCGAGAGAGGGCATCGACCCTAGTCGTAATTCAATGGAGCAGACTTCACTTTAGTCATTGGTCCATCATGTCTTCTCCCATTTGGGTCCTCTATGTCAAAAGAATGAAGCTCGGATTCTGGTTGGCAAAGGTATGCACCCTGTCCAAGCAGGAAACAGAATCGTAGTCAGTGTAGGTCACAGTACAACCTAAATTATCCTCTGCTCACCCTCTGGCAGCTTGGCACAGTTCAATCAGGCTTAACTTAAGACGCAATGTGTGAAGTATTTGTGCAACACTTCATACAACAAAACAGTAAAAACACTACACATGATTCCACACCAGGTTAGAAAAATAGGTTATGATTTTATAAATAAAACAAGACCAAAACGATGCCACAGTTGCTTGGAGAATATCAACGCATTCCATCCACTGTGTGGCTTGCACTGTGGATTTCAACTGATGCCAGCAAGATGGGGCAGGATCCAGTTCTGGAGTCCTCCACAGCCCAGGGGTGATGGATGTTGCAGAAGTATCAAAGTTAACCCAATTGGAGGGAGTTGGCAGCTGTCAGGGCAGCTCTGTGTTTTATTTTCTCCCTCAGACCAGGCAACAGTTGGTTTGCATTTAATTGGGCAATCTGTTGGTGGTAGCCTACATAAACCATCGGGGGAATAATCATTTTGTTTCTATGTACTTGGTCAGAGTCCAATCTCCATTTTCTGAAGACAGTTTATCTGAGCAGAAGTTTTCCATCCTTGGTGTCCCTTTGTCTCTCACATGCAATCTTTAAGGAAATCTGGCACTGATTCATTCTTTCATGGTTTGACCTATATGCATCAAAGGAGAATGCTCTTCTTCCCCACTTCTGCTCTCTGATGCCAGCCAGAAAGGCAGGGGTAATAGATGTGTTCTCTGCGAAATGGCCTCCTCACATCCCTCCTATTCCTCAGGTTTTGCAGAATATTTTGGAAGATCTGGTGCAGGTCCTTCTATTGGTGCTGGGGTAGTCAGGAAGGCCATGGTTTCCAGTACTGACACAAATGTCAACAGTATTTCCACGGGCATTTCCTTTACAGCCACCCCGGTTGAGGAGGTCACGATTGTCTCAGGAAACTCTCTGCTTAGAAGTAGCAGTATGAGTGTAGGATTGCTATAGATTAATAGAAGCTATGATGTTGGTTATTAACACTTATGATAATAGTTTCTGCAGCCATATTATTTCTCTTCACTGTGGTTACAATTCTTTTTGTGCACACTCAGCTAGGATTTTGATTTGATTTTAAAATACATATTTAAAATGTATTTTTTGTGTTCTCTTGTTTTTGTGTGTTATTTCTTAATGAAAGAGGGGTTGGGGGTTCAACTAATTGTTCCGGTAGCATCTCCTGTGATTGAGCGTTACCTGGAACTCATCTTGCTCAAATATTGCTCAGTGGGCTTTGGAATGATTTCAGTGCAACTGGTTTTCTGATTCAGGTTGGCAAGTTGACTAAGTCCGTAGTGCCGGGAGTTTAGATAACCAACCTTCTGAGTCATCTGCTTGCAATACATGACAAACTATTTTAATCTCCAAGGTATATTGAATCATCACACATTAAATTATATCATCCATTGACTGTACACAAAAATCGATCCTTTTTTGTTTTTTTTTACTGCTAAGAAGGCAATACAGGAACTGCATATGCTGCAGCAGTATACACTTCCTTAATGTACAAACACACATAGGGCATAACTACAGCAAAGGCCATAGGAGTGAAACACACAACAACATGCACATGGACACACTCACACATAGATGAACACACAGACAAGCACTGAGCAAAAAGTGCAGTAACAACTTCTATCACACTAATAGAATAGTGTATACTTGATGGGAAACAAAACAGCCAACAACCACCCCATGGCACCCTAGGGTGAGTGTAAGCCCGGGAGAAGGCCAGACAATCCTGATGCAAGTGAAGATTTCCCTTTTTCCTTTATGGAGGGTTGTGAATGACTCCAAGAAGGTGGTAAATTACAACAAGTGGCCATGCAATTACCCAACTCGTTTTTTTGTTTTTCTTTTAAGCACAAGGGGGCAGATTTACAAGCCCCTTGCGCCATTTTTGCGTCATTTTTAACATGGGAAAAGTGACGTAAGGGTGGCGCAAGAAGCTTGTAAATAAGCCCCAAAGTGTTTTCTGAAGGTGCAAAAAGACAGCCAACAGAGCCAAGATCATTGCTAAGTTTTGTGCCGCTGTATTTGGGTTGAAGAACAGCGTCCTGTATTGGTTTCCATGAGGAAGCAGAGGTATTTGGGGTAGCTATACAAAAATCACGAATGGATGCTTGAATTAATTTCAGCCACTGGTAAATACTCAGGCCACGTACCAATCCATTGTTATTTTGCGCACCATGACACGTCAGTTTGGACCTCGCCATGTGCAGGAGCACTCCACCTGCAAAGAAATCACCCATACATCTCAACCCCCTGCAGTGCTCTTTCGGCTGCCCTTTCCTGACCTAGGAGAAACCACATGCACCACTCCAGTGGCACCTGTGGTGAGTAAAGCGGTAGTAGGCCAGCCTGAAGTTCAGCCATTCTCTTCCTTGAGTAGTGTGTGGTGGACAGTAAGTTCACGGTATTGTAATGTCACTTTGATTTATCAAACAGTGCTTTCAGCAGTGTCAGAGGGAAAACTGCATTGTGCTCAGGCCACAGAGGATGTAGTTCACTGGGGCCATACAACCAATAGTGGGCGAACATACATTGTGCGGCTCTATAGTAATCCTCCAGATCCAGAGCATTCAACTTACACATTGCATAGGGGAGAATAACTGTGTCCCAGCTCACTTGCAGCTGCTTCCCACCCAGGCCAAGCGCACCACCAAGGCTCGCAAGTTACTGAATATCATGCTGGGCAAGAGAATCAGTATGTTTGGAAACAAGAAAAAAAACGGGGCATCACTACCATCTTTATGATGGTGCTATGGTCACTCAAAGACAGCGATAAACAGAACCAACGCTTAATTGCCTCTGTGAGCCAACGCACTACTCTGTCATAGTTATCTAACAAGACCACTGAGGGGTCTGTATAGACTGTATAACTAAATACCGTAACAAGTCCATTGTCCACTGCGGCGAATATCCCATCTGCATCAGAGAGGTGGCTGCAGTAGGGGAAAATATAACAGCCTGATTCATGAAGCGAAATAGCGCCCGCAATCGCAGCGAAAATGCAATTGCGGGTGCAATTTACGTAATTGGCATTCAAGAACAAAATAGCGAATTCGCTAACACATAATAGCGAATACGCTAACACATAATAGCGATTACGCTATAATAGTCGCAGATTCCCGGTAGTCGAGCATTAGCGATACGGAAAAAGCGACCAACCACGGAATCTGCGAAATAAATAGCGAAACGCAATATATTCTCAATCGGCATTCATGAAAAATCTACAATTGCGAAAAACCCCAAAATCGCAGTTTGCGCGGCGCAAATTAAGGACAACTCAAAGCAGGTGGTAACCATAAAAGCCATGAATAAGTAAAATTTGAAACACCGTTGGCCAATCACCAACAGGTTCAGGCCTGACCAATCACACATAAGGACATTCAGCAGCAGCATTAGGCGTTCCACAATGCCAGGAATGTACATGGTGGTGAGGCGGCGAAGGCTACAGCGAGCAGCACGGAGGAGACGCATGAGGCAGGAAAGGATTTACCACCAGCGGGTCACCTTGCTGGGCCAAACCAGAGAACAGATATTTGCTAAATACAGGCTGAATGGGGAAATGATCATCTGGCTGATACATGAACTTGACCCCCTCATGCAGCACCCAACAAGGCGAAACAATTCGGTGCCTACACATGTGCAGGTATTGTGTAGCCTGCACCTCCTGGCCTCCGGGAGTTTCCAGGGCATAGTAGCGGCTGCTGGGGGAATATCCCAGCCCACCATGTCACGCTGCCTCCACACTTTCGTTGACGCCATGCTCACCCAGCTCCACCGTCACATCACATTTCCCACGAGCCAACAGGAATTGGACTTGACAAAACTACAATTTTACAATGTAGCCCATTTTCCCCATGTCCTCGGCTGCATAGACTGTACCCACTTCGCCATCTGCCCACCAGCTGCCACGGAGTATATGTTCCGCAACAGAAAGTCCTACCACTCCCTCAACATACAGATGGTCTGCAATGCCAAGACCATCATCACTGACATTGTCGCCCAGTACCCAGGGAGTACCCATGACTCCTTTATCTTCAGGCACAGTGGACTCCACACACGACTGCTCAGGGGAGAGTTTGGGGAAGGACACCTACTTGGTAAGTACACTTTGTCGACAATGTCACATTGCTATGAAGTAACTGCGCTGCACAGGCAATCAACATCTGCTCCTCTCATTCAGGTGACAGTGGCTACGCCCTACGGGAATACCTCCTGACCCCTTACCTCAACCCTGCCACACCTCAGCAACGGCGCTACAATGTTGCGCACATCCGGACAAGGAACTGTATAGAAAGGACATTTGGCCTGCTCAAGAGCAGGTTCCGTATACTGCACAAGACAGGTGGGGCCATGTATTACAGTCCTGCTGTGTGCTGCCGCATTGTGGCTGTCTGTGCAATGCTTCATAACATTGCAACCAAGCGCCGGATACCTGTTGACATCTCAGGCAGTGAATCAGAAGGGGACGACCGGCCACCAGCACATGCGCACCATGCACGCGGGGAGAACCCAGCTGAAGGCCACAGACGTCGCAACCACATCACAGAGAACAATTTCTAGCCCACCCTCTTCCCTCACCCCACAAATCACAATTGCATGCAAAATGTAATGATTACACAACGCAAATGTGTGCTGCAAAATAAATATATTTGTTTCATTCACAAAAAATGTAATCAGTACAACTATTTACTACTAACAGTATTCCTTCATACTGCAGTGTCAAATGACAGGGCAGGCTTATAGTCAGCCTGTGCCAGTGATTGTCTGAAAGAGTCAATTGCGCCTCCTGCGCGTTATGCCCAAGCGCCTCTGAGGCTCTTCCTCTTCCGGGGCACCTGTACCTGGCGTTGCCCTGGTGCTGCGCCTAAGTGGCGGGACTAGTGTGGCAGATTGGCTGCTGATGCTGGATGCCCCCTCACTGCCATCGTCACCCCCTACAGTGGCAGGTAGAGCAAGAGGGTGTAGTGCCGTAACCGCCGTGGTGAGGTGCTCCAGGACCCTGGTGATGTCCTCACAGCACTGTACAAGTTGGTGCTGCTGTGTTAGTGACCGCCGCGACAACTGTGAAGTGGCATTTGCAGCCACATAATTGGACCTGCTGTAGGAGGCCAGCCGGCTCATGAGCTGGTGGTGGCGCTGGCTTGCTGCACTGCGCTGCTTAATCATCGCAGCAGTGTTGGCCTCCATGGCTGCAGTCATGCGGCCCATGGCCGCCGTCATGCGGTCCATGCGGTCTCCCACTCCGGCCACATTGCGCCCAATCTTGTGTAGCTGGAGCTGAATGGCACCTTGCTGCTGTGACTGGCGCTGATGAATCCTCAACATGCGTCTTTCGACGCTCAAACAGGCATGTCTCTGTCCATTGCCCCTCCTGCTGATTGCAGCAGTGGTGTGATGGCGAGACCTCCCACGCCTGCTCTGCTGGCCTGTCACTGTGGCTGGCCGCTGTGTTGGCGCTGTCGCAGGCCCAGATGTTGTAGCACCAGCTGCAGGTGGTGTCACAGCAGGCGTTGCTGGTGCGGCAGGGACTGGAGGCACATTAGTGGCGTGCCTGGCTTTGGCTGTGGGCGGTCCGCCAGATGCAGGGGGCACAACGGTGGGGGTCCTGGCTTTGGCTGTGGGTGGTCCGCCAGATGCAGGGGGCACAACGGTGGGGGGCCTGGCTGCTGGTGTTGGTTGCAGCGGCAGGGGCTGGTGCCTGGGTTTGCGGTGGATAATCCTCCTCCTGGGCCTCCTCATCAATTTGCAGCCTTTCACTGTCGCTGCTTTCTGCGCCACCTGTGAGGGTAAGTGGATACTCATTAGTTGCATGTGACTGTCAGACGTGCTTATGTTTCATGCATGCTGGGTGACATTCCCTGGATGGCTGTGGATTTGCGTACTTTGGAACCTGTCTGGCTGCATTGTGGTACTACTACATTGTGGACAAACTACATCTCCCACAATGCTTCAGGGCATTTCCTGATGCGCAACAAAGGCATGACTAAGGGACATTATGTGAGCCTATTTGGTCAGGGACGGTCATAGGGGACAGGGTCGCAGTCGCATGCCACTTACCTTGGGTGTCTTGGGTGGGGCGGGAGGAGTCCAGAAGTGTGACGCCAACGCACGCCTCCCTCTCCAGGGTGTTCTCCACCTGGTCCTCCAAGGGTGTGTTCGGAGGGACTGTAGGTCCGCCACATCCAGTGCCCGATGACTCTCCAAGGCGCTCCGCCACCCTCTCCTTGGCACGACCTCGGAGGTCATACCATCGTTTCTTGAGCTCCTCCAGTGACCTATCGGCCACACCCACGGAGTTCACACTGGAGGCTATTCCCAGCCAGATCCTCCTTTTGTCTTGCTCCGGGACCTTCCGGGAGTCTTTCCCAAAGAGTTTGTCGTGGTTGGCCACCACCCCTTCTATCAAATTTTCGAGCTCCTGCTCTGAAAACTTTAGCTTCCTCTTCCGCCCTGTGCTGTTGCTGGGGCCAGGAACAGGTTCCTCTGACATGGCAGCAGAGTAGTAGGAATTTCGCAATCACCAGAATAGCTGCTGCTTTCCAACTTGCTCCCTCGAGGTCTGCCTCACTGTGGTGAATGGGGGTGGGAACTGCCTGCTTCCTGGTTGTGATGTCATCACTGAGCTCGAAAAGCGACTTCCCGTTTTCCCGATCGCGCGAGATTGCGATTCGCATTCCTGATCGCACGAGATTGCGATTCGCATTCCCGATCGCACGAGATTGCGATTCGCATTCCCGACGCAGGTAGCCGGAAATAGCGATTATTCTGCGATTATCGTTAGTCGCTAATGGATTTTGCGCCCGCGTGCGAGTCGCTTTTTTTTTCCGGTAATCTTCATGAATTCTGATTTGCGAGTTCTAAATAGCGGTTCGCATTTTATCGCTATTTGAGACTCGCAAATCCCGTTTTTCATGAATCAGGCTGTAAGAGACTTATCTCAGTTTATACACAAACCGGAATGTCCACCAAACATTACAACCGCCTGAAAATCTGGGGCCAAGTTGTGCTCCGGATTCTGTACATAAAAGAATGTATCATCCACATAAGCTGTCACAACTAAATTATAGTGCAGGAAGCACATTTCGCAGTGTGCATGATATCGTGCAGCCTGCAAGCCAACAGTTCCGCCACTAAGGCTACAATAGTGCTTACAAGGGGCAAACTTGCTTGTACCCCTTGTAATGTCTATTGAAACTATTCTATTGACTCAGACATGAGCAATCTGACTTGTATAGAGCACCTTGATCAATTGCAGAGAGACATCTCCCATGCCCACATGTCACAACACAGCTAAAATAAAACCCCACGACCAAATCAAACACTTTTTCAGCATCTAAGAACACAGTAGTAGCAGGAACATTCTGATCATTATGAGAAATCGTGACAAAGTGAGTCCTGACATTGTATATCAAGGACCGTCCCGGTATGAACCCGGCTTGTTCTCGGTACACAATGCCCAGGAGCAGAGGCACCAGTTTAGCTAAGGTTTTCACAAATATTTTTGTGTCGGTATTGAACCACGACAAAGGTTTATAAAATGACCAACAGTGAGCTGTTACCAGACTTCAAAATAGGGCCCAATAGCGCCTCGCATCATAGGGGGTATACACCTGAATCATTTTTTTCATATAAGGTAACCAAGTGTGAGACAAGTTTATCCTTTGAAAAGGTCACCGTTAGCACACCTGTGCCCAGTGTGCCCGGCACCTTCCCACCTGGCACATCTTTCAGTACTGACACAATCTCCGCAGGGCAGAGCAGCACAGAGGTCTCCTTATCTGCCTCTTCTAGACCTGCCAGTTACACCTCCAGCCGTGGAGTACTTAGATGTAGTAACCCCCAGGACATATGCCTTGAAGGCCTCCCAGACTATAGCAACATTTCTATAGTTCCTATGTTATCAGTGAACAATTTCTCAATTGCCTTTGCAAGTTCCTCATGGAACACAGTGTCATGGAGGGAGAACTGCGGTAAATGCCAGAAAATGTAGGTGGCCTCAGACTATCCATCTCTGGTACTAGCAGCATCAGTAAGTAATCTGAATACATATGCAGAAAGTGCTCACACTGCCGAACACGAGACACCAGGCTATGGGACATTAACCAGTAGTCAATGAGTGTGTGAAAATCGTGTACTATAGAATAATGAGTGTACCTTTCACCCCTTGGAATCTATGCCGCCAAACATTCAGCAAAATGCACTACTTGGCAATATCATTGAGGGCGAGGGCGGCATCTGAGGGCCGCTGTGGCAGACCCCGGGAGCCACTGAGATCAAAGCACATGACACAGTAGAAATCCCCTCACTGAATCTGGGGTAGATCAACATAGAGACCAAGTTGAGCGTGCAATGCATGATACAACTGCAGGTATTCGTAGTTTGGACCATATAGCCCAACCAACAGTACAGACAAATTATTCTTGTGACAGTGAACCACCACTTGGTGTACACACACTTCCTGAATCCTAATGTCAGAGTTCCACCCTACCCAAATCAGTGGTGAAACCTGTCACATAGCTTGTCCCCCTGATACGTCGCTGCATAAGGAGCCCACTTGCGGGGACAAAATGCATTTCCTGCAGTATATCAACATCTATATTATGTTGTTGTATGTATGTCACTACCTTGCACACATTTTCTGCAATCATTCCCCCCTCTGACGTTCCAAGTAAGTAATCTTAACAGCAATGGACCGTCACCAGCCACTGTGCCTTCAGCCATCACCATGCCCCACAAACTGCATGAACCAAACTGATTGTGGCCACAAATCACAGTCAGTGCTCACTAATGCACAGTAGATGGTTGCGTTGAACATGACACGCCCCCACCCACACTGTGACTCTCAGCAAACAACAGAGAGATACACACCCCACCCCAGACCCACACTGTACCCAACAAACATAACCCCAATCAAAACATTGTGGAGCCCACATGGGGACAGATGTTTCCCTGCTGGACTCACTCACTAACTAGACCAAGGCGCTGGGGGCTGCTACCATGCATAATGACTGCTGAAATAGATATAACAATTGTCAAACACTAGTGGGGGCAGATTTACAAGGTATGGCGCATCTCTGCAAATCAGGAGGGATGCGTCAGAACACTTGTGACACGCAAAACCACCCGTGCGCCACCACTGATGCCCCCCATTTACATTTACGCCGTGGCCCACGGATGGGCAGATGCGTGTTGCATCCCCCAGCATAAAGGCGGCGCATTGTCGGAGTCGCGTCGCAAGCGCAACGTGGCTCCAGCAAGGCTCAGTGTGCCCTATGCCTAACATGTTGCATCACTCCTTACGCCTGCTTCAAGCAGGCGCAGGGTTTTGATGCAGCGTGGCCGTAATTTCACTGTGTCACTTTAATGAGGCGTTCCTGCAACGGAACGTCCACCCTGCGCTGGAATGCTCACATGAAATCTGAAGCATAATTCATGTGGCGCAGGACTTTACAACGTGACGCATCTCCCTAGATGCGTCACTTTGTAAATAAGGCGCAACGTGGCGCATGGTTTACGCCGCTGCTGCGTTACAGAAGTGACACAATGGCGGTGAAATTGTGTCACAAGGGGCTTGTAAATCTGCCCCTTGGAACTCAAGCAGCTGCCACACGTCCCCCTGCAAACATCCAGAGCAAAGTAACGTATACTACAACAGAGCTACAGAAACAGATATCTATTCGGACACAGGTGAAACCATAACAAAACATTTGCAGACTTTCCCAGGGCTCTCATCTCCGACACCCCGAGCAACAATCGAATTGAGCACTAAAGCGCATAGTATTGGAAGAGCCCAAAGGTCTGGCTTTAATGTACTACTGAATGTAAATTGCATTTTATTTGCGCCTATTAGTTTCCACTGGAAAGTTTTTTCACTCCAATCCCTTGGGAAACCTGTGATTTTAACTTCTGTTACAGCATCTATAAAAATAATTATTAGAGAATCAATGCATTTTTAATCAAGAAGCTTAAAATAGGGAATGCAACTTAATTAAACTAACTGACCTCAAAATAGTTTAGATGGGGTTGTTTTCTACACACTGCGTTTTCAAAGCCTTCTTTTATGTCAGACTCAGCCTTTCGCCTGAGTAGAGGGCATGATTTATAATACCACTGGAAAGTATATTTTGGCAGAGAAAATATAATCTTGGAAATCGGGTTTTGTTACATTTATTTTCATCAGATACACAAAGAAGCATCAGGTTTTTAGTTCTTAAAATAGCTCAGATAACGTCAACCAACTCTGTATTGTTCTGAACTAATTTTCTCCGGCAGTGGAATTTCGAATTCACTTAAAGTACTTGGCTGGACTCTTGGGGGTACTAGACACAAGCATTTTCTAAAGCTTTGACAAGAAGAGAAGAGTTTGAAATTTAGCTGGCCTTCATTTCATCAGTCACAAATAAAAGAGAAAAAAGCGCGTCTCTTTCCTTTGTTGATGGGTGTTTGCAGAGATGCTGAAAATATCACATTCTTGTTTTGTTCATTAACAAAGCCAAACAGAATAAGTCAAAGCTTCATGAAATATTTGTACCAAAGGACAAGCAACACATATTGAAAAACAACTGTAGTGTGTTTTGTCATTTATAGTTGCTTTTGAAAGTTGCTTATTTGTGGGAAGAAAATTGCTCTGTCATGTATGAGAACAGCCCTTGCTGTAATCAGCCCCAGGGCAGAGGACTCCAAGCCTTTAGGGGTCCCCAAACCTTCACTGGGTCTTATTCAGCTGAAAGTCAATATGGGAAACTCAAGGGCCCCTCTTCTCTTTCCGCTGGGGCCCCATAATTTTGAGTTACACCACTGATCAGCCCCTGTAGCTGAGTAGAGCACTGTAGCAAAACCACAGCCAAGGGAAAAGAGGTGGCAGGATGGGGTGGAAAGAATGCAGCAAACAATAGACAGAAAGGCGACTCCACAATGTAAAGAAAGCAGCTGCACCCATAGCCCAGAAAATGAACGGCAAAGAAAGAGGCCAATATCATAGCCCCATCACAACCACAGCAAAAGTACACCAGGGAAGGAGAACAGTGCAAACCCAAGTGCATGTCTCAGAGGAAAGAAGAACCCCACACAAGAGAATAAACAACATGGATATACGCCAGAACACCCAGGAGAACAGGCCAGCATAGCTATAACCCAAAGAGAGAATGGCAGGGAAGAACTCAGGGGCAAAATCCGGTACAAATTGGCTTTCATCTCATGCTAACAAATCAGTCCAATATTTCACACGATGAACAATACATACCTGAGCAAAGACACCCAGAGAGGTCCTAGGGACTGGGGGAAATGATGACTGGGCTAGGAGAACACAAGGCAAATATAAGGAAGCCAGAGTCTTGGAAAGAGTCACAAAAGCATTAAAAAAGCGGCGTATTGATGAGAGCCGTGCATCAATTTTGCACTATGTAAAGGGGTACATGTTTGATGCAGGACTCTCAAAGCTATTTATGAAGCCACACAAGCCACCCTGCATGGCTTTGAGTGACCTCATAAATCTTGTGCAATGCAACGCAGAACAAATCGCTGCATTGCCTTACTCTGTGGCTGGGAGGCATTCGATGGGCTTTCCCACGCAACACCCATGAATTTTGGCGCTGCCCCAGATTTACAAAATCAGGTACACCTGGAGAAGCACCAAAATCTGTACGCCTCCTAAGGTGAGGCATAATGAGGAGAAATATCTCTATTTCGCTGCATAATCACGACAATCGCGGGGGGCTGCTAGAAGTGGCGGAGCCCGGTGGTATCAGTAGGGCCGGGTAATCCAGTTCCCGTGGCCCCCGGGACACCGCCTCCTTATATCGCCTTACAGAGCCCTACAGAGCTACAGGGCAGCTACAGAGTCACACCGTGGCATACGCTGCCTAATCACCCGGCTACTTGCCCCTGCTGCCCTTGTTGCTCCTGCTGCGTAGTACATGCTTATTTCGGAAGCAGAGAAAGTGGGCAGCAGAGTGGCAGCAGGTTTTTGAGAGTTATAAAAGCAGTGGCCACAGCAGCCGTGGAAGCCCTAGCCCCTAGGAAGGAACAGAGAGCAGGGCTGGCTAAGACCAGGGCCAGGATCAGACCATCAGGCCTACCAACATCTTACTTCATTTTCATATCGACCCTCTGAACTCCCAAGCCCCCGTGCACCAGAGCATTTACAACTCAGTGATAACTCAGTGCTAAGCATTTAAACACCAACCATTTAAGCAATTCCTTCTTTGACTCCAATCTCAATCCTAATTCGCAGTCAGACTCTTGACATAACAGAAGACAACGAGGTGAAGTCAACTTAAGCTAGGAAACAAGATAGTGTCGGAGATAATTAGTCAGGGAAAAAGACGCTTAGACGTGCAGACAGGTAGCCTGTTCAGTCTATCAGAATGTTATCGGGCAAAGAACGGTTGAGTATCATCAGCGTAATCAGCAATCGGAAAAAGAAGAACAATGTCCTCAAAGTACCTGTTAACCAACCAGGCAATGTGCCGTCCAGCAATGTGGAGGATTCAGCAACGGCAGGCACAGTGGCCTGCGCAGTCCAAGATCATACACCAATGTTGATAAAACTAAATAGTGGCCCCCCCCACCTGAGAAAACACAAAAATGTGGTTACCAACCTAAAATTAACTCTAAATTCTTCTTCGTAAAAGATGCTGGTGCTCTATTAAATCACGCTAATGAAATATAGCGTGGACTTCCCTCGCCCCTAAGCCCAGAAAAACCAATAACTCAACCAATTGAAGGTATAATTGAAGGGATAAGCACAAGGACAGTCTCAATAACAACCCCAGCCCTAAGAACAACCCCAAAAAGCCCACCACCAAACCTGTACCAGGAAGAGACAATCGAGGGACAACAGGGACAGCAGAGCCTGCATTTAGCAGCAACTAACGTCGAAGGTGTTGAAGGTAGCAGAGGTGTTGGAAGTGTTGGCGAATACGAACTCAACAATGGGGACTACAGCTATTACAGCCCTGGCCTCAACGATGACCACTCTAATAACAGCATCGAAGGAGAGGTCAAGGAAGCAAGGGAATCTAGGCAATCTTGGGGTATCCCACTCCTTAGTGAGCCCCCAGAGACACTGAGAGTGCCTTTGGAACCTTCAATCCAAATCAGGATGGTTCCCCAAGCAAAGAAAGAAATGGTGATACAACATCCGGGAACATCCAAATCGTCAAACTGCTCTAATACACCTTCGGAGCATAAAATGGCTAACAATATGTTAGCAGAATTACTAACAGATTTTGAGGAAGACAAGGTAGATGAAAAAAGTATTGAGGAACTGTCCCCCACCCACACTAGACTGGGTTCCAGCCCACAGCACCCCTAAGACCTCCCGGACATGAAAATTGACTTATTGAGCACCACCACCCCCAGGCCATATTTCAGAAGGTCATCCATTAATCTCAACGCCAATGCGCTCCAACAAAGACCGGGAGGGAATCCCGGATAATCATGAGAAGACCTATAGCCATCATGGTGTTGTAAATGAATCTAGGACCCTAGTGTAAATTTTCCCGATTCATGCCCATATATAGATACAGATTATTCTATCCTTATATAGGCATAGAAATCATTACCATATTTAGACTGAGCCTATGTAGCCCAAATACGGCATGGCTACTTCCACTATGTTCCAAGAATCAGCAACGATTTCTTAGAAAAACCCGCCTTCAGCAGCTAGGGACATCCCCTTGCCTGAATACTAATTCATCTAGGAAATCATGGAGTTTTCGAAGAACTAAGTTTTCTATGACGTTATTAAGTCCAATCACACGTCAAACTCGGCACCTTCATAGTACAAATATGCCAAGATTTGCCCAAGCAGACACACAGTGGTTTGGAGCAGATCGACTAACTACTTGCCCGATGTCCTGCAGCAGCAAGTGCCGAAGGAAGCCGACCCTCCAGCTGACGCACGGAGAGACTCTGTCTTTTCTCCTGCCGAGAAATCCAGCTCCAGTGTTTCCAGGCAACCCTTGTGGGTTACTGGGAAATCGAGTCCTGAGAGAGAGATACAAGACCTTCTCTATTCTAAACCAAGGTACGGAGCTGATTAGACCGGTAGAGAATTCTTGATTAGATTCTTAGCAGAAAATACTAAACTTATTATTATTATTATTATTATTATTATGCGTTCTTATATAGCGCTCGATTACCCGTAGGCATCTCGGCGCTTGCCTTGGGAACCCGTCCTGGCTTTTTCCCTGTGAGATACCCGTACTGGGCATCCCCAAGGTGAAAGCCAGGCATCCCGCCGCAGGGGGGCCGTAGTGGAGATTAAGCAGCTAATGCCCAGAGCTGCAGAGTGTGAACCCGTGATTCGAGTAGGCACCGAAACGAGAATTATCGAGTCCGTGGATATTAGGGCTCAAGACCCTGCTGCGTCGGGAATTGAACCCTGGTCCCGGGTCTGACCTCTGCTTCAGGGTCTGCCTCTTCTAACCAGTGAGCCACACTTCTACTACTCCTCACTTACTTCTTCCCTTGTGCTAGGCTTAGGTCAGGTACACCGGGGTAGGCGTATTTTAGAAGCACCAGTTGAGTACTTTTAGCCATCATTTTAACACTGTATGTATTTTATCCGTTTTAAGGCAATTTATGGCTTTGAAACCATATCATGCTTTTACAGTACTACTTTATAATACCGTTTGTAATATATACTCTGTACTTTATGACCAGTATTACGATTGTAGCAGTACATTTCTTATGCTTGAGAAAGAAGACTGTTCAATAAATACTTTTTATTGAACACGCCCGTCTCTCTCTTTTCTCAGCACCTCTGGTGAAACGAAGCATGCACGAATGACTGAGTAAAATAGCTATCTATTGTTTCCGTGACTTTAGACATTGATTTCTTATTCTTGGGAAACCAAGTTGTCATGTTTATGCGGTTGTCAGAAACTAATCCCTTCTTGTGAATTCGAGAAAGTTTCTAGTGACCTCTGAGCTAGCTGGCACTCACAATTAAGTCTAATAGATTCGGTAGAGACCTAGGCGACCTCAGTCCTACGTCTAAGCTACAGGATTTATTATTCCAATGCGCAGAGCCTATTGGGAATATAGGAACTACACTACATGGCGCCCAACGTTTGGTAAGGCGATAATTTAATGCTAGATACTTGAGTAACTCAGTCCTGCTTTTCACACAGACCCCTTTCTCCCGTAAAAACTCCAATAGACGTCTGGAGTGGGTGAAAGGCTAAATATCCGCCAAAACTGAGTAGGATGAAAAATCCTATGTATTAGTTTTTGGTTTGTTCAACGTTGAAGATATTGTGCACCTAATCTTTGTTTCCTTGAAACTTGTTCTGCAAACTCTTCAATCAGTAAAAATAATGGTTACTGACTAAGCATGGGCGTAAAATCCGTTCCACTCGCGGAATTTGCGGATTTTTGGTAAATTTATGGTAAATTCGCGATCCGCGAACTCTCGCGAATTTGCCGAAAATTTGTAAATTCGCACGCAGCGAAAAAGTTGTTTTTCTCCATGTTTGCGTGTGCTGCGCCATTTTGGATCTTGCTGCGTGATCCCGCGGGAGTTTGTCGACCGCGATTACGTCATCGCGCCCGCCACCTTGCACAGCAAGATTTTGTCAACGCGAGAACGTCATTAAGGCTCGCGATCACGCATCGCGGGAGTAAACAATTGCGAAGACGTAGATGCGGCTGGCAGCAACAATCTCGCACTCGCGAAATTGCAAAATTTGCAATTCTGCACAAGAAATCCACCAGCAAGAAGCATAAACCTTCTGAAAATGATGATTTTTATCAGAATAACTCCTAAGGTTGACATTTGCCTGCACTTTTTTTGCAAGGAGTCCATTTTGGGGGGGGGGTGGGAGGAAGGAAGTGCCCCACAGTCTCCAACTTCCTGTTCCTGTCCAGCAGGCTCCTCCCAGTGCTTTCTTCATGTGCTGGTCACTTTCATTTGGATCTTGACCTGTAAGGATTACTTTAACAAGTAAGCTTGTTTGGGGCATTACAGTTGCTGCAACTACAATTTTGGAACTTTTTCAGAACATTAAATAAAATATATTGTGGGTAGCCACAGTATCCAGTAGGACCAGGTTTAGTTATGGGTGCATGATACAACTGTTTTGTTGAAATTAAACATCATTGAGGGCATGGATGGCCTGGGATTGTGCTGAATTTTGTTTTTTGTTTTTATTTTTTGGGCTGCTGTTGGGGCCTTTTGCCCAGGGGTAGTGAGTGGTGCATGGACTGAGTCTGTCTGTGGGGTCTCTTTAATATAAACATCATGGATGGCATTGGATTGTGGTGATTTTTGTGTGTTTTTCGTTTTTTTTGGGGTGTACTGTTGATGGGGACTGGCCATGTGGGTGGTGGCCATTTTGAGTGCTGGTACAGGCAGGCCCTGGCCATGTGTTTGGGGTGCAAGGGACCATTTTGAAGACAGGCAGTGTTCTGAGGCCTGCACCCATTTTGCCTAGCTTTCATCCATTATGCCCAGGTGTAGTGAGTGGTGCATGGGCCTAGTCTTTCTGTGGGGTGTCTTCTTGAATTTAAACATCATTGAGGGCATGGATGGCCTGGGATTGTGCTGAATTTTGTGTTTTCTTTTATTTTTTTGGGCTGCTGTTGGGGCCTTTTGCCCAGGGGTAGTAAGTGGTGCATGGGCTGAGTCTGTCTGTGGGGTCTCTTTAATGTAAACATCATGGAGGGCATGGATGGCATTGGATTGTGGTGATTTTTGTGTTTGTTTCGTTTTTTTTGGGGTGTACTGTTGATAGGGACTGGCCATGTGCGTGGTGGCCATTTTGAGTGCTGGTACAGGCAGGCCCTAGCCATGTGTTTGGGGTGCAAGGGGCCATTTTGAAGACAGGCAGTGTTCTCAGGCCTGCACCCATTTTGCCTAGCTTTCATCCATTATGCCCAGGGGTAGTGAGTGGTGCATGGGCATATTCTTTCTGTGGGGTGTCTTCTTGAATTTAAACATCATTGAGGGCATGGATGGCCTGGGATTGTGCTGAATTTTGTGTTTTTTTTCGATTTTTTTGGGCTGCTGTTGGGGCCTTTTGCCCAGGGGTAGTGAGTGGTGCATGGACTGAGTCTGTTTGTGGGGTCTCTTTAATGTAAACATCATGGAGGGCATGGATGGCATTGGATTGTGGTGATTTTTGTGTTTTTTTCAGTGTTTTGGGGTGTACTGTTGATGGGGACTGGCCATGTGGGTGGTGGCCATTTTGAGTGCTGGTACAGGCAGGCCCTGGCCATGTGTTTGGGGTGCAAGGGGCCATTTTGAAGACAGGCAGTGTTCTGAGGCCTGCACCCATTTTGCCTAGCTTTCATCCATTATGCCCAGGGGTAGTGAGTGGTGCATGGGCCTAGTCTTTCTGTGGGGTGTCTTCTTGAATTTAAACTTCATTGAGGGCATGGATGGCCTGGGATTGTGCTGAATTTTGTGTTTTTTTTCAATTTTTTTGGGCTGCTGTTGGGGCCTTTTGCCCAGGGGTAGTGAGCGGTGCATGGACTGAGTCTGTCTGTGGGGTCTCTTTAATGTAAACATCATGGAGGGCATGGATGGCATTGGATTGTGGTGATTTTTGTGTGTTTTTCGTTTTTTTGGGGTGTATAACTGATGTTCCTCTGTCTTCCATTGCTTTTAGGTGCACAAGAGAACCACCAGTGCCAGGAAGAAGTCCTGCAGCGGTGTGTGTGCAGCATAACGTCACACGACTTCACGTGTGGCCACAGACAAGACAACTCTGCAACTCGTGCAATTGCGGCCTGCTGTTCTGACCTCTGAAGAAGATGGCCCCAAAAAAAGTTCCCCGTAGCTCCTCTAGCAAGAAAGTTGGCAGTAAGGAGCAGAAGAAACAAGTGGCGCCACATACCAAGGAGACTGGTGTGCCGACCGCCACATTTTTTGGGAAAAAAAAGTGCGCCTGCAGCAGCAGCGGGGTCTGCTGGGGACCAAGCTGCCGGGAGCAGCACCCCCGCTCCATTGGCTCAGTGCCACCACCACCACGCCAACTTAGGTCCAAGCCCTTGAGTGCTTTAGAGGCCGCCAGTATAGTTGTTCAATCACCATAGACCAGTGATGTTGGCTCATCGCAAGAAAGTAGCAGCAATGTCCCTCAATCAACACAGGTTGTTGTAACTGATCTGACAAGTGTTCAACAAACACAGCCGCAACAACAACCACCTGTGCAAGTAGTACAAGCCCAAGTACATGTGGAAGGAGAGGCAGCGCAAGGAGATGCACAAGCAGAGGTGCATGGAGCGGCACAAGTGCCCACAATAGTTGTTCCTCCCGAAGTAGGGGCACATCAGGAAATCGACATTCAAGCCGAGGAATCACATGAGGAAGCCACTCCTCCTGATGATTCATTGTCTTCCAGATACCCAACAAGGAAAAGATCAAGGATGGTGTCTACTTCTTCTTCAAGCCCCCTTCTTTCTGATGATATGGATGAAAATTGGGAACCACCAGTGCTGCCTGAGAGTGAGGCACACCATGATCTGACAAAGGTAGCTAAGCGTAAAAGGAAGGTCCCCGAAAGTCTCAGAGTTATGGAGTGTGATGATGACGCTGAAGAAGAAGTGGCGTATACTCCTGCTGATGAAGACTCTCCTGACAACGACGCAGTCATCATAGGCGTCACTCCAGCCTCAGCGGGCATGCAGCAAACAGACATTTTTACCCTATCCCGAAATGCTGCTGAGCGTGATGATGGCGACGTGACAACGGGACCACCACAAATGCAGTTAACTAGTACACCACCACCTACCGCTTCCATATTTTCTCGCCAGAAGGTACCTCCATCCACCTCCACCTCAATTAGTGGTGATGCAGGTGCACAACGTAGTAAAGTTCGGCAACACACATCCTCCACTTCATCTGGCATTAGCAGCATGACCAGCAGTATCGCCTCCTCCGCCCCCCACAGACATTTGAAGTCCGCAGTTTGGGACTTCTTTAGTGTTTGCCCAAAAAGGGAAAACATAGCCATTTGTAGCATTTGTAAGCTTGCAGTTAGTCGTGGTAAGCTTGGTACCAACTATGGTACCGGAGGCCAGAGAGGTCATCTTAAGAGACAGCACCTTGTCCAATGGCTTGCGCACCTAAAGGAGATCAAGGAAGCCCGAATTGGAAGTCAACAAACTGTATCCGTTGATGTTTTATCTGATGATGACGAGGAGGAAGAAGCGTCAAACATTTCTTCACCTACACCCAGTACCCCTGTCAGCAGCACACCCCCTGTGCGCCACACCAAGAGTGTGGGAGAGAGTGAGACACCAATGCAAAAAACTTCATCACCGACCGTAACTGGGTCGAAGGCGTCATCATCTGCCCTTAAAAAAATGGTCCAGCCCACCATTAGAAGCATGTTGTTTTCAGATGCGCCATTTGAACGCAACCACCCAATGGTGCGCCTGTATAACACTAAGCTGGCTAAAATGCTAGCGCTGGACCTTCTCCCTTTTTCTTTTGTGGAAGGGGTTGGTTTTCTTGAATTAGTGGCAACGCTCTGCCCTAAATGGAAGGTTCCTAGCCGGTACTATTTTGCCAGAATTGCGGTTCCAGCACTACATGCAGATGTGCTGGAGGCGATTGGGGCAGCTTTGAAGAAGAGTGCTGTTCATACTATACATCTGACAACAGACATGTGGACCAGTGGCGCAGGCACTGATTACATGTGCATCACTGGACACTGGGTCTCTTTTTCAGGAGTTACAGCAAAGGTAAGGGCAGGTGTTGACACGGACAACATTTTTAAAGCTGCTCTGAAACATGCAACACTAGCCATGTCTGGCATGGAGACAAGTCATACAGCACAAAACATTTTGCAGGAGTTTAACACAAAGGTCCTGAAATGGCTGTCCCCCAAAAAATGCATGATTGGTTATGTTTCCACGGATAATGGCACCAATGTAGTTAAGGCCATGAATAAGGGTCACTATTTCAGAGTGCCGTGTTTGGCGCACTGTATAAACCTGGTTGTTAAAAAATTGTTGAGTGAAGAAAGTCCAGTGTGCGGGGTACTGACCACCTGCCGAAGAATGTGCACACATTTCAGCCATTATTTTCAGGCCCGGAAGCATCTGAGGGGCCTGCTACATGAACGTCGGCTGCCAGTGAAAGCACTCATCCAGGAGGTGGCAACACGTTGGAACTCAACCTTCTACATGCTTGAGCATCTGTATGAGCAGTTTATGGTACTCGATCAGTATTTCCTTACACTTGGTACAGCTGCGAAGGACCTGAGGTTACATGCGGAGCAATGGGAGCTAGTTAAAAGCCTGACAGACATGCTTCGTCCTTTTGAGGTCTTCACGCGTGCAGTCAGCAGGGAGGACTGTAGTTTGGGAAAAGCTATCCCATTGTTGCGCATGCTAGAGCACGAACTGAAGGAGGTGTCTTCTATGTTTCAAAAAGATGAAGAAAAGCAAGAAGCTTTTGCTTTGTCGGAGAAATTATTACAGCGCCTACTTTGCGATGAACGTCTTCAAAAGATCAACACAGAACAGCATTACATTTGTGCTACTATTCTGTATCCACGCTACAAAAAGGCACTGGCAGCCAGAGCATTGTTTGCTTTTGGTGACGAAGAAGTTTCAAAGTGCAAACTAAGCATGGGCGGATTTTGCGTATTGGCAATCCGCGGATCTGCGTATTTGCGTATTTGCGGATTGCGACAATACGCAAAATCCGCGGATCCCAGCGTATTTTTTTTTTTGCGTGTTCGCACGGGTTTCTGCAAGTTCGCGAGGGTTTTATTGTACAAAACGCTCGCGAACGTGCAGAAACCCGTGCGAACACAATGTGGCTACTCATGGCCAAACGGACGGGCTTCCATGCGAGTGGGCATGCCTCTTGTGTGTATAAAAGGTCAGAGGCCGATCACCTATAATTTATGCTTCACCAGTTGCTGGGGGTTGAAAATGATCATTACTAATTAATATGCCTTAATGGCCTGAGAGCTTTCAGAGTTGAATGAACCCAGGAGAAATGCTGAGAGGTAGATATTTGATTCTAATTATGCCTGAGTAGGTACATGTCTAAAAAAGCCTCTTCTTGACAGCTATATCATTGCCAAATGGCTACACCTCAGGTTTTCTAATTTGACACAATTACAAACCCCTGCCTGAATGAACACGCGAAAGGCACAGATAGACAAAAAAAGGCATATGAAAGTAGGTCTGTGAGCCCTCCTCGCATGTCCCCTTCAGTAGAATTGGAATAGAAAAGGCTCATAATAAAAGATAATTTGTTAATTACGCTTGTTCCTTTGGCATTTTCAGCTGTGCCCTTCACGCTGTTTCTAAATGAAAGAAACGTGTTAAAGCAATGTGAATGAATTATAACAACATGTGTGCACTGTTTCCGACGGCGCCAGCAAGCTGCCAGCGCCGTTGAAAAATAGTTACAAAGTTAGCTGCACCTGCTCTGCGCAAGCTAACTTTGTAACTATTTTACAACGGCGCTGGAAGCTTGCTGGCGCCATTACATGAGTGGGTGGGGGGAAGGGTGGGGGGAATCCGTTACATCCGCGGATTTTGTCGGATTTTTGGGAAAATACGTAAAATACACGGATTGCGTATTCACCAAAAATCCGAAAAATCCGTGGACGTAACGGATTTGCCGCCCATGCTTAGTGCAAACGTTGGCTAGGTCTGTCAGCCATGAGGTTTGAAAGAGAATGGCAGGAAATTGAAGGAAAAGGCGGTACATCAGAAGGCCATCCGGAGCCCAAAGAATCCACTCCTGCACCTGTGGCTGTGGCAGAAGTGACCTCTCAGCCGTTAAAGACACCAGCAACCGGATCATCTGCACCAGACACAACAGTAACATTGTGTGAAGAAGACAATTGGCTAACTAAGCTTGGGTTTGCTTCTGAAAAGGTCCCAGCAAAAAGTAAGCAAAGTGGAGGAACCCTGGAGAACCTTGAGTCGATGGTGCAGGACTATCTGAATGACCCAACAGAGGTCTATATTCATGATGACCCATTGGCGTATTGGCATGGGAAAAGAGAATTGTGGCCAGAGATCACCAACCTGGCTATAAATTACTTGTCTTGCCCACTCGCAAGCGTGTCTTCTGAACGTGTTTTCAGTGCTGCTGATGGCATTGTAACTTGCAAAAGGACCCGCCTCTCGCCGAAAAATGTGGATAGGTTAACAATGATCAAGATGAATCAGCACCTCATACCACCAGATTACAAAGTACGAGAATACACGCCGGAAGAAGACGAGGAGGACACCAACTTAGATGAGGGAATTTCTTCTCTGTTAGGTGACCTACTCCCGCCTGAATTCGCAGAGTATGAGGACGAACTCTGCTTCCCTGACACCGAGCCCTGAAACTGAGCCAATGAATCAATAACTTTCTTTTTCATCCTTATTCACTTGTATTCCTATGTGTATGTCTTTCTTTGTTTTGCAAAGTCAATATAAATAAAAAATGTAATCACCTAATCAATCACAACAAGAAGCCCATCAGCAGAACTGTCTTCACTTATTTGCTTATTGATTTGAAGGTGCCGCAGTCTGCATTCCTCAGGTTCACAAGTTCACAAGAACATGCACCTCTATCCTCCTCCTCCAGACTCCTATTTCCCTCAAAGCAGATGGCTGGATTACGCCCAATGAAGAAAGACTCTGCACTTGTGGGGGTGTTCTACTTCTTTGCGGGTGAGTTGACGGCTCTGGGGCCATTGCTGGGAAGGTCTAATTCCGGATAAAAGTGGTTTGTAGAAAATCTGACCAAAAAAAGTTTTTGCCTTTTTGCTCACTATCATGTTTTCGGTGGCCTGTTTGGGGGGGTTCCTGGTGTTTGTGGGTGGGTTTTTGTGGTCTGGTATCAACGCTGGCACAGTCTAATTTTGATTGAATTTGTTTTCCAGGACATCCATGGTGGAAAAGTAGACTTATGACCTTGCTGCACAGCGCGTTTGGACAGAATTGAAAGAAGGCCAAAAAATATTCTAAGTATGAGATTTTCCATTTTTGCTTTTTGCCTGTTTGGGGGTGTTGTGCTTTTTTGCGGGTGGGTTGGCGGGTCTTGGGGCATTGCTGGGAAGGTGTAATACCGGATAAAAGTGTTTTGGAGAAAATCCATGAGGAAAAGCGTTTTTGCATTTTCTGACATTTCGCTCACTACAGCGTTTTTGGGGGCCTGTTTGGGGGGCTTCCTGGTGTTTGTGGGTGGGTTTCGGGGTCTGGGAGCACTGCTGGGTATGGATAGTTTTGATGGCAAGAAGTTTGAAGAAAATCCATGGAGGCAGAGGGGAGTTAGGGCCTAGCTGCAGAGCGCGCGCCGAGTGATCTTGGAAATTTCCCCAAAAATGACTAAGTCCCCATTTTTGTACTTTTGCTTTTTGGCTGTTTGGGGGTCTTCTACTTGTTTTCGCCTGGGTTGACGGCTCTGGGGCCATTGCTGGGAAGCCCTAATACCGGATAAAACTGGTTTGGAGAAAATCCATGAGGAAAAAGTGTTTGCTTTTTCTGACATTTTGCTCAATGTAGCGTTTTCGGGGGCGGGTTTGGGGGGATTCCTGGTGTTTGTGGGTGGGTTTCGGGGTCTGGGAGCACTGCTGGGTATGAATAGTTTTGATAGCAAGAGGTTTGAAGAAAATCCATGGAGGCAGAGGGGAGTTAGGGCATAGCTGCAGAGCGCGCGCGGAGTGATTTTGGAAATTTCCCAAAAAATGACAGTCCCCATTTTTGTACTTTTGCTTTTTGGCTCTTTGGGGGTCTTCTACTTGTTTTCGCCTGGGTTGACGGCTCTGGGGCCATTGCTGGGAAGCCCTAATACCGGATAAAACTGGTTTGGAGAAAATCGGAGGCGAAAACTTGTTTGCGTTTTTGCTGACTTGCTTGTCTTTGAGGTGCTCTTTGGGGGCGTTCCGGGTGTTTGTGGGTGGGTTTTGTAGACTGGCACAGTCTAATTTTGATTGCATTTGTTTTTCAGGAAATCCATGGTGGAAAACGGGAGTTATGGCCTAGCTGCACAGCGCGCTTGGACAGAATTGAAAGAAGGCCCAAAAATATTGTAAGTATGAGATTTGCCATTTTTGCTTTTTGCCTGTTTGGGGGTGTTGTGCTTTTTTGCGGGTGGGTTGGCGGGTCTTGGGGCATTGCTGGGAAGGTCTAATACCGGATAAAAGTGGTTTGGACAAAATCCATGCTGAAAAGCCTTTTGCATTTTTTGTAACTTAGGGTTCGTTAGGGTTAGCACTAGCAGCAGTATTCCATGTGTTTTGGGGTGTTCTAGATTTTTGCAACTGGGTTCTGGGGTCTTACAGCACTCGTGGGACTGTGTAATCTTGGTTGCAACTAGTGGTTTGAAGAAAATCCATGGTGGGAAAGGGTGGATTTTTCCTAGTGAAAGAAAGCGTTTGCCACTATTCTTAACTTAGGGCTCGTTAGGGTTAGCAGTATTGTATTGCATGTGTTTGGGCGGGGGTTATTTTACGACTGGGTGGGGTCTTGGAAAACTTGTTGTAATGTCTAATCGTTTGAACATAATCCATGGTGGGAAAGGGGGGTTTTGGCCATACTTTCTGAGTGCGTTTTGACACGATTTGAAATTAGGCCTCTGTGAGGTAGCAGCAGTATTCTGCACGTTTTTGGGAGGGTAATGTGGGGTGTTCTAGATTTTGGGGATTGTCATCTCTGAAAGTGACAGTATAATTTTTGCACTACACAGCGTGCCTTACATATTTTTTTCTCCGAGGTGTCTTTAACACTTACTGTTGTATTTTTCCATCATCAATTACAGGCAGACTTTTACCCTGTGCCATCAATGTACTACTCAGGCGTACAATTAGCGATCCGCAAATCCGCATCAGGCAGGCAGTGGACACTGGACTGTTTGTCTGATCACCAAGATTGATCGACGGAGCATCCGATGGAATGAAGGAGTACCGCGAGTAAGAGGAATGGCTGGATGCATCGACTTCACAAATTCAACGGGACCACTACAAAAAACAGTAACAGTATCCAAAATTCTCCTTATCTTTTCAATGATATTCTTGTGAACTTGAACTTACTTCTACGAGTGTGACTTTGTGCGTTTGTTTGATCTCTGCTTCAAATTCATCCCTCCAGCTATTTGATACGTCTTTGCTATGTTTAACACTAATTTAATGTTCTAAGCGTTTATTGTCTGAGGGCAGAGAGGCAAGTGAAATTGCGTAATGACTGCAGCCCTGTACTGCCAAGTTTGCTAACTTGTTCCTTCATAGCGACTAGTTAGTTGCAGTAAGTAGTAGTACTACTTTTCAGTAAGCTAACCATCCATTTACCAACAAACAACTTCTCGCATGCAGTAGTGCAATTTCTTTATGTCCCTTTAAAGGTTTATCAATATCTTCAAATCCAAAGATTTGTTTATCTTCATTTGTTGTTTTACTGACCATGTTGTGTTTTTTTTCCATTCTACCAAACTTTCCCCCCAAAAAAACCCATTCCCATCCAATTTTCAAACCCTAACCCTCTTCCCCCGGGCTGTGTGGTATTTCATTGATGTGTGACTGACAACAACAATAAATTCCACACACTTGCTGGGGAGGATATGGTCAAAGCAACCAGAAGTTCATGTGCGCCATCCTGGATTGATAATAAGAACATCCTCCTCCTACACGACGTGAACAATCTAATGTTTAATGCTTACCTTACGTTGGAACTGCTTAGGCTACAATTTAGGGCACTGTTCTGTACCGCACTATCTATTGTACTGTTTCTAATGCTACGCTCAGGCCACTCAATGTTTAATTTCCTCTTTTTTTCATATGGTGACTGCCAGAGTGTACCACTACTGCTACCAGCACAACAATGATATTGCATCCGTCGAGGATTCAAGTCAACAACCAACCTTATTCACCAACCGTGATTCGCAAATCACAGGTAAGATAAGCATATAGAATAATGGGCTAGGACTAAGTTTGGAGGAGAGCAGAGACTAACAGTACTACTAGTAAAGTACAGTAGTAGGGCTACTGAATTGACTAACTCAGTTATTTGTATTTTGGTACATTTAGGACAAGATGTTTCATTCATGCTGGTAAATTTGAAAAACCAAACGTCCAGTAACCACCGCCAACCCCCACACAAAATTATATGAGAACGTATACTGTGTTTTTGAATGAAAAATATAATTATTGAGAAATATAAATTATGGATGTTGTTGTCGTCACTAAAATAGAATTACCCCAACTCACCCCCTTCCCTAAGCAAACCAATGTCCAAAAATCAAAAAGTACCCTTTCCCAAAAACCTAATTCCCACCCCCCCAACAGTCTTTAAAAAAGGGACAAGGGACAGTCACTTCCTCCGGTGGCGTTTAACTTTAGAGAGCTGGTGCTGCACGTCCCGCAGCTCTTTGCGGAGGTCCCGGACCTGGCGCTCCAGGTAGTCCACTCGCTTTCGGAGGCGGTGCTGGCATACCATCCAGGCTCTGGGGGGGGGCAGCTGGTGTTTTTGCTGCTGTGCGGCGGCGGCGGGAGTCTGTCGGGCCACGGCTCCGTTTGGCTGGAGGCTTGTGGCTGGTGGACCCGGGGGCAGTGGAGGAGGAGGTGGAGGTTGTTGTTGTAGTTTCCTCCTCATGCTCCCGAGCCCACAACCATCGATAGTCGACACAAATATACTCCAGCTTACGGGCCCTGGCCCGGACAGCCATCTCCTTACGGGTGAGCTTTTTGGGAGTAGCATCTATGAAAAATGAAAGAAAAATACTGTAGCCAATAGTCTTTAACATAAAGTCAAAATAATTCAACAGAAAGTTGACAATCAGTAACACCAGCATAAGTAACACCAGCAAGTAGCAAACACAGTATAACATTTTTAAGATAACGGACCAGGTTTTTTTTGATTGTCGATCCACAACTGGCGCCTCCCGTATGTGACGTTATTTATAATTTCTAACCACTATTTTGAGGGTGCCCCAGATCGGAGGAAGAACCTAAACCTCCAATTAGGACCAAGATCCAAACATAATTGATACAGCAGGTATCTGTGCACATGTCGCCTTTTACAGAGTAAATGCTGTTGGTAATCAAACAACACAACCAGAAAAAATGTGGAAGTAGTCTTGATAGAAGTTTTTCTTCAATTCAGATTTTATCCACCACGCCCAGCCAACACGTGTTTCGTCAGGGCTAGTGGCCCGCGACTTCATCAGGTCTCCCGCGGGCAAGAGACGAATCAGCGAGAACCTCGTCACTATCCGGTAGCCGGGTCGGAATTGGAAGTGGTCGAGAGCACCTATCCATTGTGGCAATAGCTTTGGAACCGCTGCCCGCGGGAGCCCTGATGAAGTCGCGGGCTACTAGCCCTGACGAAACACGTGTTGGCTGGGCGTGGTGGATAAAATCTGAATTGAAGAAACACTTCTATCAAGACTACTTCCACATTGTTTGTCTATTGGTTGTGTTTGATTACCTACAGCAGTTACTCTGTAAAAGGCGACGTGTGCACAGATACCTGTTGTAACAGTATAACATTTTGGCATGTATCTTTCCGCCGTCTTTGTAAGCCTGTGACATTACTGGGAGTTTCATGAATTCCACTAGCAGCACTATGGGTGGACTCACTACTTCTTACATAGTCAGAGAGTACTCAAAAAAGGCCTTTTTTAACTTTTTTTCTCTTGGGTTGCAATAGAAATCACTGGTACGTGAACTTGTGCTCGCCGCCATAATGGCAGCTTACTCTGCTTTCACCCAAGAAATACAGACACAGGCCATGATGATGCAGACTCGCAGTACTTTAAGCAGTACATGCAAGTGGGGATCTGAATGTCTTACTTTTCTATAGGGGTGGCACTGCCACTGGCCATACTTCTTCCACTCAGCGTCTACTCTACTACATCATACACCTCTGCTATCGACGAGGAGGATAAAGAAGATAACATCCAGGCTTCGAAAGTACGTCTATGATTCTTCTTGATGTCTCAAATGTACCAAAAATTTTTTTTCTCAAAAACCAACTAACACCCTTTTCATTATATTTTGGAAAGCGCTGTCTTCTTATGTTGAATTGCATTCAACAAAACCATTCTTTACAGTCATAAATATTAAGACTCGCTCGTCCTTCGTTTCACCCTTCTTTAACTTTTCGTTCTTCACATCCCTAAACTTCATCTGATATGACTTGGCTTCACAAATCACAATAAAAATTGGCCAGCTGTGTTGAAGTGAAATAGAGGGGGCCATTGGTTACCAGAGAAGTACCGCAGCTAATGCTATTAACCGTCAAGGTTGACTGTCTTCTACGTGATAGTCCAAAAAGTAGTTCTAAATTAGTAAATGTTCTTGACAGTACAGTGTACTTATACTAGTGTACTGTGTACTACTGTACAGTACATCATACACTCCTTTGCGAGGCTACTCAAAAATATTTCAATAAGTAAGGAGTATAATAACTTACCACCGTCCGCCGCCGCTGAGTCTTCCCCCCCAGATCCTCCTGTTGGCGCCGCCCCATCCTGAGTGGACCCCTCCGCACTGCTGGCCCCGGCACTGGTTGTCATCTGTGCCGCGTCAGATGTTGTGACGTCTAGGAAAAACATGTCATATTTTCAGATGCCATACACAACCCCCTATTTTGTCTCGTAACGGAAGAAAATGTTACATAACACATTTTTTTTATAACTGGGATTGAAAAAAAATAACGGTTTTGGGGAGGGTGTTAACCTTTTATATGCTTATTCCATTAAATGCTACACTTGTTCTTATGACAACTGATGAATGCTTGCTTAACGGGCACCATTTTTCTCATTACAGAAAGAAGATTACATTGCCCTTCTGCCGGCAGACAATTCTCCAACTACTAGTAAGTCATCACCAGCAGTACTGTGTTTTCATTTCTTAATTGAAAATAAAACTTTAAAACTAACAAACACTGTGTGGTTTTTGTTTACGAGTGAGTGAGCGGAAAGGTTTGAACTACTGCACTTGGCAGTCATGTTTCAGTGACTCAGATAGGCCGGGACTCGGAGGTAGTCTCTCTTCTTCTGTTCTTCTGGGTCGTAAAAATCATTGGTCAGACATTCTAGATAGTCTGTCAGGGGATTGGGGGTTCAACTTCTGTTCGGACTGAGGTATGTCGAAAGACGAACTGCACCTATCATCTTGTCCATACTTCTTTGTGTGCAGAATAGTCCCTGAAACACTAGCGGTATGGGATGTGCTCCTCTCAAATCAAATAGGACACTGCTACTGTTTAGTTGGTGTAAACAATTACATTTTGTTGTTGCAAATTGTCAAAGCACTTACATTAAGAAGACTGGAATAGACAGCAAGGGCAACCCAGAGGACTACACTCAGTGCCTAGAGCTATTGCTGTATCAGAGTTTTGTTTCACACCGTTTGCCGAATGGGCAAGCTTAGCTACCTACACAGACCGACTCATAATTGTAAATAGTAGTAGCACAGAGAGTGATGGTAGAGGCAGGATAAGAATGTAGAAAGTAGTCTACATTAGAAGAAGATCCAAGACTATTTTGTAAAACTTACAATTATTAGGAACCAGTTTATAATAAATAGGGGCTGTAAAAGTTAGGGAAGTATAAGTATTAAGATGACAATAAGACAACTTACTGGGGCCAGCAGAAGAGCCTGGAAGGGACTGCTCCTGTCCAACTTTTGCCACCGGAGTCTCTGTCGCCGTCGCCTTGCCCCTGGGAGTTTCTGCTGGTGATCATGAAATAAAGAAACACAACATGGATGATTGTTTTTTGGGAAATATTTGATTTCTTTGTACTCAATCTAAAATTATGTCGGGGAAACAAATTAACATCAATTGCATCTGATCTGGTCAACTAAGAGGATAGTAGTACAGTATTGCAGGATTTACAGACCGTCTAATAGGAAAGTTATGTAATTCACTAACTACATCAACAACAAAAAGGTTCTACTACGACTGCCATCACTCAGCAGCATGAGACGTCGCGTGACAGACACAGTCCGTCATCATGATTGCAGACCACTAACAAATGTCCTAGAACAAGTAATAAATAGTATACTCAACGTGTCAATCCACCACTATCTCTTCAAAGTGGCAGCAGCAGGAGTACAAAGAAGGACTAGACTTGAGTCTACTGTCTCTAGCATTACGTAGTAATGCTCTCAAATGACTAAAAAGTTGCAAACAAGTAAGCATAGTATCAACGCCAATAACCAGGCGAGCACCTGCAATAACAGAAGCTATTTAAACATTAATTTACCTGCAATGTAATCTAATCAGCAGCATTCGTACTCTTCAGGAAAAAAATAGATTAGCAAAAAACAGGGCAGAAGGAAAAAAAGTAGTTATTAAATAGCTACTTACCAAGCCCAGGGATCTCCACACCAAGCAGGTCGACGAGGTCATGCTCCCGGTCCAAGATGTCACTCCACCGGTGCGTCACTTGGTGGTAGGTGCACCGGACCCCAGACTCCTTATGCATGCGCCGGCACACCGTGTCCCACAGCTGGCGACGCTCCCGGAGGCCGTAACCGGAAGCAATCCTCCCACCTGCTGCCACGGTCTTAGGGAGGTGGACCTGGACAAAAACCAGCAAGGCGGCCACCTCCACCGCAGAAAAGATCTCCCTGGGCTGCACTTCCTCCCCCCTCCAACGCCCGCAATGGGAGCCGGGTAGGTGGGGCTGGGCCCTTCCCCTTGCCCTTGTTGCCTCCCTTAGCCATGGTCCTGGGCACAAGAAGAAGGAAAGAAGAATAGGTGTGAACAAAAAATAAGAGAGAGAGCAAAAGAAATAAAGTAGGTAATAAAGTAACAAAAAGTAAAAAAAAACACAAAATATAGATGTAGGAAATTGAAGAGAGAGATAATAAGCAAAAAAAACCCAAAAAAAGTTCAGAAAAACATAGAATTGCAAAGATGTAAGGTGGATAGAGAGGTAGCATGCCCAAAACCATAGCAGTGAATGAAAAACAAGATGGCCGCGCCCATAGAGGACCGCGTGGGTAAGTTTGCGCGATATTTTCCCCGCGAGCACGCAAAAACGCTCACGAATACGTAATCGCGCGCCGCATACGACGCGAACTCGCAACGAGCGGCCGGAAACGGAAACACATCACGCAAACAAGATGGCCGCGCCCGTACATGACCTCATGGGCAACCTCGGAGTCGGTGCGCTGCAAGCGGCCCGCGAAGAAGCAAAAAACCGCCCGAACACGCAAAAAAAAGAAGAAACGCCCGAATGTGCAAAAAAAAAGAGAAATCAGCATATTCGCACGAATTTGCGGATTGCAAGTTCGATTTCGCATCCCGCAAATCTCGCGAAATGGAAGAAAAACACATTTTGGAGAACTGAAAGCACTTAGCAGGTGCAAAAGTTCAAACTAATTTGTAACCATTCCCTGTAGTGCTTCCTGAGGGGCCCCTCCAGAGTTCAGTTGCCTACTTTCAACTATTCTCTGACCCTCAAAGCAGGGTCAGCGAATAGTTACAAGTATGGCACATTGCTCCTGTAAAAAAAATAACTGCAACAGGAAGGTCTTACAGCTAAGGAAGCAGGTGCCAGACTTGAAGCACAAATTCAGTGACACATTAACCAGCCCCAAATTAAATCATCTCAGTTGAGGCTGGGAAGGTGTGCTTTGCTTTCCCCCCATAATCTACAGTGGTGAACAAGAGGATGGCAGTGGCAAACCAGAGGGTGGCAGTGATGAACCAGAGGGTGGCAGCCTTGAACCAGAGGGGGACAGTGCTGATCCAGAGGGTGGCAGTGGCAAACCAGAGGGTGGCAGTGATGAACCAAAGGGTGGCAGGGAGGAACCAGAGGATGGCAGCAATCAACCAGAGGGTGGCATTGATGAACCAGAGGGGGGCAGTGATCAACCAGAGGGTGGCAGTGATGAACCAGAGGGTGCTGTGATAAACCAGAGGGGGACAGTGATGATCCAGAGGGTGGCAGTGGCAAATGAGAGAGTGGGACAGTGATGATCCAGAGGGTGGCAGTGGCAAACGAGAGGGTGGCAGTGATGAACCAAAGGGTGGCAGGGAGGAACCAGAGGATGGCAGCAATCAACCAGAGGGTGGCATTGATGAACCAGAGGGTGGCAGTGATCAACCAGAGGGTGGCAGTGATGAATCAGAGGGTGCTGTGATAAACCAGAGGGGGACAGTGATGATCCAGAGGGTGTCAGTGGCAAATGAGAGAGTGGGACAGTGATGATCCAGAGGGTGGCAGTGGCAAATGAGAGGGTGACAGTGATGAACCAGAGGGTGGCAGGGATGAACCAGAGGGTGGCAGGGATGAACCAGAGGATGGCAGTGATGAACCAGAGGGTGGCAGCCTTGAACCAGAGGGGGACAGTGATGATCCAGAGGGTGGCAGTGGCAAACCAGAGGGTGGCAGTGATGAACCAGAGGGTGGCAGGGATGAACCAGAGGGTGCTGTGATAAACCAGAGGGGGACAGTGATGATCCAGAGGGTGGCAGTGGCAAACGAGAGGGTGGCAGTGATGAACCAGAGAGTGGCAGGGATGAACCAGAGGATGGCAGTGATCAACCAGAGGGTGGCAGTGATGAACCAGAGGGTGCTGTGCCTGTGATAAACCAGAGGGGGACAGTGATGATACAGAGGGTGGCAGGGGCAAACAAGAGCGTGGCAGGGATGAAACAGAGGGTGGCAGGGATGAACCAGAGGATGGCAGTGATGAACCAGAGGGTGGCAGCCTTGAACCAGAGGGGGACAGTGATGATCCAGAGGGTGGCAGTGGCAAACCAGAGGGTGGCAGTGATGAACCAGAGGGTGGCAGGGATGAACCAGAGGGTGCTGTGATAAACAAGAGGGGGACAGTGATGATCCAGAGGGTGGCAGTGGCAAACGAGAGGGTGGCAGTGATGAACCAGAGGGTGGCAGGGATGAGCCAGAGGATGGCAGTGATCAACCAGAGGGTGGCAGTGATGAACCAGAGGGTGCTGTGCCTGTGATAAACCAGAGGGGGACAGTGATGATACAGAGGGTGGCAGGGGCAAACGAGAGCGTGGCAGGGATGAAACAGAGGGTGGCAGGAATGAACCAGAGGATGGCAGTGATGAACCAGAGGGTGGCAGCCTTGAACCAGAGGGGGACAGTGATGATCCAGAGGGTGGCAGTGGCAAACGAGAGGGTGGCAGTGATGAACCAGAGGGTGGCAGGGATGAACCAGAGGGTGGCAGGGATGAACCAGAGGATGGCAGTGATGAACCAGAGGGTGGCAGCCTTGAACCAGAGGGGGACAGTGATGATCCAGAGGGTGGCAGTGGCAAACGAGAGGGTGGCAGTAATGAACCAGAGGGTGGCAGGGATGAACCAGGGGGTGCTGTGATAAACCAGAGGGGGACAGTGACGATCCAGAGGGTGGCAGTGGCAAAAGAGAGGGCGGCAGTGATAAACCAGAGGGTGGCAGGGATGATCCAGAGGATGTCAGTGATCAACCAGAGGGTGGCAGTGATGAACCAGAGGGTGCTGTGATAAACCAGAGGGGGACAGTGATGATCCAGAGGGTGGCAGTGGCAAAGGAGAGGGTGGCAGTGATGAGCCAGAGGGTGGCAGGGATGAACCAGAGGATGGCAGTGATCAACCAGAGGGTGGCAGTGATGAACCAGAGGGTGCTGTGATAAACCAGAGGGGCACACTACCACAAGGAGCCAAGAGGGATATGGAAAGGTATAACAGGGATCGCCCTCCACTCTGAACAGTTAAACAACAACAAGATCCCTGTACCTGGGGTGATTGTTACATTACCAAGATATGAGTACACATCACTCAGGTTGTATTCTTTGTTTACATACCGAGGTGGACTCCTGCTATCTATCGCAGTGAGGTATCACTCCTCTAATATCTCATAATCCCCATCCACTTTATGGTTCCAAACAGTTAATCAAATACTATTGTCTCAATTCACATAGTGTCCAGTGTGATGTTCAACAGATGTCTGCCATCTATACTGACAACACATCTAACCACACTTCACCACTTGTGCGCACACTTTGAAAGGAAAAAAGTGTGGTGGAAAGGAAGGCACCTCACGGGCGAACACCCTCGGGGATGTTGGCAGATGTTACCAACTCAATGCCCCTTTCTCATCATCGGTTGCCTTCCAATCCAGAAAAAAACAAACTAGAAATACCACATAAACTGAAATGTGTGTAAAGGTGCAACATAAAGAGTATAACAACATTAACTCATACAGGACAGAGTGACATAAAATCGACAGCCACACCCACTCAATAACTTTATTCTTCGTATCAGTGTGAGCTGAAGAGTTAAAACAAAGGTTGGTAGCTTAGTGTCGCCTACCAGTACCTGATACCGACATGTTTCACTGCCCCATTGATTTCGGCAGATTCATCAGGGTATTTACACACTCGGTCACTGCACCAATTGTTTGCACATCCTTTCTGGACACCCTGACCAGCATGGACCGCTCATACCGGCTGGCCGAATCACACTTTGACTCGTTTAAAAGCGATTGAAGTAGCAATCGTACACTTGGAAACTAGGACTGTATCTCATCCCAGGAACCAAGGGGGTGCTGTGATAAACCAGAGGGGGACAGTGACGATCCAGAGGGTGGCAGTGGCAAAAGAGAGGGCGGCAGTGATAAACCAGAGGGTGGCAGGGATGATCCAGAGGATGTCAGTGATCAACCAGAGGGTGGCAGTGATGAACCAGAGGGTGCTGTGATAAACCAGAGGGGGACAGTGATGATCCAGAGGGTGGCAGTGGCAAAGGAGAGGGTGGCAGTGATGAGCCAGAGGGTGGCAGGGATGAACCAGAGGATGGCAGTGATCAACCAGAGGGTGGCAGTGATGAACCAGAGGGTGCTGTGATAAACCAGAGGGGGACAGTGATGATCCAGAGGGTGGCAGTGATGAACCGGAGGGTGGCCGCGATGTACCACAGGGTCGCTAACAGGCTGGACACATAGAAACAACATGGTCGCGACCGTAGCGACCACACAAGTAAGTTCGCGTTCCCGAATTTGTACAAAACCCTCGCGAACTGGCAAAACCAGCAAATTTGTAAATTCGCACAAATTCGCGAATTTTGCGGATCGCGAGTTCGCAAATTCGCGGACCGCGAGTTCGTAAAATTCGCCCATGCTTATTACTGACGAAGAATTAGCTGCAGCAGCAGTACAAGCAGATTTAGATGACAGAAATAGGCAGAATGACCCGGATGCTATAATCATTCCGGTAAATGTAAGGAAAACTATAACTTACAAACTCATAAACAATGGAGTATCATCGAGAGGTGGTAAAGTAATATTTGATATAGAGGCACATGAATATCAGCAGACAGAGGTATTCTATTCATGGATTCACTTTCCTCTAACAGATGGTGGAACACACAAGTTTCACTACTACAAAGTAGAGGAACCTCCCGAGGAATACGTTCCTTACGAGGACGTTGAAATTCCATTAACTTACCAAGAGCATCAGCTCTGGTTAAAAGGTGCCCTAAAACATAAAAATCACATTACCAGGCTCGGTCCACTAGGTAGACCAGGAGCTACATGGCCGGTACTAGCCAGCTATACACCACATCCTGACATAGAAAGTATGACAGGTAGAGAACTGCTAGTACAGCTGAAACAGTTCATTAAAATACATTGACAATTGGTTCAATATGTTATGCGGACCTTAACAGTACAACCTACTGTAAGATTCCACAGCACACCCCTCATCAGGGGAACACAAACAAAATCACACCACAGACACACATTGGTAAAATGCCTGCCAAAAGCGAACAAATTCCGTTTTGGTTAGCACAAAAAATTACTCAAATTGAGGCAGTATTCCCTGATAGTACACCTCATGAGAAATACAGAATTCTGACAATCTGTTTACCAATGGGGATAGCACCACATGTGGAGGACTGTGACACTTGGGGTACAGTCTTTGCTTCAATTTACACAAAAACACATGGTGTACCATCCATGGCGGTGATACCAGACGTTCTGAGACAGATTAAAAATGAAAACGGTCCAGAACCGGCCTTAAATCTAGGTATGAAATTACTGAAAGATTTCAAACAGGTCTCGGCTATACTATTAGCCAACATCAAAGGTGAAGCAGCATCCATGGCAATCGCCAGAAGTTAAAATAAACGGATATAGCAGACCAACCATATGAGCTTGCAAGAATTATTGAAAAATCATATGAAGAACTAGGAAGAGATAGTCTGGGAGGGAAACCATTAAAACCCCAGCTAACTGAAAATCCTGAAAAGGTTTTTATTAAAAATAATCTCACTACTCCTAAAAAGAAGTGGGAAAATACTAAACAGACACTTCCTAAAGAGAAATATTCTCAGTCCAGAGGAAGATCTCCCCAACGGGAACCCTCTGAAAGAAGGTTTAACCTTAGAAATAGTGATATTTTGAGAAAGCCTGATAGATATCAAGATACTGGTACTCGTTCCTCTCGTAGCTTTCAGACTTCTACGCAGAAATCCGAGAGGCGAGGACGATCAGAATAGAAAGAGGAACACGTGAAGTCCAAAGAAGAACAGCACGTTCCAAAAAATAAGAAAACCCAATTCACAAAAAAGAAGGTAGCAAGCATTAAGTTCAGACATGACAAGGATCTTGAGGACACAACTCAAGAATGGGGAGTGGGCCCAGACAACGCTAGACAGCGTAGCTGAAGTCACAATAGTTCGCAAGATCCTGATGGATCATGTGGAGACAGTGGACTTGAATGAATGCATTCAGGTTGAAACTGCAGACACCAGGGTTGGTGTACCTCACAAGGTATATGAAGTAACACTCCGGATGGAGGGGGACATAACTAGAAAAATATGGGCACTCTTTTGGGAGAAGCTCTCTAAGGGCTATGACATACTTCTAGCTGAAAAAGACTGGCCACCTGAATTTGTTAGGGAGTGCCCACATGGCGAGGAAGTAATAATGCTAGCCTTCTCAAATCACATTCCTATTCATAAAAAATAGACATATGCCAGAACATGTGCTGTGGCCCAAGCTCCAGCATTATATAAAACTCATACAGGATGGGATGAGGATTCCCCTCACCATAAAATCCAGTTAAAAAATCAACCTACTGAACAAAGGCAGTATCCAGTTAAGCAAGAAGCTAAGAAACAAGGAAGGGAGATTTTAATTCAACTTGAATACCAAGGGGTGATTGAAAACATGCACCTTGTCTATGAACAATCCTTTGTTTCCTGTCTCCAAACCAGACAATTCATATCATCTAGTTTTAGATTACAGACACTTAAACTCCTGTTGCAAAACATTTGCAATACAAAATGCACATAGTGCAGCACTGATGAATAACATCGTGCGGAAAAAATATAAAACCAAATTAGACATTTCAAATGGGTTTTTCTGTCAAAACATTGCACCTGAAAGCAGGCATTTGACCGCTTTCTCAATTATGGGGACACAGCGACAATTTTGCCGTCTCCCCCAAGGATTCAATAATAGTCCAGGGTTATTTTCAGCCAGAGTAACAGAGTTACTACAAACGTACGATGATGAGGCATTATCATATGTCGATGACATCTATCTTACGGATGATGATTTGGATGTGCACTTGAAAAGAGTGAACACCATAATACTTAGGTTTCCTTCTTAAGGGTACAAATTCAATTTTAAGAAATCACAAATTGCCCACCTCAATGTCCTATTCTTAGGATACGAGTTATCAAGTGAAGGCAAAAGCCTGGCAGCAAACTTTCAAGAGAAATGTGCGCAGCTCCAAACTCCAAGAACGCTGAAGAACTTACAGTCAATTCTAGGTTTCCTGAATTTTGGAAGAACATATGTTTTGAATTGCGCAGAAAGGGTTAAACCTCTCTACGAACTAATCAAACATGAGTTCAAACCAACTAATTGGACTAAAACGCACACAGAAATTTTGCATTCAGTGCAAATAGACATGTTTGCAAAAACACAATTAGATACACGTGATAATACACACAACCGTGTGATCCGAATCATCCCAGGGAGATGCGGATACACGTACCTGACTTTTAATGAAGGTGAACAGGTACCAATAACATACAAATCACACTTGTACACACAAGCGGAAATAAAATTCACTTCTACAGAAAAAATTCTGACAGCGGTTCAAACTGCAGTAGCAAAGGAGAGAGCCCTGGCACAGGGTCAACGCATAATGATCGTTACACCTGTACCTGCCTTAGAGGCAGTGACAAAGGCAAGCATTCCCAATGCAAAAGCTTTACATCCAAGATGGATACAATGGGTTAACTCTCTTGCTGCAGCAGGCGTTGAATACGTGTTTGACCCCTACTTAAAAACACAAGAATTCCTACAATACAAGTACGAATGTCCCCTGCCGACCAAGATTCTGCCTCTAGAACATTACGGATGTATAATCTATACAGACGGATCAGCGCAGCCCGCAGTTGGGGGTAAACAAGCCTATAGTGCTGCATGCACCATCGTTAAAGGGCATTGGCGCGAAGGTAAATTCAGACCTATCGTCATTAAAACTCAATCACTCGGAGACGGTACAGCTCAGCGAGCTGAACTACAAGCTTTCAAGATGGCGCTTGAAAATACCGATCGCGAATTCCCCACACTAATAGTGTGCGATTCGTATTACTGCGTACAATCTTACAATGAGTATCTACAGAACTGAGTTCACAAGGGTTTCAAAGACGCAAAAGTTGGCACAATTAAGCATAAAACGCTTTGGGAACAAGTAGTTCTTTTGCAGAAAGAACTACAAAAGACTCACATGATTCATACACTGAGTAATCAACGTGATGGCGTTCACGTTGCAGGGAATTCATTGGCTGATGAAGCCGCGAAGGCAGCTGTGCAAACGGCTTCCGTAGCTGCGATCACTCGGTCAAAAACAACAATAGACAGCGAAATAATGCAAGCCGTCACTGCTTCAGTCAAAGACAGTGATAAGACACTCCCAAAAGGCTTTCCAGTAAAGTACTCATATATAACTGTTGTGAATAATGTTCCTTTTGCTCAAATCCCTGGAGTGGGGGATAGGGTAATTCCATACATGGAACATAGATTAGGACTAATCTTAGCAGCACATAAAGGACTAGCGTCTGCACACGCAGGGGTTTCCGCCATAGTATCATTATTAAAACAGAGATATTGGTGGCCACGCATGAGGAAACAAACTAGAAAATATCTTCTAGAATGTGAAATATGCCAGAAAATAAAAGTTTCAACAGTGAAACGACCTGCACACACGCCCCTTCTTATTTCAGATAAACCATTTGCATGCGTTTACCTGGACCACTGTGGTCCCTTAACAAGGGATGGCAACTATAAATATATCATGGTCGCGGTGGATTCCTGCACAAGATCTATTTGGATGTGGCCCCAGCGCTCGGCTGACGCCAGAACTGTTATAAAGGATTTGCGAGTCTTTATCGGCATATACGCAATAGGCAAGCTACATTCTGACCAGGGTCCTGCGTTCAGCTCTCGAGCTTACAAGGAGGCCATTGCTAGTTTGGGCGTTGAATTGCAGTATTCTAGTCCCTTCCATCTTGAGGGTAATGCGGTAGTGGAAAGAAAAAAACGTGACATAAAGCAATCCATAACAGCTAAGGTATTAGGTTCGGGTGATGGGTGATGGGTGGGTCAAACATCTAATAAGTGTCCAACGTAGTCTTAACAATCTGCCAAGAAATTCTCTGGGTGGAATCACTCCGTATGAATTACTGTTTGGTACTAGAATGTTAATCGAAGACCTTGATTGTCAAACTTCAGTGGTGGAACAAAAACCCTTTGATGTCAAAGATCGTTTGGCTGTTTTACAGGACTTAAATGAAACGAGAAGAAGTCTAAGTAGCACATCACAAAAGCCAACATCCACTGAAGAAAAACCACCTGTCCCAGCAAGACCAGTCTGGATTCCAAAGATTGGGGATCTAGTCAGAGAGAAAATCGCGGTGAAGAAGGAATTTGGGCCTTCTTACAGAAAAGCAGTACCTATCTTGGCAATTCAAGGAACACGATCAGTAGTACTACCGCCCCTTGCTGGAAAAAGGGGGAACAGAGTTGTAACCATCGACCTGGTCAAACCACAATATGTGGCCAATAATAAGTAGTAGGCCCAGTGGACTCCCAAGAAGTAGCAAAAGACCAAATCTCGCTACTATTCAAGAGGTTCAAACTGAAAGACTTATCACCTTCGATAAACCTGCAGTGAGAAAAGGACTATGCAACAAAACCATGGAACTTGTGCCTCTTGAGACCCAAAACACAGTTTGTCAAGAAACTCCTGTCTACAATGATGTAGCCTCTGACTATACATTTATGACAAAGGAAGATGCAGCTCCAAAGATTAATAACAATCCTGATGCAATTCCAACAATTGACAGATCTGCCTCTGGCTATTTTATCAACTTTGATACATTTTCTGAGGATCCCATTGAGCCCGAAGATGAGCCAGCAAATAAAACTTTCAACGTAAAAATAAAAGAACTCTTTCATCAACTTGAGAAGGTATATCTGGTTTCACCATGGATTGAATTGTAGATTGTGTTAGGAGTACTTTTCCTCCTCCGGCTGATTCTGGTTTTGAGCTTGGGAAGAATGATAGATGGAAAATATAATACAATGGACACAGCAAGTCAGAAAATCAACTTGGTCCTGAAATCTCATACATCTTCCCATCGTGAAAGAAGAGATCTGTCATCAGTGAACATCACAGCCATTCCTATACCTGGTGGTATAGCATGGGACAAAACTGAGTATGACATCTATGGCCCAGTAGAGCATTTGAAGATTCCGCACCAGTTCAAGATCTCTTTAAGTGACTTTGTATCACCAAACACATTTTCTGATGATTGGGACTTTCAGACTATTTATAATATGATGTCATATTGAGAGATGTCAGCTAAATTTACTGAACATGAATACTTACAAGTTTCATCAGATTATGAACAAATGTATTGTTTTAATCATTATGGTCACCATTATTTTCATAAATCTGCAAACCCTAGAAATGTGTATACATCTAATCAATGGGAACACTGTCCAACGCCACCAAAAGTCAGCTCAAAAAACGTCCTATGAAAAGTTTCCATACTTCACAGGGTTTAATGATACAAATCCAGAAACGTTTTATTTAAAAAATGAGAATAAGACAGGAATGAAAACAATGTTGACCAATACTAAACAAATTTATTCTGCAAACGTTTATGCTCGGCTGTCTACATTAGGTTTTGACTTTTGGAAAGACAACATCGAGACAAAAACTGTCTGGGGCACAAAAGACTGACAGGTGCTAGGTTTAGAAGCCCTGTTAGGAGCTTGCATTATACCAGAACAAATAATGTTTTTAAATGACGCTGTTCAACAAACTTCTTGTCTTGGCCTAGCTAAGATAAAATATTTAAACAAATAGTCTACACCTAAACCCACATCTGACAGTGATAATGCTGCAGAAGAGGAGGTAGACGTACCCTATTTTTTAAAACAGAACAGAACTAATCCTGATTGGAAATGGTTAATCTGGCCCTCAGACACTAATAACTGTCATGATAGATTCCTAAAAAAAACACAGGGGTTGACAATACATAGGCCAGATCAAAGATACTCCCAGAGACAACAGCCAGGGATAGTAACTACTTATAGTGTAGGAAAGCTATGCCTTGAGTGGCTACAGAAATCTACACTTCCGGAAATCAAACAACACTTATCTTTACTTAAAGAAGGCAATGATTTGTGAGATTTCATAATGGGGCCTCACAAACCACGTCAAAAACGTTTCATATACGCAGGTGTATATGCTGCGTACAACGAGGCTTGGAAAGTGACGCAAATAGAAACTGCAGAAACAATACGAGAAATTGATCGTATTAATTTAGAGAAAACTCTCTCTGTAGTAGACAATGGGTTAACAACTCTGTCCTCCAGAATATATTCATTGGACAGCATTGTATCATCTGCAATTGACATAATAGAGCAGGACTTGCTAATGTTACAACATGGCCAGTCTCAATTACGTTCTATAATGCAGCTGGGCTGGACGTTGCAATATCTACATTCAGGCTACGTGCCATGGCGTCTAATCAACACAACATCATTGTTTTCTGTATTTACCTTACAGATAAACAAATATCTTTGGCACAAAAAGGTGCAGACTGTACGGTGCTGAGCATTGAAAAACTGGAAAGATTACCATTAACGGTTTCTGAGAAGCCTGTCATTGAATGGATAATACATGGCACCATTACGATACCAGTGATGATTTTCATGTTCGAGTGTTGTCTACAGCATATACCAGTGGGCCTGTATGAAAGGTTGGGTAAAGAATACATTAAGTCGACCTGAACTTTACCTCACACACATAAATGTTGGAATAAGGGAAAAGAGGTATTCCTTAGTGGTATTAATAGTATGAACTCACTAAGCGGTACACTCTTGTGCAAAGGTATTAATTTACACGGAGCCTGCGACGGTTCTGCAAATAACCTTTCATGTCATCTGCATGGGACACCCTCCACAGTGATAGAACCAATTTTCAGGCAACTATGCAATGGCAGTTACGTTATGCTGAATGATCACAGCTGTTGTGGCATGTTGCCAGGAAAAGCTTATCTAGTTAGTGTGTCGTCCATGGTCACTTGTTGTATGCAAGTATTGTATCCAACGCACAAGGCAGACAGAGGGACAGACTTATAGCCTTCACTGAATATCTCTTCTATATGAATTGATACTTTAAGCAGAATGAAAGTCATTCTTTTACAAAAAAAATTGCCACTGACCTCATCTAGAGAAACGTATGATCTGCAAGGTCTTCTGCAGAGATACATGCATTATTATCAACAAACTGCCCAGTACATTTCACAGAAAAGTTAAGTCAAATCTTAAACATGTCTGATACCAGCGACATTGAATTTTTTTTCGGGACTGTTAACACCATTTGAGGCAGTCCTCTGCATTTTTCCAAATTTCGTGCACTCTGTGTTCGCCGGCCTGCCTCTCATCTTGGGACTAGTAGCAGGAATTCTATTTTTATTCCTTCTGCTCCGATATGGCAAGTCCGGCCACCAGCAACACCCAGACTACCATGGAACGATGCCACCTTGCCGTGAGGTATCGTGAGAGAATTTCACAGATTCTTGGCTTGTCTCGTTTAAGAGATCTGAACACAACCTGGTTTCTATCATTCAGACCAATCTGGCAAGATTGCATCTTACCTGTTCTTCGATGCCTGCTTTGCGGACAGGAATGCGTGTTGGACATTTATCTTACACTTCCATCAGTACTGCCATCGGATGTTGACGCTTTGCTAGGTCCAGTAATGGCTCATGCATCATGTTGCCCCCAACGGCTACCTATCCTGATGACGACATTCATAGAGGTCTCACCGGAAAGTCTAACTGAGGGTGAGATACAAGAAACTACATGCATACAGGTACCATCGACTACGGACATTGCTAATGCATCAAACGCTGACGGCGATGATCCACACTTCTGCACTTTTGATCTGCTAACTGAAGTGGTTCCACTTTCACCTACTACGGTAGACAGTTTCTTTGCCAGCCTAGACAATCTGATGTTTACTCCTGACACTCCTGAGAATAACTTTTGATTACTTCACACAGTGTTTTCTGAATTCTGAAATTCGGCCTTCATTTTTTCGAAACAATCTACTAATTTGAACTTTTTCCAAAATAGAACTTTTGGCACAGAGTAATCTGCTTAAAGTAGAACTATTCACAGAGAACAAGATTTCTTTTGAAGAACTTCCTAAATGACTATATTTGGCCTAATAATCAGAACAAAAAGGTCTTTTAAAGTATGATATGGGATGGTCTCAAATTTATTTTTCCTTTCTGTAAAAGCTTCAGAGACATTTCATGAATATATTTTACGATGATAGAATGTATACTATGCTTCATGTCTATAAAGACCTGCTTATTCTATACTCATTACATTAAAACAAGCCTTTTCAAATTCAATGTTGTATGTTGTATTTTGGGTGGGATTGTATACACCAGCTTTAGATATGTTCAGTGCTTACAGGTTTAGTTTTATTGAACTTAAGATCGTGGAGTGGGTGTTGTAAATGAATCTAGGACCCTAGTGTAAATTTTCCCGATTCATACCCTTATATAGATATGGATTATTCTATCCTTATATTGGCATAGAAATCATTACCATATTTAGACTGAGCCTATGCAGCCCAAATACGGCATGGCTACTCCCACTATGTTCCAAGAATCAGCAACGATTTCTTAGAAAAACCCACCTTCAGCAGCTAGGGACATCCCCTTGCCTGAATACTAATTTATCTAGGAAATCATGGAGTTTTCGAAGAACTAAGTCTTCTATGACGTTATTAAGTCCAATCACACGTCAAACTCAGCACCTTCATAGTATAAATATGCCTAGATGTGCCCAAGCAGACACACGGTGATTTGGAGCTGATCGACTAACTACTTGCCCAACGCCCTGCAGCAGCAAGTGCCGAAGGAAGTCGACCCTCCAGCTGACGCACTGAGAGACTCTGTCTTTTCTCCTGCTGAGAAATCCAGCTCCAGTGTTTCCAGGCTACCCTTGCCGGTTACTGGGAAATCGAGTCCTGAGATAGATATACAAGACCTCCTCTATTCTAAACTAAGGTACGGAGCTGAATAGACCCGTAGAGAATTCTTGATTAGATTCTTAGCAGAAAATACTAAACATAAACTACTCCTCACTTACTTCTTCCCTTGTGCTAGGCTTAGTGCAGGTACACCGGGGTAGGAGTATTTTTGAGGCACCAGTTGAGTACTTTTAGCCATCATTTTAACACTGTATGTATTTTATCCGTTTTAAGGCAATTTATGGCTTAGAAACCATATCATGCTTTTACAGTACTACTTTATATTACTGTTCGTATTATATACTCTGTACTTTATTACCAGTATTACGATTGTAGCAATACCTTTCTAATGCTTGAGAAAGAAGACTGTTCAATAAAAACTTTTTATTGAAAACGCCCGTCTCTCTATTTTCTTAGCACCTCTGGTGAAACGAAGCATGCACGATTGACTGAGTAAAATAGCTATCTATTGTTTCCGCGACTCTAGAGATTGATTTCTTATTCTTGGGAAACAAAGTTGTCATGTTAATGCGGTTGTCAGAAACTAATTCCTTCTTGTGAATTCGAGAAAGCTTCTAGTGACCACTGAGCTAGCTGGCACTCACAATTAAGTCTAATAGATTCGGTCGAGACCTATTCGACCTCAGTTCTACGTCTAAGCTACAGGATTTATTATTGCAATGCGCAGAACCAATTGGGAATATAAGAACTACACTACAATGGTAATAAAAAATCTTCTCGAACAACGGAAGAATGGCAAAAAATGGTCAATACATACAATCCTGGAAATAAGAGACAAACCACCCCTTACTGAGGAGTCCCATACAAAACAAAACATAGAGGATGCACCAACAGAACAGAACAAGTTCTCAGAGTCCCTATTAAATACAATGCAATTATCCACAAAAGCTATGGAATACCATTCAGATAGGATGGATATCCAGCTAGCGCTTCTTAACTGCCTAGCAACACACATGGCAAGCATAAACAATAAACTCCTGGAACTGAACAATTTGATCAAAAGAGTTCAATCCGAAACTACAATAAACCCACCAAGTTGTGCTTGCTTCTCAATATTTGACAAAATTGCCACATTGCCAACAGTAATGCGAGACCTCTTAATTGAAATAAAGGAAGCAAATAACATCAAAAACAACAATGAATTCAAAAGACGATCCTAAAGAGGAAGGAAGAGGAGAGGGTAGTACCCCAGGGAAGGAACCTAACAACCATCTACCCAAAGAGGTACTGTATTAACCCAATGCTATTAAGGGAAGTAAGCATACAAACGCACTGCCGATAGAAAATGAGAACCTTGGACAAGAAATAGCAAGTGTAGATACGCCACAAACAACACCAAAGCAACAAGGAAGTCCTGAGGCTTGGAAATGTCAGGGTTTAATTAAAAAAGATCTCAAGGGAAATCACAGAAAAAATTAGCAGATCTTGCGCAGCCCTACTGAGCCTTCAAGTAAGCCTGAAGACGACGACAAACAGCTATTCAAAATGCAATCTTCAAAACGACGACGCAAAATGAGAAGAAAAGGGAGGAATAAAACAACCTCCATTCAGACTTTCTTCAATCGATGGGCAAACACCCAAATGGATCTCCAGAATACAGCAGCGTCAAAAATGCTTCGTCTCAACAAGTGCAATTTCTTATAGGATTTTGGTATTTAGAATAAATCGCAAAGGTGCACCTTGTGTATTTTTGTACTGGAACGCCTACTCTTCATTTGATTATCAGCACTTTAATCCAACTAAAGTTGAGATAAATCTAACACACTATTCAGAGGTTGGTGCAAACTGCAGACATGACCAGTATTCCCGCGATAACTGCCCCAAAATTTAACCCCATAGTGGACACCACCAAATAACAGTAATAAGAAAAAGAAAGAATTGCTCAGCACTTAAGAAAATAACCTAAAGCTTTATTATTATTTGTTGTAACTTTGGCAGCAATTATCTGGACGGCAGCACAGGGGGAAGACTTGGCGTTTCTTTGCCTCAACCACCCGGACACCACCAATTACTGCCAACAATCGCGCTGCCGCCCCGGGACTACATCTCCCGGCATCCTCAGCAGCGGCATGCAGCAGTGACGCCACAGCAGTGCCAGGAGGCGCATTTAGCAGCGCGCACCCCCGCGTTGCGGGATGAGCGCGGGACAAGCCGGGCGAAGCCCGGGCCAAGGGCGGGCCCGTTTAAGGTCATTCAAGAACGATCAAGGACGGGACGGGCCACCCCCCTATCATCTTTACACTCGGGGACTACATTGTAAGTACTATAACAGCATTACAGCCACATCTGCACTAATATCTCATCGAAGGAGGGCAGAAGCAAGGCGGTCAATGCAAACTTAACCGGAACCATGGACAATTTCATTATTAGGGTCAATTCAGTTATAGATCAGGGGATCATATTGATGGAGATGCGGGTCTCACAGGACTTAGCAATTGCCAGAAGGTCATCTATGGGATATATTGCCAATTCACGGACACCTGAACACCATGGTCAAATTAGTGGTAATGGTGCATCCGTGATCCCTGAATCCCCAAACATCCAACTGGCAGTTTGTGACCCGACCACTTTTCTACAGGGGATCAGTCCACGGTCTCTGAATAATTACTCATTACACCCCTCAAACTACCCTTCGTGGCTAGCCCCGTTAGGGAGCACAACACTAGGCAATTACAAGAAAGACGTCAAGGGGCTATTCCAAAACACAAACACGGGCAGGCTAATGATATTGGAGGAAAGAATGGGAAGAAATCTAAAAACAAGAAAGATACATTGGTTGCAAAAGAGCAGGATGCCACGACTACTCCAGCAACAGTAGTTGCACCTAGAGAAGGTCTAACCCCCATGAGAGTGGTACCCCTTGCTGAGGTTGGGGGTAAGAGCCCAGGGAGCCCAGGGAGCCCAGGGAGCAGGGTGGTGACGGAGGATCCCTTATTGGTTAAAATGGGTGATTTATTTAGACTCCTTCTTCGCCCAGTAGAAGCAAGATTAACCAAGATTGAACAGCAATTAAGTAGGATTGAGGTCACATCATTGGGACTTGCTGAATCCCTGAAAAAGGTAACTACACCCAGGGCCACCACTCCCTCAAACGATCTCCAGGCAGGGGGCGTTGCAATTGATCCGACAATCGCATTAGCTCTGACTATAATCTCACAGGCTCTAGCTGCTCCTCTAACTAAGGTATCAGCTACAGAAGCAGCTAAGAAACCAAGCCAGAGTAAATCAGCACAGTTAAAAGAGAGAGTAGCGGACCCCGCAGCTCAGGCTCCTGGGGGGGTTACTAACATTGACCTGCCCCCGGAAGTTAGCCCGTACCTGGTAGTTTTAGCAGGGGTCCCGGCACTGAGACAACCTGGCCAAGAATCATTTTCAGCCCTAAGGAATAAAGCTGCTGATTGGTTAAATAAATATAGACCTCTACCAACGCACATTTCGGGTACTATACTTATGGTACGAAGGGTCTTCTGGGTGGGCCACTCGGCTAAGGATATCAAGGGGGACTGTGTCCTCGTTAATTTCATAGATCCTAGGACAGTGGAGTATATCTGTAACTGGAAACACCATAGCCCAGGAACTTTTATACTATCTTTCCCACTGTCCTGTTTTCATCGCCCCAATTACTTTCCAACTATAGCTGATGGGTGGACACTAGTCCAGCGGAATGGGAGGGGATTGACCAACGGGGGTTGGCTTGAGTCTTTATCAGTCCCGAGCCAAACACCTATTCAAAATTGGTTCAGTGGTCTGGAGGCTGTCGACTGACTTCAGGCTCACGAAGGGGTATCTATAAACACCATCGCCCCACCTAGTACCAGTACTATTAGTCCCCCTAGACTAGCCCAGAGTCCAGGTCCCGAATTGCCAACCTCTGTCTCAGTAACTCAGGGGGTTAACAAAGAGAATGGTTGGGGCCCTGATTTATCCCAAGGTGGCCTGACCTCCTGTAGTGGTTCTACTAGGAATTTTAAAATTGTCTCATGGAATATAGCGGGCTTACGTAGTAAGTTATCTCTTCCGGACTGGAATACCTTTATTTGAAGATTATGATTTGTGTGCATTCCAGGAAACATGGAGCCTTGAGCCATATTATAAGCCCGGTTATTCTTGCTTCCATTTTCCAGCTATCTCCTCTGGACGTGGACGCCCATCTGGAGGCCTCATAGTCTGGGTTAAGGCCGCACTTAATTGCCAAATTATCCACCACCCCTGTCCAACACCAGACTTGATGAGACTAACAATCAAGTTCCCAAAGGGCAACATCACCTTAAAACTTTTTAACATCTATGCCAGAGGTACGCAAGGGGGGGCAAGATCCTCAACTATTTCCACTCTGTCCGAAGTGCTTCTCTCTTGCCCTTCTGACTCTTTTTTTTTGATCGCCGGTACCTAAATTGCATATTTGAACCTCTGGCGACCGATGATATCTTGGGAACATACGAAGAGGATGACAGATGGGGTATACCATCATTGTCGATTTCACCGGTGAAGAAATGGTCGCCTGTGGTCATCCAATTGAATGCCCTAACGCTGGAACTTGGACTAAGAGCAGTTAATGGGCGTATGCCCTCTGATCTCATGGGAGCAAATACTTATAATAGGGTCTCATGCCCGAGCAGAATTAATTATATATTGGTCGACAAGAGGTTTTGGAAATATGTGAGGGACATGTCTGTTATACCATCTATTGATAGTGATCACAACCCTCTATCCCTTTCCATGTTGGATCTGTGGCAAAATACGGAGCATTATCCTAGCTTTAGACCTAGGATGTTAACCAAGGCAATTACACCATCTAATTGTAAAAGGTTTCTCAAATGGCAAAAATTTATTTTGAATGAACAGAAAACCACAGCTTTAGGGGAGATCTTAAGAAACCAGACTGCTAAGGTATCTGTAGCCTGTATGAATGAGGTGGGGCCCCCAGTGGTGGAGACAATCTATGTTGAAACAGTTGACCTGGTGGGTTATCTCTTTCTGGAGGCCCCGCCCCTCAAAAAGCGTTCCACGAGTAGTAAGCCAACAGAGAAGTGGTTTAATAAGGATTGTAGGAAGAAAAAGACCACATTGAATCTTGCCATCAAAACCAACAATATTGTTGAGGTACGTTTGGCGAGACTACAGTACAGACGAGCCATCATAGAGGCAAAAAGGGCATGGGAGGAATCACATTGGACTAGCCTAAAGACAGCGAGCCAGTCTAAGAATGGCGAGCTCTTCTGGGCCCTGGTAAGAAGCTCCAATGGTCGTGACCCGGACCAAATCCCTAACCACATCACTGATGGGGAGTGGTTTGATCATTTTAGGAGACTCTATGCAGGAGATTAGTTAATGGAGAGATGCGGGCCCTCAAGTTGCCTAATGGTATCTCCATCGATCCCCTTGGGCTCCTTTGACCCCATAGGGAAAAATGAGGTGGTGGCGGCTATAAATAAAATCGTAATAGCTAAGGCCCCGGGACAAGATGGTATACCGGGTAATTTATTTCGAGCTAACGCCGAGCAATGGGCCACATATTTTGTACTCCTGATTAATGCTCTGCTCGAAGGAACTCCAGTCCCAAGTTCCTGGAAAAGGGCAGAAGTAATCCCTATTTATAAGAAAGGGTCCAGGGGGGACCCTGCCAACTATCGCCCAATAAGCCTTATTGATGCCGGTCAGTAGGTGATAGGCAGAGTCCTCTTGGAGAGGATCCTTTCATGGGCTGAGGAGAATAACATCATTTCGCAATTTCAGGGAGGGTTTAGGGCATGTACAAGCACAATAGACCAGGCCTTCAGGCTGCTATTACTGCACTGGAAGGTGGTAACCATTGGCAACGGCGTCTTTATCTTGCATTTATTGATTTGAAGACCGCCTTCGACCTGGTTCTCCGAGACCGCCTATGGTTGGTGTTGCAGGAGATGGGGTTCCCCCAGCCCATCTTGAACCTCCTGGTCCGCATGCACGATGGTAACTATGCCCGTATTAGATGGGGTACCCAGGAACGAAAAACAGATAAAATTCCTGTGAATAGAGGTGTCCGCCAGGGATGTGTATTGCCCCCAACCCTATTCACGTTATTTGTGAACTGGGTTGTTTCCTTTCTATCGGAAATTAATGCCGATGCCCCTGTTTTAGTGGGAGACAAAGTCCCCGCACTACTTTTCGCGGATGATACACTGCTGGTATCGAAAACCCCAGCGGGCTTGCAGAAGTTACTTAATCGGTTTTCCCTTTTTTGTAAACTGTGGGGCCTAGTAATTAACACCTCTAAAGCAAAGCTCCTCTATTTTAATCCTAGCAGGTCGGCAAAATCCACCCTTGTACTTGATGGGGCACCCCTAGAGCATTTCAAAGTCTATGACTATCTGGGGATTAGGATTTCAGATAAATTGAAATGGCAGCCACACATCGAAAAAATGGCTTTAAGTCATAAGCGGGTTGTGGGGGTGATAGGGAGGGAACACCGAGCCTCAACATCTAGGCCTATTGCCCCTGCTTTGGAGATCTACGCTGCAAAGGCCGTGGGCTGTGCATTATATGGAGCTGAGCTTTGGGGCTTCAGTAGCGTAGACGTGCTTGTCACAGCAGAAAATACGTTCTTTAGAGAGCTTGTCTCGCTTCCCCGGGGAACCCCCACTAAGCCACTTCTGAGTGATTTGGGTTGTCGCTCAATTAAGGATTTAAGTTAAGTACCTTGTGCCCCCACCTCAATTGGGCTCGGCTATGGCGCACCACTGAGTTAATCAAATATGCCGACGGCCTAAGAGAAGTAATGAACCTCCAGGGATCCCATAAGATTGGTTGGCTAGCAAATGTAAAAAGGTTACTCTTGGCCACTGGTCTTAATTGTGCATGGGAGTCAGGGTTCTCGTTGTACAAAGCAGAAATTAAGAGAACATTCTGGGCATGGATCGATAATCAGGAGCATAGAGATCCCAATCTAGGTAGACTGACTGACGAGTTCCGCCAGCACAAGCTGGTGCCTCGTCTTGAGACCTACCTAGATTTCATTCAGAAACCCAGAGACAGGACTCTCTTTATCCAGTTTAGAATGGGAACTCTCCCTGTTCATGAACGCACAAGTAAATGGAAGCCCCCCCACCAAACGTCCGCTGATTGCCCATACTGTGTAGGTGTAGTTGAAAATATTCCACACCTTTTTTTTGTATGTCCGGCTTACACCAAACCCAGGCAGAAATGGTTAAAACCCATTTGCCGACAGCTTGAGACCAGGAATCATTCTACAGCCCTCAGAATCCTCAAAGCTGATACAAATACAACTTTAGTCTGTGGGGTGGCAAAATACCTAAGTTGGGCTTGGTTGATAAGATCGAAAGTTTTATGATGAATTTGTATGGTTATTAAGTTTTTTAAGCCTTTATCAAAGCTGATATAGTTTAATCCATTGTTACTACCATATTGTAATAATGATTGTTAAAGTAATTCTTTTTTTTAACCGTATTTGTTATGAAATGTGTTTTTAACTGTAAAAATGCTGTTAAGATATCACATATCGAAATTAAGCTTTGTTGACTTTATTTGACGATTATTTTTTTCCAAACTTTATTTTTTTATAAACATATATATTAAACGATAAACTAATGAAGTAAATTTTACAAAATAATACAAAACAGCAAGGCGGAACACTCCTGTGGGGACCATGGATGTCGACGAAAGAGCCTGGAAAATAAAGCACAAAATAGGACATGTGCAATGCGCATATCAAAGAAGTGAGACACAGAAAAACAGAGAAGGAAAAAAAGCCAGAGAGAAAAAGAGAAGGAAGGGAAGAAAGGGTGTGAAGTAGGGAGAAGCGAGAGAGAGATAGAAGGAAAGGAATGAAGAGAGTGAGAGAGAAAGTGAAGCGAGGGAGGTCAAAGAGAGAGAGAGAGAGAGAGAGAGAGAGAGAGAGAGAGAGTGTGAGAGAGAGAGAGAGAGAGAGAGAGAGACACTGCCGCCCCTTCGCATCCATGAGCAAATAATTACCTGGTGCCACCGGAGTGTGCAGCAGTGGGCACTCCACGTGTCCATCAAAACTCTGCGGATCTCAGAGATGTTGCTGAGTTCTGAGTCATGAATGGCAGAGACCACATCAGCTTCTCTGTGGATCTCACAGATGTCACTGGGTCCTGAGTCATGAATGGTGGAGACCACTTCATCTTCTCTGTGGCCCGGCAGATCTCACACATGTCGGTGAGTCCTGAGTCATCAATGGCGGAGGCCACATCAGCTTCTGGTGCCGCTAACCCTGTGTAACTCAAGAGCGTGCCACGTGGTGGTAGGCCCCTGTTGGCCACATCAGCTTCGGGTGGCACTAACCCTCTGGATCTCAAGTCCGCGCCAAGTGGTAGTAGGCCCCTGATGGCCATACAGCTCAGGGTGCGACTAAACCTTTGCGCAACTGTTCATGGACTCTTTATGATTCAGACCCGAGGAGCATACACCATGCAGTCACCACCGGCAATAAAGGATTTGACGTTGTTGTTCCAATATATTTGCGAGGTCACATGGCCTGTGATGCATGTGCTGGATGGGTGTGGTGTGTGTGCAAACCTGCCCTCAGGGAGTGGCTGTGAGATGTTGAGAACTAGACCACTGACCTGCACACCAACAGTGAGTACACCTGCGACAGGTAGCTATGTGGGGCCAAAGTCGGAACGTGATCGGAGTGGCGTGGCGTACGACGGAACAGGGCAGGGATAGCCACAATGACGCAGATGGCTGTAATACTGCATCTGTGAGTCGAGGGAACGGCCCGCTGCTGTCCCTCTGCGAGCCTGGGTGTGAACTGTTCATAACTCACACTACGTAAGTATTGAAAAATCATTTTGTGATTCAGTCCGTCAGATGGCATCTGTCCGAGGCATTTGTGAAAACATACTGGAGTTCTTTCTGTGACAGATACCCCTTTGATGCTGCCTCTCCCCACATCAGCAGGTAACGCACCCTCTTCCCACATTACCAACATACCCCCAACAACCTTCTTGGGCCCGGAAGTGTCACTGTGCAGTTGGGCAAAGAAGAATCTTAGTCATGTATAGATTTACATATAAAACATTTTATTTAAAAAAAACAACAACAAATAAAACTGAAGGGAGTCTGGTGCTGTGGTCGCTGCCACGAAGTTGGGGTCACTGCCATTCAGGACTTAGGACACAGTTTCACATGTGGGATTGGCTTGTGTTAAATTGGGTTAGTAGCACCAGAAGCATTGAGACTGTATGAGTCTGTGATGATGCTTGCTGTGGACGAGTCGCACTGGGCCCAATGTGTCTTGCCTACTGGACTGCATCATGTGCAATCAGGACTCTATCTGAATTGTGAGGCCTGCTGACCGTAGTGTAGGTCAGAGGTAGCAGTGAGGAAGGTCCCACAGCCAAGTTCATACGTTGGTGGCCTCACCGGCCTGCGTACTGCAGATTCAGGGGCACCACGTGTAGCCGGCCTTACATATGCAAATACCCCTCATTGGTAGAAGGGAGTCTGGTGCTGTGGTCACTGTCATGAAGTTTGGGTCACTGCCATTCAGGACTCAGGACACAGTTACACATGTGGGATCGGCTTGTGTTAAAGAGGATTAGTGGGACTACGTGTCGCCGGCCTTGCATATGGAAATATACCTTACTGATCGAAGGGAGTCTGGTGCTGTGGTCGCTGCCATGGACTTGGGGTTACTGCCATTCAGGACTCAGGACACAGTTACACATGTGAGATCGGCTTGAGTTGAACAGGATTAGTTGGCACCACGTGTCCAAAATTCGAATTGCGAGCTCTGCTGCCCGCAGTGTAGCCTGCTAATGAGTGTTCGTTTGCACTTGAAAATGAATTTGGTGACTGTACTAAAACTATAACTGATAAAAAAATGTTCTAGAAGAAAGGATACTAAAAGGATATTATGAAGATTTGAGGCCTGTGACAGTTACTTGCCTAGAGGACTCTGTAGTTAATGAATGAAGAAATTATTTTAATTGTGAGCCCTACTGAGTGCAGTGTAGGCTTATAATGAAAAGATGAAATAAGTATAGAATACACTGACAAAGTGTTGTATTTTCTGAGTACAACCTTGTTGTTAGAAATTAGCATTTAAAATTGGAATTGCGAGCTGTACTGCCCGCAGTGTAGACTGCTATCGAGTGTTGGTTTGCACCTGAAGATGAATTTGGTCATTTTAGTAAAGCTATAACTGATACAAAATAAGTTCTTGAAGCAAGGATACTAAAAGGATATTATGTAGGGTGTAGGACTGTGATAGTTACTTGCCTCCTGGACTCTGTAGTTGCATATGGAAGTATGCTTCACTGATCGAAGGGAGTCTGGTGCTGTGGTCGCTGCTACGAAGTTTGGGTCACTGCCCTTCAAGACTCAGGACACAGTTACACATGTGGGATCGGCATGTGTTAATGACGGTTAGTGGGACTACGTGTTACCGGCCTTGCATATGGAAATATGCCTCACTGATCGAAGGGAGTGTGGTGCTGTGGTCGCTGCCACAGACTTGGGGTCACTGCCATTCAGGACTCAGGGCACAGTTACACATGTGGCATCGGCTTGTGTTAAAGAGGGTTAGTGACAACACATGTCGCCACCATTGCATATGGAAATATGCCTCACTGATCAAAGGGAGTCTGGTGCTGTGGTCGCTGCCACAGACTTGGGGTCACTGGCATTCAGGACTCATGACACAGTTAGACATGTGGGATCTGCTCATGTTGAACAAAGTTAGTGGCACTACGTGTCGCCGGCCTTGCATATGGAAATATGCCGCACTGATCGAAGGGAGTCTGGTGCTGTGGTCGCTGCCACGGAATTGGGGTCGCTGCCATTCAAGACTCAGGACACAGTTACACATGTGGGATTGGCTTGTATTCAACAGGGTTAGTTGGCACCACGTGTCGCCGGTCTTCCAGAGTGTAGGCTGAAGGCAGCAGTCAGTAAAGGCCCACAGCCATGTGGCATTGACTTGAGATGCACAGATTGGCAGCATTTGGTGTTCCTTACCCATTATGGTCTCTTACACAATTTGTGTCGCTACTAATCTTGAAGTGAAATAGGGGGAACATGGCAGCCGTAAGCTAAGCGGCCGCGGCTCAGCTCGGCGATGCAGGCGTGAAAGACGCTCTGTTCTGTTTACCTTGAGAGTGGATAGCAGCAGCAGCAGCGTGTACCAGTGGCACTAATTTTCTCGGTCTCTGTTTCTTTGGGTTCCTTTGGTTTCGTGTGGTGGCGGAGAACCCGACAGCAAAAACAGACGCGGAGCAGGGCGGCTTCAGTAGCGAAGGACGGGAGACGTGTAGTGGTTTTGCGGAGGAGGAGGCGGAGGCAGTGGTGGCGGATTACCCAGCTCTTTGGTCTCCTCAGCAGTGAGGGTGAAGACAATCTTAATGGGAGCAGGAGCCGAGTGGCGAGGCTTGGTGGAGAACGTGAGAGGAACGGGAGACGTGAAGATAGCTCCACGCTCATACGGAGGCAGCGGCTGCATAGTTGGAGGCAGCGGCCGGGAGATCAAGCATACACGGTGGGAGGAGGCAGCCTCCGCACGAAGGAGACGCGATTCTGCCCGTAGTCTGTTGGGGTCGCTGGGAGCAGCTCAGGTACCATGGAGGAAAGGAGGCAGCAACAGAAATGAGGCTTTCCATAAAAATGGTAGTGGTAAGGAGGGTAAGACTGTATCAGTTCTAAACTTTTTCAACATCTCCAATATCTCCGATATATGCTGCTCGAGTACTCAGAACAGCGTAATCGGGGTGGTCAGTATTGTTAAGGTGTCGAATGTGATTAATGAGATCGTTTCACTATCATTGAGCTAACAAGCACAAGCGCAAGTACAAACACACCTACATTGACTAAGTAGAGTACAAGTAGCCCCTGTGGAAGGGCACTGGGGGAAGTATACTCTGAAGCGAGTTATTGGAGGTACAGATTATCCCGGCTTACCTGAGTTTTCGAAATATCTAAACTTGACTGTACGGGAGTGTGGAAAAGTAAATTTTGCCATGTTCTGTGTCCCTACGTGTCCCCCATCTTATATTGTATGTGCATGATTAATATGCATATGTATTCCCCATGATCGATTAAAGACGCAATTACAGCTGTGTCCATCTCTAGTATGCCAGTTTCCAGTTCTCGTGAAAGCTACGAGTATTAGGCCTATGTAAAGCTACGTTGCCACGTTTCACAGTGTGCACGTTATTTCATTGTAAAGTCCCCGTTTCTAGGCCTCAAAAGGGCCCTGACTCAGATTCAGCTCCTGTCTCCTGAACCCTCGCTGAGGAGCGATACAGCCCCCACCTGTATCCCTGACCCTTCACTTACTTCCTGCCTCACAGTGCCCGGCTCGGCCTGGCTCTGCCTGCCAGTCTGCCAAGAGTATGTTATGATTCTAGTTATCAGTCCAGCTCTCCTTCTCTGCATTCCTAAGCTACTGAATCGCATCAATAGTTTCCGTCATGGTCTAGCCTTTACGTCTCCATGTAAGAGAAATACTGTATTTATGGTCATTTAATATTCCTCAACACACACTACATGTAGAATAATTCATGCACCAGTCTTAGTGTCTGTTAGCCTTTGCCCTGATAACTTTTGGATTCTATCAACATGTTCTCTAAACATCAGATACTAGATAGTGTTTAGGTACATGTCGCTCTGACTCTCCAGACTTTCGTCTCTCCTTCTAGCTCAGAAGTCATAGCCCCCAGCTTCTCCCTAGTTACACGTCATTGTCAGTTTGCGCGCACCACTAGGTTAGAGGTCCCAGCTCCTTAGGTAGCCCCCTCCATGTTTCCGCCCCATTTATGACATATTCTGTTACGTTTACATCACATGTCTATGTTCCCGCCTCCTGTTACACCTACTTTCACCCTTATCTTTCGCAACTGTTACAGGCCCCACCCACTGTTCCGCCTATTGTATGTACTGTAATGCAATTGTTTTAGTATATATACTTGTGTACTGTTATTAAAAGCCAGCGCGCTCATTCCAGATCCTGCCCGACAGCTGTCGGGGCCCCCCTGTTGGCTAGCCATCCCAGATCTTCCCTGTGCAGGTTGTCCTGTTCCTGTCCTTTATGCTGTATTAAACCTGCAAACTCCTACTACCTCGAATCTTGACTCTTATTTATTGAGCTATCTGTTATTGTTATATCTAGTCAAAAATAGAGGTATTATTTATTTATTTACCACATAATGGCGCCCGAACAGGGACGTGCCCTTTCCCCACGCGCCGGAGAAGCCACGCAAGCCCCCTGATCCTCTGCAGCCGTGACGGAACCATACCGTGCACGTGCAGATATTTCTGCTTCAAGTATCCCTCAGGCCCACGGAGGAGACGGAGGTTGCGGTCCAGCATCCAGACGAGGCGGTGGAGGAACGCGGCGAGTCCCGACCAGAGCCCAAGCCGAGAGTCCAAGGTCCGAGGTATCCGGAGGCCCACCCGTAACAGAAGTCCGAAGTTCGTCCGTCCGGCGTCGTAGCAGTCCCGTCCAGTCCGAGGCCTTCCGTTCTTGCTGCCCGGTGAGTACCGTTGCTGAGGTAGTATCTAGACAGGGTCAATTGCATTGTCTCTGGTCCGTGGGTTTGGGGTACACAGATCCAACACGAAGTGTCCACTTAGGTGGATGCGGGTCCTGACGTGTCTCTTTATGAGACCGGTAAGTTTCGTACTGTTTTAGCAGTGCATCTAGTTTCTGTTCTAGTCCGTTCTGTTCTCGAGAAATTCATGTATTCTGTTTTCAGTATTCCAGGTAGTATTTTGTCAAAACTGTTAATTTAAATGTCATTCATGTATTTCAATGTCGTGGTATGAAAGTGGTGTAATCATCGTGTTTATTGTGTATTGTATTGTGTCTAGGCTCCAGCCCAGTCATGCCTTTGTTTTCTAAATTACGTCAGTTAAGAACTAGAAAAGGTCTGTTAGAAGAAGCAGTTCCTGTCCCGCCTAGGGACAGTCCAGGTCACTTTATGTATCAAAAGCAATGGCATAAGCGCCATCTTATATCTAGATTTATGGGTGGAGTACACCAAGGAATTAGAGGAGAAGTATAGATGGCCCGTATCAGGTACGTGGGATGCCGAGTGCATCATGCGAGTAGAAGAAGTATTATGGAAAAAGAAAGCCAGACAGTCACAGAAAGATGCCATCGAGTTATGGCGCAAAGAATCTCATAAAAGAACCGAAAAAGAAATCAGAAAGTCAGAATTAAGTAGAGAATCCTTAGAAAGAGCCCAAGAAAGGGAATTAATCGAAATAGGTGAACGAGTTAAAACCGAACAGTCAGACAGACAGAGGAATGCCCTCATTAAGGGTATGTATCCTCTTCTTGCCGAGGGCTTGCCAAAAGCAACCCCGGAAGCATCCAGTAATTTTCCGCCACCCTTAGTTCCGACCAAGCTACGTCACAAACCGACCGCAGCTGATATTTTTATCTCGTCCTATTTGGACGACACAGTCCCAGAATATGCAAATCCTGTTCTGCCAGCTCCTGTAAATAATGTAATTCATGATCCTCCAGCCACCGGGGCACCTGTTACAACACCTGTTACGGTACCCCCGGTCCAGCCCGTAGTACAAATTCCCGCCACTTCAGTCACTCTGCCAGCTCGAAGAGTATCAGTCGACGATTCCAGTTTAGGGGCCGCGGGAGGAGGTCCTCCTGGTACCCCGCCGCCAAGTAGACGTTTAGGAGCAGTCGAGTTACATGAACGTGCGTTACAGCCTACGCCTAAATATAAGTCCATTGCAGGAATCAGGCGACTTCTTACTGAATGCTGTTATGATCCAGTCCCAGGCGAGGATAGTATGGTTCTATACTCCGTGCGTATAAGACAGGTGTCCGAGTATTTGGTCACCCTACCGAATATGAAAGAAGATCTAGACAGAATGTATCGTTTCATTCGTACAGGACAAGATCCAGAAAGTATTGCTGAAGTCATGTCTCTCAGGAAATCTGAGATCCAGTTCATGTTATTAAAGTTTCTGATCAATTGTTTAATACGGGAACAAGATTCCCCGACTAAAGATCCGAACAAAATGAGAATTCTGACAAAGTGGAGTGATAATATAGCCGAGGGTAAGCACAAGACACTCAATAGTATAGAGAGTATGTACAAGAAAATACGTAAAGAAATAATAAGGTTACACAAACAACGCAAAGAAGCACAAGTAAGCGAGAAGGAAAATGACTCTTCTACTGAAGAGGTAGACGACGAGAATACCGCCAGAATAGCGTATGTAGGTAAATCTAGATTTCCAGACCGACATTTACGCCTAGAACACAAGAAAACTGTTCATCTTCCAGCACCAGAACAAGGTTCTCTAGAACAAGTATTTCAAGCTACCGATCAAATTCTGAAATCACGAATCGGTTATAGTGAATTAAGTACCATGCATGAACAAGAACTAGCCCGATCAGCAGTCCGATGGATTACTGATTCTACCACTTTTCCAGACGAAATAGTGGCACAAATGTTTCTGAAATTGCCCCCAGCCGAGCAGCGACTGGTGGGTATGTATATGATCCAGCACCTCATTACGCTGTATGAGGGTCAACATTCTGATCCAGGTCCGTTACATGATGTCCTGAACGAGTTACTCCAGTATAGATGGAAAGGTTTAGGTACCGATTTAATTAGTGTCATTCTAGAACAGCGCCACAAATATAGAACGTTTTTGAACCCGCATTTTGTTCATGGCTCACCTCCAGAAAGTAAACCGTTTTACATAGATAGACAGCATCCGTTACGAGAAGTACACCCAGTTAGGACACCAGATGGTGAAATGCACCGAGTATTTGTTTACACCCCAGTTACAAAGATGGAACTCTTAGAGATGAAGAAATTAATTCCCTGTCACGACAAAGATCCAGCAGGGTTCCACCGAGAATTAAAAGACATGCTCCGTATGGGAGAATACACGTATCCAGATATTATTAAAATGCTAAAAGTCCTGTTGCCCGCAGGGGTATACGAAAAACTCAAGGAAAAAGATTGGGAGGTGGGAGAGAAAAAGATCGATTGGACAGCTCTAGAAGCTGAAGATAAGATACGAGTACCAGGTACCGGTCTTGGAGACAAATGTAAAGAATTACCAGAATTATTGATACAAGTTTTACCTAGATTATTAGCCACTAAAAAGGAAGACTGGGATGCAATCTCAGCCTGTAAACAGAAACAAGACGAAGACACTAGTGATTTTTATTCCAGATTTGAGAAATGTTTTATAATAAACAGTGGTTTGAAGACGAGTAGCGAGTCATACCCTCATCTTTTTGTTACTAAATTAGTCGAGAATTCAAGTCCACAAGTTAAGAATAGAGTTTTGAAAGTCGAAAGTACTTGGCAAGCTAGTACCCCGTCCCAAATGCTCCAGATGCTCCAGTATCACCAGAATAGAATCAGAGAAGAGCAAGAACACGAGAGAAGACGTATGAAAGACACGAAAATGAAAGTACTAGTTGCACAATCTGTTCCACAAGACAGTCAGAAGAGGGGTCCGAATCAAGCCAGTCATCCTGCAGCTCCCGTTAAAGGGACATGCAATTATTGTAAACAGCCAGGTCATTTTATAAACGAGTGTGCAGTTCTGAAACACAACATAGCCACTGGTAAAACTAAAGAAAGACCACGTCCGCCTAGACAAGAACAAGTTTCACAGACTTCTCAGCCACAGAATGCACAACAGACAGTTCCAGTACCGCAGCCTATCGCTGCAACACAGCATGTTACACAGCAGATGTACCAGTATGCACAGACAGAGTATCCAGAGTATCAAGCGTATTCATGAAACAGCCTAGAGAGGGAGGTAGGCTTGCATCTCATCGAGATTCCTGTAGATCAAGAAGGTCCCTATGTTCACAGTCAAGTATTAGGGAAAGACAGAAAGTTTCTGATTGATACAGGGGCAAGTAGGACTACCATTAGTCACGACGAGGTTCCAGGGGCTCCGCTCTCAGGCTCTAGAAATGTTTCCCTTGGATTTTCAGGAAAGCCAATTGTTAACGAGATTTCCAAACCAGTTACTCTAGAAGTAGGTCCATTGTCCCGAACTACTGACCTGTTACTTACGAAGTCATGTCCAGAAAATTTGTTAGGCATTAAGACACTGAAAGAATTAGGTGCAGTTATTTGCTGTTCCCCAGAGGGAATACGTTTGTTTTTACGTGACTTCAAGGGTCACTATGTATTACGTGATTTTGATCCGAGATTGTCTAATGTTCCGCAGCATCTATGGGCGCAAGGTCCAACTGATGTTGGTCTCATGCAAATCACACCCCATCGTGTGACTCTCAAGCAAGGTATAGTCTTGCCACGAATCAGACAGTACAGATTGCCACCTGAGGCTGTAGCAGCCTTATCCAAAATTATTGACGAGCTCATGGCTCAAGGAGTAGTTGTAGAAACTGACTCCAATGTATGTAATTCTCCTATCATTCCAGTCATGAAACGTACTGATCCAAATGCACCCCCAGTATATCGATTAGTGATTGATCTTCGAGAACTCAATAAATGTATCATTCCCCAGTATCCAGTTGTTCCAGATATCTCATCTCTATTGACAGCCATTGATTCTGAGGCTACATTTTTCACAGTCATAGACCTCAAAAACGCATTTTTCAGTGTTCCCATTCATCCAGACAGCCAGTACCTTTTTGGTTTTTGTTTAAATGGAAGTAGCTATAAATTCACAGGAGCTCCTCAAGGTTTCACAGAAAGTCCTAGCATTTACAGTCAAGCACTTAAGAGACAACTAGACAACATTCACATGCCAACTGACACTGCCCTGCTCCAGTATGTCGATGATCTACTGATCACAGCCCGTTCTGAACATGCTTGCGAGCGAGCATCGCTTACAGTCCTGTATTTCCTAGCCGAGATGGGGCACAAGGTGTCTCCTTCAAAGCTTCAATTCTGTGTCCAGCAAGTGATCTACTTAGGCCACTTACTGTCCAAGTGGGGTAGGCAGTTGACACCCGATCGCATCCAGTTAATAGCGAGTCTTCCTCAGCCCAAGACACAGAAGGAGGTACGTGCTTTTATCGGCCTTACTTCTTATTGCAGACAATGGATTCCTCAGTATGCATTTCTAGCCAAGCCACTGATACAGTTAACGACACAGGAGGCAGCCGTATCGACTGTCCTCCCTTGGACATCTGAACATACACTTAGTTTCAATGAGTTAAAGAAAGCCTTATGCCAAGCTCCCGTTCTAGCTACACCGAACTACAGTAAGCCTTTCACACTTTTTGTCACAGAACGTGATGGTACAGCATTATCTGTTCTTACACAAGATCAAGCAGGACAATACAAGCCCTGTGCTTATTTTTCGAGCACACTAGATCCAGTAGCCCAGGCTCTGCCTGCGTGCCTCAAGTCAGTTGCAGCCACAGCACTAGCTATCAGACAAAGTGATTCCATAGTATTAGGACATTCCCTGACAGTACAAGTTCCACACTCCGTGGAAGTTCTTTTAAACCGAACACAGACTCAGCACTTGACAATTGCACGTTTAACAGGTTATGAACTGACACTGTTCCAGCCACACATAGAAATCAGACGCTGCAACGTTCTAAATCCTGCTACACTGTTACCGTCAGTTACTTCAAATCCTGCCACACATGACTGTGTGGAAGTTGTTAAAACTATGACTAAGCCAAGACAAGACCTGACAGATATTCCATTACCAGATCCTGACCTGACACTTTATGTGGATGGTTCATGTATGAGAACAAGTACAGGAGAACTAGTAGCCGCGTATGCAGTGACTACTGACACTGAAGTTATTGAAACACATCGTATTGACACCCTGTCTGCTCAAGCAGCAGAGCTAGTTGCTCTGACTCAAGCCTGCATACACGCCAAGAACCTGAAAGTTAATATTTACACAGATTCACGCTACGCATTTGGAGTCGTACACGACTTTGGAGTGCTCTGGCAAGAGAGAGGTTTCATGACTTCTCATGGAACCAAGATTCAGCATGGTTTCCTTATTCAAGCTCTGTTAGATGCAATACATTTACCGACATCTATCGCTATCATGAAGTGCAAAGCACATACGAAAGTCACTGACATTATTTCCCAAGGTAATGATCTAGCAGATCGAACAGCCAAGCTTACAGCACAGACACCAGACATACCAGTTAACAAGACACCGACATCCACTCTCGAACAGACTACTTGTATGACAGTTAAGGACCCTACTCAGGATGTCATAGATATCCAGTTACATGCTACTCCCGAAGAAATCAAGAAATGGTCCGAACAAGGAGGGGTCCAGACAGATCAGGGATGGTTGACGAAGGGTAAAGCCACATGGTTTCTCCCCGACTCAATGGTTCAAGTCATTATCAATACCGCACATAGTCCAGCACATTTAGGAGAAAAAGCCATGATAGACAGTATCCAGAACATCTGGTTTAACAAGCATTTACGAGCTGCAGCCAAGCAGAAAGTCCGTACTTGTATGATATGTTGTCAATTCAATCCAGGTAAAAGTGTCCCGGTGGAACAAGGTGGGTTCCAGCCCCCTGACCCCCCTTTTGAAGTCCTCCAGATGGATTATATTCAGATGGAGCGATGTCGAGGTTTCAAGTATGTCCTTGTAGTTGTATGCGCTTTGTCCAGGTGGACAGAAGCATATCCAGTCCCAGATTACACAGCCGCGACCACTGCCAAGCAGTTGGTTCGTGAATATTTCCCCCGTTATGGACTCCCAAGGGTCGTATATTCTGATAACGGCCAGCCCTTCTCATCTGAATTAATGAAGCACGTTTCCCTGTTGTTAGGGTACCAGTGGAAGTTCCATTGTGTACGCCATCCAGAAGCAGCCGGTCTCGTAGAGAGACATAATCAAACCTTGAAAATCCGCATTGCTAAAATCTGTCAAGAGAAAGGTGTAGACTGGCTAGTAGCCCTGCCAGTTGCGTTGTTTTATATGCGCATGGTCGCACATTCCAGATCAGGTCTGTCCCCTTATGAGGTCGTATTCGGCCGCCCCCCGAACGTGTGGGGTACACCCAGACCCCGAAGTATTACAGATGTTTCCAGTAATATGCTGACAGAATACCTAGCTTCCTTGATGTCTGCCCTACACTCTTGTCGTTCACAGGTTGCCGCTGCATTTCCAGACAATACCGAGGTGAAACCGCATGAAATCGTTCCAGGAAGCTTGGTCCTCGTCCGCAATTTTGATCGTTCAAGTCCGCTGGAGCCTCGCTGGAAGGAGCCGAAGTTGGTCCTCTTAACCATCCGTACTGCCGTCAAGTTGGAAGGCAGGAAGGGGTGGGTCCATTTGTCTCATGTTAAGAAATTTCACGGATCCCGACTACAAACTGTTTCCAAGAACTTTGCCAAGGATTGCATTTTACCTAAAGACTGCCAAGATACTATTCTTAAGGACTGTCCCGCAAATGACATTGATACCAAGCCCTCCCTGTTAGAGAAAACTCCACAGCAGGAGTATAAAAGTAAGCTCCGGTCTAGTAAAATAAGTCAGCCAGTTTAATTGTCTAAGTCCTCCCCTAGGTGAAACGGTTAGACAGGTATCTGACATGTATGAAATAGACCCCCATAGTGAGAGAGTTAGTCAAAACTCAATCCGATGTATCGTTTTTCTAAGTTTTATATTGTTTCTCAGCCTGATGGTTACCTGCACGAGTTATGCATTTCATTTATGTTTTCCAATTTCTCATGTAAATAAGTCTTCTAATGCTACAGTAGAGCACACGTTTAGTGATCTACCTCCTCACGAACTATCCTATCGTCTTGCTATGCGCAACAATTCATTTATCCGTATGTTACATTATTCACACCAGACCAGCAATGCCACTAATTGTTGGGTGTGTGGTCGACTCCCCCCTTTCCAGACACCGAAGGGAGTTCTGCCACTGTTTCCTTATCCATTTTCACATAATGGCTCATGTGGAGCCTGGTCCATGTTAACGTCATCCTCAACTGATATGTCCCTTCTGAACAGTACATGTTTTCCAGACAAGCAAGGTCTTCCCCACAGAACAGGGTTAGATCTAGAAAATGAAGTTTATAATTTGGGTAATTATTCTTCGAATTTCATGGTCCTGAATGTTCAGTCTGATCCTACTCCAGACTTACCTGCTATTTCAGTACTACCAGTCAAAGGCGAATTATGTGTCAGAAATAATGGTTCCGTACATGTAGGACATAGTGATTGTACTACTATTGTCGAGTATAGTGACAGTGGGAAATCTATTTTTAAAGCTTCACGTCATTCTTATTTTGTTTGTGGTCAGACCGCATATGTTCGTCTGCCCCTCGATTGGGAGGGAACCTGTTACATTGCCTTCCTACTGCCACCAGTTTTCCTAGCCCCGTCTGATTATCATAGAAACACACATCTAGTACACATTAGACATAGAAGGGAGATCGAGTCCCCGATTGTCGACCAAACTGAAACTGCTCTAGAACAGTATACAGATTTTAATAGAGGATTCTTTTTCTTTATAGGACCTATCCAGAATAGTAAGTTAATACGTAGATTAACCAGAACCCTTGAGGCAGTAGTTAATGAGACTGCTTCTGCCCTAGGTAACTTAACCGAAGAGCAATCTGCTATGAGATTTGTTGTGCTCCAAAATCGTCTCGTTCTTGACGTCATACTGGCCGATAGAGGAGGAGCATGTAGAGTCATCGGATCTAGTTGCTGCATTTTCATTCCAAATAACGCGCCGTCTGTTTATTCAGCTATAATCAGACTTCATAAAATTGCCCATCAGTTACACCAGGATCCAGGCACCTGGACATGGTCCGGTTGGTTTTGGAGTATTATTTCTGCCTGGGGATGGAAAATATTGTCATTTCTAGGTATTGCAGTAGCGATCATATTCAGTTGCTGCCTCTGTATACAATGTGGCCCTGCGATTTGCGGCATTTGTGCTACCTCTTGTATTCCTAGTCCCAAGTCCCATCCTAAATCCCGTTCCAAGAAAATTCGAGACGAGCAAATGATACTGTATGAAATGATAGATGGTATCATGAATAGTGATGTTTCTTGATGGAAACGCAGTGACAAGGAGGGAATGTGGAAAAGTAAATTTTGCCATGTTCTGTGTCCCTACGTGTCCCCCATCTTATATTGTATGTGCATGATTAATATGCATATGTATTCCCCATGATCGATTAAAGACGCAATTACAGCTGTGTCCATCTCTAGTATGCCAGTTTCCAGTTCTCGTGAAAGCTACGAGTATTAGGCCTATGTAAAGCTACGTTGCCACGTTTCACAGTGTGCACGTTATTTCATTGTAAAGTCCCCGTTTCTAGGCCTCAAAAGGGCCCTGACTCAGATTCAGCTCCTGTCTCCTGAACCCTCGCTGAGGAGCGATACAGCCCCCACCTGTATCCCTGACCCTTCACTTACTTCCTGCCTCACAGTGCCCGGCTCGGCCTGGCTCTGCCTGCCAGTCTGCCAAGAGTATGTTATGATTCTAGTTATCAGTCCAGCTCTCCTTCTCTGCATTCCTAAGCTACTGAATCGCATCAATAGTTTCCGTCATGGTCTAGCCTTTACGTCTCCATGTAAGAGAAATACTGTATTTATGGTCATTTAATATTCCTCAACACACACTACATGTAGAATAATTCATGCACCAGTCTTAGTGTCTGTTAGCCTTTGCCCTGATAACTTTTGGATTCTATCAACATGTTCTCTAAACATCAGATACTAGATAGTGTTTAGGTACATGTCGCTCTGACTCTCCAGACTTTCGTCTCTCCTTCTAGCTCAGAAGTCATAGCCCCCAGCTTCTCCCTAGTTACATGTCATTGTCAGTTTGCGCGCACCACTAGGTTAGAGGTCCCGGCTCCTTAGGTAGCCCCCTCCATGTTTCCGCCCCATTTATGACATATTCTGTTACGTTTACATCACATGTCTATTTTCACGCCTCCTGTTACACCTACTTTCACCCTTATCTTTCGCGACTGTTACAGGCCCCACCCACTGTTCCGCCTATTGTATGTACTGTAATGCAATTGTTTTAGTATATATACTTGTGTACTGTTATTAAAAGCCAGCGCGCTCATTCCAGATCCTGCCCGACAGCTGTCGGGGCCCCCCTGTTGGCTAGCCATCCCAGATCTTCCCCGTGCAGGTTGTCCTGTTCCTGTCCTTTATGCTGTATTAAACCTGCAAACTCCTACTACCTCGAATCTTGACTCTTATTTATTGAGCTATCTGTTATTGTTATATCTAGTCAAAAATAGAGGTATTATTTATTTATTTACCACAGGAGAAAGAGGGTGCCACTGCATTGTTGCAGAAAAGGGGATGGATGGCTGGCACAACTACATTCTCTGAGGGGGTAAAGAGAGGGGTGTGTATGACCAAATTAAATCTGAATTAGTGGAAGACGTTAGTAGGACAGTAGAGACGGAAGAAAAGAAAAAATAAGTTGTCCTGGGCCAGATCCAAGGGGGAAGAGTGAACAGGTATGCATTGAGGGCGAGGTTAACACAAGACCCCCTTCGAGAAAACTCTGGGTACCCCATGCGAGTGTCCCCGCCAATTGCGTCTGTAAAGTCGAAAAGGCAAGGCAAAAGCAAGGGTAAAACTAGTAGTCCCGATAGAAGTCAAGAGGAGGCTGCGGTAAGAACACCTAAAAGGAAAGTTAAAACCACGAAAGGGGTCCCATTATACACTAAGGTTACCCCCTCACTGAAAACGTACTACAAAGTAATGGCTACTAGTACCTCTCAGACACCATCTAAATTACTAAAGCCTACGAAAACACCATCACCGGCATCGGTCTCAACCGCACAAAAGGGCATCACAAAGCAGGGTACAGTGGTAGAGCAACAGAAAAGCACAGAGGATACTGCTACGAATGGTGGGGCAGTCAAAATGGCTAAGATTGATGGGGGGATGGAATGTATTGCGTATTGCGACTTATATAGCGCACGTATCACCCGAAGGTATCAAGGCGCTTGCTTAGGGAACCCGTCCTGGTATTCCCCTGTGAGATACCCTGGCAGGGTATCCACAAGGTGAAAGCCAGGCATCCCGCCGCGAGGGGCCATAGTGGAGATTAAGCAAGCTATTGCCCAGAGTCGCAGAGTGTGACCCCATGAGTCGAGTAGGCACCGGAGCGAGAATTGTCGAGTCCGTGGAATTTTTGAGCTCGAGACCCACCGAGGCGGGGAATCGAACCCTGGTCCACGGCCGATCTCAGCTTCCGGGTCTGCCGCCTCTAACCACTGAGCCACGCTTCTCCACATCAAGATGCCAAGATGCCACGATGGACAAGATGCCAGCAGATGAAGGGGGAGAGCAGACGGCAAATTTGACCATACACCCGGACGTGACCCTCTCCAATAAGTTCTCTGTGTTGATAGATGGTGATGGAGTTATGGGGGAGAGGAACCTTCCCCAAATTAGTTCCTCGCCTACCGAACATCAGAAAAACCCCGTAATGCCCGAGTTGCAGGGAGGGCTAGCGTGTACTGGTGCCAGTAAGTTAGCCACTAGTAAAACTGATGTGTCCTCTTCAACGCTGGCGGATATTCTTTTAACTATGAAGGAAGAAATATCGAACAGGTTTACGATCTCGGAAAGTAATCAATCAGAATTAGCTAGCCGTTTTTTGACCTCTGAAGCCAACCAGGCCGCTATTCAGGCGTCATGTGAAGCTCTGGCAAAAAGACTTGATGATGTCACGTTAAGGACAGAAGTGTTGGAGAAACAAGTTCCACTGATAAGGGAGTCAGTGCGCTCTACTGATGAGGTAGTGGCGAAACTAAGTGTACAAAACTGAGAGTTAAAAGAGGACATTGAGAGGTTGGAGAACCATTCCCGGCGGAATAACTTAAAAATACTCAATGTGCCAGAAGCAATGGAAGGAGCTGATTTAAAGGGCTTTGTGATATCGCTGATAAGGGGGACTGGTTCTGAAAGGAGATGAGACGGTTGATCTTGTACAGGAAATTCAGAGGGTTCATCGAGACCCTTTTCGAAGGAATCTTGCCAGGCAGAAACCAAGGAAAATCCTGGTGAATTTCTTGACTTACACAGTAAAAGAGCAAATCTTATCATCAGCATTGAAAGAAAAGACAATTGCATTCAATAGCTTCAACCCCTTTAACTTTCAAATAAGGTCGGACATCTCCCATGTGACAGCTACCCGGCAATGGGAACTGGGGAAAAGACTGGATGAATTGAATAGTTTGGGGGTCAAGGCACAGTTAAAGTTCCCGGCACATTTAAGGGTGATGTGGAACAACCACATGCACTTGGTCAAAACAGGGGAGGAAGCTGATGACTTGATTCTGAAAATTAAGAAAGAAAAAAGCTCTAAAGGAAGTGAATGATAAGGATAGGAAGTTTTTCCCCTCTCTAGTATCTATATGTTGTGTACCTTCTATTTCCCCGATGTTTTCTGTAGGGAATCAAAAACCATGAATGATCAGAGCTGCTAAGGGCTGCAATATGGTGATTAATGAATAAACAGAGCATTATTGTTTAATAAATAATAAAACTGCGTCTAAGAGAGAGAGCCTAGCCAAATAGGCCTTGCCTATTGGAAGGGAGGGTTCCTAATGGGGGGGTAGGGCACTGGGGGAAGGTGTGTGGGGTGGGGGGAAAGGGGGAAAGGGGGAGCACAGGGTGGGGGAGCATAGGGAAAAAATTCAAAAAAATAATCATCTCACTAGTGGTATGGAATTACGCTTGTCAAGCAGTAGGAAGAATGATGGGAGAACAAAGTTTAAGGGATAAACTGACTAACTTTGTCACATGGAATGTGAATGGAATGCGATGTCTATGCAGACAGAGACTTATTCTTAAATATCTGGAAATCTCGAGTGCCCAGATCTGCCTACTACAGGAGACGCATCTGAGTGTACTCGAAAGTCGAACTATATTCTCGAAGGTTAAATGGATAAAGGATTTTGAGGTTTCGCTTCAGACAGCACACAATAGGGGAGTGGAAACTTTTGAAACAGGGTACCTCGGCAACAGTTAGGGGGGTCCACACAGGTTCATCTGGGAGATGGATTGTTGTAAAGATGTTGTTGAATGGTATCGATGTCGTGTGTGCTTCCTTTTATGGCCCTAACATGGATGACCCTTCCTACATCTTGAAATTACAATCTATATTGATGTTGGAGGCACCACCGTATATTGTGGGAGGAGATTTCAATGTGCTATTGGACCCAATAAGGGATAGATCCAACAGGAGTTATTATGTAGGGGCACCAAAGATACGGCGCACACTAAAGAATATGATTCATGATCTAGACTTGGAGGATGTGTGGAGAACCAAGCAGGGTGTAGTACAGGGGCATACATTCTACAGCTAGAAATCTAAGCATGCCTCTAGGATAGATCACATGTTTACAGATAGGCACTCAATTAATGATATAAAGAAGGTAGAAGTAAAGCCCAGCCTTCTATCTGACCATTCCCCTCTTCAGTTAGTCTATGTGAAAGGCGTAACGCAGACACAGTCTAGATGGACATTAAAGAGGTCTATTCTTTCTAGTACAGAGACAATACAATCTATCCGGGCATATACAGCAGAATTCTTTCTATTTAATATGGGGTCCACTACTTCTGATTATATATGGGACGCCTATAAGGCAGGGCTCAGAGGGAAGCTACATGCAATAGTCTGTGCCAAGAACAGATCGGAGGCAAGGGTACTTAAAGATCTTGAGATTAAAATGGGGCAGTTGGAGCAGGAAAGGATTAATGTACAAATTAATGAGCAGGGAAGACTCTCTCAGATCAGATCGAATCGGATCTAGAATTAGCTAAACAAACATATAGAGGGCATCTAGACATTAAGTGTAAAGCTCAGTGGGATTCAAATAGGATGGATAACTTTGAATATGGGTAAAAGGCAGGAGCATTACTAGCGTGGAAATCTAGAACTGACCGTGCGAGAAATGACATAAAGGAGTTAATAATCAATAACAATAATGGAGAAACATCAAGAAATATTGAGGATATGCAGAACTGTCTTCTTTCCTTATTTTCAAGTCTATATAGAGAAGAGGTGAACCCGCCTACTGAAGCCATATATACATGGTTGAGCAACAAGAATTTGCCTAGGCTATCTGAGGAGGGGAGGAACACCCTGGATGCCCCTATCACAATAGAAGACATTTCAGTACAGATTAAGAAATTAAAGAATAAAAAAGCTGCGGGCACAGACGCATTACCCAGTGAGCTATATAAACATCTAACTGAGGAGTTATGTCCGATATTAGAAATCATATTTAATTCAATCTATTCACTAAAGGGTAGGGTCCCAAACTCCTGGAGGGAAGCTATAATAGTTTTAATTCTGAAGCCCGGCAAGGACCCTCAGAGAGCAGATTCATATAGACCAATCTCCCTGCTAAATGCAGATTATAAAATCTTTGTGGGAATTTTGGCAGGGAGATTGGCCAAACTGATACCTATGTTGATCCATGAGGACCAGAAGGGCTTTGTGACCGGTAGTCATATTGAGGATCAAACGCACCTCCTACTGGGAAACATCGATCTAGCAGTAGGAAAGTCAGAACCCTTGGCAGTGATAGCCCTCGACGCTGCCAAGGCGTTCGATAAAGTCTGCTGGAAATACCTCTGGGTAGTCCTTGAAGTAATGGGGTTTGGGCCACTTTTTATCAGTACACTTCAGAATCGTTACAGGGGAGCTTCAGCTAGGATCCTTTTAAATGGAACACTAACATCAGTATTTAATATCAAGCAGGGAACCAGGCAGGGGTGCCCTATCTCACTGTTACTGTTCAATCTGTATATTGAACCTTTGGCGCAGGTAATAAGGCTCGATACTACTATAGCACCCTTCCAATCTGGACAGTATGGGGCATATTATCAAGGGGTTTATCGCCGCTTTTCTGGCTTTAAAAGCCAAGAAAGCGGAGATAAAATTATCTCCCTAATACCTAGCTGTCGCTAACACCAGTTAGCGACAGCTAGTAGGAGATAGCGACCATCTTGGGCCCCACTTTGCATGTCAGTGATATTTATCACTAATGACATGCAAAGTGGGCGTGCCAAGATGTTAGCGATTGGAAACAGTCGCTAACATCACTATCTCCTATTACCAACTTTTGGAGATATTCGCGCTAAGCATGAATATCTCCAAAAGCTAACACCTGCCCTGAGCAGTTCTTAGCCATGTTATCCAATGGGAGGTGGATAACATGGCTAAGAGCATTAGCTCGGTAATGCATGAATATCGCGGACTTTTCAGCGATATTCATGCATTGCGGCCGTTTTTTATCGCATTTGCGATAAACCTTGGTAATACCAAGGTTTATCTGCGATAAAAATCGCCGCAGCTCAGCAGTAACATTTTGTTCTAACCAAGCAATAGCGATAATTATCGCTATTGCTTGGTAATATGCCCCTATATTTCTAAATTGGCCCTCTATGCAGATGACTTGATCCTGTATACGAGAGACTCAGTTACAGCCATACCTCAGATAGAGGAACTGACAGCAGAGTTTGGGGCACTGTCCGGCTATAAGGTGAATGGATCTAAGACGGAGGTTATGTGCTGGAATTTAGATCATTGGGCAGGAGTGGAGAGCTTGGAGTTCAGATACCTGGGGATTTATATAGTGAAGGAATTAGATCGGATCCCTAAAATAAACTTAGACAGAACTACCAAGGAAATAGACCGTTTGTTCAGCAGGTGGAAAAATCTCCCATTAACAATATACGGGAAAGTGAACTTGGTCAAAATGGTTATTCTTCCAAAGCTCACATATCTATTCTCTACCATACCGCTACTATTCCCCAAGAAAGATGTAAAAAGGATACAGGGTAAGATTGGGAGTTTTGTGTGGGGAAATAAAGGGACACGTTTATCCTGGAAAAAACTTAGAAGAAGATTATTAAAAGGTGGTTTAGCCCTCCCCGATATCAGCCTCTATGTTGTGGCTTTTCAGTTCAAGAGTCTCTGTACGTTACTCACTAGGCCAGATGATTCACCCTGGGGAAAACTGTTGCAGGAAATGGTAAGAATCGAAGGGAGGAATGACGAATTTATGTATAAGTTCGGCTCTCCAAGATACTTCAAAAGGGTTCGATTAAAGATTTTAAAAACAGCCCTGGAGACATGGTACAGGGTAAGGGTAGGATGTGGAATTCGATATTTTTCAGCCTCATCTCCAATCTGGGACTCACCTGGTACCCCAGACTGCTTAAAAGATGCCCTGGCTATACACATCCAAAGAGCTGGAATAATGAAGTGGGACGAGCTAATGGATGAGGATGGGATACACACATGGGAGTATTTGAGGGCCAAGGTTGGAACAGATCTGTCAAGGTTTAAATATCTTCAACTGGTGTCCTGGCATACAGCAGAAGTGAAGGAGATGGGGAACAATGAGGTAGTAGAAAGGCTTATTTGATCCTTTACACCAATCTCAAAAGAAATCTCAGTTTGGTACCAGCAATTAATAAAAGGAGATGACACAGGGATACGAGCGGCAGAAGGGGTCTGGAACAACTCTGCATTGGCTGTCCAGGCAGAGGATATGTTAGAACCATCTTTGAAGATCTTGTATAAACATATAAAACCTGCATGTTTAAAAAAAAAAACATTTCTTTGTGGTGAATAGACTTTACTATACTCCCTATAAAATCGGGGAATTTGCCCCTCTACCTTGACCGAAATGTCCAAGATGTCAGGAATTGTTGGCCAACGATATCCATATGTTTATTGAATGTAAAGAGCTAGATCAATTTTGGACTGAGATAGGACAGGCTTTGTCAGGACTTTTTAGCTCTGCGATTAAAGTTAATTCCTCCCTAGTGATTTTTGGGGGCGACGGTCTGTTCTTTCAGTCAGCTACTAGTTTGGAAAAAGGGCTCCTCCTATATCTGATATTGCTGGCAAGGAGAGAAATATGTAAGAGGTGGAATGACCACCTACCCCCGAGCAGTGATGACTGGCTAAGATCATCATTTAGTATGGCCCGGTTGGAACACGAAAGGGCAGAGGAGAAGCCGCTTAACATCTGTCATCCTCTTATAAGATGGGGAAGGGACTTAAGACTAATTCGGACACTCCTATGACTACACCATGTCCCCGGTACTAAAGGGGAGGAGGTCTGGTGACCCAAGTAAATGTGGTCAGCCTGGTGGCCCCTAGAGATCGAGTACGGCTGTAAAGGTTCCACAAAGACTTGACACGGTGAGATGAGGAGAAAAAAAAAAAAGCTACTAATCTTGAATTGTGAACCGTGCTAACCCCAGTGTAGGGCAGAGGCAGTGGTCAGGAGGGGGGCACAGCCACGTGGCGTTGAGTTGAGCTGCACAGTTAGTGCTACCTTTGGCGCTCAGCGTGTAAGCACTCTGCGATGATATGTGGTACCGGCAGGCTGCAGAGGGAGCTATGTCTTTTGTCTAATGAATTCCGCTTTGATAAGGCCACGTGGCAATGAATTATGGTGCAGTGAGTAAGTGGCACCTGAAGCACACAGCGTGTGCGCAGCCTGCAATCATTCGTGGTCTGTGCAGGCCGCAAAGGGAGCAACGTGTCTTGCATACTGGACTGCTTCATCTGCAATCGCCACAGCATCTGAATTGTGGGCCCTGCTGTCCGCAGTGTAGATCGAAGGCAGTAGTCGGTACAGATATAAGTCTGTGGTGCTGTGCTGCTGGGTTCGAAGGGGGCTTGTGTAGAGGAGGCCCACGGTCATGGCGGCAGCCACGTGCCAGGGTGAAGGCCGCCGCTCTCACAGACTCGTTGGTCTTCCCACAAGTGAACCACGCCCAGGGCCTGGCCTATTATTCATACTTCTATCATGGAGTGGCGCACGTTGGACCAGCCCTCTCTGCTTCAGCTTCCAGGGGGGGACAACACAGCTTCATGACCGAGATCTTCCCCACTGACTGAGGTAACATGGTTGCGTCCACTGTGCACAACACTATAAGTATCAATAGTATATCTCCACATGGAGAGGTTTGTGCTTTGCATAGTGAGGTCTATGCAGCACATCAACATTACACTTGCTATTGTGTGGATTATCAATAATGGGTGACTCATACATAATTGCTGCCACATCTCCCAACATTCAGCTATTGTGCGGCTGAGGGGCCATGGCGTTTTGGGAAGGTCCGTTGTCCTGTTTTGCGCTGCCTCGGTGGTAGTAGGGGGGGTGGTTAAGGGGGGAGCTTCTGGTGGTGGCGGCGCTGGGTATTGTGGCCTTGTTGGGTGTTGGAGCTGCATGATAAGTAGCTCTATCACATGTTGGTATTTAGATATGGCTGTAAGTTAGGTCCAATTCATGCTGTAGATAGCCGACCTCCTTACACCAGTTAAAGGTTGATGTTAATTTGTTACTGCTAACTCGGCTTATCGCCTGCTTTTTGGATCGCACTGCAGATTTGGCAGGTCGTTGAAAATATGGGGAAGTGGTGTTTTCGTGTTTTTTTTGCACGGGAACGCCTACTTTGCATATCATTAGCTTTAGCTGAGGCTCTCGTATGTGGCAATTTATTAGGCGGAAGGTATCGATGGAAAAGTGGTGAGATTTGCAGTTTTCACCAGGTTGAAAATGGGATGATAATTTAAAAACACAGCAAAAAAGATAGGTTTAATGAAAATTATTATAAAAAAATTAGCATTTAAAAAAACTTTGAAATTCACTGAAAAAAACATAGGTTTCAGGGATGTTACAGTTAGTTGGACATTTCACTCATTCAAAACCATAGACATTCCCCTGTTATACTTAGTTAAGCTACCTCTAAGTCGTGCCCCTGCAATGCACTGCTGATGATGTTACATATTACATAATTCATGACATGGTCAGTGGCATCACTGATGACATCACTGATGACATCTCAAATCACATCACTGACGACATCACCGATGACATCATCCTTGTGGAAATCTGATGCACCTCATCAGACCCTAATATAACGCTTGATACACCCACTCTAAAATACAGACTATCATTTTCGAAACCATGAACACACTAATACCAGTTAGTACATATCCACTCGCTAATTCCTAGGTCTACACACACATCCATTCATTCACCTATACAGTCACTCAAACATACAGTCAGCCATGAATACAGCATTATCTTATCCTCTCACATATCTATACAGACACTCATACACCGCCTCTCATTCATAGAGTTATTTACACACCTAATCAGTCATGGAAATAATCAATCACACTTTCATTTACTTACCTGTAGAGTTATACACATTCCACCTCACTTATTTAAACATATACTAACATGTACTTACACTCTAATATAATAACTAAAACAACCACACACTGATCCATAAAGGCACTCTCACAATCACACACCCTCACATATAGTCATTTATACAGTCCAACACTCACATATAAAGTCCCTGAAACCTATGGGGGCAGATTTATGATAACTGGTGCATTGGGGGAAATGCCCTGTATTTTCTGGAACACGCAGATATTGAAGCAATAATTAAATTTATAAAGTGCGGAAATATCACACTAATTACCAGGCCACTCGTAATGAGGGCCAAAATGTCCAGACACTACTCTTCCACATATGGTTATTGCTGGATGAACTCGATCTGAATAATTTAGTGCAGCTTATATTTGCAGCCTTTTAGCCTGACTTTGTATAACTCTAAAAGGCTTCCCTGGCATGTGCAGCACGTGGTTGGTGTTTCCTTTGAGTGTCAAAGAAATGTTCTACACTGTTGATGATAACATTGTCCTCCATTCCCAGCTACATGCTGATCTTTGGAACCTCATACAATATTACAAATCCTGGTGAATAATTCAAATTAAAGAGCTTTGCTGTATATTCCAATTTTATTTTTTAAAGGAACTTCATTTACTTTCTTTGAATGGTTTCAACTCGTGCTGTTCTCCATCTGCATTATTCATGTGCACCCTTGCAAATTGCTTCCAGGGCTAACATAGCAGATATAAATCACAGGACCATTTTCTAACAAGTCTTCAGACCTAAGCTCTGAAGCTTGTTTTAGAATGAAAACCATGTACAATTTAAGTGATTTGTTTGCTGAATTTTTAAACTGCCTCATATTTTTGTTGCATAAGAGAATGGCCGAGTGGATGTATGAAAACCCAGACATTCCTTAACTTATGTCTTATAAACTTTGCTCTCTTTTCTGTAGCTTCATTTTAGAGGCTTTTAAAATGTTCATTAACAAGGTAAGACCATTTTAATATGTAGAAAAAAGACTCAGCTAGTCTATAATTTAAGAGCATAACTGAACAAGGATACGTTCAGTTTTCATCCACGGAGAAGACGATTAAGTCATTTGTTGCAGTGCAAATGGGGTCAGTAGCCCAGGAATTTTGGATTACAATAAAAAACTGAACCCTGGCCAAAAAACTTAGGGGCAGATTTATGATAACTGGCGCATCCCCAGGGATGCGCCAGTTATTTTGCGCCGCAGCTCCGCCACCCATGGTGTGCCGCATTTACAATGCGGTGCACCATGGGGCAAAAACGGCACAGACGTGTGACGCATCTGTGCCGTACAGGTGGCGCATTGCTGGAGTTGCGTCGCAAGCGCGACGCAGCTCCAGCAATGCTCGGGGGTGCCCTATCTGTCCAAAGCTGCGTCAAGCCTTACGCCTGCTTTAAGCAGGCGCAGGGTTTTGACGCAGCATTGGCCTGAAACTGACTGAGTGAAATCTTAGAGATTTCACTCAGCCACTTTTGCGAGGCGCACCTGCCCCGGTACGCCCACCCTGCGCCGGAACGCCCACATATGGCGCAGGGCTTTACAACGTGACCCATCTGCCTAGATGCGTCACGTTGTAAATGGGTCATAGGGATGCGCCACGTTTACGCCGCAGTTGCGTGACGCAAACGTGGCGCATGACCAACGTAAATCTGCCCCCTTGTACCACTTCTGCTACGCAAGCAACGTACAGTGGACTGGACCATGGATGTTTTGCCCTATCATTCAACCTGGAAGATGTTAATTCCAGGACAGTAACGGGAAAAAAACACCTGGTGAGAACCTATCATACATAAATTGCTTATAATAACTAATTTTAAGTCAGTCGTATCGACATAAAGCAATATATTTTAGACCACGAATCACCCTTAAAAGGAAACACATCTGATTTTGCATTTCTGTTGGAAATGTTATATTAAAAGCATAGCATGCCACGATAACATTCGAAATTGTATGGAATATGTTTGGTCCGTGGTTTCACCGGCATAATGCACAAGCAGTAGACATGTTGTTACTGGTTTTGGACAGGTTTTTGCAGCGGTCCAGAGCTCTTATGATTTTGCCTTTTGGTTCTTAATTATCTTTAAAACAGTTGTATTATATCTGCAAAAATAGCCCTGCGAGCACCCCAGGTAAAGAGTGCACAATAGGAAAGGGTAGCTATTGCATAGGAATGGCGACCTAATGGTAGTTGTTTTAATTGTATTATATACCTGGGGACAGATTTACTACAATTTGGCGCAATGCAGCAGGAAAACTGGCTGTGCTGTGTCAAGTGGAGAGGCCATATGTACTAAGGAATGACACCTTAGTGCTCTCCCTCTGCACAGGCACACTTGTGGTTGACAAGCATCAACACAGGCACCGGTGCACCATGCTGCAAGGCTGCCTGTGTTACAGCCAGGATCCGAGACTTTTCCCTCTTTCTTTATGTACTGAAGAATGCAGCACATGTAAAAATGGGATAAAAGAGGAGAAATACATTTATTTCCACTTCTTACACACCCCTGAGAAGGCAGACCATTTTGACATTACCATGGTTTACTAGTGTTAGTAAATATGGGAATACGCCAAAATCCATGGGTGGATGTGTGGGAGCACCCACGCGCAAGCCATATAATACCTTCCCAGCACAAAACAAGTTTTGCGCTGGAAAGTTGCCTGAAAGTTACACTACTCTGCGTCTAGAGGGCCCATATGAGGAGAACATGGGCATTCTCATGCAAACATCCATGGTTTTTGATGCAATACCCTATCTACTAACAATAGTACAAGCAGTTTATCACCAAAAATAACACTACTTTGAAGCAGGCATTACAATGCAGAAATTATTTTATTTCTCCTAACTTTTTTCACCTTGCATATATGCTCCTATGTATAGCACACATCCGAAGTGGGAAAACACCCCTCAGTGAAGGGGTTAATTCAAAGGTGATATGAAAAAATGCACTAGACACTGGGATCTCTGTTCTGTAAAGGCTACAATACATACTAGAGAGCATGATCACAATGTTTATTTAACTCCTGCTAATAAGTGAAAATAAATATTCACCTTCTTCGTAAACGTCGAGGTCATGATGTTTTTTGCAGTCCTCAAAACATGGGGTTTCAAGGACCATGGAAGAAGCCTGCTTGCTATCCCTAGCCAGCGTGGGTTCTACTGAAAGAGCGAATTTTTAATATCGACCATTAACAATATCTACTTCAAAATATCAGCAGCTGCTTTGTCACCAAGGTAAGAACATTTGGTGAGAGTTGATTTAGTAGTCTTAACTGAACATCTAATTACCTTGGCAAAGTAATCTAGATAAGTAGATGTTGAGTGAAGAAATGAAATGAAATGAAATGAAATGAAAAATTGCACTTGTATAGCGCGTAACTACCCGGAGGCCTCGCAGCGCTAGTGACTAAATTGGTTAACGCGGGCTCAGGGTAGATCAGTAGGTTTTAGCAAACAAGTGCGTTTTCAACGCTTTCCTAAAAGACATGAGATTACTGTTTCTAGGGATCGGAAGGGGGAGGGAGTTCCAGAGTCTGGCCGCCGAGTGGGAAAAGGAGCGGCCACCCCAGCGGGCTCTATTGATTTTGAAGGAGGTAGCCAGCTGGAGGGTGCCAGATCGAAGGGAGCGAGATGGAACGTAAGGCGTGACCATGGAGTGCAAAATTGCCGGGCCTGCTCGATGAAAGGATTTGTGCAAAATGCACATTGCCTTAAATTGCACTCTGGCATCCATTGGGAGCCAGTGGAGCTCTTTTAGGGCCTTCTTCGCTGACTGCCAACGGGGCAGGTTGTGCAGTAAGCGGGCCGCACTATTTTGGGTGGCCTGAAGCCTGTGAATAACAGAGGCCGGGGCTCCCAAATAGAGAGCGTTCCCATAATCCAGGCGGGAGAGTATCAGGGCCTGGACCATGATCCTCCTTGCCTGGAAAGGGAGCAGAGGAAGCACCTTACGGAGCATCCTCATTAGCCCAAAGCAGGTAGCGGCAGTCTTGGAGGCTTGGACCGAGAAGTCAAGTGAGGTGTCGAGCCAAATCCCGAGGCTCTTTATCTGTGACTTCGGGGCGGGAGGCGAGCCTAAACATGGTGGCCAGATGGATGCAAGAGCAGACGGGGGGGGATTACCAAGAAGGATAATGTCTGTCTTCTCCCCGTTGAGTTTCAGACAGGAAGCTTGCATCTACCTGGCAACAGCCTCTAGACAGGGACCTAAGGTGCTGGATGATCCTTCCGAGTGGTCTAAAGAGACCACCAACTGAGTGTCATCCGCGTAGGTGACAATGCGCACATCAAAGGGATGTACTATCCTGTCCAGAGGTTCCATGTAGGCATTAAATAGGGTGGGGCTCAGGGAGGAGCCCTGAGGGACCCCGCACCTGAGTGGATGTTTAGGAGAAGCTATCTCACCCTCGAAGACCTGAAAGAATCGCCCGCTCAGGAAGGATGTCAGCCATTCCAGGGCCGCGCCCGACACGCCCATGCCCGCCAGTCGTTGTAATAGCGTAGCATGGTTAACCGTGTCGAACGCGGCGCTGAGGTCTAGTAAAATGATGGCCGCCTTTCCTCCCCAATCCAGTACGGCTCTTGCTTCTTCCGTTACCGCTAGAAGAGCAGTTTCGGTTCCGTGCTGAGGACGAAATCCTGTCTGGGAGGCACGCAGCAGACCATTGGATTCCAAATATTCTGTAAAGATGTAATTAACGTGCCTCTCAAGCAGTTTACTCAGCCACGGGAGTAACGAAATTGGGCGGTAGTTAGCCAAGTTACTCTGGTCAAGGGTGGGCTTCTTTAGCAATGCCCTTACCATAGCACACTTCCAGGAAGATGGAACAGATTTAGAAACGATGGAAGTGTTTAGAACTTCTAAGATGACCGGACTAATAATGTCCAGGACCTTGATAAGGGTCTGAGGGGGTGCTTGGTCATTAGGCGACCCAGAGGTGACCTTAGAAATTAATCTGTCTAGACCACAGGCATCGAGGAGTGGAATTGTGTCAAGCCCACAAGGGACCGAGGAATCAGATAATATGGGTATGGTAGATCCCGCATCATCCCTAGGATTGTTAAATGAGGAATATATGGTCTGGATTTTTTTAGAAAAGAAGACAGCCAGCTCATTGCAGAGGTCTTGCGCGCCTTCAGCGGAAGGCCGCTCGGCAAGAGGTGAAATAAGGGACTTTAATAAATCTAAACCAATCTGTATATACTTACCTTGATGACATAGTGGTAGTCAATATTCTGCAGTTAATATAGCAGACTGATATTTTTGATCCCATTATTATGAGATAGAGACAGAGTATCTGCCCAAGCAGTCCTTAAATTGTGCCGGTATCTTCCAATGCTCAGCACCAGCAGTTATTTCACAAAACCGGCACTTATTTCTGACTGTCCACCACAAGGTGGTACTGTCTATCAATTTTTAAGCAGAGCATATCAACCAAGTCTTTCAAAAACATTTAAAACTACAATAATAATACCTCGACCAGGCCATTCTTATAGCCTTGGGTGACATGGAATGGCCAAATTATCAAATTTTTTAGGGTGTAATGGTTAGTAGATAACAGTGGCTCAGACATTAGGCAGCATTAGAAGGGGCATTGGGTTCCGCAAGCAGAATTAGCCTACAGTGATATACCTTGGACTCTGGCACTTAAACACTGCCACACTGCTTGCTGAAACCAATGGTGAGCAAATTTACGAGAGGTCTGTCTGCAACCCACTTCACCATTATGTACAAATCATCTTTAACAATGTGTTTTTTTTTGTCTTGCTAAAATATGCCACTAGTTTCCTGTCTCAATGCTGGTGTCCTTACGGCTGTCTTGATCCAAGGGGCACAACCATGCTCCATAGTGTAAGTTTGTGTGTGATGTCAAACATAGGGTACATTTCTAGTAAAAAACACAATGCTCAGACACAAATTAACACTAATCAGACTTTGTGTGTGAACTTAGAGTGTGGCACACATGCAAATCTTGAAAAGGTTTGAGAATAGAAAACTACTCTCAGGGGCATATTCTCAAGGACTTATCACCGAGTTATCGGCACTTTATCACAGCCAAAGTGGCGATACATTTATTGCTCCATTCACAAGCTGGTGCTAACAGTCGATATCACCAGTTTTCCTGTGATAGCTGCAAAATACATCGCCACAGATGACCCCGGAAACTAACGGTAATGAGATGCAGAGTAGGCGTTACTGTGCAAAAAGGGGCAAAAACATAATTTCGCAACATTCTCAGCGACCAGCCAGATCGGTGATAAGATCACAAAACAGGTGATAAGGCGCATTAGCAGCAGGGCTTTAACACCTGCTCTTGCCTGGTGTAAAGTCGGATGACAACCTGCACCATAAAAGGGAGCCTAGCCCAGATCCACACTAGAAGAACAACAGATGCCATGGAGCTACTGATCATGCAGCTTGGAGCCTCAAGAGGGTCACAACAACCACCATCACCACGCCCAGGAACGCAACCCCCTCCGACCCACTCCGCTCCCCCCTGACCACCACAGAGGCAGCGCAGACAAAGACAACAGACCTTCAGAAAACGCACCAGCTTCACAGACCTAACACCAGAGGATGTCATTGCCCACTACAGGCTCAAAAGGACAAGCATCCTCCGGATCCTGAACTTCATTGCCCACAGGCTGATGGTACCAGTACAGCGGACAACCAACATCCCTCCACAGACAAAGCTGCTGGCTGTGCTGCACCTGTTGGCCTCTGGTACCTTCCAACCAACAACTGCCGGAGTCAGAGGAGTCTCCCAGCCAGCCCTATCAAAGTTCCTCACAACAGTCTTGGATGCCATCATCAGCTTAGTACCCCAGAACCTTTACTTCCCCCACACTGTGCTGGAATAGCTGGAGACCAAGCAAGGCTTCTACGCCATATCTGGCTTCCCGCATGCGTTGGGGGCAATTGAATGCACACATGTCCTACTTGTGCCCCCTGCGACACAGCACACAATTACCGCAACAGAAAAAACACGCATTCCATCAATGTGCAGGCAAGAGTGGACCACTGGAGACTCTTCACCAATGTCGTCGCCAACTACCCAGACAGTGTGCACGATTCCTACATCTTACAACAGTCCATCATCAACCAGCGCTTCCAGGATGGCACCTACAGAAATGCCCTGCTCATTGGTAAGTACCAAATGAACACACCACACACCCCAACTCCACAATCATGCAACTCACAACTCTGGTAATGCACACGTTACAAACTCACATACAACATGCCAAACAACATGCCCAGACATGTCAGCACAACTTACTGTGGTAACCTGGGCAAGCCTTGTATATGAGCCATCAACGGCATCGCACCTCAGCCACACAATAGCAGATTGTGTGGAGAGGTGGAAACCAGGCATGCGCAAAGGAGGCAGGTGACCCATGAATGAGAATGTACACAATGCCAAGTGTGGCGTGGATGTGCTGGCCAGACTGCAGTAAGCGGACCACAGACATATCCATGTCGACATACACTGCTGGTGTTTGGAGTGTACTGGACAGTGGACGCAACCATGTTACCCCTGGCAGTTGGGAAGATTGCGGAAATGTAGCTTATTACGTCCCCCCACTGGAAGCGTGAGCAGAGTGGGCTGGCCCGGCGTATGCACGGGCAGCATAGGGGTGTGAATAAAAAGCACATAGCTCTGGGCATTGTTCTCTTCTGGAATGGCCAATGTGTCTGCCATTGCATTGCCTCTCATCCCGCCACAAGGCCGACTCCGTGGGCGGTGTTGCCTGCAATCCTGTGTGCCTGCTGCATACCGGGCCGCTGGCCCCAGATCCGTCTTGCCCACCCCTGCGCACCCAGGCCTCATTGCTCAACTGCCGATACCAGCGTGTGTCAAAAAGGCCCCACCATGTGCCTGTGCAAGCTCCAAGCTTGAGGCCCACGACCTTGGCAGGCTCCTCAGACCATCAGGCCCGTATTACTCCTTTCTCGTTGACAAACTCCACCGCTGCCTCTGGCCTACACTACGGTCAAGTAGGTCACACGTTTGGAACTGAGTCTTGATATCCTGATGGCCGAGCTCATATGGTAATGGGATGTTTGATATCACTGTTCTCCCTTCGATTTGGTGGCACCAACTCTGGCCATAGCATTCCAACCCCACGTGTCTATGGTCCCTTGCTGACTACTGCCTTTGGCCCACACTGCAGTCCAGTAGGTCACACATTTAGAACTGAGTCTTGATTTCTCAATGGCAGAATTAATAACATTGTACACAAGGAGAGGATTAAGAGGAAGACGCGGTTCAGTCTGGAAGAATAAAGGATCATCGTGCTGGCCGCAGTGCATCCAGGACCACTAACTCTGCAGCTCAAGTAATGGACCCTTGCTGTTTGAACTTTGAACTTCAGATAGTCTGATCACTGTTGTAGTCGTTGCCAGCACCAACTAGCCCCTGAGGGGTGGCTTACACTCACTCCACACCCATCCAGCACAGGCGTCACTGGACATGTGACCCTGGCAATAAAAGGGGCCGGGCGCACGTGCCTGTAGCCAGTCCCACACACTATTTAAGTATGTCTTGTGGTCATTATGTATTCATGAGGGCCCCAGGCCCTCCCATATTACATTGTGCTTTGTACAGCGGACGCAACCATGTCACCTCAGGTAGTGGGGTAGACCTGGGACATGTAGCTGTGTCGTACCCCCCTATGAGCATAAGCAGAGTGGACTTGCATACGACAGTACAGCATAGGGATGTGGTTAATCAACCCGGGGCTCAGGGCGTGGTTAAGTTTTGGCCTTGCCAAGGAAGTAACTAATGCGTGTGTCTCTGTTGTAGTGCCGGCGCCACCCGTTCCACAATGGACAATGTTGCTATGTAGCATGCCCCTGGAGTGCGGGCTCGGCCGAAGGGGTAAATGAGGGAGCATAAGCCTGCTCGGGGTCAGGGATCATACATGCCAACTGTTGTGTGTGTCGCTATTGCTGCAGCATAAACCAAAGGCCTCAACCGCATGGCAAGTTCAGCCTGCATTGAACTCTACATCTGTGTCTGCCCTATCCTTACCATAGGCCTTCACACACGTGGCCACCCACCTTCAGCGCACAACATCACTGTGTTGTTGTCAGGCTTGTAGACATGCGCAGACAGGCATGACAATGGTGTGCCGTAGGAGTGCAAATGATGCAACTGCGCTACGCACAATAGTAAATAGGCCCGCGGGGATAGAGGAGCAGCAATGAGGCTACGTAATACACATTGATGCCACACATTTGATACAAGCAGTACATGTCAAACAAGAATCACAAAGTCACACATATCACACACCAATGTACCAGTGAGCCTGCCAACACATCATGCAGAACAAACTATTGACTCATGTCTCTCGGCACAGTCACAGGTGATCAAGGATATGCACTCTGCGCTTAGATGATGACACCCCTCCGACCCCCTAATACACAGGCCCAGAGGCAGAACAATACAGCCCACAAATGCACCAGGGTGATCATGATACGCACATTTGGCATGTTGAAGTCACATTTCAGGTGCCTGGACATCACAGGTGGAACGCTCCTAAACAGCCCAAACATCGTGTGCAAGATGATCATTGCATGTTGTGTGTTGCACAACATATGATGAGGAAGATGAGGCAGGTGGAGCACACCCCACTGCAGCTTCAGCAGGAATAGCCCGTAGGAACACCATCACTGACAATTTCTTCACATGAACAGGTAACATTGTGACAGTCCTTAGCAATCATGGGACAGTACAAAATAACCATAGGCACATCATGTGCAAATAAATGCATTCCAAGAACATTCCCTGAGTGCATGTCACTCATCTGTACAAGCACATCAGTCAGACAATTGTGAGTGTAACATGTAGTGCTGGCAATTTCATAATTTGATAATAGATGGTGGGTGGGTCACCTCTGTACAGAGAGGCCGTTTAGGGTGTCACGTATTCGAAATGCCAGTTCTGAGTGTTAAAGATAGTACGGAATACCACTCTTCGGCGTTTCACATGCGTCCCAAATCATTACGTATAGGCTGTCATTTGTGACCTACAAGTGACAACAGGCATTTTTGGGGTCAAATGTGTACCACCATGATGCAGGGATGCACCCTGTGACTCAAGTTCCACAACATGAGCAACATGGATGTAAGGGGGAGTCACTGCCCCTACATTCGTCCATACTTTGATACTTGATTGATTGATCATAGACATGACACGTCTGTGTGCAGGAGGTTTTGATTTCCCCTCTGCAATGTGAAGGGGAGATGCGGTTTCACAGTGGGTCCATGTATGTTTCCACATTGGGGTAGTTTACATACAGACTGCATGTCAATATACATTGTGATTTATGTGAGGTGATGCCTATTTGATGCGGGACAATGGACATTTGTTCTACATCCCGGATGTAGGGTTGTACTCATACATTGTCATCTCGCCGTTTTTTGTCTCTGCTTTTATGGTGCGTTTTCCCGAATGACGTGTGGGAATTGCAGGCCTGACGCTGGTTATCGCTAATTTTTGTATCGTGGTTTGGGACATCGCCGCTTTTTTCGTGTTCGTGTTTCGCATTTTTACGGTGTTGCGTTGATTTTAACACTGTCATGTGGCGCGTTATTGTAAGACTATCAAATGGTACTGCTGTGTTGATAATACAACTTTAAAACTGCGCGATTTTCCCACGATTGACTGCAATGTGAAGAGTTGCTTTAAGCTAATTTTGCGATAATTATCACAAGTTCTTGAGAATATCCTCCTCAGACTTTATGCCTGCTTCAAGGAGACGTTAATGTTAGTGTTGCAAAGTCCTAGCTAAGTTTTTATCAGATAGTTCTTAGGGTCAAAATCCATGAGTGGTTGCATGGGACTATTCATGTACCATGGAGTGCCTCCTTGAATACACAGTATTTGCAAAAGTAGCACAAAGGTCTACTTTGCCTTACGTTAAGGCTACATTCCAATGCAAGTCAGCATTTGTGCAGGACAGTAAATCCCAAAACAGTGTCACATGTATGACTCAAACCTGGCACAAAGTGTTAGCAAATCTGCCCCTAAGAGGTTCTTGCTGTGTGCTAGTCGACCTACTTATAGGGTTATTTTGTTTCGGAAAATATTCCAGCTTCACTTGTTGTATTACTTTGAACAGAAAGGAAAAACAGAACAAAATGGGTACATTTTTAATTGTTCATTCCTCAAGGGAGTGAACTTAGAAGTCCAAAATATCTTCATTTAGTAGGTGTCCATTGAGCTTCAGTTGTCTGGAGTCCTCATTTCATGACTTCTTTTTAAAGTTCAATAAGAAGTATAAGGCGAGAGTAGTTCTGGTTGCTCACTTATTATTCTTTCCCTATTTTTAATGTAGTTTTTGTGGTTATCATAGTTCAATAACAAGTCCCCATTCATCTGCTCGCTCCCTACAAGCATTGAAGACAGCCAGACTTAAAATAAATTGGATGCCCTGATCCCACCCAGGGTATGCAACAATATGTTTCAGATTGAGTGCATTGGGAGAGGCGCATGGCCCAACTGCCCCAACAGCAGCCCTGCCAGCACTCACCCTGCGTGCTGTAGGAGTTGGATCTGCTCCCGCCTGGCTTGCAGCAGCTTTTCTATCTGCTCCTGCCAGACAGGAGCAATCTTAGATTCTCTGCCTATGAGAGGGGTAGGTTTTCTGGGACACAAATGGATATATTTACAAGAATTGCAGCTAGGCAGTTTTGAAAATTGCTTTGCAGCAATGTTTTTACTGCTGCTGATAGCCAAATCCTAACGTTATGTTTGCGACGTATTTACAAGGGGTCGCTACGTGACGTTACGATCAGCTAGCTGCTCGGAAACTAGCATCAAGGCAATAGAAAAATACACGTTAACATTAAAAAACTGCCGGCCTGCTAATTAGAGGCAGACAAATTCACGTTAGTCAGACCACCGTCACTTTTCAGCATCTAGAGGAATAAAGAACTTGCAAATTCACCTCAAAGAAAACTTCTGCATCAAAAACCAGTGATATATCACTTTTTATTTCAATACCATGGATGCACCATATTAACAGTACAGCACTCCATGTCGAAAGGACTCAACAGATACATCAGGAATGCTAATGTATCTTGTGCCGCAATAATGACCCATTGCTGGAGTGTGTCGGATAACTGACACAACACCAGCAATGTGTCAATGACCTTCTTTAAGGTGTTGACTACAAAATGGAATATGTCGTGCAGTGATATCTGATGCATTCAACATGGGCCTCTAGTGCACCGGCTAGGATGGTGCCATTCATGGAGAAATAGAAGGTAGTCTCAGAAGCTTGATGTCTGCCCTCTCAGCTGAACTGAAGACTGATACAAATGACACTGAGGACTCTTTCCGGTGGACATGTGGGGCACTGTTGTGCTAGATTCTCAAATGGATGTTGAGGCGTTTATTACTCTGGAATGTGTACCCATCTAACACGGACCAGATGTTTTTTTCATGCACTCCGGTACACTAGCTCACTGGAGCACCATCTCCTGGCAAGGTCTTTTCCACCCCTTTCCCATACAGTCACCATGTCTAACGCCTGGGCTCTAGGAGATTGGCTGTAGCACTGGTGTTTAGCTGACGTATGGAGAGCGTTGAACCGGGATGCGCATGTGTATTCTTTTAATTCCTTGCCACATGACCTCCATTTCTGCATTGATCATATTGTGAGCTTGTTGGAGCTGCTCCTGGTTTGTTGACATATAGACTATCTGGGGTGCACACATTTTGATTACAACCCCCAGCTTCTCCAACTGGAATAGGAAGACACCAAACAGGCAGTGCATATCAAGCGCCTCCAACCTGCGGCAATAGGGGTTCCACCTTTTGAGCAGCTTGGGCACTGCCATGGCGGACTTCTTTGAAACAAATGCCGGCTCTGCTGCCACCAGAGGTGTGGAATGGGAAGCGTACAATGTAACAATCAGGGGGAACTGCATGGTACTCAGATCGAGTGCTCGCAAACAAATTGATAGTGAGCTCATGCTTATTGAGGGCACCCTCCTGAAGCTGGAGTCTGCCTCAATAACATACTTGTACAGTACTCAGCTTTTGGTGGATGCATGGCATGAACATGCAAACCTACTGGAGCAATTGTGATGCCTAAACTATTCTGCGCATTCCACCCGCACTCATACAGTGGCGGACTGAGTGGGGCAAGAGCTCACATGGCTGATCCGTTAGGAGAAGGCACAGCACCCTATCCTTTTGCTGCATTAACTTTCTGCACTACTGTTGTACACTCAGCGGTACAAAACGGGGTGGTACAAAAGGGTGTGGTAAAAAAGGGGGTCGTGGATTCAAGCTAGCTTAGCTGATGAGGGCTGTTAGCCCAAAACTTGTCCCATGATGCTTGTTTCCGGTCCAGGGAAGGCATGGCTTGGCACTTTGGGCTGGACTGTTCCCATGAGGCACGGGGTCAGACTGATTTGCATATGTCCATGTCTGAACTGGGGTGGCAGAGTGGGCTAAAGAACGGTGATGGATTAAACCCAGATCTGTTGACTGGGTGTGAGTGTTTGATTGGTTCAGATGCTCCGTCCATCACCACCCCTTTTTGTACCACTTTGTTCGCCATAAGTGTGGCAGGGTATGCTCAGACGTGAGTTCCTTGCTCACTTTGCCACTGGATTCAAGCAAGCCAGGCTGAAGATGGCTAAAATGCCAAAAACCGGTCCTCGGTAGCTTGTTTCCGGTCCAGGGAAGGCATGGCTTGGCAGTTCGGGCTGGACTGTTCCCATGAGGGACAGGGTCAGACTGATTTGCATATGCCCATGTCTGAACTGGGGTGGCAGAGTGGGCTAAAGAACGGTGATGGATTAAACCCAGATCTGTTGACTGGGTGTGAGTGTTTGATTGGTTCAGATGCTCCGTCCATCACCACCCCCTTGTGTACCATGTTGTACACTCAGCAGCAGATCCATCGGGAGCTCACCAGACACTACACACTTCTGTATGTGTCTGCTGTCAGCATTCATCTGGCTAATATATCGGGCTTCTTTGCATCCACTTTCTTGCCCACCATTACGCGAGAACTGCGGGCAGAACTGGAGGAGCTGATCACACTATTGGAAGTCGGGGAGGCCATCAGAGCTCTGGTCAATAGCAGGACACCAGGGCCTGATGGGCTGCTTGTCGCATGTTCGCTCTATATGAAAATTCACTTAAAACCTCCATCCTCACGGGCTCTCTCTGTGAATCTCTGCTTGTTTCTTTGCCTAAGTCGGATAGAGACCCAATGCTCTTGGGCTCCTATCAGTCACCGGTGCTTTTAAACACTTACTACAAAATCCTGGCCAAAATACAGGCAGATCGGTGGGCCCCCTGGTGCCCAATCTGGTGCATGCTGACTAGAACAGATGTGTGCCTTCTCAAAACATGTTCCTTAACTTACATCAATTTTTCAGTGTGGCCAGCTATCCAGCCTCACATTGGCCTCACTCTGGGTGTCTGATGCTTGACTCGAAGAAGGATGTTTCTATTTGCCACCTTTTCTCGCACCAGACTTGAGGCTTGATTTTTCCACCTAATATGGCTGTTATACACCTCTCCTTCTGCTAGAGTTAAAACGGGCAACCTCATGTCGGACCCTGTGCCCATCAGTCATGGTACCAGATAACAGTGCCTGCTGTCATATCTGCTCTTCTTGCTGGCTATAGGGATGGTTGCGGAAGCCACGTGTGGAAGTGGGGTGGAATGGGGAATCCCCTTGGGTGATGGAATGCATGCAATCTCCCTGTACGCAGATGACCTGCTCCTGTACATCTGGGACATAAGAGGAACACCTGTTGACCTAGCACAGATTCTCAATGAATTTGCGTCCCTCTCTGGTCTCAGAGTGAATTGGGTGAAATCCTGCGTGGAACCATTCAACCAGGTTTTCCACAACCCCACTTTGGTCATTAATAATATACCTGTGAAGTGGCAGCTCACTATCTCTTGGTACCTTTGAGTACGTGTATATTAGTCAGTAGACCTACTGGAGGGAAACATCTCGCTGGCAATAGCAACCGCCAAGTCACATATGCTCTTCTGGCAGAGTCTTCCCCTAACCTTCATAGGTCGCATAGTGATACTTCAAATGGTGGTGCTGCCCCGGTTACTGCCAGTTTATATTCAGCCTCCTGTCTCCCACTCCTTCAAATGCATCTTGCGTGAGTTATTATGGTATGGACAGTGGTGCAGGGTTGCACTGTCCAACCTATACTAACCAGTTGGTCAGGGAGGCATTGCAGTACCTAAAATGGAGAACTACTACCTGGCGGCGCAACTAGAGTGAGTGGCCCGGTGAGCCAGTGCACTAAATCTCAAGAACACAGCTGTACTTCTGCAAGTGTGGAGACACGCTTCAGTCCTGGCACTCTTTCCTCCTGGGAGAAGATGTGGGGTGCCCACCCAGATACTGCTGGAGGTGGTGTATAAATGCTTTTGCTGTTGCTTGCATCTCACGCACTCTGCCATCCTGAATGCGCAGGCATTACCACTGCAAAGCATGCCCAGTGGTGGAACTTTCAGCCTGGCAGGCAGTTGACCTACAGACTCTGGAGACCTATATCAAGATGGGTTGCTGGTTTCCTTCAACGCCTTAGTAGAGAATGCTGGACTGCCACCAGACAGGTCAGTTTTTACTACATAACTCGTTACTTACAGCACTGCAGACCCTATGGGAGACGTGTCCCGGGAGCCTGACACGCATCTCACAATTCAATACATACATGTGATGGGCACAAACTGGTTTGCCAGCTCACTGCCACGTACACAGCACACCCATTAATGTCTCTTCGACATTGCTAGGATGCGACCTTGACCCGTCCGTGCACAGACCGCGAATGATCGGTTATAATTCCTACAAAAGTCAGATCCATCTCATTCAGCACTATGCATTGTACAGAGCATATTTGACCCCAGCTGAGATCAACATGTTCTTCCGGCGTATGGATACCTATTGTAAGCTAATTGATGCATTTCTCATTCATATAATCTGGGCTGCCCCGCACTCGATGAGTACTGGCGTAGTATCACAGCACACGCAGCTGGCTGCACTGGGCGGATGGTGGCATGTACCTTGGATGTAAGTCTCCTGAGGCTCTTCTATAGATCAGCTAGGAACAGGGTGGAGTCCAGGTTTATAGATCTGGGACTACTTGCAACTAAGCGCTTAATCACCAAGAGATGGAAATGTTCGGAGCCTTCCCCCCACGCTGGTGTGAACCCGGTCAGTGACAGTCTAGGCGCAATCTGAAAAAATCACCTTGCGTCACAAAGACACATTGGGGTTATGTTAAGTTTTGATGACATTCGTCTGGATTGTTATATTGTAGGACTTTCAACGCAGCGAGCAGTCCCCTGGCCCCCATAACATGCACAGACGTAGTGGCGGTTGGGGCTACATAGTGGCACGTAAGGCAGGGATTTTCCACGGACACACTGGCACCCTGCCTTCCCCCCCTCCCCACCCACCTCCTAATTCCCCACCACCCTCCTCATCTTTGAGGTGTTCAACTAGATATGTACCCATTGATCCTCCACTTGTGTGGGTCATGCAGGCGGTGTGGGTGAGAACAGTTTTAGCAGAGACCTGAGTTGGGCATCAGTTAATATTGCTGTTCCCTAGACCTTGGTTCCTCTCCCCTCCCTTTAAAGTAGCATACTTGTCAGCTACTATTAGTGGCATAAGACACAATTTCAAATCCCTGTGTGACATGTAACACATATTGGTGAGTACCCCCGTGGTACTCACAGCAGCCTATACTCCGGGTCATGCACTGAACTGTTGCCTGAAGCGTTATTACCTTTGATGTAGGCACCTCTGCACCTCACCTGAAATGATGCTTGGAACTATATGGCAACTATGTTTTGCTAAACATACCAATAAAGAAATGTAAACAAAAAAAATTGATGAGGCAATTTCCCCCTCTAGATTATTTTTATGCTAGAAGGTGTCCCTTCCTGCACAAAATCAATCAGCCCCACAACGCAGGCACCCTTGCACCATGGTGCAAGGGTGCCTGCGTTGGCACATGGCAGCCATTGTGCGCCAACATTGGTGAAAAAGACAAAAATGCACCCCATTTTATTGATAGGGTGCATTTCTGCCCTTTAGTCTTGTTGCAGGGCAGCGCAGCAAGCTTCCTTGCATCACTGCTCTGCACCAAAACCACTTAAATGAGGCCCCAAGTGTGTTTGCATCGGTTTTAAGACCATGAAATATCTGATGTTAAAAACAGGTGCTAATGGGACTTAGCAGCATTTTTTCTTTTTTAGAGATGTACAAGGAAATCCTTGTAAATATTGTGTTGTGTATTTTGCAGGTGTTTTTACACAGGAACACCTAACGTACATCTCACTTCGGTAAGTCACGCTAACTGAAATGGCGCTGGGAAAAATTCATGTTAACTCTGAAAACATGCAGCTAACTGCACTTTGCGCCAACTTGCAAATATGGCGATAAAAAGAAAGCTGCCATAACGTCAAAAAAATAACTCTACAGTGGAATGAACTCCTTGTAAATATCCTTGGGGCCATAACATGGCTAGGGGTAGGGGACCACACTCCCCCTCACCAAATTAAAATATTTCTGGTAGTAAAGGATGGGGTCCCTGGGCGTACTATAGCTCGGAGAGGGGTGCTGAATGCATCCCTCCACATTAAAATGAATTCGGCCTGGGGGCCTTAAAATGGCTAGGGGCACATGCCCCTCCCCATAAATATAGATATTGAGCCTGATGGATGTGGTCCCCAGGGCCTTCTAAATACTCAGAGAGGTGGGGCTGCAAGCCCCCTCCCCTTAGGAACATCATACGGCCCCAGGGAATGGGGTCCCCTGGGCCTTGTAATTGCTTGGGAAGGGGGGTGCACACTTCACGCAACTCAAATATTATAAAAGCAACTCCCTGGACCTTTCAGACCCAGGGTGGAGGGGTGGTAAAATTTAAAAGGGCGGGAGCATTACTTTTTTATGTTTGTGTCCCCAGTCAATCCCTCTTGGACCCCCACCAGGGGAAAGTGTGCTGGGCATTTTTATCCTGCCCCTACATATTTTTAATATATATTTGTCAGAACAGGGGACTGAGTCCCAGAGTCCTAAAATGGCTGCCGAAAAATCTCTATTGATGATGTGGCAGCCATTTAAACTGGCTATCTTTTAAACTGTTGGATTCTCAGATCGTCCAGTTCCCACACCAAACATACACCAATTCACAAAAGCATGCTTTCTCGGTAAAGATCTAGCTTTCTAAGAAACGTGGTGTAATTCTGTTCAGCTGTTTTGGCTGTAGCAGTATTTAACTTTCCTATGAGAAATTGCATGTGGAAAATGTGTTCGGAACCCCATTTCAGAGTCACTGTAGGCTCCCTCCTCCATGACCATTATGTTTTGTAAGGGGAAGAGGGTGCATATCCTCCCTCCCAAGCCAAGAGTGGTGTTAGGGACCTCATCCCCGGGGCCTTTTGTGGGTGTCCTGGTGCCCATGTGGGGCACCCACAGCACACACTGTTGAAGGCCATGGAGGGGAGCCTCAGGGCCACTCTGGCCCTGACAGCTCTCCACATGCACCCATCCTAGGTGCATCAGAAGGCGGCTTTGCTACTGCCCAGGGGGAGCAGTTGTTTTTGCTTGCTCTCATCAGGTAGGAACAATCTGAGTTTCCCTGCTCACAAGAGCGTAGGCGGGGAAGCACATGTATCTTCCCCCACCAGGCCGAAGCATTTTTAAAGCTCCTGCCAGAAGGGAATTTCACACGCTTTGGATCTCCAGGGCCTTTTTTGGCTCAGGGAAGGGTTTACATGCCCTCTCCCCTCCTTGTAATACTCAGTCCTTGGAGTCCCTGGGGACCATTCGTGGCTTGGGAAGTGGGGGCGCATCCCACCTCCTCAATATTTAATATTTGGTCCGGGGGATAGTGCCCCCAGACCTGAATTCGGCTCAGGAGGGGGTCACACTCTTATCACTTCCCCATATAATATAAAATGTAGCCAACCAGGCCATGGCCAATCCCGGGTTCAAATAACTATTAAAAAAAACACAGGGCAGCATTTTCCTTTCCACTATATAATGGCTTTTTAATAAAGAATATTATTTTGGCTTGCAAGTGGTTGCTCTGGGACCCCCTCACAAGTGATAAGGAGGTAGGTTATACCTAACATATTTTTTTTATATTCTCATGACTGGGAGTGATGGAGTTCCCTCCCAGCAAAATCTTAACTTTGGTTGGAACATCAGTTTGGCCACGGCGGTGACTTCTCCAGATCTGCTGGGGCTAAATTTCTGTGACCCTGAAGAGTAAGGGCTGTCAGAGAAAAGTCTACATGTCAACCCACCCAATTTAGATCGGTGGACCTGTAGCCATATTTTACTGTTTCTCACCGCCAGACAAATCCCGGCGATGACAGACAATAAAATCATAATAATGTTCCTCCACCATGGGAGAAGACTCACGTGTTGAGGGGGAGCCTTATTTTTTTTTTCTTTTCAAAAAGAAAATCCAATTTCAGGATTTTATTTTTTAAAGAAAAAAGAAATACTCTGTGCTACAGGGCAGCGTCCTGTTGAGGTGGCCCGGTAGAACCAAAAATCACAAAAAGAACACTTTCTGGACCAAAATCTAGCTTACTGCTTAATTTTGTGTAATTCCATTCAGCAGTTTTTGTGGTAAAAAGTCTATGGAAATGCATGATAACAGTGGCGACAGGCAAACTTTGAAAGTGGTGAAGCGTAAGATGCTGTCATGAATTTGCCAGTGAAAGTGAATTTGGACACTATGGCACCCGGCATAGAGTCTCAAAATATGCTGTGAAGTACACACACAAGCCTTCAGATACAGTGGAAGATCTATGTTTGACCCTATGGTCTGATGTGCAAATCTCACAGCCTCCACTCCCCCTTTCCTCATCTCAAGAATGATTAAATGAAAACGTTTTTATTTTAACAAATTAACACCATTGCACTAATTTTCCCAAGAAACCCTTCTGAGAAGATCTTGCATCGGTCTTGCTTAATATGTTCACTTGTGTAATGCACAATGCAAGTGTCAGTGTCTTTCATAGATCAGAGTGAAACTCCTTTAGTTCCATGAAACAAATATACATTTTTGCATACAGCTCACAGTGCATTTTTGGTATGAAGGATCCCATGGAACAAAAATACCCCTTTACTCTGTCAAATTGATACGATTTTCTGGAAGATTCTGGCTATTATTTGAAGACTGAACCTCAAGTCCTTAGGCACAAACGTATCTTAATATAGAAAGTGCTATTTTATATTATTAGGATTCACCAGCTGCCATCACTGGAAACAGAAGACAATTCTGCCTTTAAAAAGGCAAAACTCGCTCTTCAAAGTTTTGTTTTCGATACAGATGCTCCGCTTTTACAGTATCAAATGCAATATGTTTTTCATTATGTGTTCTGAACGATATATATAACCTGCGGTGCAAGAAAGACACGTTTACATGAAATAACTGATGATGATGATGTATTGCAAACTATTGATTTTTTTTTGTTATGGGTTCAAAAATAGAGACAATTATTTGTGGGTGAGATCAATAGAATGAAACGAATTCACCTTTTCTTTTTTTTCCTTGTGTTTTTTTCAATATACTGTATACTTTCTAAAGAACAAATGCACTTATCTATTTGATGCTTTCTTATCGATACAAACCTATCATCATGGCTTCCACACGATTCAGTAATGTGGTTACCTCCAAAATATAGACTGCTCTGGGTGCACAGAATGAGCGCATTCTTAGAATTCTTATAATTGCAGCAAGACTGCGGGTTAGAGGCTAGGCGGATCTTTTATAAATACTTTTATAAATACTTGCAGATGAGAGATTTTCTTAGTAAGGTTAAACCTGGTACATTTTTTGCTTGAACGAAGTCCCCTCATTGATATAACACTGCGGTCAGGGACATGATAGTTCAAATGTATGAATCTTTAATGAATACAGTCCAGAACGACCTAGAGAAGGCTGAGAGAAATTGGGCAACTGAGTTGGGGAAGGGGGTGTGGAACTAAAGATATTAGTCGGGATAGGAATGAAGGTTCTTCTTTCATCCAACCTGAGAGCTCAACAGTACAAAACTGAGAGGCATATCTATAATACAGTGGTGAAGCATGTCATTAAGACAAGAAGGCTAACAAGATGTATCGTTTGGTGCTGCCCTGCGTTTCCCCCTACACTGGCGCAAATGTTTAGCTGCCTAGCGCTGTGGAAATTTGGCAGAGATCGATGTTAGCATTTAGCTGAAGCCATCTTGTTTCCGGCAGCCATTTTGTCAACAATGTGCTCGCCATGTGCTCTTTCCTTCTTCTCTGTTGTTTGCCCTTGTGCTTTGCTCAAGGAACTGGCTATACTGCTCAGAAGAGTTTGTAGCTGCCCATGCACCTGCTTAGATTTGTTACTGTCAGGATGTTTCTACTAAAGTCAGCAACTGTTGGCTCCTTCTTTGTTGACTGTTTATTTCTGTATGACCATTTATGTATGTAACTCTCCTATGTGTGCCTGTACCGCCTTCTTTTGAGCTCCTGTGTGGGTATAAAAGACCCATTGTTCTTCTACTCCTTGTGCTACTTCATACACTACCGAGGGTGTTGTGTGAAAGTAGTTCCACCTCGTGAGGTTAATAAAATATCTCTTTGCTATTTCTGTTTCCGTGCCAACTTCTATTTACTGGTCTGAGGACTTGTGTGCAGAGAAGGGCGAACCACTAGCACTGGAAGACCTTGCTGAGGTCCACCTCTACAGCGCCAATGCAGGCACCCTTGCACCATAGGGCAAGGGTGCCTATGTTAAGTGGAACATTGTTTATGTGCATGAAGCCCCCCTACCTTAATGCAGCACATATAGAAGTTGTAAAACTGACTATTGTAAAAATGACTGTTTATGTGCAGAAAGGGGGACCTTCCTGCACATAAACAATCATAGGCAATTTGCTGGTGTTATGTGTGCTGCCCTAGGCAAAAATGAGGCAAGATAAAGCATGTCTCCTTGTTTCGCCTGTGTAAGGCCAGGTTATCCCTGGTCTTAAATGTGGTGCTGCCTCCTAGTTACGCTGCCCTTGTAAATAGGAGGCAGTGTCAAAATCAATGGGAGTTGCAGTGGAACACCCAATTTGGTGCTGCCTCCTATTTACGCTTCCCTTGTAAATAGGAGGCAGTGTCAAAATCAATGGGTGTTGCAGTGCCCATTGCCCTCCCCTTTCAAACTAAATACAGGGTGAAAGGGTGCCTTATTTTGAAGCCAGTGGTAAGCCACGTTAAGGGGGACATGTACAAGGAAGTGGAGGAGAGAGGCGTTAGCCATCCTGGCCTCTCTCCTCCACTACTGAAAAGAAGGGCTGCACCATGTTCACAACAATGTGGTGCATTTCCCCCTGTGATGGACCTAAGTTTAGCAATTTAGCGCAAATGCAGGCACCCTTGCACCATGGTGCAAGCATGTCTGCATCCAGGGGAGGATTGTTAATGTGTAGAAGGTCCCTCTTTCCTGCACATATGTGGAAAAGTAAATTTTGCCATGTTCTGTGTCCCTACGCGTCCTCCATCATATGTTATGTGTGCATGATTAAATATGCATATGCATTCCCTATGTTCGATTAATGACGCAATTACAGTTGTGTCCATCTCTAGTATGTCAGTTTCCAGTTCTCGTGAATACTACGAATATCAGGCCTATGTAAAGTTACGTTGCCACGTTTCTCAGTGTGCACGTTATTTCATTGTAAAGTCCCCGTTTCTAGGCCTCAGAAGGGCCTGGACACCAGATTCAGCTCCTGTCTCCTGTCTCCTGAAGCCTCGCTGAGGAGCGATACAGCCCCCACCTGTATCCTCGACCCTTCACTTACTTCCTGCCTCGCAGTGCCCGGCTCAGCCTGGCTCTGCCTCTGAGTCTGCCAAGAGTATGTTATGATTCCAGTTATCAGTTCAGTCCTCCTTCTCTGCATTCCTAAAGCTACTGAATCGCATCAATAGTTTCCGTCATTGTCTAGCCTTTACGTCTCCATGTAAGAGAAATACTGCATTTAATGGTCATTTCATATTCTTCATCACGCACTACATATAGAATAATGCATGCTCCAGTCTTAGAGTCCGTTAGCCTCTCCCCTCCTGACTCTTAGTTCATATCAACATGTTCCCTAAACATCAGATACTAGATACTGCTTAGGTACATGTCGCCCTGACTCTCCAGACTTCAGTCTCTGCTCCTAGCACAGAGTTCGAAGCCCCCAGTTTCTCCTAGTAATACGTCATTGCCAGTTTGCGCGCACCATCAGGTTAGAGGTCCCGGCTCCTCAGGTAGCCCCCTCCATGGTTTCCGCCCCATTCATGACATATTCTGTTACGTTTGCATCACATGTCTATGTATACGCCTCTGTTACACCCACTTTCACCCTTATCTTTCGCGACTGCTACTGACCACACCCACTGCTCCACCTATCGTATGTATTGTAATGCAACTGTTTTAGTATATATGATCGTGTATTGTTATTAAATGTTAGCGCGCTCATCCCAGATCCAGCCCCAGCAGCTGCTGGGCCCTGCCATCCTATTCCTATGCAGGTTGTCCTGTTCCTGCCCTTATGCTGTATTAAACCTGCAAAACTCCTACTACCTCGAATCTTGACTCTTATTTATTGAGCTATCTGTTATTCATTTATTCATCCAAAAATAGAGGTATTATTTATTTATTTACCACATAATGGCGCCCGAACAGGGACTTGCCCTTTCCCCACGCGCCGGAGAAGCCACGCAAGCCCCCTGATCCTCTGCAGCCGTGACGGAACCATACCGTGCACGTGCAGATATTTCTGCTTCAAGTATCCCTCAGGCCCACGGAGGAGACGGAGGTTGCGGTCCAGCATCCAGACGAGGCGGTGGAGGAACGCGGCGAGTCCCGACCAGAGCCCAAGCCGAGAGTCCAAGGTCCGAGGTATCCGGAGGCCCACCCGTAACAGAAGTCCGAAGTTCGTCCGTCCGACGTCGAAGCAGTCCAGTCCAGTCCGAGGCCTTCCGTTCTTGCTGCCCGGTGAGTACCGTTACTGGGGTAGTATCTGGACAGGGTCAATCTGATTGACTCTGGTCCGTGGGTTGGTGGTACACAGACCCACAAACGAAGTGTCCACTTCGGTGGATGCGGGTCCTGACGTGTCTCTGTATGAGACCGGTAAGTTTCGTACTGTTTCAGCAGTGCATCTAGTTTCTGTTCCAGTCAGTTCTGTTCCCGAGAAAATTCATGTATTCTGTGTTCCGTATTCCAGGTAGTATTCTGTCCGAACTGTTATTTTAAATGTTCTTCATGTATTTTAATGTCGTGGTATGAATGGGGAATAAGTATCGTGTTCATTGTGTATTGTATTGTGTCTAGATTACAGTCCAGTCATGCCCTTGTTTTCTAAGTTACGTCAGTTAAAAACTAGAAAGGGTCTGCTGGAAGCAGCAGTTCCAGTTCCGCCTAGGGACAGTCCAGGTCATTTTATGTATCAGAAGCATGGCATAAGTGCCATATTATATCTAGATTTATGGGTAGAGTATACCAAGCAGTTAGAAGAAAAGTATAGATGGCCCGTATCGGGTACATGGGATGCCGAGTGCATCATGCGAGTAGAAGAAGCATTATGGAAAAAGAAAGCCAGACAGTCACAGAAAGATGCCATCGAGTTATGGCGCAAAGAAGCTCATAAAAGAACCGAAAAAGAAATCAGGAAGTCAGAATTAAGTAGAGAATCCTTGGAACGAGCCCAAGAAAGGGAATTAATCGAGATTGGTGAACGAGTTAAAACCGAACAGTCAGACAGACAGAGGCATGCCCTTATTAAGGGTATGTATCCTCTTCTTGCCGAGGGCCTGCCAAAAGCGACCCCGGAGGCATCCAGTAACTTTCCGCCACCATTAGTTCCGACCAAGCTACGTCACAAACCGACCGCAGCTGATATTTTTATTTCGTCCTATTTGGACGACACAGTCCCAGAATATGCAAATCCTGTTCGCGCTCCGCCAGTCCCTGTAAATCAGGCACTTCCCGTTCCTCCAGACACCGGGGTACCCCTTGCAGTACCTGCTACGGTCCCCCCGGTCCAGCCCGCCATACCAGTTCAGCCCGCATTTCAATTTCCTGCCACACTAGTACGAAGAGGATCAGTCGACGATTCTAGTTTAGGGGCCGCAGGAGGAGGTCCTCCTCAAACCCCGCCGCCACACAAGCGTTTAACGTCAGCCGAATTACATGCACAAGCGTCACAGCGTACGCCCAGGTATCAGTCTGTTGCAGAAATAAGAAAAGCCCTTACCGAATGTGGCTATGATCCAGTCCCAGGCGAGGATAGTATGGTTTTGTATTCATTACGCGTAAGAAAGGTGACCGAGTATCTAGTCACCCTACCAGATATGAAAGAAGATCTAGACAGAATATATCGTTTCATCCGTACCGGGAATGATCCAGAAAGTATTAGTGATGTCATGTGCCAAAGAAAAGCTGAAGTCCAGCTCATGCTATTAAAGTTTCTGATTAATTGTCTAATACGAGAACAAGATTATCCGACCAAAGATCAAGCCGAAATGAGAACCCTGACAAAGTGGAGTGATAATATAGCCGAGGGTAAGCACAGAACCATCAGTAGTATAGAGAGTATGTATAAGAAGATTCGTAAGGAAATAATAATGATACACGAACAACGTAAAGCAGCACAAGTAAGCGAGAAAGAAAGTAACTCTGATACTGAAGAGGTAGAGGACGAGAATCCCGACAGAATAGCGTATGTAGGAAAATCTAGATTTCCAGATCGCCATTTACGCCTAGAACACAAGTCAATTTTTCACCATCCAGCACCAGAACAAGGTTCTCTAGAACAAGTATTTCAAGCTACCGATCACATTCTGAAATCACGAATCGGTTATAGTGAGTTAAGTACTATGCATGAACAAGAACTAGTCCGATCAGCAGTCCGATGGATTACTGATTCTACCACTTTTCAAGACGAAATAGTGGCACAAATGTTTCTGAAAATGCCCCCAGCCGAGCAACGACTGGCGGGTATGTATATGATCCAGCACCTCATTACATTGTATGAGGGTCAACATTCTGATCCAGGTCCGTTACACGATGTCCTGAATGAGTTACTCCAGTATAAATGGAAAGGTTTAGGTACCGATTTAATTAGTGTCATTCTAGAACAGCGCCACAAATACAGAACGTTTTTGAACCCGCATTTTGTTCATGTCTCACCCCCAGAAAGTAAACCCTTTTACATAGACAGACAGAATCCGTTAAGAGAAGTACATCCAGTTAAGACAGACGGTGGTGAAATGCAACGAGTGTTTGTTTACACCCCTATCACAAAGATGGAACTCTTAGAGATGAAAAAATTAATTCCCTGTCATGATAAAGATCCAGCAGGGTTCCACCGAGAATTAAAGGACATGCTCCGTATGGGAGAATACACGTATCCAGATATCATTAAAATGTTAAAAGTCCTGTTGCCCGCAGGGGTATATGAGAAACTCAAAGAAAAAGAATGGGAGGTGGGAGAGAAAAAGATCGATTGGGCAGTTCTAGAAGCTGAAGACAAGGCACGAGTACCAGGTACCGGTCTTGGAGCAAAATGTAAAGAATTACCTGAATTATTGATTCAAGTTTTACCCAGATTGTTAACAACGAGAAAGGAAGACTGGGATGCAATCTCAGCCTGTAAACAGAAACAAGACGAAGATATTAGTGATTATTATTCCAGATTTGAGAAATGTTTTACCATAAACAGTGGCCTCAAGACAAGTAGTGAGTCATACCCTCATCTTTTTGTTACTAAATTAGTCGAGAATTCAAGCCCACAAATTAAAAATCGAGTTTTGAAAGTCGAAAGTACCTGGCAAGCTAATACCCCGTCCCAGATGTTACAGATGCTCCAATACCACCAGAATAGAATCAGGGAAGAACAAGAACACGAGAGAAAGCGTATGAAAGACACGAAAATGAAAGTACTAGTTGCACAATCCGTTCCTCAAGACAGTCAGAAGAGGGGTCCGAATCAAGCCAGTCATCCTGCAGCTCCCGTTAAAGGGAACTGCAATTATTGTAAACAGCCAGGTCATTTTATAAACGAGTGTGCAGTTCTGAAACACAACATAGCTACTGGTAAGACTAAAGAAAGACCACGTCCGCCTAGACAAGAACAAGTTTCACAGATTCCTCAGCCACAGAATGCACCACAGACAGTTACAGCTCCGCAGCCTATCGCTGCAACACAGCACGTTACACAGCAGATGTACCAGTATGCACAGTCTGAGTATCCAGAGTATCAGCCATATTCATGAAACAGCCTAGAGAGGGAGGTAGGCTTGCCTCTCATCGAGATACCTGTAGATCAAGAAGGTCCCTATGTTCACAGTCAAGTATTAGGGAAAGACAGAAAGTTTTTGATTGATACAGGGGCAAGTAGGACCACAATTAGCCACGCCGAAGTTCCAGGGGCTCCGCTCTCAGGCTCAAGAAATGTTTCCCTTGGATTTTCAGGAAAACCTATCGTAAATGAGATATCAAAGCCAGTTACTCTAGAAGTAGGTCCATTGTCCCGCACTACTGATCTGTTACTTACTAAGTCATGTCCAGAAAATCTGTTAGGCATTAAAACACTGAAAGAATTAGGTGCAGTTATATGCTGTTCCCCAGAGGGAATACGATTGTTCCTACGTGACTTCAAGGGTCACTATGTATTACGAGATTTTGATCCCAGATTGTCTAATGTTCCGCAGCATCTATGGGCGCAAGGTCCAACTGATGTCGGCTTTATGCAAATCACACCCCATCGTGTGACTCTCAAGCCAGGTGTAGTGTTACCACGAATCAGACAGTACAGATTGCCACCTGAGGCTGTAGCAGCCTTATCCAAAATTATTGACGAGCTCATGGCTCAAGGAGTGGTTGTAGAAACTGACTCCAATGTATGCAATTCTCCGATCATTCCAGTCATGAAACGTACTGATCCAAATGCACCCCCAGTATATCGATTAGTGATTGATCTCCGAGAGCTTAATAAATGTATTATTCCCCAGTATCCAGTTGTCCCAGACATCTCTTCCCTATTGACAGCCATCGATTCCGAAGCCACGTTCTTTACTGTAATTGACCTCAAGAACGCGTTTTTCAGTGTTCCCATTCATCCAGACAGCCAGTTTCTTTTCGGATTTTATTTAAATGGAAGGAGCTATATGTTCACACGAGCTCCTCAAGGTTTCACAGAAAGTCCTAGTATTTACAGTCAAGCACTTAAGAGACAACTAGACAACATTCACATGCCAACTGACACTGCCCTGCTCCAGTATGTCGATGATCTACTGATCACAGCCCGTTCTGAACGTGCTTGCGAGCGAGCATCCCTTACAGTCTTGTATTTCCTAGCCGAGATGGGACACAAGGTGTCCCCTTCGAAGCTTCAATTCTGTGTCCAGCAAGTGGTCTACTTAGGACACTTACTGTCCAAGAGGGGTAGGCAGTTGACACCTGACCGTATTCAATTAATAGCGAGTCTTCCTCAGCCCAAGACCCAGAAGGAGGTACGTGCTTTTATTGGCCTTACTTCTTATTGCAGACAATGGATTCCTCAGTATGCATTTCTAGCCAAGCCACTGATACAGTTAACGACACAGGAGGCAGCCGTATCGACTGTCCTCCCTTGGACATCTGAACATACACTCAGTTTCAATGAGTTAAAGAAAGCCCTATGTCAAGCTCCAGTTCTAGCTACACCAAACTACAGTAAGCCTTCTACACTTTTCGTCACTGAACGCGAAGGTACAGCATTATCTGTTCTCACACAAGATCAAGCAGGACAATACAAGCCCTGTGCTTATTTTTCGAGCACATTAGATCCTGTAGCCCAGGCTCTGCCTGCGTCCCTCAAGTCAGTTGCAGCCACAGCACTAGCTATCAGACAAAGTGATTCCATAGTATTAGGACACTCCCTGACAGTACAGGTTCCACACGCCGTGGAAGTTCTTTTAAACCGAACACAAACTCAGCACTTGACAATTGCACGTTTAACAGGTTATGAATTGACACTGTTTCAGCCACACATAGAAATCAGACGCTGCAATATTTTAAATCCTGCTACACTGTTACCATCAGTTACTTCGAATTCTGCCACACACGACTGTGTGGAAATAGTTAACATCATGACAAAGCCAAGACAAGATTTGACAGATATTCCATTTCCAGATCCAGACCTGACACTTTATGTGGATGGTTCATGTATGAGAACAAATACAGGAGAACTAGTCGCCGCGTATGCAGTGACTACCGACACCGAAGTTATTGAAACACACCGTATTGACACCCTGTCCGCTCAAGCAGCAGAGCTAGTTGCTCTGACTCAAGCCTGCATACACGCCAAGAACTCGAAAGTTAATATTTACACCGATTCACGTTACGCATTTGGAGTTGTACACGACTTTGGAGTGCTCTGGCAGGAGAGAGGTTTCATGACTTCTCATGGAACCAAGATTCAGCATGGTCTCCTTATTCAAGCTCTGTTAGATGCAATACATTTACCGACATCCATTGCTATCATGAAATGCAAAGCACATACGAAGGTTACTGACACCATTTCCCAAGGTAATGATCTAGCAGATCGCACAGCCAAGCTTACAGCTCAGACACCAGACATTCCAGTAAATAAGACACCGACACACACTCCAGATCCGACTACATGTATGACAGTTAAAGACCCTACTCAAGATGTCATAGATATCCAGTTACATGCTACTCCCGATGAAATCAAGAAATGGTCTGAACAAGGAGGGGTACAGACAGATCAGGGATGGGTGACGAAGGGAAAAGCCACATGGTTTCTCCCCGACTCTATGGTTCAAGTCATTATCAATACCGCACATAGTCCAGCACATTTAGGAGAAAAAGCTATGTTAGACAGTATCCAGAACATTTGGTTCAACAAGCATTTACGAGCTGCAGCCAAACAGAAAGTCCGTACCTGTATGATATGTTGCCAGTTTAATCCAGGTAAAAGTGTCCCGGTGGAACAAGGGGGATTCCAACCTCCTGACCACCCTTTTGAAGTCCTCCAGATGGATTATATTCAGATGGAGCGATGTCGAGGTTTCAAGTATGTCCTTGTAGTTGTATGCGCTTTGTCCAGGTGGACAGAAGCATATCCAGTTCCAGATTACACAGCCGCGACCACTGCCAAGCAGTTGGTTCGTGAGTTCTTCCCCCGTTATGGACTCCCTAGGGTCGTATATTCTGATAACGGCCAGCCATTCTCCTCAGAGTTAATAAAACATGTTTCCCTGTTGTTAGGGTACCAGTGGAAGTTCCATTGTGTACGCCATCCTGAAGCAGCCGGTCTCGTAGAGAGACATAACCAGACTTTGAAAATCCGTATCGCAAAAGTTTGTCAAGAGAAAGGTGTAGACTGGCTAGTAGCTCTGCCAGTTGCTCTGTTCTAAATGCGCATGGTCGCACATTCCAGATCCCCGTATGAGGTCGTATTCGGCCGCCCCCCTAACATGTGGGGTACACCCAGACCCCGAAGTATTACCGATGTTTCAAGTAATATGCTGACAGATTACCTAGCTTCCTTGATGTCTGCCCTCAACTCTTGTCGTTCACAGGTTGCCGCCGCATTTCCCGACAATACCGAGGTGGCACCGCATGAAATCGTTCCAGGATCCATGGTCCTGGTTCGCAATTTTGACCGCTCAAGTCCGCTAGAGCCTCGCTGGAAGGAGCCCCGACAGGTCCTCCTCGCCACCCGTACAGCCGTGAAGTTGGAGGGACGCAAAGGCTGGGTGCACCTTTCGCACGTAAAGAAATTTTATGGACTGAAACCCGTCTCAAAGAACATTTCCCAGGATTTGAAGGATTGCCAAAGTACTATTCTCAAGGACTGTCCCGCAAAGAACAATGATACTGCACCCTCCCCGTTAGAGAAAACACCGCAACAGGAGTATAAGTTGAAACTCCGGTCTAGTAAAATAAGTCAGCCAGTTTGATTGTCTAAGTCCTCCCCTAGGTGAAACGGTTAGACTGTTTCTGACATGTATAAAATAGACCCCCATAGTGAGAGAGTTAGTCAAAACTCAATCCGATGTATCGTTTTTCTATGTTTCATATTATTTCTCAGCATTATGATTTCCTGCACCAGTTATGCATTTTATCTGTATTTTTCAGTTTCTCATGTAAATAAGTCTGCTAATGCTACAGTAGAACACACGTTTAGTGATCTGCCTCCTCATGAACTCTCTTACCGCCTCGCTATGCGAAATAATTCTTTCATCCGCATGTTACATTATTCACACCAGACCAGCAATGCCACAAATTGTTGGGTGTGTGGTCGACTCCCCCCTTTCCAGACACCGAAGGGAGTTCTGCCACTCTTTCCTTATCCATTTTCGCATAATGGTTCGTGTGGAGCATGGTCCACGTTAACGTCATCCTCAACAGATATGTCTTTTCTTAACAGTACATGTTTTCCAGACAAGCAAGGTCTTCCCCACAGAACAGGGTTAGATCTAGAAAATGAAGTGTACAATTTAGGTAATTATTCTTCGAATTTCATGGTCCTGAATGTTCAGTTTGATACTACTCCAGACTTACCTGCTATTTCAGTACTACCAGTCAAAGGCGAATTATGTGTTAGAAATAATGGTTCCGTACATGTAGGACATAGCGATTGTACTACTATTGTCAAGTATAGTGACAGTGGGAAATCTATTTTCAAAGCTTCACGCCATTCTTATTTTATTTGTGGTCAAACTGCATATATCCGTCTGCCCCTCGATTGGGAGGGAACCTGTTACATTGCCTTCCTACTGCCACCAGTTTTCCTAGCCCCATCTGATTATCATAGAAATACACATCTAGTACACATTAGACATAGAAGGGAGTCCCCCATTGTCGATTATACTGAAACTGCCCTAGAACAGTATACAGATTTCAACAGAGGTTTCTTTTTCTTTATAGGACCTATCCAGAATAGTACGCTAATCCGTAGGTTAACCAGAACCCTTGAAGCTGTAGTCAATGAGACTGCCTCTGCTCTAGGTAACTTAACCGAAGAGCAATCTGCTATGAGATTTGTCGTTTTACAGAATCGTCTCGTCCTTGACGTCATACTGGCCGATAGGGGCGGGGCCTGTAGAGTCATCGGATCTAGTTGCTGCATTTTCATTCCAAATAACGCGCCGTCTGTTTATTCAGCTATAACCAGACTCCATAAAATTGCCTATCTGTTACACCAAGATCCAGGCACCTGGACATGGTCCGGTTGGTTCTGGAATATAATTTCCGCCTGGGGATGGAAAGTCTTGTCCTTTCTAGGTATTGCAGTAGCGATCATATTCAGCTGCTGCCTCTGTATACAATGTGGCCCTGCGATTTGCGGCATTTGTGCTACATCATGTATTCCTAGTCCCAAGCCCCGTTCTAGATCCCGTTCCAGGATAATTCGAGACGAGCAAATGATACTGTATGAAATGATAGATGGTATCATGAATATTGATGTTTCCTGATGGAAACGTAGTGACAAGGAGGGAATGTGGAAAAGTAAATTTTGCCATGTTCTGTGTCCCTACGCGTCCTCCATCATATGTTATGTGTGCATGATTAAATATGCATATGCATTCCCTATGTTCGATTAATGACGCAATTACAGTTGTGTCCATCTCTAGTATGTCAGTTTCCAGTTCTCGTGAATACTACGAATATCAGGCCTATGTAAAGTTACGTTGCCACGTTTCTCAGTGTGCACGTTATTTCATTGTAAAGTCCCCGTTTCTAGGCCTCAGAAGGGCCTGGACACCAGATTCAGCTCCTGTCTCCTGTCTCCTGAAGCCTCGCTGAGGAGCGATACAGCCCCCACCTGTATCCTCGACCCTTCACTTACTTCCTGCCTCGCAGTGCCCGGCTCAGCCTGGCTCTGCCTCTGAGTCTGCCAAGAGTATGTTATGATTCCAGTTATCAGTTCAGTCCTCCTTCTCTGCATTCCTAAAGCTACTGAATCGCATCAATAGTTTCCGTCATTGTCTAGCCTTTACGTCTCCATGTAAGAGAAATACTGCATTTAATGGTCATTTCATATTCTTCATCACGCACTACATATAGAATAATGCATGCTCCAGTCTTAGAGTCCGTTAGCCTCTCCCCTCCTGACTCTTAGTTCATATCAACATGTTCCCTAAACATCAGATACTAGATACTGCTTAGGTACATGTCGCCCTGACTCTCCAGACTTCAGTCTCTGCTCCTAGCACAGAGTTCGAAGCCCCCAGTTTCTCCTAGTAATACGTCATTGCAAGTTTGCGCGCACCATCAGGTTAGAGGTCCCGGCTCCTCAGGTAGCCCCCTCCATGGTTTCCGCCCCATTCATGACATATTCTGTTACGTTTGCATCACATGTCTATGTATACGCCTCTGTTACACCCACTTTCACCCTTATCTTTCGCGACTGCTACTGACCACACCCACTGCTCCACCTATCGTATGTATTGTAATGCAACTGTTTTAGTATATATGATCGTGTATTGTTATTAAATGTTAGCGCGCTCATCCCAGATCCAGCCCCAGCAGCTGCTGGGCCCTGCCATCCTATTCCTATGCAGGTTGTCCTGTTCCTGTCCTTATGCTGTATTAAACCTGCAAAACTCCTACTACCTCGAATCTTGACTCTTATTTATTGAGCTATCTGTTATTCATTTATTCATCCAAAAATAGAGGTATTATTTATTTATTTACCACACATAAACAATCCTAAAAATGACATTCTGCCACTGTTGTATGTGCTGCTTCATGCAGCACACATGAAAGTCACATAATTGCCTTTACATAAACAATCCATTTGTATTTTGCTTTTTCCATGTGTACTGCACAAAGCAGCACACATGGAAAACGCAAAATCGAGGAGAAATAATGCATTTCTCCTCGTTTCGCCAACTTAAGACTAGGTTTCACCTGGTCTTAAGTTTGGCGCTGCCTCCTATGTATGCCACCCTTGTACATAGGGGGCAACATCAAAATGAGCCCCACACTGTTTAATATATACATGCGCCGAGATTATCCGCCCTTTTGGAGTCCAAATTATATCATACACTAACGACACCCAGCTGGTGGTAACGCTGAATCATCCATCAACCCAGCCAAGTGATCTAAGGGGCTGCATGGAAGCAGTCTGTGCCTGGATGACCCAGTCATATCTAAAATTAAACGGAGATAAGACGGTATTAGGTAATTCTCCCTCTAAATCCATCGACTCCATCTGGCCAACCTCACTGGGCGCTGCTCCTGAACCTAAAGATACCATCAAAAGCTTGGGAATCTGGATGGATAAAACACTTACATTCAAACAACAAGCAGTAAAACTTTCTGCCACATGCCTGGGCGTCCTCAGGCTTATCCGCAAGATCCTTCCGCTCCTCCCCCCAAAGGCAAAACAGATCATGATTCAGGGGCTAATTCTGTCCCGCCTAGACTTTGGGAATGCCCTCTACCTGGAAGCACCCAAATCAACCCTCAAAATGCTCCAGGTAATTCAGAACTGCGCGGCTCGTATTATCCTAGGCATCCCACGTCGCCAGTCCGTGGAAACTGAACTAAGAAATCTTCACTGGCTACCTATCAAGGAAAGAATCGAGTTTAAAAGCTTATGTATTGCTCATCGCGCCTTTTGGAGGAAAGGAGCAGTTTTAAATCATACCCTGATCAGTCCATATCATCCCACCAGACAGCTTAGATCGACACATGCCTGTCGAGTAAGCAATCCCAGGTTTCAAAGAGCGAGGTGTCGAGGTCGAACCTTCTCTGTAAATTCGGCCAGACTCTGGAATTCTCTTCCCCCATCCCTCCGCTCTGAGCCCGACCTCCTCCTCTTCCGGAAAAAACTGAAGACGCTTCTGTTCAGCAGATAAACACAGTTTCTTCTCCATTATACACTCTTGTCATCCACTAGCGCTAGGACGCCTGCGGGTAACTATCGCGCTTTATAAAAACCTACTCCAATCCAATCCAAAATCAATGAGTGTTGCAGTGGAACTTCCTACCGCAACACCCACTGCCCACCCCTTTCACGCTAACCATAACGTGAAAGAGGGCCTTATTTACAAGACAGCGTTAAGTCACATTAAGTGGCGTAACACTGCTTTGTAAATAAGGCGCAGACCCTATCGCCATCACAACATCGGTAAAAGTGACGCTGTGGTGGCGATAGGGGCTTGTATATATGCCCCTAAGTGTCTTAATGCTGTCTTGTAAATAAGGCAAGGTCTCTATCGTCATCACAACGTCACTGAAAGTGATGTTGTGGTGGCGATAGGGGCTTGTAAATATGCCCCCACATTTAGGCTGTACTTACTCCAGCTACGTTGTTTGAGTGGTGGGATAGGGAGATGGTAAATTACCCAGGTGTGGGCAGGGCCCGGCAGATATGGCTCATATGTTTTTTCATCTGTGAGAGATTGCAATCACTTAAGGAAGGTATTGAGTCATTTTGTCAGAAACTGTTTCGGAAAGAAATCCATATTAGCTCTGTTGCGATGCTCTCTGGCTGTGGCAGCCATTGTAATGGAGACTTGAGCCTGATGTATTTTATCTTTATTTCAATGGCTGTCACTCGAATCCTAATTGCAACTGAGTGGAAGAGCCCAGAATCTCCTACCACACAAGCATGGCATGGGCGCCTGCTGAGTATTTATAATTTAGAGAGGTCATTACATAATTGTATGGGCAGCGGGGGCAGAAGACGAGGAAAAGGGATTTGACTGCCTTTGATTAATTGGGTGACCAATCACATGGGCTAAGATAGCTGGCTAGCTGGCATCCGAAACGATTTGACGGGAGCGGCAGTGAGGGGACGCATCTTTTTGGAGGTGCCATTAGCTGGCAATTGTAACTTACCTACAGACACCCCTATCCATAATTTAGGCTTGAACATAGGTTTTATGTGTTTAGTATATAGTTGGAATACAAATAATGTGTGTCTATTTCTCTCTTGTGTTTGTTTATTTCATGGCATGGACTTTATTTATCTGCTGAAGGGTCCAGACAGCCTTCTTTTTAGATATGGATGATCTAAAAACTGTGTTTCTTTTGTCGATTTGTGCCCCAAATAGTTTAATATATCAACCTTTGGGTTTTCTGTTGATTATGTAGGAAAACAACTGGCTGTGGAACGAATATGAAGTAGTTTCTCGAAGCCTTATAAGGGGTTTATTTGAAGGGGGTCACTATTGTAATTTGAAGGTTGGACACTTTGCCTATCCTGATGGAACCATTTGTCCACCCAGTATTCTGAATTGAGCATTTGATAAGTCACTTTAAATAACTTTTAATCACTGCATTTTTTGGAGGAAATTGCCTTATGATGCAATGGTCATGATTATACCGTGGCTTTATTCGTTGGCATTGTTATTTATGATAAGATGAATGACAATGTAAATATCTGGATGTAATGAATGTTTTTTGTACACTCATGTCATTTAGGAAATAAAAAAATACAAAAGTAAGGCCTTAGGCAGATGTACGTGCTAACTGTATATGGGGACGTAAGCATTACCTGCAAATTCATGTCTATAAATGTGCCAGTCAGAGATTTCCATTAACCTATCTGAGAGGCAGCATAATGAGGCACATGGTGAAGTTGCACTCAAATAGATATCATTTGGGAGAAAGCTGTGTAAATTTCCATTGTTGAACCAGATCCTGTCGTCTATTTTAATTGAATGCCCAATATACATCAATACAACAGCTGGTATTGAGGGCATATCAGAAATGTAATCACTTAATCTCTTGAGTGCGGTGGAGATGACATTCACGTTCTCCACACCACTTCTGTAATGTGGAGAATATAAAAGTCAATTCCCATCCGTATTGGGAGGGAATCCCTCCGGTGCTCTCTGCAGATGAATCCCTTTTGTAGCCCTAATCTCTGGGTGCTGTGGTGGTGGAGATCCCTAGCAGTCTGAAGATTTTTTTGTTGTAAATGATAATCAATGTGCATGGCACACTGACATCATCACATCTGAAAGTGAAATTAGAACTAGCTATTCCAGTCCTCCTGATTTCACTGTTTGACACTAGGAGCATCGATCAGCCACGCACAAACATGAAGATGCCTTGGATAGGTACTGTTGAAAATAGTAGAACCACCTCTTCCCAATGGTATCCCTCCCTACTGTCTCTTTGTTTAGGGAACTCTACAGGAGTGCAATCTCCAAGCATGGATCTGCCCTCTGGAATCCACCCTCTGTTTTCAAAGGGGGAGGGATAGCCCCTAAAGTGGGATAAATGTTTCCCCCATTGAGGAACAGTTTCTCTGGCCCCCTTGGGAGGGCAGATAGGGAGATTTACTCCCAATCTGCTGGCCCAGGGGGCTGAAAGTCTGCTAGACCCCAGGTCAAGTCAAGTCAAGTCAATACAAAGTTTATTGTATAGATTACTTAAACCCATGACAATAGAAAACATTTAAAAAGAAGAAACCTATTATACAAAGGCAAAAGAGAATAATGTTTCCTTGCAAGACCCTATAGTGTAGCTGGCATGTTTTGCCCAAAAAACAGAAAACTATTGGCGTACAGCCTTTATCCCTACCTTCTTCTATTTATTTATTTAGCTTTTTTATAGAGCGCGAAATTGACTCGTTAGCGTATCAGAGTGCCTTACAGGAATCAGCAGTACTAGGCAACGGACTTGGGGGGGGGCTGGATATATATGGGATAAAAGGACAAGCAATTAAATTTACATTTACAATTTATGAGAAGCAAATGTCCCTGGGTCTATGGACAAATGCCCCGACGTTCCTGGTGGATAGTGTCAGGGTACTCCAGGGGAATGCATTAGATGGAAGTAGAGCATGGTCTCTGGATGAATAGAAGGCAACCTTTAGGTGAGGAATTTGCCCATTAGGAAGGTTTTGGCATCCTTTTTGAAGCAAGCCAGAGAAGGGATTCTCCTAATGGCGGGTAGGAGTGAAGTCCATATTCTTGGTGTGGCCCCAGAGAAGACCCAATTGTCATTTTTCTTTTTCCAAAAACATGCAGGTTGGAGCAAGAGGTCTCTGGTGGATCGGGAGTTTCTGATTCCTCCAGATATCATGAGTTTCTGGGCAAGATATGCAGGGGAGTTTGAGTATAATGCCATGTGTGTGATACATGCCAATTTGAGTTGGATTCTGGCCTGTAGAGGAAGCCTGTTCAGAGCTTTCAGATGTGGTGAAATATGGTTGAATTTCCTTGAGCCTGTTAGTAGTCTGGCGGCGGCATTGAGGCAGGCTTTTAAAGGTACCAGGGAGATCTTGGGTAAACCCCAGAGGGTAGAGCAGCCATATTTGAGTCTAGAGATGACTAGTGACTGGACTGCCATTTTTAGGTCGGGGTATCAAGGAAGGGTTTCAGTTTCCTTAGGTAGATCAGGTGCAATCTGGCTGAATTGGCCATCAAATTGATGTGGTCCTGCATGCTCAAGGTAAAGTCCAGGGTTATTCCAAAAGATTTGGCCTAGTCCATGAGGGCAGTTGAAGGCTGCGATGGCCTTAATCCAGACATGAGTCTCTGGGTTGGTTTTGGGTGGGGAGATTAGTAGAAATGTTGTCTTCTTTGCATTGAGTTTGAGTTGATTCGAGGAGAGCCATTGGAAAGTCAGTTTCAAGGCTTCATTCAGGAAAAGAATCTCCTCGAGGGAGGAGTTTTTGATGTAGATCTGGGTGTCGTCAGCGTACATATGGTAGGAGATATTTGCGGTGTGCAGTACTTCGGCAAGCGGTTCGAGGTAAAGTTTTAGGAGGGTGTGGGAGAGGGTTGATGCTTGGGGAACTCCAACCATGACCGGAGAGGGAGCAGACAGGTTGCCGTTAATTAGGAATCTCTGAGACCGGTTATGGAGGAAAGACACAAACCAATCAAGAACAGAGGCATCCATTCCCATCCTGAGTTTGAGGCTTTCAAGTAGTTTTTCATGGTTGACCATGTCGAAAGGCTGAGGATAGATCTAGGAGGATTAAGAGACAGGTTTTGCCTTGGTCAAGGGCTTGGAGGGCATCATCCACGATGTGGAGAATGGTGGTTTCTGTGCTGTGCCCAGGCCTGAAGCCGATGGGAAGTCATCACGTAGGTGGAAGTTGGTGATGTGTCGGCTCAGCTGCTGTTGCACACACTTCTCCAGAACTTTAGCTCAGAGTGGGATGTTAGAAAGGTTGAACATTTTCAGGGGAGGCAGGGTCAAGCCCTGTTTTTTTTAAGATGGGTAGGACTTGGCCAACTTTCAGAGAGTCAGGTATCGAACCCTGAAGCAGGGAGGCATTAATTATTGCAGTCCAGATAGGGATGATGGACTGGGTGGCAGCAGCTAGGCAGTTAGAGGGGAGTGGGTCATTAAAGTGGTTGTTCGGGTTTAAGGTGGATAGGATTTTCGAGACAGAGTGTTCGTCATTGAATTTGAAGTCGGTTCAGTGCACTTGGTTTTTGAGAGAAGCCTATGGTGGCGTCTCAGAGGGATCAGGTAGATCTGGAAGGGGTTGAGAGTAGGTTGCAGATCTAGGCTCATTACCTAAGGCTGTAATTTTGCAGAGAAAAAAGAGGAGAATTCCTCAGAAGATATTAGTGACTTGGGGGTTTCTTTAGATGTTTTGGCCAGTTTGTTGGATTGGCGTTTGACCAGATCGAAGAGTTTGCAGGGTTTGTTCTTGGTGTTCCCCAGCTCAGACCAGAAGAATTATTTTTTAAGAGTTGAGGATGTTCCTGTTGTTGGCATTTCTGGCCTGGCGGAGAAGTTTTAAGTGTGCAGCTGAGGGGTGCTGTCTCCAGATTCTTTCTGACTGCCGGAGGGATTTCCTCTCGCTGTTGAGGGACCCATTAAAGCAGGGGTTTCTGTCTTTGATTTGGATTCTTTTTAGTTTTAGCGGGGCAAGGTCATCAAGAATGCTAGTTATAGTCGCAGAGTAATGATCATTGAGGTCATTGACCGATGTGATATGTATGGGGGTGAGGTCACACTTGCAACAAGCTGCCAGTTCCCTGGAAACAAGGTTCTTGGTGTCTCTAATCCAGCATTTAGGGATCACCTGTTGCAGTGCCCTAGTCTTGTGGGTGCTAGGTAATAAGAAAGTCATAGCATGATGGTCTGACCAGTCACAGGGTTTTATAGTGATAAGCCTGACTGTTAATTCCTTACCGATGATCCAGTCTATAGTGGTGCCTTTCAAGTGTGTAGGGATTGAGCAGGCTTGGGTTAGGGCTTGGTCGGCCAGGAAATCTTTGTTGGTATTGACATGAGGATCCTTGGGGTCATTCCAATGCAGGTTGAAGTCACCAAGGAAAATGTCTTTAGAGTTGGAGGACACCTTGGCTGTGATGAATTCCATGAGGTGGTCAGTGCAGGTTTTTATTCATGCCTGAGGGGGTAGTAAAAGATGTGCAGATTGCCTAGTTGGTTGGTGTTGCTGCATATGGAAAGTGCGAGGTATTCACAGAAGTCTGTGGTATCTGCCAGGAGTTCCATGATGAGGAGGTTAGAGCGGTAAATGCAGGCGATGCCTACCCCTTTTTTGCTAGATTGGCTGTCCAGCCTTGTAATGTTTTAGTTGGGAGGGACTAGGAGGTCCAGGCATGGAGATGAGGAGTTGTTGAGCCACAATTCGGTCAGGATTGTTAAGTCAAAGTTTTGGCTCAGTATGAGGTCTGGGATATTGGCGGCATGCCTAACTGCTGTGCAGCAATTAATAAGGAGGCCAGACAGAGGGGGGTCGGAGAGGGTGTCGTGCGAAGGGGCGGACAGGGGTACTGGCGTTAGGTTGCTGTCAACCACACTTCTGTTCCTTAGGGTAGCTGATCTGTAGGGGTTGATTGCGACTGTGCGGATGGCATGTTCGGCATGTTCGACATTCACGTCTAGCGGACTGGGGGTTACTGGGGCAGAGTTGTAGGAGAGGAGGAGAGTTAGAATTTCCTCTTTCGAAAGGTGGCATGGGTGCTTGCGAGGGCGAAGGTGTCTCAAGGATAGCGGTAGTGAGTGATTGGGGGCTCTGTTATAGGGAGGGGGGTGGTGTTCCATGGAGGCTTGAACTTAGAGAAGGAGAGTTTAGTGAGGTGAAGGAGGTTCTTTAGATCCAGAATGGAGTTATGGATGCTCTTCATTAATTTGGCTACTCTGTAGTGCAGAGATTCGATATCAATATAAGAAGGAGGTGCTTGAGGGCAGGGAGACAGTGGTTTGTTGCAGTTCTATTGGCATGCAGTGGGGGTAGGGTAGAGGGGCTGGGGCGACTTGGGACATAGGCCAATGGAAGAGTTTCAGTCTCAAGGTCAGAGGGAGGAGCTGGCAGGAATGAGACCAAAGATCTGGGAACGGTTCTGTTAGTAGGCGTAGGTGGCGTGATAGAGGGGTTAGGTTGATCTCAGTTGTGAGCCCTTAGGGGGTAGTTTGTGGGTGGCTGGGCACGCTAGTTGGGGGGTCATCGGGGCGGGTGTTTGTTACCCTGCAGGTCTCATGCACATGGTTTTTGAGGCGGGTAAAGAGGTGTGCAAATTTATTTAGGTTTTTGGATGTAGCTTGGATCAAGACGATGACGTTTTTGTAGAGGGTGATGGTGAGGTCAGCTTGCAAGATTGCGGAGGGCACTATTGTGAGCTTGGTCCCATACGGTATGTTCCTGGTTCCGTGTACATTGAGAAGGTGTGCAATGGTTTCGCGCCATGTGGCTGTTCTTCTGGAGTAGAAAATAAGGTCAGTAATGACTGTGCCCTTGTCAGGGCTGTGATGTAGATCAGAAATCAAGGTCTCAGGGTGGGTTTTCAGGGTGGAGTGCTTGAAAGCTTTTACGGCGGTTTTGGAGAGGTTGGGATGATACACAAGAGTATAATAGTTTCCCCCAGTAGCAGCCAAGTCTTTTCTTTCCTTTCCCCTTATCTTTTATGGAAATAATGAATACAAATTAGTACAAAATCCACCATAAATGGATTAAGTGTTTCAACTAAGAAAAAACTCAATTACAGCATGGTCAAACTCTACAGTGCATTAATGTCTGTGATCCAAAAGCTAAGAGTTAAAAGTTCATGATCAACTCAGTGCTTTAATGAGAGTTTGTAAGGAAGTCCTGCACTGCTTTGAAAAATGTGCCTATTCTTGCTAATTCGAGGGGGGCCATGGTGCTGAAAATCCAGTTCATTGAATGATTACATGTTCGTATACCATGAATTAAGAAGAGTGGCTTTAATAAGGATTGGCAGGAGTTGGGCAACATCGAACAACTGCACAGTAGATGTAAAAGAGTTTTCGATTTGTAGCCGCAGAGCCTACACTTAACTACTTTAGAAGGCAGCTCGAAGTTAGGATTAAAGTCTTTGATTTGTAATGCCAGCATCCTAACTGGCAAAATTTTGGTCAGGCAATCTTTCCCTATTGTGAAGTTAAGGTAAGGTTGTGCCCGAAGTCCAACTTGGCTGTCATTGTTGTATGATGCTGCCAGGGCCCTTAATTGCAGTGTAGAATTAATTTTTTGCATGTCCGTGGTCTTAGAAAGTAGTTCAGTCTGTTTTTTCATTATGCTTTTTATTGCAGTAGATGTAAGTGAAGAAGTTTCCTCACCTAACCTACTAGGAGTTCCACAAGGCTCCACCCTATCTCCCATGCTATTCAACCTATACGACGAACCACTTACTGATCTACTACAGCCGGTGAACATCTCCTTCCACGTGTACGTGGATGACACCCAACTGTACATCAAGATCTATTCTATCAAAGAAATAAGGACAATGAATCTAGCTCTCAAAAAGACTTTCCAATGGCTATAGACCAACTTCCTCAAGCTAAACTCTCAAAAACAGAGTTTCTTTTAATCTCCCCCCTAATAACTCCACTGAGACAAAGGAGTGGATCAAAATGATCACTGCTCTGAAATGCACGTCGATTTTGGTGAACACTTCCATATCACTTGGAATCACTTGGGATAAGAACCTTAACATGCAAAGTCACATCAACCTGTTGGCTAAAAAAGCCCGCTTCCACCTCAGCTATCTCATAAAAATGAAACCATTCCCCGAGAACTCGGACCTCAAAACTGCAGTTCAGTCCTTAGTTATCTCAAGGCTGGAATACGGATGTACCACCCTCTCAGGGATCCCCAAAATCTCAACCCCCCCTCTAAAAGCCTGTCTCAATGCTGCAGCAAGACTCTTAACAGGATCTAGGAAATATGACCACTTATCGCCACACCTGAAAGCACTCAAGTGGCTATCCTACGGAGCTCAAATCCACTTAAAAATGGCCTGCATCACTCACAAGGTGCTACACCACAACAGTCCCTGGTACCTAGCCCAAAAACGTACCTTATCAGTAAGAAACAGACATTCAAAGAGCATAGACAATCTACTTCTGAAACCCTCACGCTTCAAGAAGATTAAAACTCCCGACAGAGCATTCTCCGGAGCAGCGCCAAGAATATGGAACTCGCTTCCACCACACATTAGAAAAATCTCCCCTACTCCTCCCTTCAAAAAGGAAGCAAAATTATTCTTGTTGAGCAAATTTCTTACTTAAATCACCAGCTCTACAACCTCCTAACTACCTCTACTCTCGGGTCACTGAGACCGCGAAGTTAAGACCGGCACAAACTTGAACTTACTTTCTTGTTCAGAACAATTCTCAATGCTGCTATTCTCTGTTTGTTTCATATTATATGTTTTTTGTATGCAATGCTCTCCATTAAATGTGTACACCCTGCTCTTTATATAAAGCACTCTGATACCCTATCTTGGATCTGGTTCGTGCTATAGAAAACTCTAAAAATAAAATAAATAAATAAAGTGTTTAGAGTGGTCAGGTCGATTTGTAGAGTTACTACTGCCGTCCTTAAGTAAGTGGACTACGGGTTGATTTTATATTTGAAAATGACTTGCAAAATAAATTTCAGGGTACCCGGCATTGATGTAGTGCATCTATGGTAGTACTTTATAAAAGACCCCATACTAGACCATGCCATGCCCTCCAGGCCGAATTCAAGTCTCACTAAGGGTCCCCTGGTGCAATAGGGCAATTTAAACACTGCTTTTATATATTTTTAGGTGTAATTTTTCGATGGTTTTGGTGAGTTGACCTGGAAAGGCCTCACTGCCATAGGTAATTACAGATGGTAATACTGCCTTGAACACCTTTCTCGTTGGCGATGAGGAGGGGCTTTCAAGGGCTGTATATAATTGACAGAGTCTAGTAGTTATTAATGCTGCTTTTCCTTTAGGTGGTGCTTGTGTGTTGTTGATGCACCGTTTGCAGAAAACCATGTGCCCAGATAGGTATAAGATTTGGCTCCAGAGACTTTTAAGGGACCCAGGGACCAGTAAGTAAAGTAAAGTTTATTGATTGATTAATTAAAATCTTTACAAAAGACAATTGCTCCATTAAAATAATAGTAAATCATTAGAATTACATTTTAGAATAACAGTAAATCTTAAAATTGTGGACATTCTTTAAAAACTACTTAAAAAGCAAATGTATATGTTCAGAACTAGGGAAAATATATGATCATTGTAATTTCAAAATAGCATATTATTCCAATTTTAATTTCAAAATAGCATATTATTCAAATTTTTTCCATACTATTGTTAAAAATTTTATCAGGGCAGAGTTAATGGATAGATCGTCTGAGCAAAGGCATCGAATCAAAGCTTGTCAGGGACCAGTTATTACCTATTTGTTTGTAGCATCCTTCCAAAGGCTAGCACCTTTGTTGTGGCTTGATTTACTTTCATCTTGTTTACACTAAGGTAAAAGTGAAGGGAATGTAATGCTCACTGGAGTCCTATTTTTGAGTTGTCAAGGAGGACGAAGTCATCCGCGTATTTCAATATTGTGATCTTAGTATTGCCTATTTTTGGAGCGATTACATTAGCGTTGATAAGTGCCCGGGACATATTCACTGTATATAAATTAAACAACAGTGGAGCAAGGACGCACCCTTGCTTTACCTCTTGGTTGGTGTTTAACTTCTTAGTTAATGCGATGTATGACGACTTGACCCTCACCCAGATGGATGTTTATAGCGATATGATGGCATTGAGGAGGCCGCTAGGAATACCCACCCCTGGAGTTTTCTCCATAAGATGCCTCTGTCCACCAGATCGAAAGCAGATGAATAGTCCATGAAGCATGCATAGAGAGCTGTTGTTTTCTGTTTTTTTACCTGGTTGACAAGATAGGATAAGGGGATTATGTTATCCAGTGTGGAGGAATTGGGTCTAAAGCCAGTATGGCAGAAAGGAATTATTGCATTTGTTGTTGCCCAAGCCTCTAGATCCTTTAAGATTGTGGCTGCGTAGGTCTTAGCCTCGATATCCAGTAATCACCCGTTAGTTGCAGGGATTCAGTCTGTCACCCTTTTTAAAAATTGGGTGCAATATTGAACCTCTCCAGCTGTCGGGCACTTGATTGAGTTTAGTGCAGATTGTAAACAGTGAGAAAGGTATAGCGGACCATAATGACTAGTATTCTTTGAACAGTTGGGCAGGGAAGCCGTTTGGACCAGGTGCGCCTGAAGATCTTGTTTTGCTTAGTACTTTTTGAATGCTGTTAGTAGTAAATATGGGGACACAATAGTCTGAGTCATCAGAAAGATCTGAGTGGTCAAGCTGGAAGACTCCTGGTTGATCGACTACTTAAAGGTTATTTATATGCAAAGACTACATAGCTTCGGTGATGGAGTTTCTCCTTATGGCTTCTTGGCTTGTTTTGGTTTTTATTTATCTCCATAGGTCTGCCTGATTATGTATGCCCATGATTGAGTGGACGTATTACCAATCCTTTTCCCTCTGTTGATTTGTTTCCTGCCATATCTATTGCCTATGCTGTGTTCTGGTTCTTGCACCTTGGAGTTCCAGTGACAGGTTGGCTTTGACTTGTTAGTTCCAAGTTTTCCTACGGGGCGTTGTCAGCTTGCGAATGTGCAGTGAGCTAGCCAAAATAGTTTAATTTTTATTGATGGGTTTTAACTGATGTCTCCTGGGGCCAGTATGGGGATTAAGTAATTCACGGATGCCCCTAGTGATGGGGGCCCAGTGAGTTAATGGGTATTCACCACTTTGGGCTTGCAGGGACTGTCCTGTAGCAGCTTTCCAAGATGCTAGGTTCCATAGATTGAAGTGGCCTCATTTTATTCTTTGAGTTAGATGTGGTGTTTCTTCATTGCAGGAAGTGGCCAGAACCTTGTGACCTTTGAATTTGGTAGAATAATGTTAAAGGTTGTGCAAAGTGAAAGTTAGTCACTATCATTTGAGAAATGCACTTTAAAGCTCACAAGGTGCTTCATAAGTTTCACCAAGGCAAAAACGTAGTTAATGGTACTTATTCCCCTGAAGGTCTTCAAAAGTTGAGATGATGGTTCTATATTGTTAGCTACAATCTGTATGAATTGTAGGTCATGGTTACTTAAAATATTATTTATTTAAGTGCTTAGGGGATTTAGAGGTGGGCAGGTGGTGTTAAATAATCCTAGTTGTTGCAGGTTTAAATCTCAGCAGATTATTATATCATGATTAACGTTATCGCAAAGGATTAGATCCAAATTGTCGCACAGCTTGCAGAGTCTTGTTGCTTGTGCTGAGCCAAAGCTGTTAAAGTAGACGTTAATCAGGAGGATTTTAAGGCGGGATGCAGAGGACTTGGTGCTCTCCAGTACGAGCCCTAGAAGCATCTCATCTTGAGTTGAAATTGATTGTGTTTTATTTTCATGTTCAAGTTGAGGTATATTGACATGCCTCCGGAGGGCCTCCCAAAGATGTTTTATTTCTTTGCTGCGTGATAGATCCCTTGGAAGTCAACAATTGTTAAAGGGGTTAATGACCATGTTTCTTGGAAACAAAGAACATCAGATGCCAGTAGCAGTGATTTTGCTGTGTTTGGGCTTAGCAGATTTGAGAGCCCAAGTACACTCGCGACACAAAGGTTATCAGTTGTTGTGGCTCTAATGGCTACTTCTCACTGCTAGGAATAGACAAAGGCTTCACTGGACAAAATGTTTCCTGTCGGGTTGGTGTTCACCCCCTGTTTGTCCTGTTACTATTCTCCTGGTGATGCCCCTTGTTGGAGAGTGAAAACAAGCTATGTTTACGTTATCTATCTGTGATTGGCAAACCAGGGGCCCGGTCCCCCTTAATATAATATAGGGTTGGACTTTTGGGTTGGATGGATCATGTAGCTTTCTTAACGGTGCTGGGTACTTCAGTGCTTGTATTTTTGAAATTCCTATGCCCCATTCCTCAAGGATGGTCTTATAGTCTAGTATATCTTCTGCCGGTGAAGTTGTTTTTAATGTTAAAAATGTGGCTTCCCTTCCATTGTGGCACTCCTGGATAATTCTAAATTGCACGCTCAATATGTCATCTGAGGTTAGCTTTGACTGAATAGGAGTAGCCTGAAGTAACCTTAGTATGTTGGATCGATTCAGTACATCATGCCTACCTTCCGACGGATAGTATGGAAAGAGTGCTGGTTTGGTCAGTTGATCCTCGTCTAGGCACCTTTTAGTATGTTGTTCATTATTAGGGTGATCTAGGGGAAAGTGATTGTTGATAACTGGTCTAATCAATTCACACACTAGCAATGATCTCCGTGGGTCTTCACTTTCTATTGCAGATGGGAAGGCTTCTTGTGGCACTAAAGTCACCACCCAACCTGGGGGTTGCTGCACCCTCTGCGAGTGAATGGAGGGCTCTAAGTGTTGAAATGGGGGGCTTTGGTCCATGACGGAGACTAGGCCTTTCTTGGTTGTGGAATGAACTAATATAACAGTGCATTCGAATGAGAATGCCAGCCGTTGTCCTACTTCTGAATCTTTTGTAGTGTTACCACTGTTACAGGGCGAAAGTTTCTTCTGGTCTTGCGTAGTTAAGAGTGGGAGCCCCATCAGGTGTGTTCCTGATGTAATGGATTGTGATGCTAGGCTTTGCACCACGGTGGGGGCTGTATTTGCTTTAGGTAGTCTAATTGTCAAGGCCAGGGTTGCCTGGGGTAAGGAAGTAGGTGGTTGTGCAGATCGTAATGCATTCTTCAAATTGCCGCCACCTCAAGCAGTGTATATATGTTAGGCGAGTTGTTGTCTAATTTTATTAGCTTGGGTGGAAGCTGGTTTGAAAAACAATCTCTTTCTGCTTCGTTTCTGGCCTTCCTTTGTCTTTTATTTGCTCTTTTAGATAGAGCAATGGGGCCATTTGTTATTGTTAGTTGGAGAATTTCTGTGTTGGTGACATGGCGATTTTTTGTCCTTCGCTTCCGGGTCCAATTTGTGCACTATGGCGGGTAAGTCAGCCCCCTGTTTGTGATTTACTTCCAAGGCACGTGATGAAAATTTTGCGAGGTCTTGCTTTGGTAGCATGACACCTAGCTGTGAGGTTTCCCCATCGGCTGTCTCCAGTGTGGCAGTCTCTCTTTCCATGTTGCGACCAGATTCTTTGTCTGTTGGTTTTTGGTGGAGCCAGCTATGGGTACTACTTAGTTGTTGCTGTAGGGCCAGCTTTATATCCATAAGCATTAAGTTCAAAGCATCTGGCAAGGTGCATCATTTTTCTGCAATCAAATGGCAGGAACAAGAAGCGCAAGGAGAATCCTTGCCTGCAGCTTTTTTTAGCTTCTCATGCAGGGTGGTGACTTTTTCCATGATCTCTAGTATTGAAATAGCCAGGGTTTGAATTAGGTCACGTTGCAATTCCAATTTATCGGACTGCCATGTCAGCACCTTTACTGTATTTGCTAAAGTTGCATTTATAGAAGTCAGTAAAGAGTCTTGTTCAATGTTGTTTGTAATATTTTTAGAAACAGATGATATGAGGCTTTCCATAATGCTCAAACTTAGCTTGGAGCTGTGAACCGCTGGGGGTTTGAGCTCATGGTGCTCAAGTTCTTGCCCAGGCTCTGTAGTTTTTATTGTGCATTTGCCCATGGTTCGAGAAAGGGCCCTGGGTGAGTCCTGGCCGATGTTAGCTCCCCTTTGGCTGCCTTTAAAAATGTTCTAGGCTGCTTGATCAGTAGGCTAGAGGCTGCAGCCTGCGATAACCTGTTGTCCTGGAACTGCTGCCCCTATTTCCTTGTAGCTGTGAATCTGTGCAGCCGTCGTTATACAGTTTAGTTTAAAATGGGATGGTGCCTTCTCCGGACAACCCTAGAGTTTTGGGAGGTGAATACCCTTTTCGACTCCTGGGTCTTTCTCCGTCATGCTAGTTGTTAAGTCAATGTCCGCCAACAGGCTATCCGAGGGACTTCCAGAAGATATATCAATTACTGTGCTATTTATTAGTACGCCTGGTTGTATGTACTATTTGTTTTGGGAGATGGAGTTATGAGAGATATTATACCCACAGTGGGGGCCGGGGTAGCTGCTGGGCCTTCATTGGGTATTTTTTCTTAATTGAGTCTGAGGTGTCCAAGGTGTCAAGATGGGCTGGCTGAGTACGAAGAGGGGATTTCTTTAAGATAAAGTCCATTATTGAGGTTTTTTTCATTTCTGAGGGGCTTCCGCTACTAGTATAGCTGACCCTTTTACTGTCCATGCGTTCCCGTACGATAGATGAGTATGTGGGTTTTAATGGGATTACACAGTTTCTGTATTTGATAGATTTAGTAGCTACCGGGATCTCCAGGGGTGGTTGGTTTGTCTGATTTAGGCAAAGGTTGGACACACCACCAAAGGAGAAGGATGTGCATGATCCGTCTGGAGTTGTCATCAGCACTTCCGCTACTTTGGATGTTTTTTGTGTTGAGCTGCATGTCTTAGATTTTTGATCCTTCCATTTTTCAAGAGCGTTAGCTCACCGTTGGTGGAATGCTCTGTGAGATGACTTCCATCCTTGGAGAATAGGAAGTGCCCTCCTTGTTGCATCATAGTTTGGGCCCCTGGCTTCTCTGTGGAGGTAGTGATTTCTCTGAGTAGGCTGCGCCTCGTGTGAGGGCATTAGAGCTACCTAATTTGGCCTGATTGACCCTATTTAATCACACGCTGGGCAGCTGTGCTCCCCTCCAGATGTCCTTCAGTAATTTCCCAGACAGCGATTTCCAGAGCAGGCTAAGGGGTCAGAGTAGAGGGCCAATCCTGATTGTAACCTGATTGTGACACGGAGTGAGGAGGAGAAGGGCTTTCTCTGCTGATACTACTTTGACCCTCTCCTCCACAGGGCAGTGTGTGGAGGCTAGCTTGTTGGAAGAAGGGGGACTGTCAGTGTGACAAGGCAACAAGTCAACAAGTCGGGGCAAGTCAAGGCAATGCCCAAGGGAGTAGCCCAGACAAGTGTCCAACCCAGTGTGGTCAAAGAAATAGAGAGCTGGAGACACGCCAGCTGACCTAGACCCAGCCCTGTTCCAACAGTTCCACTGAGTGGGCGGACAGGTGGTCAGGCGGAATCGAGGCTCCAGCAAGTGGACCTCCCAGCAGTTGGCCAGCGTTGCTGTGTTCTCTCGTCATTCTGGGCCGCCATAGTCCTCCATGACTGCTGCTGCTATTGGTGGCGGCTGTTATCCAGCGTCAGCGGAGGATCGCAGGCAAGTGACAAGTGAGGCTGCGGGGGAGCAGGGGAGCCTCTCTTGCGCTCTACCTGCTCAAGCTGCCTTCAAGCCTCACAGTTACAGTCTTCATAGTTGCGGCACAGTTGCGGCTCTCGCAAGCAGGAAATCGGGAAACTCCTGTGCCTGCTGCCACCGCCTTCACGGCTGCTGCATGCCTGCTTGCTGCTCAAGCACAAACGAAAGCTCGAATCAAACGGAATCCACCTCAGAATGGTCCAACATTCTAGACCACAGGTTTGATAACTGAATAAAAACAAGTACTTGCAATGCAATTTGTCATGCTTTTGTGACTTTATATGTATTTAGCTATGCAGCACATTTGACTACGTGCTGAAACATCTACTGTTCTTTAACATGGAGGCAAAGCAAGCCCCAAACTACATGCTGAGTTTGGGAAATGGTATAGTCTAAAGCTCTGTTTTTAATATGAAATCAGGGCCTTCAGTGGTCATATGACTGAAAATAGAAGATTTGAATACAATATTATTGTCTACGGATGCTCGTGGAAGACAATTTCTATGGACTGGAATCTAGAAAATGCTATAGTGATTCTGGTATTTTACTGACCTCTGCTAGTCGTTTTCTATCAAGAATATTAAATAGAAACAGTTGACAGAAAAATTAAAATAAGAAAGACCCTCAGCAGAAAGCAATGCTGGTATTTTACTGACCTCTACTGGTCATTTTCTATCAAGACAGTTAAATAGAGGCAGTTGAACAAGCAGAAAGCAATTCTGGTATTTTACTGACCTCTACTGGTCGTTTTCTATTAAGATAGTCAAATAAAGGCAGTTGAACAGAAAAAAGTCCCTAAGTGGAAGCAGACAAGTCCTAGAGCTGATCTCCAGAAGCCATGAAGTACATACACATATGAGTATATACTAAAGTATATGCAAGAGGTCTCGAATGCTCGATCTAATATTGGTGGCAGGGCCAGACAGTCCTGAAGCATGAGGCAACCGTCACCCTTAAACCCCAGTCTTTCAGCCTCCCATTGCAGCTAGATTTGAAGATTTTCCACCAATATGTTATCTATGAGGGTGGCAGAAAGCCCACAAGACATCAGGGTTTGATGTCTAAACAAAAACAAAACAAAATTTGATCAGGCCGCCTGTCCATGATTCCAGCTGCACTTCCCACCCCTAAAACCTTAAAATTATGTATGGCTTCAGGCAGCAGATTGTAAGATTTATCCTCAATCTGCCCTACTTGAGAAGGGTATAAAGCAATCTAGACACTAAGCATTTCATTATTCATTCAAAAAATGATGGTGTGAGTATCAGTCCTGGAATTGGGTAGTACCCCCACCTCTAAAGCTAAAACCGTGTCCATGTAAATGAGCTAGCTACACTTTGGCCTTGAGCCAGAGCCATATCACCATATAACTTTTAACACTTTTTTTTCCAATTTGTTTCCAGAATTTCTGAGAAAAATAGAGTCCAAGAGGAATCCAGGACTTTGTGGACTGCACATTTTCTTAAACACAATGCCCAGCAAATGTCAAATGATCTGCAAAATATGGTGAAAGTCTTACCATTCTACATTCCCACATGTCTCCCAATAAAATGGTAGTGACACATATAATTGAATGGACAAAACTATAATCACGTGAAGACCCCTTTACACTACAAATCCCAGGGTCTACATTTTGACTTCCCTGGTGTGGTACTGGGCCCTCCCATCCAAGTGGTTTACTGTTTTATCAGGAAAAGTAGAGAAGCACTTGGTGGTAGTACTTTGGTCAATCCCTGATAATTCAAGAATGAACCCTCTGAGAAATATGAGTAAATTTTCTTGTTTTAGTCATAGGTTGATGTTTAAGGGCATTCTGGGTAAGAAAACATGGTGGACAGTAAGGCAAATCAGATTGGTCTTCCTTCGATGTTTAGACTGGTGGATAAGTCAGTATACGATGTATTATTAAAATAAGCAGAAGCAAATAATTTGTATCCAGTGTTCAATCAAATCATTCTGTAATTCATAATTGTGTTTTACTCACTGCACTTGCTAGAGAGGTACATGCGGAAAATCGAATTTACTGAAATGTATTACATGGATTTTCCCTCTGCCTTTGAGCTGAAAGACGGAGGTAGTTTATGGAAAAAGCTGTAGTGTTTGGATATCCTTTCCCCATTATTAAAGGCAATATGTTTATTGTACACCAGTATGTGAGTTGCTATGTGGATCCTTAGAAAAAGTAAATATTTGCTTAAAACTTGGTTGATGCAAGGAGTAAGATGAACGTACAAACTGACCCCTCTATCATCTGATTTACAGTATCCGGACTTAGAACTTTGGGTCATATGTATTATTTACTTGTTTCAAAATACTGATCAAAATTTGTGAGCAGTATTTTTACGACCAGAAAGTTTTTTAAGAACTGACCTATTTGCTAATGAGTCAGGGGCATATTATCAAGGGGCTTTATCTCCGCTTTTTTGGCTTTAAAAGCCAAGAAAGCGGAGATAAAATTATCTCCCTATTACCAAGCTGTCGCTAACACCAGTTAGCGACAGCTAATAGGAGATAGTGACCATCTTGGGCCCCGCTTTGCATGTCAGTGATATTTATCACTAATGACATGCAAAGTGGGCGTGCCAAGATGTTAGCGACTGAAAACAGTTGCTAACATCGCTATCTCCTATTACCAACTTTTGGAGATATTCGCGCTAAGCGCGAATATCTCCAAAAGCTAACACCTGCCCAGAGCAGTTCTTAGCCATGTTATCCAATGGGAGGTGGATAACATGGCTAAGAGCATTAGCTCGGTGATGCCTGAATATCGCTGACTTTTCAGCGATATTCATGCATTGCGGCCGTTTTTTATCGCATTTGCGATAAACCTTGCTAATAGCAAGGTTTATCTGCGGTAAAAATCGCCGATGTGCGGCGATAATTTTTGTCTCTAAACAAGTTAGAGACAAAAATTATCTCTATTGGTTGGTAATATACCCCTCAGTTCTTAAAAATCTGAATTGTAGTGGGTCGGAGTCTGACCTACTGTTATTTGGTCTCATTATTGGCCTGGATAGAAACATCACCATTTTACATGATGTTTTTATTAAGTTGCCTCTTTCTTAAACACAGCAGCATTTAACACACATCCCTTTGTGGGCCGGTGCAGGATAATATTCTCCGAACTGAGCCTTGCTTATAGGTCCACTTCGTAGGCACATTATCAAATACCTTGAACATTCTGTACAAGGTCTAAGTTCACTATGCAAAATGTTATTTGTTTTGCCCATTGGGCAACAGAACTATAGTAATAGCATAAACAATAGCAGCCTGACTGAGACTTCGGAATGGCAGCATGAGTAATGTTTATTATATAAACTGCATCCCTTCTTTGTTTAATTAGAGGAGATTTCACTGGCAATGAGAGGTCTCGCCCATGCTGGAATTCCAGCCAAGCTGATTCCTCTTTACCTCTACAAGGGATGTTGCCTAGCTCTCCACCATCAAGACAGGCATCCAGAAGGCACATACCTACAGATAAGCCCTACAGAGATTTGGCAGTTTCACCCTTCCTAGATACACAAGGTTAGGTAGCGCTAGGTAGGAGCACAATATATTGCAATACTTAAATGCAATAGCAAAATGGTTGAACTATATATCTTCTTCAGCAGTCTTGTAATGCTGATCACATTATTCTGTTTCCTTCTATTAATTATCACAGCACATTTATTTTACGAAAGAATCACAATGCTTCAAAAATATTGAAACTGCATATTATGTATTTCTTGTTTATTTCTTTGGAATTTCATTAGTAACCAAACAAAAAGGTTCTAGATCTGTTACCACGATTTTCCTGGGTAGACAGGGTTATCATATTCTGAGGTTGAACATTCCATTTGTTACCTGGTCAGGTCTAAGGCACAGATGGGGCACTGTGAGCTAGCAAGACTATAGGCCAACATATCTGGAGGGTGTGGGTGGAATTGGTATCACGCAATCCTGACGTTTATGCTGTCTAACAAACGCACCAGTTTTTACTGAGAAAGTATCATCTTTACGACACTACCGAAAGCATATTAAAGCAAAAGGTCACAAAAATCATCCCACAACGAGTCATTGCCATTACAGGAATGGTGGCCCTCTAGGGTCAAAGGTACACCATGTCTTTCGTAGCTTTTAAATAAAGCAATCTTTTTTTTAATGCAGCTCATTTTCCTTCAAGGAAAACAGTCTGTGTTTAAAAAAAAAACAATAATACTTTTTTTAAGAATAGGCAGTGGACAACCTCTTACTCATCAACAATGTTTTTTGACCATTCACAAAGGAGGAAGAGTTCTTTGAGGAATCATTCAAGTTTGCAAATGGGTTTCCACTACCTTTCCGTGGTGAGTAAAATAATAATATTTTGTGACCTTTTTTCAGTAGCAAAAGATTAATACATGGAATTGATACTAGGAAGACACACCATAAACAAGCCACTATAAACTATTGATTCGGTATCATTTCATAAACTCATTTAGGACCCTGTTACTGAATCACTAAATGGGTTTAGTACATTCCCAAAACACATTTACTAGTGCAAATTCCATTATTTACGGAATCACAGGGTTTGCCACCAGCAAATCAGCTCATGTCTCTGGCCCATATTTCTTTACAGAACAATCTTCCATTATAAAGGACTATGCTGTTCGCTGGCTTTGCATTTTGTAGTTGATGCGATTGGATTATCCTAAACACAGGTGGACAGGAGCGGAGTGGGTATTTATTGCTAGCTATGTGAAATCATAATTAATCTGGCTTAATCAAAGTGTATGTTTTTTTCTGCAATAGGTATTATTGTGGTGCATGCCTCAGATGAAACTGAAGGTAATGCTCAGGTACAAACATATCAGACTCACCACAGATAATCAGTTTCCCTAGCAATATCATCCTAATGATGTCATAACTAAAATTGAAAGTGTATCCAGAGGCTTAGATTCCTATAATAGAATGTGAGGTGGCTAATCAATTCACCCCTTTAAATTAATCTGTTTTTAAACGTATCCCTCGCATGTTGTATTGATCCCCTGTGTTGATATTCTTTTATGTTTTTAACATTGATCCAATCGAATGCCAAATCAGGAAAAATGACATTTGGTTGTGAAAATGTATTCCAATAAATTCTCTGAAACTAGAGACTGGTATAAGATATGCATATAATATTATAAAAAAAACTGTATTGCTAACATGGTATAGATGCAGGGCTACCTCAATAGGTTGTCTACTCAGTTATCTACCAAACCATGAATATATTTGATGAATAACTGGGTAAACGGTTAAGGAATTTAAATATTTGAGGACTACTGTACTAGCAGAAGAATATATGTGTATAATGTTGTTTGAAGAAATCATTAAAATGAATGATGATATAATTACATTTGGTAAAATGGCTGCTATATTAAATTCATGACTGAATACAATTCCAGGAAATCAGCCCTGTGTATAACCAAATTTAAAGAAAAACATGTGAATCGCAGTTACCTGGGATGTATGTCACTACAACGCACACTTTTACAGCGCATACCTTTACAACACATTTTTTACATCCATTACAACGCATTCCATTACAACGCATGCCATTACAACAAAAATTAAAAAACTACATTTACAACACATTCCATTACAACGCATTATACCTTTACAACGCATACCATTACAACGCATAACATTACATTGCATGTTTGGTAAGTATTGGATAGTCTAGGGGTAAAATTTACTATTCTAACTCCAGATTCTACTAATGTTATTGCACCTAATTCCTCTTTTGCTCTTAGTGCTTTACTAGGTGGCTGTGTGCCTAACACTAGTGCTTATTTGTTTAGTGGATACTGGCAATTCTTCCACCTGCCTTGATATCCAACCTGTCGACTTTTTTTTTAGGCATGACAGCCAACAGACTGAATCAAATTGTATTACTACTTCTAGTCATGTCACAAATTTATCCAACGTATTTATTTTTTCACATTCAACTCTTTATCTTTCTCCTGAAGAAGAGCAATGCAACAATTTGACTACAACAACATAAACCTCTAGATGGATGCACACTCAATCTTGCCTGAGAAACAACACCAAACAAAATGTCAACAGTGATAACTATACTCCTGTACCATCCTCTAAATGTTTATCTTAACCATCATTCCATTATATACCTCATAAGATTTCGTCTAAATGGCTTGCAATCCATGCCATTTTTCATGAAAGGTCACTGCTGCTACTCCCATCTCAATGAAAGTCACAGCAAAACTAATGTCATTCCTCGTGTCATACAACTTTTTGTTGTACACCTTTACTGGCCTCTAAACTACAATTGCTTTCTCTTCCAACAATGTGATGTTCTCTGGAACGTGGCGAGTAAGTCTTCCGTGATGCACAGCATTTCATTGCCCTAATGGTCACATATCTTGCAGCACTAGTGTATTTTGCAGGTCCACATATAGGACCAACCCACGGAAACTCAACCACTACACATGAGTTAGAGCATCAGCCTCCACCTTACACAAGCCTTTAATAAAGCACCCAATTGTAAGCTTTTCAGCACTAACACACTTGCTTGTTATTGACAAACTTCTTGTTAATCACCCTTATCACTACCTCATTCTCCTCAACAAATTTCATGTTTCTGTTACTTATATCCGTCCTACATAGTCTCAATGCTAGTAGTGTTGGTACAACTTCAGGAAAACAATATTAGGTTTCTTCTCAATTCCATCTGTGAGTGAGCACTCCGCAGATTAGTGATCTTTCTGTTAAACCCCCTAGATCCCAATGTGCCAGAACAAATCCCTGCCATTGATGTGACTGGTTGATTTTGTAATCTCATCATCTTAATCAATCACAATCAGGCGTTTGTTAAGCGCGACTACTCACCTGTACGGGCCTCAAGGCGCTGGGGGGGTGCAGGATCTATTCCATCAAGGAGGGGGTCTGTCGAAGAGACAGGTTTTGAAGTTCCTTGCGAAGATGGGGAGCGATGTTGTCTGTCTGAGGTGGAGCGAAAGGGTGTTCCAGGCTTTGGCCGCGAGGAAGGAGCGGCCCCCCGATCTGGTATTTCTGGAGCAGGGGACCATGGCGTACGAGAGCTGGGCTGATCATAAGGTCCTTAGTGGCGCATGGAATTTGAGTCGGCTGTTTAGGTATGCTGGTCCGATGCCATGGATGGCCTTGTGTGCGTGAGTGAGTATCTTGAAGGTGATTCTCGCCTCAACGGAGGGCCAGTGGAGTGTGCACAGGTGCTGGGAGATGTGGCAGTGAATTGGCAGGTTGAGGACCAGTCTTGCGGCGGCGTTCTGGATGTTCTGCAGCTTGTGGGTGAGGTTTTTATTTATTCCGGCATAGAGTGCTGTTGCGTAGTCTAGTCTGCTGGTGACCAGGGCGTGAGTGACGGTCTTTCTGTGTTCGAGGGGGATCCATTATAACTGTCCAAAAAAAAATCTAACTCAATACCCAAGCATGTTATAACTATAGAGGGTCCTTATTTCTTTTCTAGTGCTACTTTACACCCCAAACTCCTTTGATAACAAGTGTTTTAATCAGTCTCCTGCACTCATTTAACTCTCCTGTTCTTTCAGCCAGTAAAAACACTCCAGGGGTAGTTACACTGACTCTACATCTTCCTCCACTACTTCTCAAAGATTTTCCTGAACATCTCAAAGGGATCACATGCAGCGGAACATCTCATCCTCATACCTATGCCTATAAATATGTGACCTTGAGAATAAATGCCTGGTAACTGTAAATGGTCTGGGTGAGCAGGCAGTAGATGGAATTGGAATTGTGTATGCTTCATTCACATCTCATTGCCCCACACCCACACACAATTGTAGTGTTATAGTGAAAGCTTGAATAATACACAGAAAATGTTCTTCGATCAATGTAGTCAATACCTGAGTTTGTCCCTGGCCAATAATGTGGTGTATTAGCCATTCACTTTCTTTGTCACCAAATGAAATGATCAGCTGGGTTGTTGCCAGAACTACAACATGCCCCCATTCTGTCACTTCAGTCCTTTTTCATCACTTTGTCCTGTACAACATCACACTTGACCTTCAGAGACTGCACATTTCTGCCTACTGGACCCAGATAGGCGCCGCTTAGGAAATGTGAAAACCTGTATTCTATACCTATCATTATAAACTGGTTGCCTTTCTATACAAGTACTGTCTTAATCATGGATTGTCGTTTAACTGGTATACTGACCCATGCCTAACATCCCACTATTGTTCCTTTTCCTCTGAATCCATGTAGAATGCCTTATCATTGGACCAGGGGGCAATTCCCCCACCATTCCAAATATCCCTGCCAAAATTTACATGGGGAGCAAAAACATGCCCCATTGTTAAAATGCAAGTAGGCACTTATGTTCATGCCTTTTACCTGTTCTTCCAACCCTCCTGCAGTGGGACACCTTAAAAGAGGCCACAGGGTAGTAGAAGGCCACTGCATTATGAACTGACAAGACCAGTTGATAGGTATCATGAGCTATAACCACAGCTCATTGTTAATCTCAGTCTATAATTTGAAGGGGTCAAGCCTTTTTTATGAATAATAAATGTCTCCCCCAGTGGTACTGCAATACCCATATAGGATAGTTTCCTATTGGATGTCTCTATTGCTGTCTATTTCCTTGATCACTGCATTGTTACTCACTCCAGTACTTCTATTTCACCCAAAGCCTGCTCTGACTTTCTCAGCCTCTGTGCCCAACCCACGTTCAGTCCAGTCCACTATTCACATTATTTCTCTTTCTATGTATTCTCCTTTATTCCCCTTTCCTAACTGCCTCTCATCCTCTGTTTCTGTCTTCCCCATCTTTACTCCCCCTGTCTGTTTGCCGTTTTGCAAAAATGTGTCTTATAAATCCCACCAAGCTCTTTTGAATTGTTAAAATCTAAAGCCATTGCTCTGACCTACTTTCCATCTTCTAGACATTACCTCGCTCAAACACTTACTCTCATCACCTATCTTTGCTTTATCCCAGGAGTCACTCTTACTCTTACTTTCTGAGACTTTCCTCAGCTTTCCTGCCACCCAAAACCACCTCTGCATGTGGTCTCTGGCCTTCCTACTGTAATCTGCACTGCCCCCTGATAACTGTCTATTATTCCTCACTGATACCAGTGGACTGCAACCCACCATATTCCCCTCGACCCTGTCCCACTGCTCTTCACATAGTCCTCTTCTATTTTCTGGACACTGTGATACCACTATCATGGAAGCCACCATCCTTTCATGAGGAGCTGCTCCACTGCATTGTAGTTCAACTTCTTCAATACTATCTCCCTCAGATGATTCTAAATCTACCTCCTCAGTCTCATCTTCCACTATAGCCCTGCAGGCACTTGGAGGTGCACTAGTTGCTTTTGTCATGGTGGGACAATGGACCCATTAGCTAGGTCCATTAATTTTCACATTTTAACTCCCCTATGTCTTCTTGTCCTGACTACCTAACCTTGCCACTATACCCCATGACTCTACCTGATGCTAATCTCCAGCAGGGCTTGTCTTGACACTTCCAGGTTTTTTGAGGCACTGGGCCCTTCATCCTTCTTTGCCCCCTCTGTTACTCTCCCAGCAGCTGCCCCGTGATGCATCTCTTCTCACCTTAGTCAATCTACATGGTCCTGGAATCCTAAATATGAAAAGGATGTATTCTCCTCTAGGGATGCCTGCATGGTACACCATGACTATCAACTGTCCCACTTTTTGGTGCTCTGTGGCCTGTTGACCAACTGTTGCCCCTCCTGATTCTGTTGAGGTGCTCTGTTTCCCTTTCATCTTTGTAGGTTTAGGTCACCCACTCCAGAGGCTCTCTCCTTCTGCACTGTCTCCTTTGATGCCTCTGTGTCTTTTCCTGCAGTACATCATCCCTTTGCTTTTAGGCCTGCCTTCCTCCCTAGTCTCTAGGGAAAACAATCATCGCTGGGGAAAGGCCACTTACCTCTGACCTCAAGTGTCTAAATATTGGCAGTGGTGCCATGAGTGTCTTTTCATCATCCCCTGGTCATAGCTCTGCTGCTTACAATATGGAACAAAAGGCCTCAGTTTCAGGTCTGAAGAGAGCTGATATTGCCACTTTCCTATATTCCTGTACATAGGGATTAAATGATCTGTCTCCATGCATGGGGATTATAGGGTCAAAATGGCAGCCTTACCTTCACCTCATCCAGCATTGCAGCCAGCCTTACCAAAAGACCTGGGAAGATGGATTCATTTGCTCTCCCAGTCTCCCTTCTGAGTGGTGCCAATTTCTTGACTGCACTTCTCTAAGAAGTATCCATGCACAGACTGGATATCAAAACTCCTGTTGTCATGCACTGAGGTTCAATAGCTAATTGTAGGGCACACAGAACATAATCTTGAATGTGCAGCACCATAATTTTGGCTCCACACATTTGTGTGTCAACTTTGTTATATATAGGTGTATGTAATACCATACATTTGTGTGCTTTAATAGCATTGAAGTAAAGTGGTGCACTTGACTAAAATACTGAAGGAGTATATGTGCATTTGTGTTGTTGGAGTAATTTTGTTAACTTTATATACTCATGTATTCATTTGAATAGTATCATGGAATTATTTTATAACTGTGTATGTATCCATAACTATGCATTTAAATGTGTTATGAAGTGTTTTACTATGTTAACTTGACCAAAGGCCTTAAGCATTTGGACTCTAATGTTTAACCTTCAATGTGAAGGTTTGCTTGGCTTGCAATGCTTTCTTCATTTTAGGTGCGTTCATATGATCTCATAGTTAGGGAAAAGCTCTTGGTGTATGAGAGATAGTGAAGCTCAGGAGAAGAACATTTGGCATAAATGGGAGGCGCTAACGTATAAAGGGAGGACCCAAATTCATGTTATATCTAGAGACAGGAAGATTCCAAAGATGTTCGGACCAGGAGAAGGGAGTATCGAATATGGTTGCCAAGTTCTATTTCAAAAAGGTGGAAAACTACTGGGACATATATTGTAGGATTCTCAAATGTTCTGTGAAGTTTTAATTGGTCACGCTTTAGCTTTAGCCAGTTTCTTTTAAGACTTAGAGGGGTACAAGAAATTCTACAGAAGTCTTCACAATGTTGACACCTTCCTGCTTTACTAGCTCAAGTTAGGGTTTCCCCAATTAATGCTACTTAGTTTACGCTTAGTTAGGTAATTTAGATTTAACTCATGTATAGGCAAGAGGACTGGCAATCACATACTGATCACCAGATGTTGTTCCTTATTTTCTGCATTGCTATTACTGAATTCCTTCTATGCTTCATACTATTAAGATTATTTTGAGTGCCAGCAGTGATTTTGTATTTTTACAACATATTCTTGAGGACTGCATACATCAGTTTGGCTTTGAATTTGTAATGAACCTTCATTTAATCCCATTTATCACCAGTCTGGTCCTCACTGTGTAGCCAAATGAGCTACTCTGTAAATTGAACAATTTGTATAATGTTAACTCCTCTTTATTTTCCAGGCATCTAAAAAGGACTATCACAGGGAAATTTGGATATTCGGCTCAGTGCTCTGGCAAGGGTCAAGTAGAAATGTCTGAGTGCGAGTTGGAGGGGTTTTACATTTTCAGCTTGAAATAATGAAGCAGTCTTAGTAGATGCAAGATTAGAACTATTTCTTTCACATTAAAAAACACATCCAAAATGAGCAGCTTTATGCATTTTTCTCACCATTGCATGTCTTATTCCATCCCTGCAGGGAGTTATTTACTCACTCTGCAACAAAGAATGCTATACATAAAATAAAATTACAATGTATTTCAGGAACCACTAAAATGTTAACAAAGAGGATGATATAGCATGCATGTGTTTCTTTTTTCATATCTGCACCGAAAATAACATCCTGATAATGCGTAAACTATTAGGAGCATTATACTGCATGTTGCCTTCACGTGCGGTACGTGTTCATAATGAGGAAAGCTGTGCAGTAATGTTGAACAACATCCATTTTCCACTGTTGTTTCCCTGCCCTTTGTAAATGACACATTGAATGTTTGAACTCTTCTTTGTGAACATAAAGACATCACTTAAATAAAGTAGTGGGACTTCTGCTAGAACCTCTGTTCATAGGGCAGATGAATCATGCTTCTGATATAGATGTGTTGGGCATTGCATAGAATGAAACAAATCCTGGACTATCGCTTTAAATATGTATATATGCATTTATTTGTGTATTTATCTAAAAAAAGAAGCACAGAACTCTGGGTAGTTCTCAAGTTTAGGTGCAAAGCAGCTCCAGTACAGAGCACTCCCAACACCAGTGACACTCTAAATATGCTCACCTCAAATGTCTTCCTATCATTCAAAATCTTTATGCATAGGGTTAGCACAGTGCTATCCATGTCGAGATGTAACATGAACAAAGCCTTTTACCGCTCGAGGCACAGTAGCTTGGATGGTATTTTACCAATCCAAAGTTGTAATACTGTGCCTGGAGTGGTAAAATGCTTTGGTCATTTTACAGCTCGACATGGATAGTACTGTGCTAGTCCTATGATTAAATACTTTGCCCCTTTCTATGTCAGCATGGATGGTACTGTGCTAATCCTATCCTAAAAGACTTTGATAGAAAAGCAGAAATTTGAGTTGAACAAATTTAGAGTATCGCTGGTGTTGTTTTCACCGAAACTTGAGAACTCCTCTGAGTTCTCCGCTTCTTTTTTTGCATAATTTATGTGTCACTCTATGCCTGAAAGGGTATTATTTTGACTTATATTTATTTATCTATATATGTGTTATATACTTATGGGGTTACTACAAAGCATACAAATACATTATGTGGTTTCTAACATTGTTCAGTTGATTACAACACCCATGAGTTCTGAAATTAAAAGCTCTCCACCAATATGCAATTGCTGGTCTTTTTTTAAGCTTTCAGTTGTCTTGGGGTTGCCTCAGATCTGCATTAGATTTCATACAGTCATTGTGTCTTTAAATCACCAGTAGCTAACCTCTACTAGTAGTTGATCAGCAATACTCTACACTACTATGAGTTCATTAACAATGCTCTATGCCAGTAGTTTTTAGTCTTTTGACTTTGTGGACCACCCCATAATCATTACTGTGAACCAGGGACTCCCCCTTAATAATTATTGGAATGCAGAGCCCCCAACTGAGTAATTACTGAAAGCTGAGTTAAACCTCAAAACAATACTGTAAAATATTGAAACAAGAATTCATAAAACAAATACACAATGGTTTAAATATTTAATTTAATTCACAAACACATTTAAAAAAAATAAAAATGGTAATTTTAGTGATATGGCTGGAGGCTTTCTAAATTCAATTGGGGCCACCCATCATTCATGCTATATTTTGTTGTTGAACTTGCAGTGCTTCCACATATCAACCTGAAGTTAGCGACTTTTAAATTGCTTCATATTTACAGAATGTTTTTGCCTATTTACAGACATTTTATTACTCTGTTACTATTATTCAATTTTCTAAGCAGTTGTGTTTCCCATGATTAGGTGTCACTGACCCCCTGGAGCCTCCTGACCACAGGTTAAGAATGTGCTGCTCTACACACCTTCTTTATGCTAGCTTAATCATCAAAAACTCTCAGGTTTATATATATATATAAATATATTAAAGGATGCATATCTAGAGGTGAGAGGCATATTTGAGGAAGAATTTTAAAAACGCCTAGGTAATCATGGGCAAAACAGGTTCAGAACATTTTGAATCCAAGCAACAAAATACATGAGCAATATGTCAATAACAGAAAAAGGATAAACAATGATGAAGCTGTCAGAAAATCCATGTTTTTACCATGTTCTCTCAAAGTACTTGTGTGCACACCTTGATTTTGACACCGGATGTAGCTGTAGTCTGCTGAACTGGGTGAACAATAGGTGCCTTCTTCAAAAGGACATTCCTTGTTTTCCGATGTGCCTTCCCAAGGTGCGTTACCTGTCTCTCTGGAAAGACTACTTATTGTTTGTGTGCACGGCCCGTTGACACATTCAATAGGAAAGTGCTATCTAACCTGTGTCTTAGCATGTACAAGATGTAGGCTAAAATGGTAATTTATGGGGGCATTCATATTACTATTACCCTTATTCCAGTTTTGGAATTCAAAATATATTCTGTTTGAACTCGGAGAAGTGATTCAAAAAGCCATGAGCACTATATCTGTGCAGAGACATCCCTCACACATTTGTGGCATATGCCTGCCAGGTGTTACTTCAAAGGTATATATATGAGTGGGAAATGCCCTGAGGGCCTAGAGGGGTATGCATCTGAAATGAACTCTGCAGAACCTTTGCTACACTGTAGTCGATCCTCCATATTCAGTAGATTCAGCCAATAAAGAAGCCATACACCAACTGGTAATTTAGAGGGGGAAATGTCCTTTGGAGTCTAGTAGGTTAAACTGAGAGGTTCAGGGGTGGAGCTGGGGAGATGGCTAGAGCTCCAAACTGTGCAACAGGGATACAACACAGCTGAATTTTGGGTGCATGGAATTAAAGGGAGGTTTCCTTGAAACTAATCATATTGTCATGGTGGGACCTGCAATACTTTGCTCTAAAACTGGGAGCAAGAAGCTTAGGGATTTTGTGAGGAGTAACAATGACCATATCACAAAAGAATTACTGCCTTACTCTTGGAGGCACCCTGGCTGATCCATTATAAAAAGAGAATCAGCCTATAACTGAAGAAGATTAAACTAAACTTACCTGCCTGTTGATTGGAAGAAACCGTGTATGCCTGAGTAGTGGAAAGTGGTATCCTCATTTCTATCCTCGACATCTGCTCCACAAAATTGCTCCAAGACATGTAGCACTAGTCAGCTACTGAACCAAAGTTATAACAGAAGAAAAGAAACTTCCCTTCCATTGAGGACTGTGAGAGTTGAAATTCTTTATTGCATGATTTATAACAATATTTGCAATTGAGATAAGAATACAGAAGAAAGCAGCTTTACAAAGCACATAAAAAACTCATTTCATTACAATGAGGTTAGTTTAAAAGCTTAAAAAAATTAACAATGTGTTTATACTTTTATGTTGGTACTGTGTACTACAAGTAAAAATTGAAAAATCTCTTTAAGCAAACCTAGATTAAAAATTGAAAGCCAGGGGTTTCGATTTTAACAAACATTAATTTATACTTTTTCTATGTACTATACCCTAAAAGTTCACAACAAATGTGACAAGAAGACTGCTTAACAGATAAGGATTACGATTCTGGGGTTGAATTTTGGATTTTGTCATTTCTAGTCAATTCATGTACTAGCAGGAGGATTTAGCGTGTTTTTTGCTATTTTCATGAAACATACCAATCTGCAAGCTAATTGAATGTCTCCTCCTGCAAAGCAGGCTTTTAATGCTTGTTGTCGAGTTCACAGGCGTCTTTGGTTCCAGGGTTGTTTTAGTAATTGCATTTGCTCTTTCTCTAGACCTTTGCAGCTGCACAGTAAATGCAAAACATCCACTTTTTGGTCACCGCAAAGTCTACAGTTTGTTGTTTTTCCAAGCATGTCCATGGGGGGAGATGTTCTTTTGCTGGCATAACTCCCATCCTCAACTTCAGGAAAGATTCCTTCACAGCCCGTGAAAACCCTGTTCCCTGGTATGCTTGTGGTAGAGACCTGGTATAGCTCTGGATGACAAACCACCCATGGGTCCTCCTGGTAAGTGTGTTTTTTCTTCTTCCAGGGATAGTGTCTTCACTGTTTTGTTTACGAGGGTAAACATCCTTTACAACGCGGTGTTTACACCGCGCATCCTTTACTACGCACTCATTACAATGCAAGTTGTTACTACGACTTGCGCTGGAGGGCACTCTTGTTAAAGGAATAGTTTGATTTTCTATTCCAACACCTTCCCTACTGTTACGTGGGCTGGAGTTGGAATAGAAAATTAAACTAATCCACATTCCAGCACCCTCCAATGCAAGTCGTTGTAACGACTTGCATTGTAATGGCTGCGTCGTAAAGTACCGCGATCATTTTGATCGCGTTGTACTGACATACATCCGTTTACGAGCTGCTTGAAACATTTGTGAGTCCCATTCGCTTCTCAGAGTTCTTGTAGTGCGAGAGAGCTTATTGCTGCCTGGAGATAGACCATTGCTGTCCAGTCTTTATTCCTTTCCAGCTCTTTCTATAGATATGAGTTCAATGTACCTGTCTCAGCTCCCTTTTTTTGTGCCAACATTTGGCGTAGGCACCCTTGCATGCTATTTGTTGTTTGTGGAGGCCGAACTCAAGTCTTAGTTGGGCTGGCGAAGTGTACTGTGGGAGGTTGAATAATATTCGCATTACTTTGGACGCCACTTTATCTAAGGTGGTCTCGTCTCTCCCTCCCATACATTCACTGCCATAAGTTACCGACGGTAATAATCTTGCTCGTAATACTTTTAGCAAAGGGATTAGGTTTGGGCCCGTTATTTTATGCTTGATGCTCTTTAATGCCAGAGATATCCCTCTGTTTCTGATCACCGTTTTTTGTGGCCCAAATGTTCCTTTCCTGTCGAACATTATACCCAAGTATTTATATTCTTTGACTACCTCCATCCTCTGGTCCAGTAGAGACCACTGAGGATGTTGTTTTTTGCATTTTTGATTCAATATCATCACTTTTGATTTTTCTAGGTTTATACTTAGCCTGTTCCTTTCGGAAAAGTTGCTTGTAGTGTTGGAGGTCTACTGAGGTTCGGCTAATCAGTATTAAATCATCCGTGTGCAGAAGATTAGACAGTGTAAGGCCCCCTAGATTTGGGGCATGATGGTTACAGTTATCAAGCTCAGCTGAGAGGTCTGACATGAAGAGGTTGACCAGGGTCAGGGCAAGGACACATCCCTGCTTCAGCCCCTTTGTAGTTGGTATTTCCCTTGATAAAGAATGCCTGTCCCCAGCTTTATTTGAATCCATGTCTCTGAATGGAGTAAAATTAATGGATTAAAATTTTTTGGGTCTATTTCCCAGCCTGATAATTTAGCCCAGAGTTTCACTCTGTCTATACTATCTAATATGGATGAGTAATCAATAAAACAGACAAATAGTGTTTTTTTAAGTTGTATGGTGGCATCTATTAAAAGAGAGAGATCAAGAATATTTGTTGTTGTCCCGGGGCATTTTTGAAAGCCTGTCTGGTTAATGGGGATTAAACTTTTCATTGATGCCCATTCGAAGAGTTCTTCCAATAGAAGTCCTGCAACATATTTGGCATCTATATCTATTAGAGCAATGAGCCTGTAATTCTTTGCCTGGCACCTATTGCCTTTTTTGTAAATCGGGGCAATGATTGATCCCTTCCAAGAGTTGGGGATTCGTTCTGCCACCCAGATATTTTTGAAGAGAGGGTGCAGTTGCTCTGCCCAATAATTTGGGTCCTGCTTGTAAAGAATTGGGGGTATTCTGTTTGGCCCAGGGGCCCCCTCTTTCCTTGCTTTCGTGATTCTTATCTTGAGGACGGTGTGCTATTGTGAAACTTTCCTTTTTTGGCTGTAGGGTGCGGAACAACATGATAAAGAGCAAATCATTGCATGACTCAAAACATTTCAGTAGAGCACTTGGTGGTTGGTAATTTTACTTGTGTCCGAGACTCAAGGGTGCCCAAAGCAGTAGGAGCAGAGAATGATATAGCATGCAGGACTTCCAGAGGACAAGGTAAAACTACACATTGTTTTGCAGACATAGAATGACATTTTAGGGGCTCTCCTGCGACTGAAAAAAGTCAATGAGCCAGTTTTGATGATTTTAAGAATTTTCATCATGGTAGCAACCAGAACATTTGCAAAAGGTTTACACTTATAAAAAGTGTAATTCCTAAAAGACTGAGACAGCCTGGCAATTCAATTTATAAAAAACACAAAGTTGCCATCTTCATCTCAGAGGGTTCTTCTCCACCCCCCTTTGAGCATTTACCTGTATGTTGGCAGCTAAAGAGGTATAGCTCAACAAATACCTCTGTCCTTCCAAAATGATTTCCAGAAACAGCCTCTTCACTGGTGGTGCTGAAGATTTGTAACATTTAGACAAACATATGGGCTTGAAGGAATAAACATTTATTGGGATAAACCATCAACTTCTATATGGTTGCTTTCACTTGTACACATCTTGCAATTAGCTTTCACATTTTTGGTTAGTTGGGAGTTGGTTTATTTAAAGTGATAAATAGGGACCTACCACTTGTAATAAGATCACAAACACTATAAAAGGTTTGGTCAAGGTATTAATAATTGATTCCCTTGCTCAACCCTCGGTAGCTTGCTGCAACAGGTGTGTAAAGCATTTACAAAAACTAATACATTAAATAAGTAAGGCACCGCTCACAAAAAAAATCCAATAACAATTTATAAACATATGTTATATTTTTTAGGAACAAATAGACACCAAGATTACAGAAATCCAATGTAGGAAACTGGAGATATGAGTTTTTAAAGAACAAACACATTCTAGTGCTTAAAAACAATAAGTGCCAACGAGGGACATGTGGTTACGCTTGACTGATACAACATAAACGTTTTCAGCTGACTGCAATGGAGTGCAGATCAGATACACTAACCAGGGGGCCTCAGTCAAAATGTTACCTTTGCACTTAGAAATTCTGTTAGAGATTTTTCTCTCAAAGTTGAGCAAGGCAATTCATCAGGGTGGATTTGCTTCGACGTTGTAGGCTTGGTCCAGCGCAGGTCCTCGATCAACACCTGGAAGTCTTGAGCTCCGGAGCTTTCAGCTAGACAACCTTGAAATCCAGGTTGGGTCAGGGTTCAATGTCGGAAGCTAGACTCTTAATGATAGGTCGGCCACATTACTGAGCTTTTTGACAAAGTTGCTGCAAACTTCTCCAAATGTCTGTAACTTCTTCCAGAAGTTCCTCTTGTGGGTTCAAAGTGTAAAAACACAGCTCCAAGTGTCCAGAAGCTCTGAGATGGTGCTTGAGATGCTGGGACAACATTTCCAAAAATGCATCTGGCCAAATCCCTAAATGTCCATTGGACATACTACATATGAGTTCTTCTTCGTGAAGATTATGCAGGTGAAGCTTTGCTTAGTTGTTGCTTTCAGGGAATCCACTCCTTAATCCTCCTGAAGCCAGGCAACATCCTTGGGGCTGTAATCCCTGATTGTGCAGCAGCTTTCCTTCAGAGTGTAATTCTTGGGGTGTAGATCAGGGTTCCAGCAGGGCAGTCCTTCTTTTCCTTGTTGTTTCAGGCAAGGATCTGAGTTGATAGTGGTTCTCCCATACCTACTCGTAATTCCTGGGCACCACGCAGTGGGCACCCATGAACAATGGTATGCAGGGTGACACTCAGATGTATGACCACTTTCTCCATAGTGTGACATATTCTTGACCCACACAGCACTGTTCTTCCAAAATCCAAAAGGGAGAAATTTTCTCCTGGAGGGTTAGATCTGGCTAAGCCATCCCACTGGAATGACCGCAATCCCCTAATGGTCCGCTTCAAGTCCCTCTGCTAATCTAAATACTGTGGATTCTGGCTGGCTGGGGAGTGCAGTGTGTTAGGGGTGAGCCTGTGCTGCCCTAACCTATCATTCTCTCTTTGAAGACCAGTTTTGATACTCCACCACCATCATGCCTTCTGCACTGAAGCTTTCAGTATTCCTCCTGTAGGAAATCCTTTGTTTGTCTCTAGTCAGGCCACGTCACACCTTAGACAGCTTGGCTCTGCCTGGCGAAGGCTAGTCAATCAGGAGAGGGCTGCTGGAAGTCTATATATTTGCTTGCAGAAAAGAAAGTTCTATATCTTCTTTTCTGTGATAGTTATAATATATGTTGCACTTTTGGGGATTTATTCTATCATGTTGATACTTTGAAGTTTATTTTTAGCTCCTTTCTTTCAGTAGTTAGACTTTAATAAGGTATTGCCATGATAGCCTAAAGAGCCATTGTGCAACAATTGAGAAGAACTAAATTGGCTTTATTTCCCCTCAAAAGGGCATATAATCTTTTGTCTTTTATATTGTCTCTGTTTATACTTTATACTTACAACGCACTCTATCCTTGGAGCACCTAGGAGAGACCTTAGGGATGAATTATATGTAAACATAAGGCAGTTGGAGACTTTGGATGTACATTTAATTTCACATTCGAATTTGCATATGTTTTTAATATAAAGGCAGCCTGAAAAGCTGGGCTGCCTTAACGATTGACATCAGGCAACACAGTAGTGCACACTTAAGTACATTAAGTCTACTGGGCCTCCAAACTTAAATCTGCATGCCCTATTAAATAGTAGGGACTACAGCCAGTAACCCTAGTGCTGAACACATAGCATCTTTCAGAGTGTCAAGGCTTTCTGACACTTTAGAGTCCATTTGACTTTTTCTTGTTTTGCTTTTTAGAAGTGAGTTCTATCAAGGGAGCCATAATGGTCCCAAGTTATGAACAAATCTTCTATGATACCCAGTCAGACCAAGGAATGCCCTGACCTGTGTCTGGGTTATCGGAGCTTCTCCATCCAAAATGGTTTGAATTATGGGATGGAGAGGTTCTACGTGGACTCCACCTAAAAGGTGACCCAGGTACACCACTTAACTCACCCTATTTGGCACATGCTGACATTGATAGTCAGGACTACCCTTTGCAAGGCCTGACATACTTCATTCAGGTGGATCACATGATCCTCACAGGTGGAACTGTACACAGCTATATCATTCCGATAAGCTGCACTGAACTGTTCCAACACAGATTTGATCCTGTTCACCAAGGTTTGGAACTTGGCAGGGGCATACTTTGATTGGTAAGGTCCCTCTGGGTTGGAAAATGCAGACCTCTCATTTGCTCCTTCACTGGGTGCAATCTGCCAACAACCTGAGGTTAAATCAAATATACTCATGTACATAGCAGCCCTTAACCTGTCAATGAGCTTATCAGCTCTGTGTATAAGGTGAGCACCATTCTTCGTCACTGAATGTAGTCCTCTGTAGTCTGCACAGAACCTTAACTCCTTCTTTCCCTCCTTGGGATTATTTTTCTGCACTAGCACCATTGAGCTGGCCCATGGAATACCAGAAGGCTCAATTATCCCAATCTCAGCATCTTAAGCTACTTCAGTTTTGATGATGTACAGCTTATTTTTGAAAGGTAGGTTGTCACCAGTGTCCACATCATGTATGCACCAATCAGTGTAACCTGGAGTCAAAGAGAACAGATCAGGAAACTGCTCTAGCAAACTGCTCCAGCACCTGCCTGCAGTTTCTGTGCTGCTGGTCTGCCAAATTGAGAGAGAGTACAACTCCTTCCACTGACCCATCTTGCACATTGGTAAAGAGGAGATCTGGCAATGGCTCAGTCTCCTCCTTCATCTGTGACCATGAACCTGATCATGTCTGCCCTGTCTTGGTTGGGTTTCAACCTCTTGACATACAAGGCCTATGGGAGTTCCTGGGAGTGTTAAGATGTACCAGGTAGGTAGCCTCCCCCTTCTTCTCAAGGAATGGATAGGGCCCAGTGCACTTGTCCTGGCGGGCCCTAGAAATGGAATGAAATGAAAGGTTTTATAAAGCATGTGTTTCCCAAGGCGTCTTAGTGCTAGCTATCATTGATCTATGCAAAAGGTGAATGATGAATGAACTATGGTTTTGGCGCAAATAGCCATGTTTTTAAGGATTTCCTGAATATTTGCCTGTTGGTTTGATTTCTAAGACTGATGGGCAGGGTGTCCATAGTTTGGGGGCCAAATGGAAAATACTTCTGTCACCGCATTTTATAGTCCTTACCAAGGGAACCATGAGTAGAGAGGCTGATGATGACCTGAGGTTTCGTTGTGAATTGTGGCTTCTAATATGCTTACTAAGATAGGCAGACCACGCCCCGTTCAATGTCTTATGCACAATGCACTTCGACTTGAATTGGATCCTTTTCTAGATTCGGAGCCAGTGCAGGCCTTGAATGCTTTGGGTTATAGGACTGAATTTGGGAATCTTAAGCAGCAGTCATGCAGCTGCATTTTGTAGTGTAGCTTGCATATGGTTCTCTTTTTTGCTCGTAGGTAGAGAGCATTACAATAATCAATTTTTGATAGCACCAGAGCAACAATAACTGTTTTCCTAATATCCATAGGATTAAAAGGTCGAATTTTTCATTGAGTCTTCAGCATGAAGAAGGATGATGAAATTATGCTGGTGACCTGGTCAGATAGTGATAGGTGGTCATCTATCATGACGCAACGGTTTTTCACCTTTTTTTTGGCAGCGGGCAGGACCCTGATGCTTCGGGCCACCAGGAGGAGTTCCAGAAGGAGATATCCCTACCAAGCAGTACCACTTTGGTTTTGTCGGTATTCAGTTTTAAGCAGTTATCTCGCATCCACCTAATAATCTGAACCATACAATTAATAAATTTAGTTGCCACGTCCCCTGGCTTTGAAGATAAAGACACCACTATTTGCGTGTCATCAGCATAAGTGGCGGAAGTGAAGCCATGAGAGCGTATGAGTTTGGCCAATGGAGTGACATAGACATTAAACAATGTTGGAGATAGTGACGATCCCTCGGGCACCCCGCACGGCAGGGCATAGGGGTGAGATTTATATTCTCCCATCACTATAGTTTGTTCTCTGTCAGTTAGGTAGGGTCTGAGAATATTGGAATCTTCACCGGTGATGCCTATTTTGGAGAGGCAATGAATGAGGATTTGGTGATTGACCATGTCGAACGCAGCTAAGAGGTCCAGCAAAATCAATATAGCTTTCCCTCCCCGTCAAGTTAGGCACGTATCTCCTTGGTGGCAACGATCATTGGATCCATTGGATCGTGGGACGGTTTCTTCAAAATAGGCCTGATGGGGGATTTTTTCCATATAGTAGGGAAATGTCCAGTGTCCAATATGTTGTTAAGCAGGGGTGCTAAATAGTCTGCAATAATGTTGGGGGTCGTGTGAAGGACCATATAAGGACAGGGGTGAAGTTGGTATCCCAATTTCATTGACATTATGAGCCTCTCTACTCTTTTGGGAGTTAAGGGATTACATTTTTGTAGGTGGCCCTGCAAGGTCACCTCGCCTTTGTTAAGCCCATTCAGATTATCTCCGGCCTTGCCGCTGGAGAACTCATTGCATACCTTTTTCACTTTGTCATGAAAGTACTCTGCTAATTTGTCACAGAACTGCGTATTAGGGCTGAACTGTTTGCTTTTGCCAAATTTGGATAAAGCAGAGACTGTTTTAAAAGTTCTCTGGCTGAGTTATTTGCAGCACTGATTTTCTAGGTGAAAAAACTGGATTTTGCCGAGATTATTGACTCTTTATAATTAACTTTCGGCTCTTTTTAGTGTTTTTTTTCTTGTTCAGAGTATTCTATCCTCCATGCTCATTCTTTAGCGCTGCTTTTTTTCTTTAGTTCTTTTAACTTAGATGTGTACCATGGGGCTGATGGTTGTTTTCTGCAGATGTGTGAATGCATCTCTGGGGCTAGCTTCTTAGCTGCTGAGTCAACTCAGCCGTCAAAGGTTAAGGGCTGCGGAATAAGGGTCAGTATTTAGACTTGGGCTGTGGGAGCGTAAGTTGAATTCCAGATCTGGAGTGTTTATTTTTTGCCAGGGGCATGTTATGCCCATCCTATTATTGTTTGATTCATTGAGGGGCAGTCCAATGAGAGATAGCTCAAAGAAAATAGCACTATGATCAGTCCATGCCATAGGTAATGTTCTGTTGAATTGTATCTGAGCTTAGTGGGTAAAGATCCCATCCAATGTATGTTTACCTGTAGGAGAAGGCTCAGTAACAATTTGATTTAAGTTGAAACTCTTTAGCCTACCAATTAAATTGATGGGTCCCGACTTTCGTTGCACTCTAAAATCCCCCAAAAAGAAGAAATTAGAGTATTCCATGCAGGACTCCATAGCGGTCTGTATGGAGGAAATGAAAGGATTCCTAGGACCTGGTGGGCAATAGATTAGTATCCAGTTAACAGCTGTTGTCTTGTTGCATTTAAATGTAAACAGGAAAGCTTTTTCCTTCAGTTGAGGGACAGCTGCAAATGTGGCCTTAAAATTGGAGCGGTATGCAATAGCAATCCCCCGCCTCGTTGTCCTTCGCTATCGATTTTAAACAGACCATTATCTTGTTGGTATGGCAGTATTCAAGTCCGGCTTGGAACAAATATTAGTCCATGTCTCCATGAGGAACATAATGTCCGGCTTGTATTGATCAAAAAAGTCAGCAGGTTCGTATTTATGTTTAAGAAGTGACCTGGTATTAAGTTGGACACAAGTTAAAGCACGGTCCTTTGACATGCACATGTGTGCAACGGATGGGTTAGTAGCCCTAGCTTTGTTGTTGAGAAGACTAACTGGATTAATACACCTAGCAAACTTGCAGGTAGGGAAATGTTGTACCAAAAAATCTCTCTGTGAATTTATAGGATTACAAATATTTCGCTTACTTGTAGCTCCAATGTTTAGCAAAGTCTCTTTAGAGTATGTCATAGCAGCATTTTGATCAGGGGTTCTAGTGCATGGCGCATTTCGGTCACAGACGGGCTTGCCGTTGGCACGCCTTCGGCTTGCACGTTGCATGCGTCTGCCACACGGTCGTGCCAGCGTGCTCATTTAAGGTAGAGTGGGTGCAGAACAACTAGAGCTTTAACCAAAATGGTGGCCTGCACTGACTTGCGGGACTGTCTACTAGCAGCTGTGGGGGATGAGGACTTCAAGGTAAAGTGCAATTTTTTGTTAAAACGCACAAATTCAATAGTTTTTAAAAATTCCACTGGAGCCTTAACATAGCTCCTTGCATTAAACATTGACAGCGCTTCGCAATCGTGTCAGCGTGCTCATTTATGGTAGAGTGGGAGCAGACAAACTGGATCGTTAACCAAAATGGTAGCCCTCACCGACTTGCTGGACCATCTAGTGGCAGCCATGGGGGATGAGGACTTCAAGGTAAGTGCATTTTTTTTAAATACACAAATTCAAAACAGTTTTTGAAAATTCCCCCGGAGCCTTAACACAGCTCCTTGAGTTAAAAAATGACAGCACCACGTAGACGCGCCAGCGTGCTTATTTATGGGAGAGTGGGAGCAGAACAACTAGAGCGTTAACCAAAATGGCGGCCCGCACAGACTTGCGGGACCGTCTAGTTGCAGCTGTGGGGGATGAGGAGTTCAAGGTAAAGTGCAAATTTTTGTTAAAACACACAAATTCAATACAGTTTTGAAAAATTCCCCTGGAGCCTTAACACAGCTCTTTGCATTAAAAAATGACAGCGCTGCGCGATCACATCAGCGTGCTCATTTATGGTAGAGTAGGAGCAGAACAACCAGAGGGTTAACCAAAATGGCGGCCCGCATTGACTTGCAGGACCGTCTAGTGGCAGCTTTGGGGGATGGGGACTTCAAGGTGAAGTGCAATTTTTTGTTAAAACATACAAATTCAATACAGTTTTTAAAAATTCCCCTGGAGTCTTAACACAGCTCCTTGCATTAAAAAATGACAGCGCTGCGCAGTCGCGTCACCCTGCTCATTTATGGTAGAGTGAGAGCAGAACAACTAGAGCTTTAACCAAAATGGTGGCCGGCACTGACACTCGGGATTGTCCAGTGGCAGCCGTGGGGGGTGAGGACTTCAAGGTAAAGTGCAATTTGTTGCTAAAACACACAAATTCAATACCATTTTTAAAAATTCCCCTGGAGCCTTAACGCAGCTCCTTGCGTTAAAAAATGACAGCGCTGCGCAGTCGCATCAGCGTGCTCATTTATGGTAGAGTGGGAGCAGAACAACTCGAGCGTTAACCAAAATGGCGGCCTGCACTGACATGCGGGACCATCTAGTGGCAACCGTGGGAGGGGGGGGTGAGGTCTTCAAGGTAAAGTGCAGTTTTTAGTTATAACACACAAATTCAATACAGTTTAAAAAAATTCCCCTGGAGCCTTAACACAGCTCCTTTAATTTAAAAAATGACAGAGCTGCGCGTTCGCGTCAGCATGCTGATTTTTGGTACAGTGGGAGCAGAACAACCGTTAAACAAAATGGCAGCCCACATTGACTTGTGGGACCATCTAGTGGCAGCCGTGGGGGTTGAGGACTTAAAGGTAAAGTGCAATTTTTAGTTAAAATACAAGAATTCAATATAGTTTTTAAAATTCCCCTGGAGCCTTAACACAGTTCCTTGCATTAAAAAAATGACCCATGAGAGTCTTATTGAACCTTTGCACCACACCATTAATTTTGGGATGAAATCAATCAATTGGGCAATTATGAGAGGGTCTCAAGGTGTAGGGGTATCTCTAAGTCAGCCAAGGGCCAGGTCTTGAGGCCTTTCCTGAAGATGTGCAGAGAAGGGGAGCATCTGATGTTGATTGGGAGCTCGTTCCAGGTCTTTGCTGCGAAGTAGGAGAAGGCTCTTCCACCCGTTCTTGGTCTGCGGATATGCGGGGTTTCGGTGAGTGTGATGTCGGCAGATAGGAGGTTTCTTTTGGGTACATGGAAGGAGACTCTTTCTTTAAGGTATTGGTGTCCGATGTTGTGGAGGGATTTGTAGGCGTGGGTGAGTAGTCTGAAGGATACTCTCTTCTCGACTGGCAGCCAGTGGAGGTCTTGCAGGTGTTCAATGATGTGTTCACGTCGTGGGATGCAGAGGACGAGTCTGGCTGCATTGTTCTGTATGGTCTGGAGTTTATTGAGCAGGGATTTGTTGATTCCAGCATAGAGGGCATTGCCGTAGTCCAGCCTGCTTGATATGGGGTGGTGAACTCGTAGGTAACACCACAATCTTCCCATATTGCCTTCATATAGCTAGACATTATTTATTTATTTATTTATTTAATGGTTTTGTTAAGCGCGTAGTAACTCGAAAGAGCATCCCAGCGCTGACCTGCTTCTTCCGGGGTTTCTGCCGTCTGGTGTGATTATGTTTGGGGAAAAAGGGAGGTCTTAAGGGTTTTTCTGAACTGGAGATAGTTCGGTTCTGTCCTGAGTCTTCGTGGGAGAAGGTTCCAATATTTAGCAGTGTGGACCGAAAACCGACGGCCGCCAGTCTTGGCTTTTTTGACTCTGGGAGCCGAGATGAAATTTTCTGTACTGGATCGAAGGTCTCTTTTCGTTTTATAGGGATTTAAGATTTCTTTGAGAAGAGGGGGGCCGTTGTTGTTGAGGGTCTTATGGGCCAAGCAGAGAGCCTTAAAGATGACCCTCTCTCTCACTGGGAGCCAGTGGAGGGATTTAAGAGCCGGTTTGGCGGATGATCTTCCTGGTGTTCCTGTGAGTAGGCGGGCGGCGGTATTTTGGACTTTTTGCAGTGTGTTCATGGTGGCTTCAGGAGCTCCCAAGTAGATGGCGTTGCAGTAATCTAGTCTTGCCAGGATTAGACCCTGAATGAGAAGCCTTCTTGCGGTGTCGGGGAGCAAGGGGAAGATCTTCCTGCAGGCTCTAAGTAACCCGAAACAAATTCCTGCTGTCTTTTTAGCCTGGGTTCTGAAACTCATATCTTTCTCGATCCATACCCCGAGGCTCTTAACCTCTTCCTTGGGAGCAGGGGGGTCACCTAGGCAGCTGGGCCAGAGGTGAGATGGCAAAGATGGTTCCTTGTGGCCCATCAGGAGTATCTCGGTCTTAGAACCGTTTAGTTTCAGCGAGGATAGATTCATCCATTGGTGGACTTCAGACAAGCAGCTGTGGAGGTCAGAAGGGGCGTGGTGGGGGTGTGAGAGGGTTACGATCAACTGAGTGTCGTCGGCGTAGTTGATAATTGACACGCCAAACGAGCTGACCCTCTTCTCCAGTGGGGCCATGTATACGTTGAACAACGTAGGGCTCAAGGATGAGCCCTGCGGTACTCCACACCGGAGGGGGATGGTAGGTGAGTGGCTGTCATTTTCCCGCACCTGGAAGGAACGTCCTGATAAGAATGATTCGAGCCACTTCAGGGCCGAACCTTTTATTCCGACTTCTCCCAGTCGGTGAATAAGGGTGGGGTGGTCCACAGTGTCGAAGGCCGCACTGAGGTCTAGGAGGATCACTGCCACTGATCCTCCCGTGTCCAGAATGCTTCTGGCCTTCTCCACTGCTGCCAGGAGAGCGATGTCCGTGCCCTGACCTGGACGGAACCCTGTCTGGGAGACCCCTAGAAGGTTGTTACTCTCAAGATAACGTGATAGTTGCTTATTAACCAACTTCTCCGCGATTTTGCTGTTTCCAGGGAGGAGGGAGATGGGCCTATAGTTGGCGAGATCTTCCGGGTCTAAAGAGGGTTTCTTTAGCAGACCCCTAACTGCTGCCGCTTTCCAGCTAGGGGGGACTATGCCCTCCGAAAGAGAGGAGTTGATCAGGGCCGTGAGGGGAGGGATGATGGTGTTCGACACTTTTTTTAAGAAGCGGAGGGGGGCCGGGTCGAGGGGGGAGCCACTTTTGATTGAGGTCAGGGTTGCTTCTACCTCTTCTGTAGTTACAGGGCCGAAGGCGTCCAGGTAGGGTTGGGGGTATGCCGACGGCGGGGAAGGATTAGCGGAGGTGATGGTGAGATCCTGCTCTATTTGGGTCTGTATAGGGGGGGGTATAGTGAGAAGAATTTTTTGAATCTTCTCATCGAAGAAGGTGGCTAGATTATTGCATTTGGTTTCAACTTCTTTGGGGTCAAGGGCTTTGAGTGGGGGGTCAGGGGCGTGGAGCAGTTCTTTGAGAACGGAGTATGTTTCGTGGGCTGAGCAGGCAGCGTTTTTAATCCTGTTCTCATAGTAGCTGATTTTGGTGCTCCGGAGCTCTTTTTTGTAAGATTTTATGGAGGTGCGGAATGATTCCTTTTGTTCCTCGGTTTTTCCTTTCCTCCAAATGCGTTCGTGTCTTTTACACGTCTTACGCAGAAGGTTGAGTTCCGGGGTATACCATGGTGAGGGGTTGACTCTCTTAATGTGTTTCAGAGCATGGGTTTTTGGCAGAATGGCGTCGAGTGATTGGGTAACCCAGGTGTAGAATTCTTTATCCCCTACCAGGGTGTCATGGGGGGGATGGGGAACGTTTTCCATGAGTTTGGCTGCCCAGACTTCTGGTTTCAATTTCTGCCACCGTCTGGTATAAGTTTGGATTTTGGGAGGTGGGGGGGGTGGAGTGGTAATGTCCCATATAAGGGAGACCAAAAAGTGGTCCGTCCATGGGAGGGGGATGTGGTCCAACATTTCCAGGTTGGAAATGTTGGAGAAGATAGGGTCGAGCAGTTGCCCTCTATCATGAGTGGCTTGTGGGTTTTTGAGGTTTAGGCCCATTGAAGTGAGGTCCTGAAGTAGTTCATTGGCCAGTTTATCACCCGGGTCCAAGAAATGCACATTCAAGTCTCCTAATAGTAGGTAGTTGGAGGTGGAGGTGCATTTAATGGAGGTCTGGTCAATAATTTTGTCCGAAAAATCTCCTAGGTTGCCCGGCGGACGGTATACCAGTGTTCCTGATAACGAGGTAACTGGGGAGATTAGTATCGTAAAATGGCAGCTTTCATATCCTCTGATGTTGCCGTCAGATGTTCTACAGGTGAGACTGTCTTTAAAGATTATGGCGAGTCCACCTCCCCTTCCCTCTGGTCTGTTCAGTGAGCACATGGCATACCCAGGGGGGAGTGCTAGAACAATGTCGGGGCCACTGCTGGGAGTGAGCCAGGTTTCTGTTAGAAACAGAATGTCTAAGGCATTGTTGATGATTGCAAGGTTTACTTCATGTGAGTGTTTCACGAGTGATCTGCAGTTAAGTAGGCCTAAATGTAAACCCTTGGGTGTCGGGTTGTGCTCGGCGGGGTCGCAGATGTTGCATCCGGAGAATTGGGTATCTCCATTCAGGATGCGTGAGCAGGAGGGATGTTTGTTAGGGTTTAAGGCCAATAAGTCGTCACGAGTGTAGGACCGGTTGTTGCTGGCTGAGGAGGACAGAGTGGTAGGGCCTGGGGCCGGCTGGGCCCGGACGGGCCCAGACGGGCTTGCCTTTGGCGCGCCTTCGGCGTGCTGACGGCGCGCCCGCTGCGCCCGTCCGCTGCGCTCCCTGTACTGACACATGTTTTTATGGGCAGTTTAGGGGTGTTGGAGGTGAGGGCGTGGCCAACAGGAGTGGGCGTGTCCCGTGGCTCCTCGCGGCGAGTGATGGCGGCAATCAAGCGTTTCCTGACCCTGACAGCGCTTAGATCGGCTGCTTCGGGTTCCCAGGTGAGCGCTAAGGAGTGGTGCCAAGTGCAATTAATAACACGGAATACAGTTTTTAAAAACAGTGAAAGTTCAATTTTAAGATAAACAAGACTCCCGGCTTCCGCCTCAGGAGGATCAGGTACAAAGCTTCCCTAGAACTCAGGTCGCGCTTTTGTACTGGTGAGGTGAGGGCGTGGCCAACAGGAGTGGGCGTGTCCCGTGGCTCCTCGCGGCGAGTGATGGCGGCAATCAAGCGTTTCCTGACCCTGACAGCGCTTAGATCGGCTGCTTCGGGTTCCCAGGTGAGCGCTAAGGAGTGGTGCCAAGTGCAATTAATAACACGGAATACAGTTTTTAAAAACAGTGAAAGTTCAATTTTAAGATAAACAAGACTCCCGGCATCCGCCTCAGGAGGATCAGGTACAAAGCTTCCCTAGAACTCAGGTCGCGCACATGAAATGTGTACCTCTATCTGAAACCACCTCCTTTGTGAATTTCAATCTGATAAACACATTAAATAGGGCCCTAGACACCGAAGCAGCAGTGACTGAGCTGAGAGGTATTGCTTCAGGATATTTTGTGGGATGGTCCACTACCACCAAGATATACTTGTTCCCTGATGCAGTTAGTGGCTCTAGGGGACTAACAATGTCCAACCCCACCCTCTCAAATTGAGTCCCATCCACTGGCAGTGGTATCAAGAGAGCCATTGGCTTGACCACTGTCTTGCCACTAGCCTGAGAGGTGACACAGGAACTACAGAACTCCTTCACTTTGGCAGACATGTTGGGCCAATGCAAATGGTTAGCCAACCGGTTCCAAGTCTTATTGTGACCTAAGTGACCTGCTAAGGGGATGTCATGCCTTAAGGTGAGTAGGTATTTTTAGTTTTTTTAGGGGGCTATCCACCTCCTGATGGCTCCTTCTGTGAGGTGTCTAACCTCAGTGTAGAAAACTCCAACCTCCTAGTAGACTCAGTGGAATCCACTGATATCCCCCTCTTCCTGCTTTGAGGCAGTCTGCCTCAGGCTCTCAAGGGTAGGACATTTTTTCTGTCTCTGTCAAAACCCCCCTCTGGAGGGTCCACCAGCTCCTATCGACTCCGGCAAATCTTGCAGGGATGGAATCGTGCAGAAGACACAAGTGCCTTCTTGGGCCTGTCACATCTTCCCACTCCAAAATTACCATTGCCATGTTAAGGAGTTTGGCTCTGCTGTCTGAATATGTTACATGGTGATAAGCACTATATATAATCTGCTCTGGAGAAACCAGTTTCTCTGTGACCATAGTCATAATTGCTCTTGTATCTCTCAGAGCCTCAACCTTGATTGCAATTATTTGAGGCCTCTGCCTATACCTCTCCATGTTGAAGGCAAGCCTACCAGGGTTGCAATTTCCACCCCACCCAGGGACACTAAGGTTGCCACTGTCAAACCCTGTCCCCATCTCTGGGACGACCTCCACCCACACACCTATACTGGCAATCCCCTGGGACTGCCCAACAGTGGGGGGCTTGTTTGTGCAGACATCATCTGCTCACTTGTGTTCTGATTGATTACAGTCCTAATACTCACCACCTTTGAGGGATCAAAGATTATTCCTGCACAGGCAGGGTCAAAAGACTTTCCCTGATACCCCTACCCTTTGAAGTTATATTGGCTTAGGCCCCCCTCCTTGCACAGGTTTTTGTGAGTCTTGTGAGGACTCTAGATTTTTTTATCATATTTCCCCTGGGCTTTCCCAGGAGGGATGGAACCTGTCCTCCTTTCTTCTAATCACCCTCTGGTGTTGTTTGAAACACTTTCTCTCAACCACTGATAAGCTGTCTACCCAAATCTCCTGGGACTAGACAGGTTAGAGTCCATTAGATAATGGAGAAACTTCTTGTGTACACAATGAGTCAGGATGTGCACTTTAAGGAATACATTGTTCAGCTCCTCATAAGTAATCACCTGGTTACCTTTAACCCAGCCCTATAGTGCCATCACTGAGATATCAGCAAAGTCCACCAAGGACTGTGTGTTTACTTTCTGGGTATCCCTGAACTTCACCCTGTATTGCTCTGGGGCCTGACCAAATTTCTTGATTAGACATTGCCTCATGTGGGAGTAAGATTTTGCATCATCCCACTGTAGCATCAGGAGTCTATCCCTCCGAGCTACCGGGATCACTTCCCATAGGAGTGAACCCCAATACTTGGAGTGGACACCTCTCATCTCAAGGACCATTTCAAATGCATTTAGTCATTTATCAATGTCATCCCACTCCTGGTACGTAGAGACAACCCCTTTAGGTAGTCTGGGATCAAACCCATCACCCCTGGACATCTCAACATCTTCCTCTTTGTTGCTGCCACCATTTTGACTCTCTTTCACCTTTTCCACTTCTTCTTGGCTAGGCCCTGCTTCTCCCTTTCTAGAGCAATAGAGGCTAGTTGAGCCTCCATCTATTTTTCGGCAAGAGACTGCACTGTTTCTGCTATGTTAGAGCCTCCCCTACCTCCATTGACTAGATATATGAACCTATTACTAGATAAAATGGACAGGTTGCCATCATTCTCCCCCTCTGGGAGGTCATTGTAGGGATCAGCCTCTGCTTCACTTTCTGGAACTTCTTGCGCTCAGCCCTTAATGAACCTAATAAACTCAGTCTTTCTAATCGTATTGCCATTAGGTAGTGCCCTGGACCTGTACTGTACCCTAAGTTCAGTCTCTGTGAGTTTGGACATGTTAGCCAGATCTAGCTTCATGTATCTTTAGTTTTGTGTCATAAAAACATTTGCATATCAGAGATAGAACAATTTTGCAATTTTGAAAAATGTAAAAAATAGATTAAAGACAATTTAGTTTGAATTTCAAAAATGTAAAGAGTCAATTTTTGTTCTAAGTCAATTTACTGGATTTTTAAAGATCTCAACTTAATTACTATATGGTGTGGTGTAAACACAAGTACGTATCATCACTGCTTAACACCAAATGATGGAAAGTGGTTTATTAGTAGTGATAAGTAGGGACCCACCACTAGCAATAAGCCAGAAAATCAATGATAGGTGAAGTCAAAGTCTCAATAAATTATTCCCTTCCTCAACCCTTGTTAGATGGGTGCAAGCAGGCAAGCTTAACTTAGGAGACAGGTGTGTTAAGCATTTAAGAACACCAATACATTAAATAAGTGAGTCACAACACACAATTGAAATTCTAACACCAATGTATATCAATAGGTTATTTTTTGTGAACAAATACACAGCAAAACCACCATAAAAATGCATGTAGGGAACCAGATATATGATTTTGTTTAAGAATAAACACTTTCTAGTGATTAAAAACCAAAAAGCACCAACTTGGGACATGTGGTCACACTTGACTGAGACAAAGTCAAAGTTTTAGGCCGCCGCAATGGAGTGCATGTCGGAAACACTAAACAGGAGGCCTCAGTCAAAATTTTACCGTCACATTTAGAAACTTTTTGGTAGCTTTTTCTCTCAACGTCGAACAAGGAGTTTCGTCAGGCCAGGTTCACGTCAATGTCATCAGCTTGGTCCAGCGCAAGCCCTTGGTCAACTCCTGGAAGTCTTGAGTGCTGGAGCTTTCAGTGGGATATACTTGAAATCCAGGCTGGGTCGTGGTTCGACATTGGCAGCTTGAATCTCAAGACCGGGCCAGTTACCTTATGCAGCTTTTTAGCAAAGTTGCTGTAAACTCCTCCAAACTTCTGGAACTTTTTTTCTGAAGTTCCTCTTGAGGGTTTAATGTGTCCAAAACACCAATCCAAGGATGTAAAAGCTCTGAGATGGTCCCTGGGTTGCTGGGACTGCGTTTCCCACAGTGCACCTAGCCACATCCTTAAATGTCCACTTGCTGCACTCCAGATGGGTATTTCTTGGTGGAGATGATGCAGGTGAAATTCTATTAACCTTTCCGGGTGTACACCCCTTAATTTTTGTGAAGCCTGTCAAATTTATTAGGGCTATAATCCCAGATTGTGGTGCAGGAGCAGTTCTTCAGAGTGCGATCCTTGAGGTGTGGAACAGGGTTACAGCAGGGCAGTCCTTTTTCTCTTTGTTGTTTCAGTCAGGGAGTTGAGTTGCTTGGCAGCTCCCCCATATTTATTCAGAGCTCCTGGGCGTTAAGCAGAGGGGCAACCTTAACCAATGCGATGCTGGGTGCCACCACCCTGGGTGCCACCACCCAGGGGTTTGACCAGTTCCTCCAAATTGGGGCATATTCTTGACCCAGAAAGCACTATTCTTCCAAAATCCAAAATGGTATGGCTACGATTCCCTAACAGTCCCCTTTCGGCCCCTCTGTTAATCGACTTACTTGGGTTCCCGTCTGGCTGGGAATACAGGAACAGGATGTGGGAGTGAGATTGTGCTTCCCTAAACTGTCACTCTCCTTTTGAAGAACAGTATGGCTAAGTCACTGCATCCTACCTTTTTTACTGCAGTTTGCAGTTGTCCTCTCACAGGAAATCCTTTGTCTCTAGTTAGGCCACTTCACATCTCATTAAGACAACTTGGCTAAGCCTGTCAGAGGCCAGCCAATCAGGAGAGGGCTGCTGAGCGGGTGGATTTAGTCTTACATAATATCAAGTTCTGTAACGTATTTTTTGTGATACTTATAATACATCTAACAGTGACAAGTTGTTGGATTTATTTTAATTACCAATTTGATATTTTACATTTGTAGCTCCTTTCTTTCAATAGTTATACTTTAGAAAAGTATTCCCATGTTAGCCTATGTAGAGATTGTGCTAAAATGGGGACACAGGAAATTGCCATTTTTTCCCTCACCAGGACATATAAAAAATAATTTTACAATGTCCCTGTGTTTAGGTACAAGGCAACCTACCCCTTGTGCGACTAGGGCAGCCCTTAGGGGTAACATATTTATATACAAATAAAGTAGTTTGAGATTTTGGAAGTACTTTCAATTTCAAAGCTAAATTTACAAATACTTTTTTTATATATATATTTATTGTTCAGTTCATAGCATATAGCAATTGTAAATCGCACATAATCACAGTACTGTAGAAATATTAAAAAAATCAAGAAAGAATAAAAAAAAACAAGAGAATAAATCAATACATGGATATCATAAAGCATAATTTCAAATCGACATCTCCATATGTTGTAACATGGGCTGCCAAATTCTTATCCCTAATTGCTTTTTTTCAGCGATTTAATACAATATAAACTAAACTCAAGATTAAACACATTATAAAACTTAGCTCACCACATTTCATATGATGGCGCCTCTGGTTGCAGCCACATCGAAGCAATACACAATCTCGCAGCGGCCATAGCCATGAAGATAAAGTATCTAAATGGATAGCAAGTCTGCGTGGGTTCCCTGTCCTCCCACACCCCTAGTAGCATCATCTCTCTAGAGATAGAGATATCAACCCTCGTCGTTTGCGACAACAATTGTGCAATAGATAGGAGAAATTGTCTTAGCACAATACAATCAAAGAATATATGTACAATGTCTGCTTCATCTGTCTGACACCTAAAACATTTCCCATCATAAACTCCACCCCACTTCTTCATTTTAGCAGGTGTATGATATAAATTAAACAAAGTTTTGCAGTGTTGGGTGCGTAAATTAGCCGTCAATATGACTTTGCTAGCCATATCTATTGATTCTTGCACAATTGAACCAGAATTATCCCTCCATTTCTCTCCTTGGGTCTCGATATCATCCCGCTTAGTTGCCAGTAATGCATCGTAAAGTGTCCCAATCTTAACCCTTTTAATCAAAGCTTCCAAGAGTTTGTTAGTTAAAATAGGCAAATGTCTGCAGTGTTTATGAATAAAGTCACGTATTTGTAAGTATTTAAAGAAATCATTCTTGGATATCATAAATTGTTCGGCTAATTCTGCAAAAGAAACCATTTTCCCAGCACTATAAATGTCTCGTAGACGACTTATCCCCTTATCCCTCCAAATCATCATCTTTGTATCCCAAAATATTGAGGGAATATTTCTGTAGAGTCAAGAGGTGTATAATAACAGATTCGATTTATCTGTATAGTTTTACGCGTCCACTTCCAGACTTTATATGCAGCAACTATAGTTTTAAATCACGTTCTAATAAAATAACTTGGTTCAAAACACTTAAGCAAAGCCTCGCACGCCTGGGCCCCTAATAACATCTGGTAATTATTAGGGGATTCAAACAACCTTGTTTCACCCCAATAATCAAATATTGCATATTTTGCAAAAACAAACCAAATAGTAAAAAGCAAAATTCAGTACTCCCCATCCACCACGTACCAATGGTAGCATCATATATATTGAAGCACGTCGAGCTTTCTTCCAGCCCCAAATAAACCTGTCTACAACAGATTGCAACTGCATTAGTTGTGCTCGTGTCAGCTCTAACGGTACTGTCCGAAAATAGTATATTGCCTTGGGAAGTATACACATCTTTAAGACATTGCAACAACCTACCATTGATAGATGAAGACACTCCACTTTTTCCAGTTGTCTTCTAACTGACTCTAGTATATCAGCCCAATTCACATCAACTATCTCTTGGAGTGACAGCCTAATTTTTATCCCCAAATACCTTACTTCTTTTGTCACAGGTACCTCACCTGGGCATAACACCTCAGAATAAACAACCTGAGTTTTCAAAATGTTTAACTTGTATCCAGCAACCTCCCCAAACTGCTAAGTCAGATATTCAATCTCCCTTAATGCTTGCTCTGGGTCCGATGTTATGACCACTATATCATCAGCGTAGGCAAGAACACGCGCTTGATGCTGACCCACTACCATTGACTGTATACCATTAGTAGTCTCCAGCTTTAGCAGCAATGGATTGATATAAATGACAAAGAGTAAAGGCGAACAAGGGCATCCTTGCCCTGTGCCCCTGGTTATATTTACAAAAGATTACTCCTGCCATATTGTACAGATTTTAGCACACAGACATTTATACATTGTCTGTAATTCTAGCAAAAATTTGGGGCCAAACCCCATCTTGCACATTGTACACCATAAAAACGCCCATGACACACGGTCAAATGCTTTTTCAGCATCTACAAAAATTATACCTATATTTTTTTGCAATGTAGTGGCATAATCCAGCAATGCTATAACCCTATGCAAGTGATTAACCATACTCCTGCCAGGCAAGAAACCATGCTGATGCAGGGATACCAGTGAAGGAATGACTTGCGCTAGTCGAGTAGCCAATATTTTTCAATACACTTTAGCATCTGCATTTATTAATGATATAGGTCTATATGACCAGGGAAGTCTAGGGGGCGTATCCTTCTTCTTAATAAACACTATATTTGCATCATCCAAGATGGAGGGGAATTCCCACATTGAGCTTCTATGAAAGTGGCAAGCATATCTTCCTTTATAATAGGAAAAATCATATGATGGATCTCCAAGGGAAGTTTATCTGGTCCAGCTGTTTTTCCTAGTGCTTAGCCATCTACTGCTATCTGTAATTCCTGCTTAGAAATAGGAGCTTCCAACTCTTCCCTTTCAACAGGTCCAAGCTTAGATAGGACAAATTCGCGAAGGTATTGCTCAATGTGGCCCTGAACAACAGGGTCTTGACTAGTATACAATTCTTTATAGTACCAATAAAATACCTCCATTATATCTTCCATAGTCTCGGCTATGCCACCTCTACCATCCTCGAGGATTTCGATTAGTTGGGATGCCTGCCTGCCTCGCAATCTTTGAGCTAAACATCTGCCAGTTGTCTCTCCATACTCGTATCTTTCTGCTTTGTGTATTCTAAACTGGGTAGCTATTTCTTGACTCCAGACCCCATTAATCCTAGCCTTGCTACAGGCTACCTTGGTTTGTGCTGCTTGACTATCCAAATTTGCACTAACCACTGAAATAAGCTCACACTCAGCCTTCCTTAAATCCACAAGTAAATCCGCCATTAATATTTTCTGTTGCTTCTGTTTAGCCCAACCATAACTAAGTGTTTCACCCCTTAATCCCGCTTTAAAAGAGTCCCAAATAATTCGTTGGGCAGCAGATCCTCTATTATTTTCCAAGAACTGTGTAGCCCAAAGTTGAATATGGGATATATATTCCTCATCAGTTACAAGTATTTTGCTAAATATAAAGGACCGCGGTTCCCTCAAAACATTAAAGCGAGCCAGATCCATAACCACAGGTCCATGATCGGACGTAATACGGGGCATTACCTGCATCCTTGCACCCACAGTTAAAAATAGAGGTAAAAAAATATAATCCAACCTCACAATCTTATTGTGTGGAGCTGAAAAAAAATTATACCCTGGATCCCCATGATTCAATACTGTACACCCGTCCACAAGACCAAGATGCTGTAACAACTGATGTAAAGCCATGAATACTTTTGGCTTACAACCTTTATACTCAGCAAAGTGGGCTTCCCATGTCTGTGGGTCCCCATGTAAATTAAAATCCCCTAACAATATCAAAGGGGTCCCCCATAATGCTAGCTCTACATTCAAAAACTCCAGAATCTCAGCTTCATCTAAATTAGACCTGTACACTGTGCACATTGTAGTCTTGGTGCCCCCGAAAATAGACTTGGTGATAGCCCATCTCCATAGATTATCCACCCTCTCTCTACCCGTGCCTATTACACCCCGGTGCGCCAGAACTGCCACTCCCCTATTCATAATGGATTGTCTAGACGTCGATAATAGTGTAAATCCCAGCTCTGATAGTATCCTGCGGTTAGACCAAGGAATATGTGTTTCTTGTACGTAAAGAATATCGGTGTTAATTAATCGTAACTCAGCAATAAAGAGTTTTCTCTTGAGGACATTGTTCGGTCCACAGACATTAAATGAACATATGCACATTCTCTTATCCACTATTAAAGTATATATATATCGCTGGCCGTTACCATACAGAAAGTAGTTCAAATATACACCATAGTTCCTACAGCACATGCTATGAACTGACATTTTACCCTTTTTACTCTTAAACAAATGCCCACCCAACCCACTACACCCCAAGTGCCCCTCAACACCTCCCTTCTCCCACCCAACAGCTCCCCCCTCCCACCCTGCATGTGACCCTTCCCCTTCAATGAGGCATTAGGGCCAATCGCCCTTGTGATGCTCGGTGAATGGCTCCCTTGGTACTCGGCCCTCCCGTGACCTTAAATATGTACACGGCTGGAAATATCAGCATCAAAAGAAAGTTATTGTATATAGTCACAAAACAAAACATAGTATTGCATATAAAGTCCATGCCTGCATAATAATCCTCAGCCCAAAGAGTGAAGGTATTCTTTACCGGTAGCTTCATACATAAAGAACCGTGTCCGTCCTTTATTAACTGTCTTTAAAGTAGCTGGTTGCAATAGAAACACTTGTAGGCCTTTTGTTTTTAACGAGGCAATCAAATGCCGCAGCTGCCATCTCTTTTCCACTGCAGAATGACAGTAATCAGGTCTCACAAAGAATTGTACCCCTTTACCAGATCTCTTCTTATCTGGTCTAGAGAGCGTACAGTGCCTGTCTAGCCAGAAAATGATTCAATGAAATCAATATGGCCCGCGGTTGTTGCACCGCTTGCCCGCTCCTTGCTGGGCGTTGCCCAAATGGGCACCCCCTTTTCTGAATCAAATGGGAATCTATGCACCTGTTGTATTTCATATGACCACTTCCATTCTTTCAACTCAGGAAGCGCTTCCTCGAACAATTCAGCTACAAATTTGCGAATATCATGTCCCTCAAGTCCTTCTGGGACCCCAAGAATCTGTAAGTTATTACGACGCCGACGATTTTATAAGTCAACAAGCTTATCATGCACATTCTCCTTGTGCGCTTTTATGTCTGCAACAACTTCTTTTTAGGTCACCATCTGATCTTCTAATGATGATATACGAGCATCGGCTTCCACCATCCTGTCGGTAAAGTCGTTACATGTCTTTGCCAAGCGTCTGACAGTGTTCTGCAATTTTCTACATGCAGTGTGTGTTTTTAAATGCTCCGCTCGTGTTTCCAACCTGTACTCAGAGATGGATCTATATATTTCTTCCAACGACACCTGAGTTAATGGCCCAAAGCCAGACCCCCACTTGCTTAGTCAGATAGGTCCAGTCTCTCTAGTAGCTGTCCCCCACTAGAAAGATCCCAGTCAGGTGTTTCTATGGTTGCTTGTCCACTAGTTCCTTGCCTATCTTTCTTCCGAACCGTAGGTGCCTCTACAGATACGCCCCCCAAAGAATTGTTCTTACTATGGCTGCCATCCATATTAGTAGGGGTAATATCGCCAGATCCATCTTCCTGAGATTGAAAATCTCCTTCTAAATCTAACCCTTCTGACTGCTCTGAAAGTGTAAAGAACTCACTATCTTTGCTGCTAATGGGGTAATTCATATCTTTGCTAATGTTCCCATTGTCGACATCCAATAAGATGCGTTCATTACCATCAGCTACCGGTTGGGGTGTTTCATTATGCACTAAAAAAGCTTGTCTCTTTTCCTAAGGCTCATCAGACACTTCACTTCCCTTTAGCTGGGCATCAGGATTACAAGATTTAGCGACGGAAGTCGAGGCCTTTTTGCCAGTAACTGATTGAAAGATTTGAGATATCTTGGGGGTTCCTTGTACCAAACCTTTCTCTTGTCCAATGCTTTTCAAGTCCTCAACGCCAAGTGTTTCTTTAGGCATTTTTGCAGCTTGCTTTCCCTCCACGAGCAACCTTAGGTGCCATAACAAAGCAGCCAGTAACAGTATACTTTAAAGTTAATGAGCTCCAGCAAAAAAAGCTCCCAATATATTACCCTTGCAGCCAACAACTCACACACTCACTGGAGTAGCCTTGGTTGCGCTTTCTTTAGTCTTTCAGGTTTTTTTTTTCCTTTTTTCCGAGCTCGCAGCCAGCCAGCCAGTAGCAGCGACAATGTTGCAAACAGCTACAGAGACTTTACATCCAATATTATGCCACGGCCGCTGCCTTTCCCACACCAGGAAATGAAGCCTCTCCACCGGCAGCTGACTCCAGCGCACTCAGATGGGCTGCAATTTCAACGCGCGCTTCCAGCTGGCGTTTTCCAACTGCTGCGCCGAGCTCCACTCTCCGCTCTCGGCTCACTGATAGCCGCAACGGCTCTCTCCCCACAGAAGCCAACCAAAACTTCGACACTAGGCAGTACAAATTCCAAAACCTTCCCAGTTACTCCGCCTAGCAGCTGACTCCAGCGCACTCAGGTGGGCTGCAATTGCAAAACGCTGACTCAAGAGCACACCAGTGCTCAACGTCTATGAATTGGTTTCCCCCGGGCTTCACCAGCCAGCCAGTAGCAGCGACAATGTTACCAACAACTTCAGGCACTTTGTATCGGGGTAACCTCGGTTGCTCTTTCTTTAGTCTTTCAGTTTTCAATTTTTTTTTTTTACCCAGGCTCGCAGCCAGCCAGCCAACAGCAGCGACAATATTGCAAACAGCTTCAGGCACATTGTATCCAATATTATGCCACGGCTGCTGCCTTTCACCACACCGGAAAAAATTAAGTTGTCCACTGCTTTTCTCTACTATTCAACCACACCAGTGCTCGCCGTCTATGAATTGGGTTTTCCCAAGCTGGCCCAGCCCAACTGCGAGCCTCTCCACCGGCTTCCCAGTTACTCCGCCTAGCAGCCGACTCCAGCGCACTCAGATGGGCTGCAATTTCAAACGGGGTTACTACTGGAGTTTTCGAACTGCTGCGCCATGCTCCGCTCTCCGCTCTCAACTCGCTGGTGGCCGCAGCGGCTCTCTCCCCACAGAAACCAACCAAAACTTCAACACTAGGCAAAAAGTCCACAAGGAGATCTAGCCATGCTCACTGCCCAAATCAAAGCCGCCTTCGATGCCACTGCGCCACCATTTGCATCAGTATACCGGGAAAAGCAGAGTCTTACAAGGAGCCCCTCACTCAAACGTCTGCCGTGTGAACGCCATCTTGCCTCTCAAATTTACAAATACTTTGAATGAAAAGCAGGGCTGACTTTACAAATTACATCAAGCAACACAGAGGTGCACACTTAAGTACATTAAATCTAGTGGGCCTCTAAACCTACATGCCCTATGAAATAATAGGGACTTACAGGCATGCTGTCAGTACCAATTGTAATTAAACAAGTGCAGGCCCTGGGTCTGGTAAGCAAAGCCCCGGGCACCATCAGAGTCAGTTATCAGCAGTATCATTCAAAACAATGGGGTGATCAGGGCCAAAAGAATGGCTTTCTCAGATGCCTTTAGTGCATTTCCACTAGGATAACATTTATACTGTGACCCAATGCTTGCATTAATAATATTATTCACATGTTCTCAATAACATGTTATTCCTATATCAATTATATTTCATTTTTGTCACATGTGTCAAATTACACTTCATATCACAAAGTAAATAGTGTAGGCAGGGATTTCTAACTGAAAGTAGTTTGTTTTTGTGGCTCAGATGTGTTTGTCATTGTGGTGGGTTAGTCACAGCTCACATCAAGACGGTGATTGCTCTCTCCTATAGAATAACACTTGGGTACCCTACATAAACCATTCAGTGAGAAAAGGAGTGACGAGTGCCAGCCCCACGCAAGGGTACCCAGCACAACTACACCTGGGCAATGTAATTATCTAGCAGTTAGAGGAGGGGAAGGAGAAGCTACTCTGAGGAACATGTGGAGGTAAGAGAGATATATCAGGGGCAGTATTGAGGAATGAGTGGGCACGCAAGCAAAGCCCTTTTTTCACACTTTCCACCAACCTTTAAAAACATCTCCACAATCGATTATATCTTCCTTTCACCGTTTCTAGGAAATAAGTTAACTAAGATGGAAATCCCCCTCCGACACGAGAGTGACCATAACCCTTTAACGGTAACAATGGAATTGCTTGTGCCAGCCGCTGCGGAAATAACAGTTGTGGGGCACTCAACGCTGGCTGAACTCCATACTCTAGTCAGAAAAATCAAATGGGACCCAACAGGCTCTGATAAGGTGAGCATTTGGCTTTCAGGAGAGACTCCTAATCGAATGCTCAGTTCTCCAACGGACTTACATCTTTGGTGGGACAGCGCTATTAGAAAACTGCAAAATCTTTTAACGGGACCTGAGCCCCAACAAAAATCTTACGAGCTACGCCCGAAGTGGATTTATGACCCAGAGTTAATTACCAAAAGAAAAGCCCTAAGGAGGGCTGTGCGTTTGCACAAATTGAATGGCACGGCGCTCTCGGCCCACAACATGGCATCACTGCGTAAGTCCTTCAGGAAATCAGTATGGGCCGCAAAGAGATTAAAAGAACAAAAAGAGTGGATAAAAATATTCGCCCTATTAAATGGCAAGAATTCATCCCAGTTCTGGAACTATATGAACAAGCTCCGCTCGTCGAACAACAACAGAGGGAACGCAGTTCGCGAAGAAGTCTGGGCCCAGCACGTAATCCAACTATACGGCAGTGTCAAGCCAGACCCCGTGGTGACTGATTTAAGAGAGAAAGTCGATCTAACGATGACCGAACGTCGTGAGTTGACCTCTGTAGCCAAAGTCTCCAAATTTCTGAAGGCAATGAAAAACGACGGGGCTCCTGGGCCCAACGGCCTTCCTGCAGGGGTATTTAAATGTGCACTGGAGGAGTGGGCCGAACTTCTTGCCCCACTATTTAACAATGTGTTTGTGACCAGACAGCTACCAGACTCTTGGCTTGGCTCGATCTTATGCCCCATCTTTAAGAAGGGAAACCCCATGCTTCCAGCAAACTATCGCCTTATCGCCCTACTAGATCTTGAGGCAAAGGCATACGCCCGGTGTCTTCTTAAGCTCCTAGAAGATTGGGTAGCAGAAAATAATATTCTACCTTATTTTCAAACAGGATTTCGCTCCTCAGCCTCCACCATAGATAATATTACAACACTCTCTTTTTTGAGTCATCAGTCGGCACAAAAAAACCACCTTCCACTATATTGCTGCTTCATCGACTACAGTGCAGCCTTCGACAAAGTGTCTCATGACACTCTATGGAGGAAATTGGATAAAAGGGGGATTCCACAGAACCTGCTAGGAGCCCTTATCTCTCTGCACAAGAACACCTGGGTGCGAATTAAAATTGGCCCTAAGACAGTCTCCAGAAAAATTGCCACCGGAGACGGCTTGAAGCAGGGCTGTGTTCTCGCCCCGCTTTTGTTCAATCTTTATACTGCCGACTTGGGAACATACCTGAAGAAAAGCAATCTACTTCCGCCAAAGTTGGGTCCTGCAAAATGGGATCTGCATATTTTACAATATGCAGACGACATTGTCATAATGGACCACACAAAAACGAGGCTTCAACGAGCATTAAGCAAGCTTCATATATATAATATGACCAACGCACTAAAAATCAATGAAGAAAAGACCAAGGTGATGATATTCGGCAGATGCAAGAACAAGAGAAGTGCAAGGTGGCACATTGGGCCTGCAACGATCAACTCAACAGCAAAATATAATTATTTGGGAGTTTGGTTCTGCGAGACTTCAAGATCAACAGCTCATTTAGTAGCTATGAAAAAGAGAGCAGGTGCAATATGATACTCCCTGACTCGACTGAATCAGTCTCTGAGCAGTCCTTCAGCAGAACCGATCTTGAAAGTGATTAAAGCCACATTACTCCCCGCCATAAACTATGGGCATCAGGCCTTTCCCAGTGCATGCTCTGCCAGTCTTGACCACGCCCAAGTTTCCATTTACAAAAAAATCTTTCGTCTCCCGAAATTCATTCAGAGGGCAAGACTACGTCTGGAGTTGGGCCTACAAAGACAATCCATCTACTGTGAGGCAGACACTTTGAAATGTTTTATAAGGTCACTAAAAGCAGCAGATACCACCCTAAAGTTCTGCCTAAAAGTGATCTTTACCATCCCTGGAAATCCGTGGAATCGTCAGATTACAAAGGCCATCAAATCATTAGAGATTGACAGCTCCCTGCTAACTTCAGACACAATCCCATACTCAGTGTGGAAAAAAGTCATCAACAAGCAGGTGAAACTAATCTCCCATCGGATGGACCTAAAGGCTCTAAACACTCCAACTGTACTGCTTCCTCTGAATGTTTCATATCAGCCTGGGGTACCGCAATTTTACTTATTGGCTAATCTGAACGCAGTTGCTCGGATAAATATAATGTTTTTGCGCCTCTTAGGCCTGTGCTCAACGGCCTCTCACAGATGGGCCCCTTTAAAGGAGGGGGGGGGGGGGGGCTGCAGACTGTGCTCATACCATAAAGAATCATGGCCGCACCTTTTGTGTTGTTGCCCTGCCATGGATGCCCCCAGAAGGCATTTATTAAAACCTCTATTTCTAAAATGGGGCACCAGGTCATGCTGGGAGGCTACATCTCTGTGTTTTACCTCAACAGACAATCAAGCGCTTGCCAGGGTCGGAAAGTTTGTGAGACTCTTGGCTAACTTCTTATTACCCTCCTCGGCTCCGGCGCTTCCTGCCCCTCCCATCCAAAAACTTATTACTGACTTTTTTAGTCCGCTGGTTTAGCACCCCCTGTCTTAATCTTTTTTTCTTGTATTTTAAAAGCAACTTAATATTGGTAGTAATAAGACTGTTTTTATATGCAGAGATTTTTCCTTTTGAAAAATGACAGTGTATCTCTCCAGTTTCGTCTTTTTGATGTGATAATTGTGCTAATATGGATTCTATATAGCAATGGTTTTAAATAACTATGCTAAACAAATAAACTAAACTAAACTAAACACTGAAGCCTCCTGCAAGACTTTAAAATCTTGTGAGAGTCAGCGGCTATTTTGATGGTATTACAGCAATGCCCAATCTGTCAAACCCAACTCGTTATCCAGAACTATTCATTGGAGGATTAGGAGCTCCTAAACTGAAGTGTGTCCCAATGCCCATATCCACTTACCTGTATTCTTGCTCATAGAGGTACAACAAATCCTCGAAGCAGAGACTCCAGGACTCCTAAGACCTGCAAGATACAAGCACAATGTGAGATAGGAACTGAACATTCATTTGTATAAAGGTAAGGAGCAGGCACCTTACCTAGATTCACTGCTAGCCAGAAGGTGTGTCAGAGATTTCTGAAAAGAAAGAGAAATAGTATAAATTGGTGAACGGGGGAACGGAGGTTGTGAAGTGCGCAATGATTACAGTAACAGTTATAAATGTAACATTGAGAGAAACAGTGCAACATTGGCACATATTGAATGGACACAGGTTGCAATGATTTGAGTGACAGTTTGCATATAACAGTGTTAAGATCTGTTCTCCAAATGTACCAAAACACTTGGTTAATAGTCCATTCACAACTTGGATGTGCCACCAATATTCATGGAAAGTTTGTTTCCAACAGTAGAGAAGCCCCAAAAAGGGAACCCTCAGAGCAGAGTGAGTTTAACTGTTTCAGCCATGGCAAATACTCAGACAGAAATTCCACTGCAAGCTGTAAGGAGCAGGAAAGTGCTATGGATTTTGGAGGAAAATATGTTAATCACCAAGTGCAGTTAAGACAAAATAGTATCCTGACAGGGTGGAATGTGTATTACTCACATTGTGTCCATGGCAACTATCTGCATACCTAGCTGACAAATCAAGAACTGTAAGCTGCAGACAGAAGACACAATTCAACCTGATAGATAGAATCAGCTAGTGATGTATCCAAGCCACCTCACTTCTTCTTTCACTACACACCCCATTTCCCCTCCTACATTCTATTTACTTTGGAAAAGCAAAAGTCAAAAGGAAGCGATGACCAGATGGCAATCATTTCAAAGGAAGATGTAAGTAAATGCCTCTTTTCGTAGGGCTGCCCCCAAGTTTTTCTACCAGTACTGCTGCTTTTTGACTTTGAGCGTGCACTGAGGCCTGCTATTCAGACCTCAGTGCCAGAGCCCTGAACCTAAAGTGTTTTCGGAATTGGCTGTACCCAATTGGAAAGTGCTAACTTACCTGTAAGTCCCTAGTAAATGGTACCCTGGTACAGAGGGCAAGTAATTTAGAAAGGTTCCCCAGGGGTCGTAGCAGTGATTTTACCTCCCTGGAGGTCCTGCAAGTAAATCAGGAATTCCAGCCCACCACTGCAGACTTGTAGAGCAGTTGTGAACTGCTAGGCTGACTTTGCCATTGAAAGCAATGGCAAAGTTCCCACTTCCGCTGGACATGTGTATACGTCACCACTCTGGCAGGCCTACTGAGTCCTAAAGGCAGACTGTAACATATAACACAAGCAGGACATGCACTTTACATGTTGTGATACTAAAACATGCAAAAAAAAGTTTTTGTAGTGCAAAGGCTTGGCCACCCAATTGGCGAGTACAGGGTTACATGATGACCCCTCATCTGCCAGCTGTTCTAACTTTGGAATGCTGTGAGCAAAGTGGGCCATACAAAGTATCAAACAACTCATTACATTAAGCCCAACTTGTATCTCAAGTCGAAATAATTTAATTTTTACAGTAGGCAAGTTTAGCAATACTGACACTTTGTTGCCTTTAACACTCCTGTACTTTCCAGGGCACACATCGAGCCTGCTCCACAAGACAGCTTACTGCCCTCCTGGAGAGAAATGCCAATGACTCTCAAGAAGGAGGACAATGAGGGATTGCAGGACAGGGAGGTGTCACCTCCCTCCTGCAGAATTGGGTTTTAGCCCAAAAAGCCAGGCTATAAAGGTCAAGCCACCAGGGAGGAGAGCTGTCCCATTGTTAAGGTAGACAGGCTGGCTCAAGACACAGAGCGGGGAAACCAGTTGTCAGGGGCATGTAGCTCTGAGGTAGCCAAACATGTTGGTAGGTTTGTAGGTTTGAACACTGAGAGAGGGATCTTGCCATCTTGCCATCTTGAATGGTACATGCTGGGATAGCCGGGTGTCACACTCCACAGGAAGTAGTCACAGGGAGGGAACCTGGCAGCCCATTGGCACAACAGCAACCTTCCCAGGAGCACTTTCTGAGCATAAAAATGGCATGATTGGCACCCAGACCTCAGATCTTGCCCGACTTGGAAGAAGGACCCAAGGAGGACTACCCAGCTGCACTGAGGAACCAGCCGAGAAAGGCTACAGCAAAGAAGACTGCACCTGCTGCATTTGGTGGCTAACAAAGAGAGTAAGCCTGGGCAATGAACTCTGCTCCACTATCAGTATTTATGGAGATTTGTTAACTACGCATTCCATTAAAAGCACAAATTCAGACAAAAAATGCGCTCCTCCACATAGCGAGGTCAGCTACTGAACTGCACCCAGAAATGCTTTGATAAAGCAACTTTACATGCTAAAAAGCATATAACCAATTCACAAATGTGAACTTTGGAATTTTAAAAATATCAGGTAATGAGAGAGGTGATAATGTTGGGGTCCCTCCTAACCTAGGGGGAGGACCAAGCAGATGCCTTGAACACAAAGAGCATATCATGCTGAATGATTCAGTGGTGGTCCCATCCTCTTTGGACCACCCCAAGCACAGTTATTACAAGCAAAAATACAATCCCAACCAAAGGCCCTGCAAAGCATTATGGGATGAGATTAACAGTGGGCAGTGAATATTATAGTATCCAATATCAAAATAATTCAACAAAGAGCTGCAGTTCAACTCGTCGTTACTAGGTGTCCCTCACGAGTCAAATGCAAAAGCATTGAATCGAGCTGCAGTTCCAATAGTCGTTACTAGATGTCCCTCACGAGTCAAATGCAAAAGCATTAAAACCTTTTCATGAAGCGGCAGTTCAGCTCTTTGTAGAATTTATAGTATTAGCTCTCAGCTAATGCTTTTGCATTTGACTCGTGAGGGACATCTCGTAACGACAAGTGGAACTGGAGCTTGATGTAGTGATTTCAATGCTTTTGCATTTGACTTATGAGGGACATATAGTAACGACACCAGCATAGGGTAAAACTATCATGGTATGTTTTAAACCCTTAACTGTACTACAACTAGAACCCTCTCTATACACAACAGTCAAGTCTCACATAATGAACAACATCCGCTACTTCTCTGGTGCATAGCACTGTGTCAAAATAACAAAAGGGGGAGTATAGAGGTAACGGATAGAACCTACCTCCAGTAAGACTATGTATAAACAACGGGAGGCATGCCCCGCCCCGTAGAAGGACGGGAAGACCCCTAAGATGAAGCATGACACTATGGGATTCATAGTGTGTGAGGGGTATTTTAAAAACACATAGTGTTTTACTCGTACTTTTGATGGTAACAAACTAAAGTCACACATCACAAGGCAAATATGAAAACTTAAAAAATAAGACAAAGGATAGAATCCCGTTATTTATACATAGCACTGTGTACCAGGCTGCACAGGGCTATGGATCATAGTTGGTCTGTTTGCACTGAGGGATCTATGCTTGGTTGCCTGTGTGTTGGTCTGTGACTATGTTCACATGTCCCAATATGTTATATGTTTGGAAGTTCAATACAAAGGCCAAACCTATTAGCATCGCCATTGCTAGTTTCATCTAGTACTCTGCAACAGCTTTACTTAGAGAGTGGGAATGTGCTGAATTAGCCAGTAGTTTACTGTCTAGGGGCATCCTTGGTAAAGACAGGACACAATAAACTCAAGGTTGTGGAAGCAAATGTGGAAATATAACTTTGGTCAGACTGCAAGATGAATACTCACAATGGATTGGAAACATAGCATAGCTCAGGGCATAAATAAACTGGAAGGACATTCTGAACATTTTAAGCTCTGTTTGTATAAACCATAACAGTAGCAACCACAGAAATAATAAATAAATAATGCGCTAAATGTGGGCACTATCAGGATGTAGAAATGATGATTTCACTTTAAATCCAGAGTGTTGGAATGAAATGTTGATACCAAAGGACCTATTAAAGTGGTTCAATGGTCATGTTAGATTAGGTATTGTAAAACATTTCAATACTCCAGATAAAATAGCACTGAATGGATATTTTTTTTCTACATCCAATAGCTAGCTAGTTAGTGGTAAGATGGATGCAAACTCTATTGGCACTCCAATTGGCAAGCAACATTTGAAATCTGTTTACCATTTCCATAAAATATGGGGGCAGATTTACTATCCTTTCAAGCAGGGAAGAAAGTAAAGTTGCTGCGCTATATTGCGTTAAAGGGCGAGAGCAGAAATACTCCTTATTTATAACGATATCGCGTATTTCAGCTCTCTCCTCATGCTGGCTCCTTTGCACCATAGTGAAAGGGTGCCTACAATACAGGCCAGATTGTTTTTGCGCGGGAAGGGGACCTTCTGAACAAAACAATCCTTAGAGGCATCTTACTCTTTGTATGTGTGCTTCATGTGGAAAGAGGAAATAACGAGTAGAAATAAGGAGATTTTTCCTTGTTATGGGTCACTGTGGAAGGCATAGCATTTTGACTCATTCCCAGGTTTATTAACTTTGGGAAAGCTAGTAATACCCCAAAATCCATGGATGGATGCATGGGAATGCCCATTCTCCACCCATTAAACGCCTCCCAAGTTGAATTGCATTTCTTAACAAAGCCACACAAGGGAACTCAAATCAGGCCTTGCGGGGCTTTGTCAATTCCAAATTAGCATTTGCGTAGCCCAGCATCACCTTGTGTGATGCAAGGGTGATGGAAGTAAGGTTAGACCCGATGCTCAGAAAATTGGTTCATTATTATTTATTTATTTGCCCTATGCCTGTGAAATTAAATGCCCGAAATATAATGTCAAGTCAAAAATCACTTTATTCTGTTATTTAAAACCATAAAAGCATGTTAAAAATACCTATCGTATATCAAAGCTATTTTTTTTTAAAAAAGTAAAGTAAAATCAGTCACAATTAAAAAGTAATCCCAAGTCTGAATATACATATACAACTATGAGATATAATGTAACTCTGTAATTTCCATGTGAAGAAAATGCGCTTGAACGTTTCCCAACACCCCACTGGATGTACCATGCTCTCTTGCTCCTTTTTTTCAACACTTGCAGGGACACCTTGTGCCCAAAAACAAACCTTCCTTGATATTACTTGCTCCTGGGTTTTATTGCTCCTGGTTTTAACACTAAGGTGCACTGATGCCACAAATTAAAATTGTGAGGCAAGCTTATGTAAATATCCAGGACTAACAGCCTGATTCATGTACGGGCCGTTTTGCGTGGCCCTAATAGCGAATCATAGCGACTCGCTATTGAGGACACGCAAAACGGCATTCATGTAGGAATTGCTAAATCAATAGCGATTCCTACATGTTCTCTATTTGCGAGTAGCAATTTGCTACTCGCAAAAAAAGGAATAACTCCCCATTCATTCCTATGGGCCAAAAGGCCCATAGGAATGAATGGGGAGTATCCCTCATTTGCGAGTAGCAATTTGCTACTCGCAAATCAGATAGCGATTTTAAGGGTGCCAGGGGTGTCCAAAGGACACCCTGTAGCACCCCTAAAATGCACAATTCAACAGGTGTTGCGCACACACATGTCCAAAGGACATGTGTGTGTGCAACATGCAACTTAGAAAAAAGCTTTTAAAAGCATTTTTCTGAGTTTTTGCTATTTACCGAGAGGTCTGACCTCTCGGTAAATAGCGGCCCAAAAGTGCTAAATCGCAATTTTTTTTTGTCTCACGAATAGCATTTGAGGAATCTCTATTAGAGATTCCTTAAATGCCATTCCTCGCAAATATGCGAATTCTAAAATAGCGATTTTTGCATTTGGGATGATGAATACCAAATGCAAAAATCGCACTCGCAAAGGGCCAGATTCTCAGAATCTGGCCCTTTTGCGAGCGCTTTTAGCTACATGAATCAGGCTGTTAGTTTACTCAGAAACCAAGGTACTTTTTTGTTCTCAAAATCACTGACAAAAAAACGTACAGGGAAATATTTTACGTGTATTCTGGAGTTGATTTATTGGTGCTGACTTATGCTAATGACACACCTTGCACTGAGGAAAAAGGGCACCAATGCCAATGACGAACCCTGAATTGAGGTAATAATACAGCGTTTTGATATCGACTCATTCCACTTCTTTGCAGTTATAAAAACAATATCTGGAATTCTTAGTTCAGTGGGTCGAGAAACCAGATAAGTCCTCTTTGGTCAGCTAAGTCAATAAGCCTTTGAAGGTCAATTAAATGAGTGACATTGTGTTCCGTATAAGCAGCACTTGGGGGCAAATTTATTATTTTTCACACAGCGCAACGCAACAATCCATCTTGCAGCGCAGCATGAAAGGAAAAGGGCAGGATTTCACAACATTTTTAATTATACGGCGCATTCCTGCCCTTCCCTTGCTCTGGTGTACTTTTGCTTTCCTAGCACCAATGCAGGCACCCTTGCATCATGGTGCCTGCATTGTAGGCAGGATTACTATTGTGCAGGAACGGACATCGTCTTTCACAAAAACAATCCAGAGAGGCATTGTCCTCTTTTGATGTGTGCTAGAGAATGCAGCAGGCATAGAAAGAGGAAAAAACAAGGAGAAATAAAGATATTTTGTCTAATTACGTCTCACCCGGGGAGGCATAGCAATTTGAGGCATCCCCAGGCCTGCCAATAATGGTGAATCTGTGAATGCTCCACCCATGTACATCATCCCTGCCGCAGAGTAATGCAAGGCAGCGATTTGCGCTGCCTTGTGTTACTCTAGAAATGTTCAAACCACGCAGGGCCTCTCAAGGTGGCATTGCGTGGCATGCAAATCTCACTTAGGCTTTGTGTCACACTTGCGCCCCCTGGCGTGGTGCAAGTTAAAGGCAACAGCTTGATAAATATGGGCCTTACTATTTAGTTTCTACAAAACTATTACATTTGTAGCCACTGGTAGATAAATGACGGATACAATTTTTTTCATCATATATTGGTAGTCATGACATAAGGGAGTGTAATTGCACAAGTCCTTCTTCAGAGATAAAACACTGTTTTCACCTTGCAAACCATGGGCCTTATTTATGAAGGCCTTGCGCCGCCGGTGCGTCACTTTTTCCCATTTTAAAAGTGGCGCACCGGCGGCGCAAGGCCTTCATAAATAAGGCCCCATGTTTATGGCTCGCGGCGAAGTGGGCCTGCTTGGACCCAAACACTTGCTTTAATAATCATCTATAGAGAGTTTATCTTTTTTTATCCTGGCATTTACACTGCAAATGTCTATGTATGGCTCTGACAAGGGAATGCAACTTTACAGAGTCGCATCAATCATACTGACCTTTAGCTGTCTCAAATAACTACTGCAGAAGATGCAATCTCACGGCACAGAAAAAAGTCAGTCTAGACGGCATAGTGCTTCTCTCGTGTTAAAAGCACAGAGATTTTTTAGCAAAGTAGTCAAAATTTCCATTTCGCCAAGATAAAGGTGCTATTCTAGGTTTTATTTTATATCGCATTTTAAAGTCTGATATGTGTCTTACTGGTAATGTTTGGTAGCTTAGACCATAAAGTAATGGTACTGAGAGCTGCAGCGCCATAGCAGGGGCGTTATGGGCACTTTTGCAATTAAGGGAAATTGACCCCTTATCATGGCTGTCAAAAAAGATGGGGGGCAAAGTTGACATTATTGCATAGGCTCTTACTCTTTTTCAGGGTCCCCCTGCGCTTTTATAGTTTTAGAAACAAGTCGATCCTGTTTACTGATGCAGCTTAGCTAAAACCAGTAGAGGGTGCAGGAAGCTGGAGTGTCCGTGTTTTCACTTGTTTTAGGACATTTGTTTAACTCAGAAATAGCTGCTTGTCACATGTGGTGTCCAATCATAACGTTTTTGAAGCAGGACGGTTGAAAATCCTTTGGCATGCCTGTCCCATATCCCAGGTGTAGTATTGGAATACCCTCCTATCGATGCTTTAAAGTGCTTCTCACACTTCTGAGACCCGGTGCCACAGCACCTGCTGCACTATTGAGCCTTACGCCCAGGGCACAAGTCCGGCGTACACGTGGGTACATGGTGGCCACCCACTCTTTTCACAGTGTGGACGCCGTCCCCCGCTAAGAAGTTGGATCCCACAGAAATATGTTGAACTTGTCCCAGTGTAATTTTGAAACACCAGGAAAGAGTTGGATTCCCAGCAGCCGCGTGCAGGTAGCGAGGGGGCTTTTTTTTCACCTCCAGCCTGGCAATGATAAAAACAGAAGTTAAAGGCCATCAGACCTTTTGATCGAGTATGGGACTGGAGGCGAGAAAATAAAAGCACACAGCTTGTTATCTCTTCACAGGTACTTAAGAGATGCATGCTTTTTACTTTGTTGCACATAAGTGCATGCACTGTACGAATGTCAGATGGGTTGGTCTGTCTTGGTATTTACACAAATAACAATTTAAATAGCATTATTTTTTTTATAGCGCTACTCATCCCAATGCAGAGTGTCAGAGCACTTTACATGACATACACATTATCCATTTCAAATAAATCATGTGTGTAAATGAATGTAAATATGTGTTACATGAGATAATCAGGGTTACAAGGTGTAGGAGTCAAATACACTTCATAGCTCACTGTAGTCTACTAAAAGGATTACAATTTATTAACTGCAAGTAACAAAATGATCTCTGTGTTCATAGCAGTAATCCACTTACCTATCTACATAAAGTAAAAATCTGTGATCTGCATGTTACATGATATACTTTTCAGGAGACATTTAAAAAAAAACATATTCTATTGCATTTTCAGTTGGCATATGTTATAACATACACATATCAAAGCATCACTTCCAGTGAGGTCACTTCCTGTGATGCCAAGTGGAATGTCACGCGTTGTGTTGTCATGTGCTTTGATAGCATGCGTCATGATATCACTTGCATACTGCCTGACAGGCCAGTCCCCCACTTCTGATTTTTAGGACATGTGCAATGCCTATGCCCCTGTCGAGCCCTACTACGCTAAGCCTTGGCGACTTCGGATTCTTTCACAGGGACACACAGCTTTTGTTTGGAACCACGTTAATACAGTTTTCGTGCAAATGAACACCCTAAGTATAGTTTAGAACTATCAACAAAATAAAGCCTCCATTACGAGGAAGCTTTTTTAATGTCTCAACTTTTCTAGGAGAAGCGTGCTTGTATGTTAAATATGTCTCCACAAGAGTTGGGTCCCATGGAAACAAAACTAATTAAAGTAGCAGTCACAAATCGTACAGCAAATGTTACTTTTTAATGTAAGTGTATCTGAGAACAACGCCCAGTCAGATTAAGTTACTCTGCCGACTTTGTAAATAAGAGGACTCCTGGTGTTTCATTCGTTATAACATTCATGAATGAGTTTCCCAGGAATGCTGCTGCTGGAGACGGAATGCGCATTCATAGAATACATTGCAGAAAAGGACTTTTTTATTCATTGCCAACTGATTCTGTGCTCTGAATCTACCAATTGTGTAAATTTGTAACTTGTTTTATGTTTCGTACCAATGAGCCTACGACTTTTATAGTTTTGTTATTACAGAGCTTTCTCTGTATTGAACAAACAATTAGTTGTTTTACTAAAGAATACTAATGTGATATAGGTTATTAAGTGATGCCCGAGCACATACGACCTCGTTCAACATAGCTTTTTTCTAGGGAGAACATACCCTACCTGAGGAAAGCTTATAGGAGAGGTACTTACTAGAAATGGGAGTAGCCCCTATTACTACTGTTGTACTTCAGACCGGACTAAAGATTTCTGATTCTGCAGAGTTTTCCTATCAAAGCTACAAAATACAGTAATTCAATTTTTTTTTCACAAAATTTCTGCAGGTTTCACCCGGCGAATTTGAGGGGTGGGGGGGGATGGTGTTAACTTTGGAGTATGCACTGTGCATCCTGCTCTGATTTTAAGGGGTATATATATGCTGTTACCGAGTCACAAGAAAACAGTATAAAAAACATACAAAAACAAGACAAGGGGGCAGGGTAGAAAGACCCTGACCCCCTAGGCCTGCTCAGGGGTTCCCACAAGGAGCCCCAGGGCCAAAAAAGCATTTGTCTTTTTTTTAAAGCAGCTAAATTTGAGCTGGGTTCGCGAATCTGGGAGAGAATTTTTTTTTAAAAAACAAGTGCAGGCTCCCAGGCTTCATTTTCTATAAGCTCCTCGGTGGGCCAGGTCCCGGGGGCAATGTGTAATTATGAAGCGGAGGTCCGTGGGGGCCTCCGCAACATGGGGGCCTCAAGCTCCCCGGGGCTAAAATAATAAAAAAGCGTGGGGTGGCTCCTACCCCAGATGCTGCCCCAGGGACCACCACCTCCCTGGGGCATTTTTACAGTTTGGGTGCGGGGGCTTCGCATGGCCCCCCCTTGCCCCGGGGACTGTCACCTCCCCGAGGCTTCAATGTTTAAATTGGGGGGGGGTTGTGCCCCCCCCAACAGCCCTGGGTATCACACCTCCCTGGAGCAACATAAATTAAAAGTAAGTGTAGGGGGCTCCTGCCCCCCACACTGCCCAGGGACCACCACCTCCCCAGGGCAATCTTAAATTAGAATACAGGGGTCCATTGTGGACCCCTGGCTCATGGGACCACCACCTCCCCGGGGCTATGCAAATGTTGGGAGGGTGGGCCAATGAGGTCCTCTTGTGTCAAGTCCCCCACAGTGGAATTGCTAACAGGTATTCGGAGGCCACAGCCCCATTTTTTCACCAATCTGCGGTTGGGGGATGAAGTCCACTTTACTAAGCATGGGCGGATTTTGCGGATTCGCAATCCGCGAATTTGCGGATTTGCGTATTTGCGGATTGCGACAATACGCAAAATCCGCGAATTCTCGCGGATTTGCATATTTTTTTGGGGAGTGTGTGTTCGCAAGGGTTTCTGCAAGTTCGCGAAGGTTTTGTACAATTTCGCAAATTGCGAACTTACTTGTCGGGTCGCCAGTTTTGCGAACTTGTTGTTTCTACGTGCCAAGACTGTTTGCAAGGCTTTCTTCATCACTGCCACCCTCTGTCACCACTGGCACTCTCTTTGGTCACCCATGCCACCCTCTGGCTCACCCATGTCACCCTCTGTGTCATCACAGCACCCTCTGGTTCACCAGTGTACATTATTGTGGCAAAGCAAAGCACTGCCATCCTCTGTCAACACTGGCACTCTGGTTCACCCATGCCACCCTCTGGCTGGCACACCCATGCCACCCTCGGTGTCATCACAGCACCCTCTGATTGACCAGTGAGTGTACATTATTGTGGCAAAGCCAAGCACACCTGCTAAGTGCTTTAAGTTTTGCAAACAACAACACCTGCCCTGCCCCAACTGACATTATTGAAGGCTGGCACCTGCTTGTCTGCTCCCTTTCTTTTTTGTTGCAATAACAGGATGCAATGGCATACTTGTAACTATTCTGTGACTATCAGAGCAGGGTCACACAATAGTTGCAAGTAGGCAACCGGATTCTGGAGGGCCCCTTCAGGAAGCACTACAGGTAAATGGTTACAAATGATGAGCTCGAACTTTTGCACCTGCTCGTTGGTTTTGCTTTTGCAAAACTCGTTTTTCGGTAATTTCGCCCTATTCGCGAGGCGCGGCGTCGTGCGAACTCGACCGTGGAAGCCGCGAACTCGTGCGAGTTACCCCAAGGTTGAGTATGGGCGCCGCCATTTTGTTTGCGTGACGTATTTCCGTTTCCGCCCGCTATGTGTAATCTCGCGCAATGAGCGCCTTGCGAATGCAAGTTCGCACGAGTTCGCGAGAGAAATCGCGTGCGAACTTACTTACACGCACGTGTTCGGGCCGCCATCTTGTTTTTCATTCATTCCTATGTGTCTGGGCATGGTGTTTCTATCCTCTGTATATCTCTGCCATCCTTTGCTTGTTTTAATATTTTTTTGATCTATTTAACTTTTTTTCTATCCCTCTAGTTTTCTAGATCTATATTTTTGTGTTTTAGGCTACTTTTGTTTACTTTTCAACTACTTTTTTAAACTTTTATTTCCTTCTTCCCTACTCTTATTCTTTTTCATTTTGTCTTTTTCACCTGCCCAGAACATGGTGAAGACAGCTGTCAAGCTGCCCAAGACGGGCACCGCAGCCCGTGCCCGGCTCCCGTGTGGCCGTTTGAGGGCGGAAATGGTGGTGCCCAGGGAGATCTTCAGCCCTGAGGAGGTGGGCTCACTCGTTTTTTATGTGCAGCGCCGTCTCCCCAGGACCATCGCGGCAGGCGGCAGGATCGCTGCTGGTTATACCAACAGCCAGGAGCGACGGAAGCGGTGGGGGCAGGTGTGCCGGGCCCTTTTTGACATCACGGGGGTCCAGCGCACCTACAATCAAGTGACCCACCGCTGGACCGATATCCTGGACCGGGAGCGCGACCTGCTAGACCTGCTGGGAGTGGACGTCCCCGGGCTTGGTGAGTAGTAGTAGCAATTTTTTCATCACTCACTACTCTGTTTTTTCTCCTGCTCTGTGTGACTGTGTTATATTGCAAATGTTTGCTTTAACTTTTTTACAAAGAGCAATAATGCTGCTGATTACATTGATATCATAGGAGAGGTAAATTAATATTTCAAAATCTTCTGTGCATTTCAGGTGCACTGTTCTCCTTCTCTGTGGCGGTGCCACTGCTTATTTGTTTTCTATTTTGTGTTCATTTAATTGGGCTGAGTAATGTATGAGTGTACTTTACAGAACTGCGTAATGCTAGACACAAAGGGTGCGTTCCCACGCAAGGGGGGGGGTGGGGGGTGGCAGTCAGGCAGCTGTGTGCCTCGCAAAAGTGCCTGCGTGAAATCTACAAGATTTAACGCAGGCACTTCCGCGACGCTGCTACGTCAATTCTTTATGCCTGCTTGCTTGAAGCAGGCGTAAGGACTGATGCGGTATGTTGAGTATTGGGCAGCCCTGAGCCTAAGTATGCCCCTAAGTGTCAGATTAGCAATTACCTGCGCATCCCTGCAAAGTGTGCGGCACGCCAGCACCACCCATGGTGCGCCGTATTTACAATGCGGCACACCATGGTCCCAAAACGTCACCGAAGCGTTACACATCGGTGCCGTAAAGACGGCTCATTGATGGAGTTGCGATGGCGCAGCTCCAGCAATGCTGCGTCAAGCCGTAAGTCTGCTTCATGCAGGCGCAGGGTTTCAGTGACGCATCATTGTCCTAAATGACTGATTGGAATTTTATATATTCCCCATAGCCACTTTTAGCATGCGTTCCTGCGCAGGAACGCCCTCCCTTGCGCTGGAACGCTCCCTTATGGCGCAGGGCTTTAGAATGGGATGCATCTCCCATATGCGTCACGTTGTTAATATACGCCACACCATGGCGCCTCTCTTGTTGTGGCGCTGCGTCACAAAAGTGACGCAAGAACGGAGCAAAAGAGCTGCAAGGGGCTTGTAAATCTGCCCCTAGAGTAGAGGCTCAGGTGCAGTCCTTCCTTTGTAGCCCTCTTTTTGACTGAAATAGTTGGTTCTTGTTCTTTCTAAATGTTTGATTTGGTTGACAAGGACATCGACAAGCAGCAATCATCAATGTTTTCTGTTCATTCTTTCATGTTGTACGTCAGGTCCGCCCAGGGGCAAGCGGACAGAAAAAGCAGATGCAGTGGCTCCAAAGGAGGAGGATGCAGGCCAGGGCGGCGAGTGCTCCTTTGCTGGCCCCAGTAAGTTTTCATTTAAATATAGAGGACCTATTGTTGTCCAAGCGTTCCTAATTTAATTTTTTCGAAATAGTGTTTAGATAGGAGCAAAATCAATAATACTACTGTTGCAGGGACAATTCTCCACAAACCGAACTATGGACACCAAAGACCAGAGTAATAATATTTCAGAGTGGCGTGTTTGGCACACCGTATAAATCTGGTAGTGTCAGCGGCACGGACTCCTCCTTGCAAAAATTGCAAAACCTTTCGCTCAGTCACTCTAGTCTGGAGGACCAAAAACCACAGAGTCTATTCAAGTTTAAAAGCTTTATTAAAAGTTTAAGTAAACACATATATTAAAATAAAGTTAGTTGGAAATGGAAAAGTGCTTGGTGCTGAGTTGATGAGTAATGGAACACATTTCTTGTGGTCGAGCCGAGCTTTCACCTGGTTTGAAGTTGATGTTGCTCTTGTCCTTAGAAGTCCAGTTTCTGTCTGTTCAGAGAAAAATGGTGTGTGTTAAAATTAAGCAAGCATCCATCAATTATGTCAAAAAAATGCGGCAAGACAACAGCCTTCCCTGGAAGGAGGGACATTTTTACTTTAGACTAGAGTAGACAGTCAATTACTTTTTCTGTTGTTTTCACATTCTTCATTCATACTTAGACCAACTACTAGTGAGTGGTGTAATCTAACATTCTTAAATCTACTTTGTAGGTGGAACATCTGGTGGCGGGGCCAGCTCGGATGTGGTAATAGTGATCGACTCCGAGTCCGAGGACCACTCTGGGGAGGAGGCGGCGCAAGAGGAGTCGGACCAAGAAGTACAGACTGTGAGGAAGGAGACAGTGGCGGTGGCGAGTACAGGTAAGCTGGATCATGGTACTATCTGACTCTTAGATAGCATATGATGTGTATCTACAGAGAGTAGACGGTCACTGGATGAACTACGAACATACTATGAAATGTTTCCAGGGGGGGGTGCAACATCATCACCATCTCCTGAGTCCTACTCCTGACATGATTGATAGTGTGGTTTGTGGCCAAGGGCCGCACCGAAGGGGGCAGGGTCGGTGGGCGAGGGGGGTGTATCTAGAGCAACAAAAAAAAATATGACCATGAAATTGAAATCATGCCCCTGCAGCGGATGCCTTCGTCCACTGAGCCACCAGACCTGGCATACACATTACACACATCTTTCTTTCTCTCTCCCCCTCCCTCTCTCTCTGTCTCCCTCCCTCATCCTCCCTCTGTCACCCTCTGGCTCCCTCCCTCTCTCTCTCTCTCCTTCTGTCTTCCTCTCTCTCTGTCTCTGCCTCTATCTGTCTGTCGGTCCCAGCCTGCTGTAATTACCATATTGTAATTTGTCACTGGGCCAGCACTGGATGGACCTGCGATCCAGGGGGGGGGCAATCGCGCCCTCTCTTGCCCATCCCTGCGGACGCCCATGATATTGGCCTGAATAGTTTCTTTTGTACTGCGCTGGCTAGTTGCTAGTTGTACTGTGACAAAACTTCCTGCTGAATAATTTTGTGTTAATCATATTCTTAAAGAGCATTGGTTACAGATTATGTCTTTCTTTCTTCATATAGTTGGTCATACTAAAACAAAACCAACAAGGAGTATGCTGGCTGTACTGGCCCGGCAACGGAGGCTGGATGCAACTGTTGCCCAATATCGGCGGCTGGTGGAACTGGAGGGGGACGACACGCAGTCCAGTACTTCCAATATAACATCTGCATCCTCCTCAGTGACCCCACGTTCTGCCAGTCAGCGCAGTGCTCCAGCCAAACGGAGCCGTGCTGGCAGACGCCACCGCCGAGCAGCAAAGGCTGCACCTCACAGTACTGTAAAGGCTCGCTTGTGCCGAGCAATCCGCAGAGTGTCGGACCTGGAGGCGGAGGTCCGGAAATGGAAAGAGTACCAAAATTTGGTGGAGGGCCTCCGTTTAGATCACGCCACCCTCCGGGAGCAATACGATGCCCTGGCCCTAAGGCATGATGCCCTGGAGGCCAAAGTTAACAACACCATGCATCCCTAGAGTGTCCCTTGCCCTTTTTTTAGTGACTTTTGGGGGGTGGGAATTGGGAGTTGGTTTTTTTGGGGACTTTTGATGGACTATTTATTTGTTGGGGTTAGGGAGGGTCTTGTGGGAGATTATTTTGTTAGGGATATAAAAATATACTTTTTCAAACTTTATCTGAGCATATCTTTTTTTTTACTACTTTTGAGCCTGGTGGGTGGTGGTTTTGCAGTAAGTTCGTTTTACTGAACACTGTCATCGTGTTGGTTCACGTGTAATTGGCCAAATGTTTTCCAAAGTAAATGCCTGTCACAGAGTTTGTTAATTGAAGAGTCCTAGGACTTTACTACTAGTACCACTGTCACTCTCTCGCCTCTCCTAATACTCCATTATACTACCTCCCATCCAAACGCTTATCTTACCTGTAATTTGTGTTTGAGGGCTGGCTCCACTTGGAATTCACAGTGTCCTAAAGCGTTCTGCAGCAGGGCCCCAACTGGAGTTTCCCGGCGTGGATTTTCTGCAAAACAAAAGCAATCAACATTAGAAATATGGCAGCGGTGCTCCCATAGACCCCAAAATCCTAGAAGCCCCACAGACAGCACCCCTAAGACAGGCAAGCGAGCAATAATAACGCCTAAACGTTCACGTGTAATTGGCCAAATGTTTTCCAAAGTAAATGCCTGTCACAGAGTTTGTTAATTGAAGAGTCCTAGGACTTTACTACTAGTACCACTGTCACTCTCTCGCCTCTCCTAATACTCCATTATACTACCTCCCATCCAAACGCTTATCTTACCTGTAATTTGTGTTTGAGGGCTGGCTCCACTTGGAATTCACAGTGTCCTAAAGCGTTCTGCAGCAGGGCCCCAACTGGAGTTTCTCGGCGAGGATTTTCTGCAAAAAAAAAGCAATCAACATTAGAAATATGGCAGCGGTGCTCACAGACCCCAAAATCCTAGAAGCCCCACAGACAGCACCCCTAAGACAGGCAAGCGAGCAATAATAACGCCTAAACGTTCACGTGTAATAGGCCAAATGTTTTCCAAAGTAAATGCCTGTCACAGAGTTTGTTAATTGAAGAGTCCTAGGACTTTACTACTAGTACCACTGTCACTCTCTCGCCTCTCCTAATACTCCATTATACTACCTCCCATCCAAACGCTTATCTTACCTGTAATTTGTGTTTGAGGGCTGGCTCCGCTTGGAATTCACAGTGTCCTAAAGCGTTCTGCAGCAGGGCCCCAACTGGAGTTTCCCGGCGTTGATTTTCTGCAAAACAAAAGCAATTAACATTAGAAATATGGCAGCGGTGCTCACAGACCCCAAAATCCTAGAAGCCCCACAGACAGCACCCCTAAGACAGGCAAGCGAGCAATAATAACGCCTAAACGTTCACGTGTAATTGGCCAAATGTTTTCCAAAGTAAATGCCTGTCACAGAGTTTGTTAATTGAAGAGTCCTAGGACTTTACTACTAGTACCACTGTCACTCTCTCGCCTCTCCTAATACTCCATTATACTACCTCCCATCCAAACGCTTATCTTACCTGTAATTTGTGTTTGAGGGCTGGCTCCACTTGGAATTCACAGTGTCCTAAAGCGTTCTGCAGCAGGGCCCCAACTGGAGTTTCTCGGCGTGGATTTTCTGCAAAAAAAAAGCAATCAACATTAGAAATATGGCAGCGGTGCTCACAGACCCCAAAATCCTAGAAGCCCCACAGACAGCACCCCTAAGACAGGCAAGCGAGCAATAATAACGCCTAAACGTTCACGTGTAATAGGCCAAATGTTTTCCAAAGTAAATGCCTGTCACAGAGTTTGTTAATTGAAGAGTCCTAGGACTTTACTACTAGTACCACTGTCACTCTCTCGCCTCTCCTAATACTCCATTATACTACCTCCCATCCAAACGCTTATCTTACCTGTAATTTGTGTTTGAGGGCTGGCTCCACTTGGAATTCACAGTGTCCTAAAGCGTTCTGCAGCAGGGCCCCAACTGGAGTTTCCCGGCGTGGATTTTCTGCAAAACAAAAGCAATCAACATTAGAAATATGGCAGCGGTGCTCACAGACCCCAAAATCCTAGAAGCCCCACAGACAGCACCCCTAAGACAGGCAAGCGAGCAATAATAACGCCTAAACGTTCACGTGTAATAGGCCAAATGTTTTCCAAAGTAAATGCCTAACCAATTTCATCCCTTAATAGACCTTGCCAGCAATGGCCCAGCCAAGACGCGTAAACCCAAACGCAAAAAAGTCACACTTAGCAAAATGTATTTAAATGAGGACTCACTACTTCCAGACAGTCCCTCTTTAGGGGACTCGTCAACGTAAGTTTCTTCATTGTGCAGATTCCAGGCATCAGCATTACGGGAAATGGATAGGGTGAATCTGGAGGAGGAGGATAGACGACCAGGACTGAGTTCTTGTCAACTAACTGTTGTGAACCTGAGGAATGCTGCGGCATCAAAATCAAGACAGTTCTGCTGATGGGCTTGTTGTTTGATTGGTTGATTACAGTTTTGTTGTGATTGTGATGAAGCACTTGCTAAAAAAAGAAAGACAGACACACAGGAATAAAAGTGAATAAGGACTAATGTTAAAGTTAATGAACCATTGACTCATTTTCAGAACTCGCTGTCAGGGAAGCAGAGCTCGTCCTCAAACTCTGCAAATTGAGTCGGTAGTACTTCTGGTAATTGAGGAGAACTTTCCTCAGGTAGGTCGGTGTCCTCTTCTTCCTGCGTGCATTCTCGTACTTTGTAATCTGGTGGTATGAAGTACTGGTTCATCTTTATCATGGTGAGCCGCTCCACATTTGCGGGCAAGAGGCGGGACCTTTTGCAAGTCACAATGCCACCAGCAGAACTAAAAACACGTTCTGAAGACACGCTTGCGAGTGGGCAAGACAAGTAATTGATAGCCAGGTTGGTTAGCTCTCGCCATATGTTTCTTTTCCCATGCCAATACGCCAATGGGTCCTCAGTAATATTGACCGCTGTTGAGTCATCCAGATAGGCCTGCACCATTGAAAGAATGTCCTCCCGGATTCCTGTACTTTGCACTTCTGTGTCCTTTCTGGGACAAGGAAACCCTAGCTCACTTAGCCAATCCGCTTCAGACATATCGCCTGGGCCTGGTGCAGATGATACGGTTGCTGGTGTGGTTAACGGCTCAGAGGAAAAGTCACTCACTTCTGCCACAGGCACAGATGCAGAAGTGTTTTTTTGGGACGCCTGATGGCCTGCTGATTCACTAGTAGTACTGTCTTCTACAGTTTCCTTCCGCTCTCTTTCAAAACGAATGGCTGACTGAACTAGCCAACCTTTGTACTCTGTAACATCTGATGTTTCAAAAGGAATTATTACTTTGCCAAACAATGGCTTTTTGTAACGTGGATCCAGAATAGTAGCACAAATGTAGTGCTGTTGTTTCTTGATATTTACAAGCCGTTTATTGCTAACTAGGCGTTGTAATAATCTCTGCGCCAACTCATATGCTTCATTCTTTCCAGCATCTTTTAATTCTGAAGACACCACCTTGACTTGGTGCTCGAGCTTCAGCAACAATGGGATAGCTTTGCTCAAAGAACAGTCCTCCCTGCTGACGTCAGGCGTGAAGACTTCAAAAGGAGGAAGCATGTCTGTCAGGCTTTTAAATAGCTGCCATTGCTCCACCGCTAGCATCATTTCTGTCGTATCACCACCCAGGTTGTAGAAATACTCATTGACTACTGGAAACAGCTCATGCAGACGCTCAAGCATGTAGAAGGTTGAGTTCCAACGTGTTGTCACCTCCTGGATAAGTGCTTTCACTGGCATTCTACGTACATTTTGCTGGCGCCTCAGCTCCTTCCGGGCCTTAAAAGAATGGTTGAAATGTGTGCATATTCTTCTGCAGATGGTCAGTATTTTGTCGACTGCAAGTTCTTTTTTCAAGAACTTTTGCACGACAAGGTTCATACAGTGCGCCAAACACGGCACTCTGAAATAGTAACCGTTCTCCATGGCCTTAACTACATTGCTGCCATTATCAGTAGAAACATAACCAACCTTGCAATTTCTTGGGGGCAGCCATTGCGAGACCTTTTTGTTAAAGTCATCCAAAATGTTGGCTGCAGTATGACTTTTCTTCATGCCAAACATGGCTAATGTTGCATGTTTACGAGCACCCTTAAAAATCTCGGCCAAGTCACCACCTGCATTTATCTGTTTTGCAACCCCTGAAAAAGAGACCCAGTGTGCAGTGATGCACATGTAATCAAGGGCTTGGCAACTGGTCCACATGTCTGTTGTCAGGTGTATAGTGTGAACAGCACTCTTCTGCAAAGCTGCCCCAACCAACTCAAGCACCTCTTTATGTAATGCTGGAACAGCAACCCTGGCAAAATAGAACCGGCTAGGAACCTTCCATTTAGGGGCCAGTGTTGCCACGAGTTCAAGAAAACCCACATTTTCGACAAACGAAAAAGGGAGAAGGTCCACGCTAGCATTTTAGCCAGCTTAGTGTTATACAGGCGTACAATTGGGTGGTTGCGTTGACCTTGCGCATCTGAGGAGAACATGGCTGAAATGGTGCGCTAGACAAATTTACTGGATGATGCTGATGCCTTCTTCGACCCACTTGTGCTCAGTGTTGACATTTTCCGCATTGGTGTGTCTCCCAGACTCTCAGTGTGCCTCCTATGTGTTCCGGAGGGTGTGGTGCTGCCAGGGGTACTGGGTGCAACCGGACAAATGTCTGACGCTTTTTCTACCTCCCAGTCATCTTCAGATGAAACACCTAGTATGGGTATATTTTGGCCACTTGCCCTTTGGGATTGCTTTCCCTTGATGTTTGCTAGGTGCGCAAACCATACGACAGCGTGCCTTCTTTGAAGATGACCTATCTGGCCTCCGGTTCCATAGTTGGTACCAGTCTTACCACGGCTAACTCTAGTCTTACAAATGCAACAAACGGCTATGTTATCATACTTTGCATGGACACTAAAAAAGTTCCAAACTGGGGACTGGAAACTTCTGGTTTCGCCGCACGAGATGATACTGCCAATGCCAGATGAAGCAGGGGTGGATGAGCCTTGCAGACATCTACTGGGTTGTGCAATTATTGCAGCAACCCTACTTGAGGGAGTCGAGCTGGATGGAGTCCCCCTCTGGGGAGAAAATATGGGAGCTGTAGGTTTTGTTGAACTTGTTGTACTACTTGACTGCGTTGGTGGTGCTACCAGTGCCACGTCACCAGGGTCACGCTCAGCATGACGTCGGGATAGGGTATAAATGTCTGTCTGCTGCATGGCCGGTGTGGCTGGAATGACGTGTGTGATGACTAGGTCATTGCTGTCATCCTGTTCATCAACATCAGAATGAACCACTTCATCAAGTCCGGCGTTCGGATCCATAAGTATGAGCTTTCCCGGGCCCTTCCTTTTAACTTTTGATACCTTTCGCAGCGAGTGGTGTGCCTCCCTCTCAGACGTCGGAGATGGTTGCCAATCTAGATCCAGATCATCTGATGGAGCGGGGCTTGAAGAGGAACTTCTACACACACTCCTTGATCTTTTCCTTGCTGGGGAGCTGGGAGAAAATGAATCATCAGGAGGAGTGCCTTCGTCTTCCTGACATGATACCCCGGCTCCAAAGTCAATTTCCTCCTGTGCCCCTACTCCTGGAAGAAGAACCATTGTGGGCACTTGCATCGCTCCATGCGCCGCTACATGGGCCTCTTCACTGACCTCTACTTGCAACTCTCCATGGACCTCTCCTTCTCGGCCTTCTCCTTCTCGGCCTTCTCCTTCTCGGCCTTCTCCTTCTCGGCCTTCTCCTTCTCGGCCTTCTTTTTCTCGACCTTCTCCTTCTCGACCTTCTCGACCTTCTCCTTCTCGACCAGCTCCTTCTCGACCTTCTCCTTCTCGGACAGCTCCTTCTCGGACAGCTCCTTCTCGGACAGCTCCTTCTCGGACAGCTCCTTGCGCATGTACTTGTGCTTGTACTAGTAGCCCATGCAGTTGTTGTTGCGGCTTTGGTCGTTGAATAGTACTTGTGAGATGAGTTACAACCTGTGTTGATGGTGTGCTGCTACTTTCTTGCGATGAGCCAACATCACTGGTCGTTGGTGATTCAACCACTAAACAGGCTACCTGTGCAGCACTCATGGTGGACTTTTGTACTTTTTTCCACAAAAACTTAGTGGTCGAGCCACCAGTCTCCTTGGTAAGTGGTGCCACTTGCTTCTTCTTCTCCTTAGTAGAGACATCTTTCTTGCAAGAGGAGCTACGGGCACCTCTTTTTGGAGCCATCTTCTTCAGATGTCGGAACAGCAGGCCGCAGCAGGACTTCTTCCTGGCACTGATGCTCAACGATAATGCGGAGTTATTGACTTTGTGCACCTAAAAGCAAACGAAGACAGAGGAACATCAGTAAATATATGTTGCATATGTAGCGCTTCAATAAATAGTTTGCAAGTAGGCATTTATGAATACACACGTGCACACCACACAATATGGAAATTTCAAAATTAAGAATTGCTAAATTTTTGGGAAACAGGAATTTAACATTGATCCAAGATAGCACACACACAGAGGGTTATAGTTTCATGTACCACTGTCTGACTCCCCCTGGGCACAATGGGTGAAAGCAAGGCAAAATGGGTGCAGGCCTATGGCACAAAGCTCACTGCCTGCCTTCAAAATGGCCGCTTGACCCCCATCCACATGGCCAGGACCATGCCTCAAAATGGCCCCCACCAACATAGCCAGCCCCCAAACCCTACTCCAAAAAGTCAAAAAACACAACACCAATCAAATCACCACAATCCAAAGCCATCCATCAAGTTTCAGAAGGTTTATGCTGCCTGCTGGTGGTTTTCTGGTGCGAAATTGCAATTTTTGCAATTTCGCGAGTGCGAGATTGTTGCTTCACGACGCGAACGTGGCGAATAACCAGCAAAATCCGCGAACAGACGGATTCTGGGCCCCCTGGGCATGATAAAATCACAGCACACTGGGTGCAGGCCTATGGCACAAAGCACACAAACTGGCTTAAAAATGGCCCCTAGACCCCCACCCACACGGGACAAGGCAATAAACTGGCCCCCACCCACATAGTAAGCCCCCAACACCACCCCAAAAAGTCGTAAAACACACAAAAATCACAACAATCCAATGCCATCCATGCCCTGGCCCGAATAATGTTAAAATTAAAGAAAACAGTTGTATCACGCATGCACCCATAACTAAGCCTGGTAGTTTTCAATTCATGTGCAGAATTGTAATTTTTACAATTTCGCGAGTGCGAGATTGTTGCTGCGCGGGACGCGAGCAGTGCGAACACAGGCACATTTTTTTTTTTAAATCCGATTTTCGGGTAATCCGCGGGAGTTCGAGGCCCCCTGGGCATAATGAAAGCAATCAGAGCAGACTGGGTGGGCATAGGGCACAAAACACACTGCCTGACTTCAAAGTGGCCGATTGACCCCATCCACATGGCCAGGACCTGCAGAACCATGCCTCAAAATGGCCTCCCATGCATAGCCAGCCCCCAAACCCACCCCAAAAAGTCGAAAAACACACACAAAAATCACCACAAACAAACAACATCAACTTATCAACTTACTTGTAAATCAAATTTCTAATCAAAAAGTAATCCAAAAGGCCTCAAAGCCAAATCTCCAGCAGCATCCACAAAAAGTAATCCTTCCCAGTCAAGATCGAATTCAAAGTGGCCAGGAAATGGACTAAGCAATGGGAGGAGCTTGCTGGACAGGAAGAGGAAGTTGGAGACTGGGTCACTTCCTTCACCCCTCCCCAATTGTAATTTTTGTAATTTCGCGAGTGCGAGATTGTTGCTGCCCGCGCCGCGGCTCGCGAGCAGTGCGAACACAAGCAAAAAATCCGCCGCGCGCGGATTTGCGTATTTTCGCCACATCCGCGAGAGTTCGCGGATTGCAGATTCACCGAAAATCCGAAAAATCCGCGAGCGGAACGGATTTTGCGCCCATGCTTACACTTTACTCCTGAGGAACTTTGGAAGCGAATTAGCCCTGCAGGTACCTCCTGTTAGGCCTAAGCAGCGGAATTCCTGAGCGCTGATCGGAGCCAGAGCCCTTGTTTTCCACCACTCTGCAAATGCGTCTGCCAGTTAAAGCAGCATGTGTAATGTAATAGGTCTTGCATTTGCAAGAGTTAGAGTTATTAGCGTTGAAAATCTAAAAGTTTTTTCTCAATGTTTCTTGGAGTGGAGTAGATGTAGGCTGTGTGTAGTGGAAATATGTGGTATGTTGTGCAGTGAAACTATGTGGATCGAAAGTATGTGGTATTTAGTGTATAGTAATTATGTAGAGTGAGATTATGTGTTATGGAGAGTAGTTATGAGGTATGGCAGTCTGTGTTGTGGGCACTTCTGGACCTAGTCAGAGGTATAAGCAGGGATACTGGAATTGTGCAACTGTTTGGGTGCACCAGCTTTCACACAATTATACATTTTCCGCATTAGCCACATAATTCATAATCTGCTTCCTAATCTGCATATTTGAACAAAAAAAGCCTTGTTTCTAGCTCAAACGGCTAAAATGATACAAAAATGTAGCGACAAGTGTTACAGCATAATGCAAGGTCCTTTGTAAACCTAGAATGGTCACCTGTTACTTATTGCTAAGAGCGGGTGTTAAATTGGAACGAATGGTGTGTAATCCACTCTTGCTTCTTTCTGCTCCTCTCTTGCCTCTTTCTGCATTTCTGTTGCCTCTTTCTGCACCTTTCTTTGTTTTTCTGCACTTCTCTTGCCTCCTTCTGTACATATCTAGTACTTTTGGCACCTCTTTTACCTCTTTCTGCCCCTCTGTTGCCTCTTTCTGCATCTCAACTGCTTCTTTGTGCACCCTCTTGCCACTTTCTGTACCCATCTTTCTTCTTTTTGCACCCCCTGCCTCTTTCTGCACCTCTGTTCCTTCTTTCTGTACTTCTTTTGTTTCTTTCAGCACCTCTTTCTTTTTTCTGCACCCTCCTCCATCTTTCTGTACCTCCGTTCCTTCTTCTGCACTTAATTTGTTTATTTCTGCACTGTTCCTGCCTCTTTTGGCACCCCTACTGCCTCTTTCTGTACTTGCCTTGCCTCTTTGTACACTTCTATAATTTTCTGAGTCCCTCTTGCCTCTTTTGGTACCTCTGTTTGTTCTTTCTGCACTGCTCTTTCTTCTTTCTTCACCTTACTTACCTCTTTCTGCACTTATCTTGCTTCTTTCTATACCTCTGTTGCTTCTTTCAGCAATTCCCTTGCATCTTTCTGTACTTCTCTTTCTTCTTTCTGTACCCCTACTGCCTCTTTCTGTACCTTTCTTGTCTCTTTGTGTACCACTCCTACCTCTTTCAGCATCCCTCTTGCCTCTTCTTGCGCCTCTGTTGGTTCTTTCTGCACTGCTCCTGCCTCATTCTACATCTGTCTTGCCTCTTTGAGTACCTCTTTTGCTTCTTTATGAACTTCTCTCTCCTTTTTCTGCACCCCTCTTGCCTCTTTCTGAACCTCTGTTGCTTCTTTCTGTACTTCTATTGCCTCTTTTGCTTCTTTCGTCACCACTGTTGTCTTTCTGCACCGGTGTTGTCTCTTTTTGCACTGGTCTTTCCTCTTTCTGCACCTCTCTTGCTTCTTTCTGCACTTCTCTTGCTTCTTTTTGTACCCCACTAGCTTCTTTCTGTACCCTTATACGATTTTTGAATCCCCCTTGCATCTTTCTGCTGTTCTCTTGCTATTTTCTGCACCTCTCTTGCCTCTCTCTGCACCCCACTTACTGCGAATAACGGCTGAATTTATCTGGCTTTGTATGAGTGAAATGTCTAAATACCTGTAATGTCCCTGAAACCTTTTTTCAGTGAATTTCTAAGGGTTTTTCAGCCAGATGCATCAAGCTAAAAACCGGTCGCAAAGGGGCAGATTCTCAGAATCTGCCCCATTTGCGATCGGTATTTTTGCATTTGGGATGCATCATCCCAAATGCAAAAATCGCAAATTGTGAAATCGCTAAATTGCGATTGTTTGCATTTAAGGATTCTCAAATTGAGATTCCTTAAATGCAATGCATGAAAGTTTCAAAAATAGCGAATTTGCTAATAGGGCACGCAAATTACCACAAAGTACAACTTCATGGTAATTTACAAAAACTTTGAAAAATGCACTAAAGTGCATTTTTCAAAGTTTCATGTTGCGCACACACATGCCCTAAGGGCATGTGTGTGCGCAACATATGTGCACAGATCAATTTCAGGGGTGCAACAGGGTGTCCTTTGGACACTCCTGCACCCTTGAAATCGCAATCTCAATTTGCGAATCGCTAATTGCGATTCGCAAATTGAGATTGTCTTCCCATTCATTCCTATGGGCCTCTAGGCCCATAGGAATGAATGGGGAGGTATTCCTTAATTGCGACTCGCAATTTGCGAGTCGCAATTAAGAATTCTAAGAAATCGCTATTTTTTTTGTGATTTCTTGATGCATTCCATTTTGCTATTCCTTATTAGCGATTCCTTATTTTTCGCTAATAAGGAATCGTAAAAATGGATGCTTGATGCATCTGGCTGTTTAAGTGCTAATTTCTAACAATAACGTCCCTGAAACCTATGTTTTTTTTGTGAATTTCGAAGGTTTTTTAAATGCTAATTTCTAATTATAATGTTCATCAAACCTATGGTTTTTTCGGTGATTTTAAATTACCATCCAATTTTCAACCTGGTGAAAACTGTCGATATCGTCAGTTTTCCTGCGATAGCTACCGCAAAAAAATCACACAAATTAGAGCGAAAACTAACGCTATTGATATGCAGAGTAGGCATTCCTGTGCAAAAATAACACGAAAACATCACTTCACGATATTTTCAACGACCAGCCAAATCTGCGATACGCTCCAAAAACAGGCAAAAAGCTGCGTTAGCTGTCAGAATATAACATGTGCCTTTCACTGGTGTAAAGCAGGACGACTACCTGTAGTACGAAAGGGAGCCCAGCCCAGAGCCACATCTGAAGACCAACACATGTCATAGAGCTACTGATCATGCAGCTCCGATACCCAAGAAGGCCACAACACCCACCGCCACCACCCCAGAACCTCCCAATGGACCACCCCCCTACTACCACTAAGGCACAGCAGAACAGGACAGTGGACCTTCCACAAATTGCATGGCCCCTCAGCCACACAATAGCTGAATGTTGGGAGATGTGGGAACCAAGTATTTGTGAAGGATGCAAGTCACCCATCAATAACAATGTACACAATGCCAAGTGTAGCGGTGATGTGCTGGACAGACCTCACTATGCAGAGCACAGACCTCTCCATGTGTATATATACTGCTGGTGCTTGTAGTGTTGTGGACAGTGGACGCAACCACGTTACCTCAGGTAGTGGGGAAGATCTTGGTCATGTAGCTGTGTCGTCCCGCTGTAAGCAGAAGCGGAGTGGGCTGGTCCGACGTATGCCACTCCAGCGTAGGAGTGTGAATAAATAGGCTGGGGCGCTGGGTGATGTTCGCTTCTTGGAAGGCCAATGTGTCTGCCAGAGCAGAGGCCCTCACCCTGTTACGAGGCCAATGCCATGACCGCCGGCCTCCTCGACATAGACCCAATGTGAACCCAGCGGCACAGCGCCGCAGAGTTATGTCTGTACAGAGTACTGCCTTCGATGTACACTGCGGACAGCAGGGTTCACAATTCAAATTGAGTCGCGATTGCAGATGATGCAGTGCAGTAGGCAACAGACATTGCTACCAGTACGGCCCGCCCAGACCACGCCTCATCGCAAGGTGCGCACACGCTGTGTGCTTCAGGTGCGTCTAAGTCAGTGCACCACAAATCATCACCACGTAGCCTTATTAAGGGAGAATTCAATAGACAAAAGACATTGCTACCGGTGCGGTCCACCCAGACCATGCATCATCGCAGGCTGCGCACGCGCTGAATGATTGTGGTGTCACTAACTGTGCAGCTCAACTCAAAGCCATGTGGCTGTGGGCCCTTGCTGACCACTGCCTCCGGCCCACACTGCGGTCATCAGGACTCACAATTAAAATAAAGTCTTTATTTTTTATTTGCAGAGTCCAATAGGCAACTAACTATAACATCCCTAAAACTTACATAATACCCTTTTAGTATCCTTGCTTCAAGAACTGGTTTTATATCAGTTATAACTTTAGTACAAACTCATCTTGCAAGTCCAAAGGAACACTGAATTGCAGTCTACACTGAGGAGAGCAGAGCTCACAGTTTGAATTCAGTTTTGATTTATTCATTGCAGAGTGAACTGTACTCTTTTTCCTCGGATTTTGTCAAGAGGAAGCGACAAAAACCATTCCGCGATGTCTGTGCTGACTACTGCCTTCGATCTACACTGTGGACAGCAGGGCTCACAATTCAGATCGACTCACGATTGCAGATGACACAGTCCAGTAGGCAAAGGACATTGCTCCTAGTGAGGCCTGCCCAGACCACGCATTATCGCTGGCTGTGCACAAGCTGAGTGCTTCAGGTGCCACTAACTCTGCGCATCTCAAGTCTACGCTACGTGGCTGTGGGCCATTTCTGACCGCTGCCTCCAGCCTACACTGTGATCAGCAGGGCTCCCAATTCAAGATTAGTACTGATGGAAATTGTGTAAGAGACTATAGGCCCGATTCACAGAACTAACTTAAGACAAAATCCAAAACTTACTACCATTTTGGTATTCATAGAATGTACTCACTACTTTTGGTGTTCTCAGAAGGCACCTACTACTTTTGGTATTCACAGAATGCACTTCCTACTTTTGGTATTCACAGAATGCACTTACTACTTTTGGTATTCACAGAATGGATTTATGACTACTAACTTTACGTCTACACTCGGGCCAGAATTCCCACACCCGGAGCGGGAATTCCGCTTTCGTGCTTGATTCACTGCTCTTGGGCCGGAATCTTCGCTTCCAGGCCAGAACTCCCTATTTTGTGCCAGAATTCCTCCATTTTGGCCTGATGAATGTTTCAAGTGCCTACCATCCCTTACCACGCTCCAGCTGAAGTCAATTAACACTAACTGCCAGAACAGCACCACAAAACATATAAAAGCAGCACACATTGAAGGAACAGGTTTGGCCACAGAGAGTTCGTGTTCACAATCGCTGTACATCGCCAGAGGAAAATGAAACAAATGAGGAGGAAAAAGAACTTCACTACTGAGGTGACCACCATGCTTGTGGAGTACACAGTGAGGCACCACAAATACCTATATGGTCTCCCACCTTACTGCACCAGTGGCACACAGAAGGCAGCTCTATGACAGCAATTAGCCACTGCTGTCACAGCATTGGGGGAGCAGAGGCGCACAGTCCAGGACATCAAGAAGAAGTGGCAGGATGAAAAGAAGAGAGTGAAGGAGAAGTACTCCAGGATCGAATTGAACAGGATCTTGCCTGCCCCACACTCTGGACCCCGCCTCCATCTCACCCCACTAGAGAAGGATAATCCACCCTCAGATGGTCCATGGGCTGCTTGTGAGTGATGGCTATGGCTATTTCCGGCGCCGAGGAGGCTTTCATCCAGGTCTCCGTCAGGAAGGCAACGTCCGGGGAGATAGAATCAAGAAGGTTCCAGAGTTCGACGGCGTGTTTGTGGACTGAGTGGGTGTTGAGAAGTAGGCATCTGAGATTTGTTTGGCCTGCTTTTTGGGATGGGCAGGACGCCCTGGAGTGTACTGGCTGGTGTAACCTTAGTTTCGGCACATGAAGGGCCCGTGGGTGAGCTTCGGGCAGCCTGGAAGCAGGTGGAGATTCGGCCAGCGTTGAGTGCATGGAGGGAGTTGGCATCGTACCGGCGTTGGTTGTTGTGGCATTCGCGGGGGCCAGGGGGTCTGGCGCTGGGCGTGGTCCAGGTGCGGCAGGGCACAGACGGGCTTGTCTTAGGTGCACGCTGCGCGCGTCCGCTGTGTGACCGCGCAGCGGTCTCCATTATGTAGGGGTGGGGGAGGGAATAGGAGCAGCTGGGAGGTGGGCTAGGCGTGGGTGGGAAAGACGGGGACAAAAGGACGAGGGGACAGAGAGAGGAGTCTGCGGGGGCCAAAACAAAATACAATCAGGACAGAAACCAAAATGAAAAACTCCATAAAAGGCAAAATACAGTGTCACAATGAAATAAAATAAAGCAGGGAAAAAAAAACAGCACCGGCACTAGCAAGGTGCAGACTCGAACCCTGCCTGGGCGGACAGCAGGCAGAGGACAGCAGGGAGGAGCTGCGGGGAAGGAGCTGATCCCTGGCTGGGGTAAAGTTCATGAGGTAAACATGCTTCACATTGTCCTGGATTATCCGGTCAATGGTTATTGAGAGTGACATGTTAGCTCATAGCTACCAACTGTTGTACTGAAATATGGACATGTATGTCTCATCACAGCTGTTGACAGGATGACACCAGTGCAGTGCACACCCTCCCGGGGAACGCATGACATCCTGGCTGCAGCAGTGAAACCCTCTCGCACCTCTCCATCAAGTAATTGTGGCATCATTGTCACTAGCTTAGATTACTAAGCCATGATAGAGATCAAGATCCCCTTCTGTATGGAATCAGCAGTTGTTGTTTACAAAGTGACATACATATTATGAGTGTCACATGTGCCTGTTTGTCAATTAGTAATGCAGATCATTAAGAAAGTTGTCACTTCCCTCTACAGCTGCTGTATCGGGGACAGCTATGTCAACAACATCTATGATGAGCCAGGTTCAGCAGTTGACATCAGGGGGGATCGCAAAGGGAGAGAAAGTTGTGGCTGGAGCTGGTGAGTTTGCTTGCATAATGTACATCTCCATTTAACATCTCAGTGCTATGGTGTGAGCTGTCATTTGTGGTGGTACCCTAACCAGGTCGCATGATCCTCATCTGTTGATGCAAAGTACAGTTAATCAAACCCTTGTGTTGCACCACATATAATACCAGGTCAATTACTAATATGGTTGCAACCTTTGTGTTTCAGGGGATAATGAGGATGATAGACCTACTACCAGTATGGGCCAACGGGCAATCAGAAGGGAAAATCCACTGATCCTCCAGGCAGTAATGTCGGCAGCAAGTAATGGTCAAGAGGAGGAGGAAGTTCCTGAGGACAAAGACTTGGAAGATGATGGTGACTAAGGGGTCCATTAGGATGTCGGGTGGATTGCCCCCGCCAGGCTGGCGGTGGCTACCGCCAGCATAACGGGTAGCAATCCGCCTGACATCCTTCCCTGAATTCCCCCCGCCATATTACAATGGCGGGGGGGACTGCAGTGGACCAAAATACCGCCCGCCACTTTTCCGCCCCGGTCGCCTTGCAGCCGGGGCGGAAAATGTTTAATATGGTGGCGGTGTCTATAAGACACCGCCAGCCATATTACAATGGGCAGTGTTAGATGCCTTTCCGCGGCGGCGCTGCGGCCACAGAAAGGCATGCGGTCTTCACTCTGGGGGCCCCCTGCGGGTACCCAGAGGGAAGTACAGGTGGGGGAGTGCACATGGGGGGTACCTGTGGTACCCCCCTTCATTGTCATTTGCAAAGTGGCAGGCACCGCGCGGTGCCTGCCGCTTTGCAAATGACAATGTGAAATGGGCGGTGCAGAGAGCACCGCCCGCCACAATGCTGAAAATACAGGATGTGCCTGTCACTGTGGCGGGCACATCCTAATGGCACCCCGGGGACCCCCACCCTTATGGCGGGCAGTCCCGATTTGCGATAGGATAATGGGCGGGCAAAGTCCGCCCGTCATCCTAATGGACCCCTAAATGTCCATCCACTCCTGGGATGACGATTCGGATGCCATTGACAGCAATCTTACCACATTGCCAAAAACATTCACAGCATCACATCCTCCGACCAGCAATGTTTGTCAGCCTCCTTCAAAACAAAACAATTGCCTGTCCCCAGCATAGAGCTAATCAGCCACAGCTCTCACGCATCCCAACACAGATATCACTCCTTTACAGCCCTCACGTCGAGGACGGACATGGTGGTTCTCCTGTACGCTTTTCCCTATACAGTGTATCCCCGGCATCCTCTCTACCATCTGGGGGAAGTGCCAACCCTGTTGTGATGCAGGTATCCCCTGGGTACCATTCTCCTGCCCACAGGCTTCCACCTGCCACCCCCCCTGCTGTTGGACCTGCTGGTCCCATCCATGTCTGACACCTGCAGAGAGGGCCTGCACCTGGCTGTGGAGGCCAGTGGGAGCAGTACTTCTTCCAACAGCAGACCGATGTGAGGCAGGACATTTGTGCAGTAGAGGCTACCATGTCAGACATGTCTGAGTCCCTGCAGGACATGGTCCAATTCCCTCAGGTGGTGGACAGAACGAGCCATGTTCTGGATAGGATGGATGGAACTTGGCAGGACCCAAAGGGAAGAGAGTGCAAGACGTCATGCCTTGGCCATTAAGATGATGTAGGGCATGTCGAAAGTGATCCACAGTCTCCCTTCACAGTCAACGCAGTGAGTGGAGCCATCATATCTGGCTGCAGGACAGCACATCCACATATCTGTACCACCAACTGCACAGGACCACAGCAAAGGTACACAGCCACACCGGCCCCCTGAACAGGCACTCCCGCTACCTGCACAACAACCACCAACTCCTAGACAGGTACTCCCACCACCTGCACAGCCACCACCAACCCCTGTACAGGCACTCCCACCACCTGCAAAACCACCACCAACCCCTGTACAGGCACTCGCACCACCTGCATAACCACCACCAACCCCTGTACAGGCACTCCTACCACCTGCACAATCAGCCCTTGTACAGGCAGAAACACCAATTGTACATACACCATTTGCCCCTGCACATGTAGATCACACTGTACAGGCACATGGACAACACCTACCTACATGTAGGCGACAAGCCAGACCTGATCCCTCACAGCAATCATCACCTCTGAAACTGCGATGTCACAAGCACGATCGCCATTGACAATATCCCCAAAACAAATTGATGTCATATATCCCGGGACGAAGAAACAGCGACGGGATAGAGGATGACATTGCGATCGCAATGTACTACATTTCCGGGTTCGCGGCCCCGGAAGGAACTACAGTTCCCGTGAGGCACTGCGCGGCTCATGCGCACTCCAAGGGGCAGTACTTAAGTGATGGCGGTGCCCGCGGACGCTGTCGGATATTGCTGCCGCACCATCGAGCTGGGGAATACACCACAAGGTAAGGGACAACGTTCCTACTACGCTTGCTTTCTTGGACTCCAGGGGATATTTTCGGAGCTGTATGCAAACGGCCGCTCCATTAGGTCTTTCTGAGTGCGCTCGCTTACAGCACCTCGTTGGTGGACTAAAGGTCCTCCCGGTACGGAGGAGGTACATTCGAAGCACGAGAGCGGATGCTCCCGTGGCATACCACGTCCACAGCACGCACTCAGGGCGGTCAGGATACCGAGCACCTACCGAGCAACAGGGAAACAAGGGAGACAAACTGTTAGCCCTAAAGGTTTTGACATTGAGCACAGGGGAGCCAGTGAGGACAACTGCTCACCCGGTGTAGACTACACTTGATACCAGAACGTTAACCCTGGTTGGAGAACTACCCAGACTAGAAGCCCTTGGTTCTCCGGGTCTCTAGTATTATACACCCAGGCATACTGTACCCCTCGTTGGCGAGTGTCGGGACCGGCATTCTTGCGGGGGACTGTGCAGATAATAGCATATACATAGTGGGTATACAGAAAGCTCGAGTGGCATTGTCGGCCACTACTTAGCACTGTGCCCTCCGTTGGAGAGTATCTGGACGGGCACTCATGCGGAGGACGGTCTGAAGGTCCAAAGAACATCTAGGGTGGCGTTAACCCTTGTTGTCCTTACTAGAGAGAAAAGTACCAACCTGGAAGTATATGCTTTACTCATAAAGTCCTATTTCACTAACCTTGAGTTGTGGTCGCCTTATTCCAGTGTATGTGAGTCACGGTCTATGAATTAGGTTCACACTCAATTCCGAGGGCACTCAGGGATTACAATATATCCGACCTTATCATCTTAATCAGGCTCCCGGTTGGGTTTTTTAACATGGCCAACATGGACGATGTGTTAGCCGCCCTCCAAGCAGTACAGGCTGAGCTAGCGGCCTCCAGGTTGGAAACCGCAGACATACGGGCCAGAATGGAATACCTCCAGCGGAACCCGTTTGATGCTGGTATGCCAGTGGTGGCTCAGCCGGCTGCGGTGGTTGTGGAGTTGCCGGTGTCTATACTGCTTGCTACACCCGAACGTTACAGCGGTGATCCAAGCATGGTGCAAGTTTTCCTAACGCAAGTGGCATTGCATTTCTCATGCAAGCCAAGGTCGTTTCCCACGAACCAGGCGAGAGTCGCCTTTCTGATTTCTTATCTGGCCGGAAACGCAGCTCAGTGGGCAGTACCACTAGTGAGCAGAGACGACCCTCTCATCCACGATTGGGACAATTTCCAGGAGGAATTCATAAAAGTGTTTGATAGGAGAGCCGATTCATACACGGCAGATAGAGAGCTGCCAGAATTACGCCAAGGCAACAACAGACTAGTGCAGTACATGAACCCTTTCCGAAGACTGGTGTCGGAAACCAAGTGGCCTGCGGCAAAAAGGGCTGCGCTGTTCCATCAAGGCTTAAGCGAAGAACCTAAGGATGTGGTCGCCCAAATCGACCCCCAACCAGCCACATGTGAGGATCTCATCAGTTTGGTCCTTTGCCTTGACCACAGACTGGGGAAACGACGAGGGGATCATAAGAAAAAGGAGAAAACCCTACCAGTCCACGGGCCATCTAGGGCTACCGAAATACTCCCTACAGCACGATTCGAGCCCATGGATGTGGGGGCCATACGGGCCAGCTTAACGTCCACGGAAAGGGAATCACAATGCAAACCTGGCCTATGCCTGTATTGTGGCAAGTAAGGCCACTTTGTGAGGGAGTGCTCGGTCAAACCAAAGACTAGTCGCTTTAAGAGCCCCAGGATGACAACCGCATCTGTTGACAACCCTGCGGGAAACTGATGGGCTCCAGGGAGAGAGAAGGGGATTCCGGGAGTCGTTGTTTGATCCCTTCCGTACAGTTAAAGACGCTGCCAAACCAAAGACATTTGTACATAACCATCCCCCTTAATGTCAGGGGGGAATGGTTTCCAGTAGAAGCCATGGTAGACTCGGGTGCCACAGGTCTCTTCATGGATGTGGAGAAGGCAAGAGACCTATCCATCGTGCTTACATCCAGGACGTGGCAGAGGATGTCTTTGCGGTGGATGGACGGCGTCTTGCCTCAGGGCCCATCAGTCATCACACCGGGAGCATCCGAGTGAGATACGGGAAGGAACATACGGAGGTCATCGACTTCAACATCATCCAAGCTCCCCAATACGGAGTGATACTAGGGTTGCCATGGCTCCAGAAACACACCCCTCGATCGACTGGGCCTCTCTCGCCGTAAGCATGGCGTCTGGCTACTGTGCCCGAAATTGCGAGGTGACCGTTTCCACTCCGGAGGAGGAGTGCACGATACCGCATGCCATTGCCACAGCGGCGGAAAAATGCGTTGAACTCCCCGACGTCTATCGAGCGTACGCTGATGTATTGGATGATACGCAAGCTGAAGAGCTACCACCGCATCGGATATACGATTGCCAGATAGACTTGGTCCCTGGGGCAAGCATACCGAGTGGAAGGCTATACGCATTGTCTGAACCGGAGAATGCACATCTGCGTGCGTACATAGACAACATGCTACGCCTCAGATTCATACGCCCATCAAAGTCCCCGGTCGCTTCTCCCCTGTTCTTCATCCCCAAAGCCAACGGAGAACTCCGCTCCTGTGTGGACTTCCGGGCCCTCAATGCCATTACTGTAAAAAACCATTATCCCTTGCCCCTTATCAACGTCCTGCTGGAGCAAGTGAAAACGGCCAAGGTGTACACCAAACTCGACTTGAAAGGGGCCTACCACCTGGTGCGTATGAGATCAGGGGACGAATGGAAGACGGCATTTAAGACACGGTTCGGGCTGTACGAATACCTGGTGATGCCGTACGGCCTTTGTAATGCCCCTGCGGCGTTTCAGTTCTTTCTGAACGATGTACTACAGGAACTACTAGATGTTTACGTCGTGGTATACATCGACGATATCTTGGTATACTCCAACAACAAAACAGAACACGTACAGCATGTTTCTAGGGTTCTACAGATCCTACGAGAACACCTGTTGTTCTCCAAACTCAGCAAGTGTGACTTCCATGTCACAACAGTGGAGTTCCTGGGAGTGATGTTGAGCCCTGAAGGCCAGACGATGGCAGACCGAAAAGTAAAGGCCATAAACGAATGGCCATCGCCTCGGAACGTCAAGGAGGTACAAAGCTTCATTGGCTTTGCCAACTTTTATAGACGATTCATTGATGGATTTTCGGGACTGGTAGCCCCTATCACACACTTATTGAGGAAATCGCATGCCTTTCTATGGACCCCTGAGGCGGAAACGGCCTTTTCTGCCCTAAAGAAGGCGTTTGGATCGGCACCGGTGTTGGCTCACCCAAATACTGACATACCGTTCATAGTAGAGGCAGATGCATCGGACGTGGCCCTGGGAGCCATTCTGTCACAAAGACATCCGAGTACCGGAGAGCTCCACCCTGTGTCCTTCATGTCCAGGAAACTGAATGAGGCCGAGCGCAATTACCACATAGCCCAGAAGGAACGAATGGCTATCAAGGACGCCTTCTCGGAGTGAAGACATCTTCTAATGGGGGCTAAACATGTTGTTACCATTTTCACGGATCACAGAAACCTCCAATTCATGACCGCGGCCAGACATCTCTCTCCTAGGCAGATGCGGTGGATGCTCTTCTTCTTGGGATTCAATTTCACCATCACCTATAGACCCGGAGCGGAGACCCGCAAGGCTGATGCTCTTTCCCGCCAGTCATCGGAACCTCCGATACTCCCGGCACCGGTAACCTCCATCATTCAACCCGAAAAGGTAATCGGGCGATACAACCCGTCAGCTTCTTGAGGGGGTTACAGAAGGGAGCACGTACGCACGAGTGGACAACGTGGCTACATCACCACCCAGAGTGGCAGACAAAGGACGGTATTCCTATGAACGGGAGTCGCATGCTGCTGTCAACCCCACAACTGAGGAAACAAGCCTTCCAATGGTGCCACGAATCGCCAAGCGCAGGTCATATAGGGTCAGAGAAAACTGGAGAGTACATCCTGAGAAACTTCTGGTGGCTTAGTCTGTGCCCGGACGTGGCGCAATGGGTTGCGTCATGCGAGTTTGCGCCTCCATGAAATCCGATCACAGAAAACCCCAAGGAATGCTGCAACCCCTTCCAACGCCCTCAAGGCCATGGGAAAACATTTCCCTGGATTTCATAGTGGGACTGCCGGTGGATCAAGGGATGACGGCTGTACTGGTAGTGGTCGACTACCTCACCAAGATGGGACACTTCATAGCTTGTAAAGGGGTGCCATCGGCTGGGAGGCTTGCCTACGTGCTGTTGAAGGAGGTGGTACGTATCCATGGGTTACCCAGTGTGATAGTGTCAGACAGGGGGTCCCAGTTCACGGCAAGGTTCTGGTAAACCTGGTGCTCCTCCTTACATGTCAAGTCGTCTCTGTCCGCCAGCTACCACATGCAGACGGACGGCCAGACGGAGAGGCTCAACCAAACCCTCAAGCAATACCTCCGGTGTTTCATCAACCAAGGGAAAGAGGAATGGGTGGAACACCTATGGCTTGCTGAAATAGAATACAATAATGCCACGCACAGCTCCACAAAAGTTTCACCGTTCTACGGCAACTATGGACACCATCCCAGGTTTCTCCCGTTGGCACACCCAACAGGGAACAGGGGTTTGCCAGAGACAGCCAGGAGAACAGCCCAGCTAAAAGAACTGGTGGGGCGTACCCAGAAGTGATTAGCTGAGTCCAAGGCCAGGTACAAGTCACAGGCAGATAAACACAGAAGACCTGGTCCGTTGTACAATGTGGGTGATTACGTATGGGTTTCTTCCCGCAACATGCACTTCAGGAAACATAGCCTGTTTCATCCTAAGTACATCGGCCCGTTCCGTATTTAGAAATACATCAGCCCAGTGAACATGAGACTTTCCTTACCTTCCACGATGCGGATTCATCCGGTATTCCACATTTCTCTTCTGAAGCCCTCTGTATCTAAAACACCCCCTGCTCCCTTGGTGGTTCGGGTGGAGGCGGACTGAGACTACGAAGTGGAGGGTATCCGTGATTCGAAATGGAGAAGAGGTAAGCTATGGTACCTGGTGGCATGGAAAGGGTACGGTCCGGAGGAACAGTCGTGGGAGCCCGTGGCAGGCATCTCTGCATCCCGGCTGATTGCGGCGTTCCACAAAAAGTATCCAGCGAAGCCGGGCCCGTCGGTGGGTGCCGTGTGAGGAGGGATGTGCTGTCATATATCCCGGGATAAAGAAACAGCGACGGGATAGAGGACGACATCGCGATCGCAATGTACTACATTTCCGGGTTCGCGACCCCGGAAGGAACTACAGTTCCCGTGAGGCACTGCGCGGCTCATGCGCACTCCAAGGGGCAGTACTCAAGTGATGGCGGCGCCCGCGGACGCTGTCGGATATTGCTGCCGCACCGTCGAGCTGGGGAATACACCGCAAGGTAAGGGACAACGTTCCTACTACGCTTGCTTTCTTGGACTCCAGGGGATATTTTCGGAGCTGTATGCAAACGGCCGCTCCGTTAGGTCTTTCTGAGCGCGATCGCTTACAGCGACTCGTTGGTGGACTAAAGGTCCTCTCGGTACGGAGGAGGTACATTCGAAGCATGAGAGCGGATGCTCCCGTGGCATACCACGTCCACAGCACGCACTCAGGGCGGTCAGGATACCGAACACCTACCGAGCAACAGGGAAACAAGGGAGACAAACTGTTAGCCCTAAAGGTTTTGACATTGATCACAGGGGAGCCAGTGAGGACAACTGCTCACCCGGTGTAGACTACACTTGATACCAGAACGTTAACCCTGGTTGGAGAACTACCCAGACTAGAAGCCCTTGGTTCTTCGGGTCTCTAGTATTATACACCCAGGCATACTGTACCCCTCGTTGGCGAGTGTCGGGACCGGCATTCTTGCGGGGGGCGGTGCAGATAATAGCATATACATAGTGGGTATACAGAAAGCTCGAGTGGCATTGTCGGCCACTACTTAGCACTGTGCCCTCCGTTGGAGAGTGTCTGGACGGGCACTCATGCGGAGGACGGTCTGAAGGTCTAAAGAACATCTAGGGTGACGTTAACCCTTGTTGCCCTTACGAGAGTGAAAAGTACCAACCTGGAAGTATATGCTTTACTCATTAAGTCCTATTTCACTAACCTTGAGTTGTGGTCGCCTTATTCCAGTGTATGTGAGTCACAGTCTACGAATTAGGTTAACACCCAATCCCGAGGGCACTCAGGGATTACAATTGACCACTGTGAATATGTGTAAAGAAAAAGTAAAGATCTTCCAAAGTAAGATTCTGTTGTGTATCATGTCCTGTATAACGATGTAGGTGGCCTAGAGATGGGAGGAGATATGTGTGTGTGTGACACAGTTACAAGTGTAACCCATCATTGCAACAAACCGTAATGTGCATAAAAGGCATTCACAATGAAGTCAAACAAGTTAATGTAAGTAGGATTCTTCAAAGATATTTATGAATGATTAAAAGAACAACCGTCCGTTTGGAAGGGAGAAAGGAAATCAAATGATGATCTGAATGCAGATGGAGAAGGGAACTTGGATTGGGGTGGGGTAACAAAAACATAACACGTCAGGGAGCATCAGGGAAACCAGTCTATTTACAAGGGGAAAAGAAAATATTTGTCCACAAAGATTGATCAGTCAAAAAGTGTTCTTCTGGTCATCCTCTACTATCACAATGTCCAGATCCTTTGAGTCTGATGCATGCACACGGCTGGCCGATCAGGCACTACACGGGGTCGGGAGACATGAGGAGTACGGGAGAAACAGTGTGGGCCAATAGACAGGGGGAGAAATTGACGGTGGTATGGGAAGGAAGTTGGGAAACAACATACAACATGGCTGTAGCCATGGAATTGTTGCAGGTAGTGAGGGTGGCCAGAGCAAAGACAATCTCCTCTTGGATCATGCGTATCTCCATAGACAACTGCAGCATGATGGGAGCGGACATGTCTGGCTGACCCTCACATACCCACATCAAGTCTTCTGGGACAGCCACAGAAGGAACAACACTGGGAGGGGCCTGGGTGGGACAGGAGAGATGTGGTGCCTCAGGTCTGGAGCCAATGTTGTGGTCGAGCTGGCAGCTATGATGAGGGGGACTGGATGCAGGGGGGGCAGCTGGAGTCCCCGATCGAATGGAGGCCTCTAGAGGTAGGGAGGGGCTGGTGGCAGGCCCAGGTTGTGTATTGGCATGCCCCGGGGACACCTCAACAGAACCCACAGGTGAATAGTGGGGAGGGGATGTGGTCTGTCGGTTAGACCGCTGACTTTGGTGCTGGAAACCAGGGTTTGAGCCTTGGGGTCGCGTCCACATCCTGTGATGCTTGCCAAATCACTTAATCTCCCCGTGCCTGAATGTGTAATGCAAATACCGTGCTCATGTAAAGCGCTCCAATACCTTTGGGTCGAGTTTGTGCTATATAAATGTGCACAAAAAAAAGAATTGTCTGGGGGAGAGTAGCTTTCCAGCACCTCCTGGCCAGAGGTGTCAGGTCCCCCCCACTTCAATGTCCACAGCCTCCACCTGGGCCGTAGCACCAGAGTTGTGTTCCAGGTCAGTCCAGGTGTGCGCAATCCCCTTGCCTCCAGATGTTGAGGGCCCCTCATCATCCTCTTCCTCACTGGTAGAAAGAGGTCATAACCAATGGTGCACTGATGGCCTCCCGTTCCGAACCTGGTCCTGCTGTTCTGCCATTTCGCCAGCTGTGCCCGCTGAAAGGTAAGCAAAATCATGATGTAGTGGTTGTTTTATTCAGGACGAGACACATACATAGATGAGCCAAGGTCAGACTTTGTTTTCCTCTGATCACACTATACAGTTGTCAGTGTTTATGAGCTTACATTACATGTATGTTCACTGTCATCTCCTGAATTGAGTCTGACATGGACATATCACATGAATATTTGTGGCTTACACCACTGTATTGGCTAACCCTCAACTTTGGCATTCTTGTGATCTGTGTGTCCTTTCACTGCTACATGTGCAGGTTTCAAAACCAGTCCACCAATGGAGATCAGAGAGAGTCCAGATTTAATTGAAATTGGCCAGTGATATGGAGTCACAGATTTTTTACGTCTGACAAATATCATCTGCTGTGTAGCATTGTATAGGACAAGACAAATGATGAATGTGGGTCACACATCCACAAAGGGTCACACTATTTGTTTTGCTACATTGTAAGTCTAGCCTTTTGATGCCCCCTCTCAAAATCTGACAATCCAGTGCCACAGATTGGCTTTGGTGACAGCTACCTGTACATGTGAAATGGCATACAAGCCACTGAGGGTAAGACGTGTGTCAGTGAACACACTTTGCAAATTTAGTAACACTTAAGAGTGAGGCAAGGATCTCAAAGTCTGTCTTGACTCCATGGCACATGATTGTCTCAATTAGAACCCAATTGCAATGCAAGTCACAGCATCCAATACCCTTTGGCCTGCCATACACACACTGGACAGTGTCTGTACCATTGCTCATCCAATGCACACATCAGTTATGATTCCCTTGGTTCACTGGTAGTGGTGCTGGCAGAGCAAATTACAACACAAATACACAAGTGTGGCTCGTTTACCCAGTTGTCATGAAGAAACTACAACTCCTAAAATGCACTCTGCGCTGTACAGTCCAAATGCCACAGTGTGTCTTATTATTCTTGATGACTGCTGCATGGACACGGAATAGGTGAATGGAGGCATGGAACACACAATGCTCCAGCACTGTCTTTACTCACATCATACTCCCAGACACACATTGCATATAATGCACTTACCAGGTCTCTTCTGCTCATGCTCCTCCGGCTGAGCATGGAGGGTCGGCCAAGCTGTTCGCAGGACCCTCCTGTACAGTGGGGAAATGCGAGGATGATGCATATGGTGCTGGGATGAATGGCCCACCTGCTTCTCTGCCTTGTGTCGGGACCAGCGTTTTAGGTCCTCCCAGCGCTTGCGGCGTGCCCTAGTACTCCTGGTGTGGACTCCCTCTGCACTGCAGCCCTCACCGATGTCGGCCCATATCCTGGCCCGGGCTGCATTGCTTAGCAGGTATTGAGGGTCCCCATATAGCTGAAGATATTTGGACAGCACCTCCTCAGCCAAGATGTCTAATTCCCTTTCAGTGAAAGGGGGTACTTTCTCCTCAGAACCCTCAGCCATTTTGGGGCAAATAAGTTTAATAAGAGCAGCAGAATTGCAGAGGGTCTGATCTGTGATAGAGGATGATTCAGAATGAACACAAAATGGCTGCTAACAACTTCCTGTGATGTATTTCCTGTCTCCCACTTCCTGTATATCATTTCCTGCATGGAATAATGTGTTCTGGTACCTTTTCGGAGATTACGGCCCAAAAACATAGTTTTCCGGTTCCGGAGCGGCGGGTCCGCATGCACGCATTACGGTCCGAAATCGGAAATTACGTTTTCGGGATGTAAACTCCGAAATTGACCCGAAACACATTATTTCATGGAGGAAATGTTATACAGGAAGTGGGAGATACATCACGGGAAGTTGTTGGCAGCCAATTTTTATTTATCTTGATCCATCCACAATCACTAATCAAATCCACTGCCATACTGCTGTTCTGTTGTGTAAAAACCTGAAATGACAGTGCAGGTGAGAATCATAAACATGTAACAAAATGGGGAACAGACCATTTAATGACATTTTTGCGCAGACAGGGGAGGATGACACAACATCAGACCACAGTTTTCTGCTACTTTGCATTATGGTACATGTAGTCCATATTGAATGCTCATATAAGAGTTGTGTGTTGTGTTACGGAAAATTGGAGTGAAGCAGTGCTGTATATCACAGACTCATGGTGCCTGATTCACCCATGACATCACTCATGTTCTGGGCCCATTATTTGTGGGGGAGTAAAATCTGTTGAGGACACAGGCCTGAGAATGCAATGGATATGCCCTTTTGTGATTAAGTGACCGATCCTCATAAGGTCCAGGTAGGTCTCTCGGAACATGTATCTTTTTTTATCTGCATGAATAGATTCTTTAGGGGCATCCACTACTCTGATCTCTGACATGGGCACATGACCGGAGGCATGCTCAACCTTTTGACTACTGTCAACAGTTGTGATTTACAGGCAATTAGTGTGGCTAGCAAAGTAGTCTCAGGATGGAATTAATTGACACAGTCGTGTAAATCCAAATTTCATCATTGACAACAGACTGCAAACCACATTTTGTCCATGACACTACAGGTTGCTCATGTGAAAAATGTGGCAACAGGCTGATCACGGACTTGCATACCCTGACCTCGGTTATGTGCAATGGCCCCGTTTCCCAGATTCTGGGCTAGCCGAGGTTCCAGAGGTATGTGTAAGCCATACGTTGAAACAATGTTGTGCAAAATACAACAGGCTAATATGATCTTGCACACAACTTCAGGGGAGTACAGTAGCACACCCCTGTAAGGTCAAGACATCTGAATCTTGACTTCAACAGACAAAAAGTGCGCTCTATGATGGCTCGAGTCCGTATGAGTGCCCTATTGTATCTACGCTGATGTACAGTGTTTGCACGCCTGTAAGGGGTGAGGAGTTGTGGGGAGAGTGCATACCCAGCTTCACCTTAGGAGAGAAGAAAGGACAGTTGGTTACATTTCCCTCTTTAATTTGCACAGGACATAAGCTATACTTTAGTACATGCAGTGTCTGTTGAGACCATGTATGTAGCTTTATGATTCTTATTGTACAATGGTTAATGTTAAATGGCATTCAGACATTTCAATAACAGATATCCTTCATTTTAGTGCTTGGTACTTACCCAATAGCCACATGTTGCCAAATTCTCCACAGCCTTCCGCCTGGCAAGAGGTGACATGCGGAATACGAAGCTGTCATGGGTACTGCCTGGGAACACTGCATGCACATCATTGAATCTCCCACTGGCATCACAGACAGCTTGCACATTGATGATACACCATTGGTGTATGTTGCAGAAGATGTGTGCACTGCGGCGGGGTGGCTGAAGAGCCACATGGGTACAATCAATTGCACCCAGCACACGTGGGAAGTGAGCAATGAGATAGAAAGCTCGTGCTGCCCTTTGACTCCTGGCCAGTGTATGGGGCATTTGTATGTGGTTGTGGGCTCTAGCAGTGATGCAGCTCAGTACCTGATGCAGGCACCGTGACTGGCTTGCCTGGGAAATGACACAGGGTCGCTGGAGACCCTTTGGAATGACCTAGTGGCACAAAAATGGAGAGCAGAGAGTATCTTGAGATATTCTGATATGGCAAGGGAGCAGCAGGTCCCAGAGTCAAGTTCCTGCTCCCACTCACATACCATATCCAAGATGACTTCTGGAGGGAAATGGTATGTGGCCCTGACATCTTGCTGGACATTCCAAATAGGTTGATCCTCTGTCTGAAGATCCTCTTTGCTCTCTTCATCCTCCTCCTCAAGTAGTTTTGCCACATGGCAAGGGGCAGAGCAACAAACACATTTAGCGACATGTTGAAAGGTTTTGTGTGTGTCTGCTCTGCATTCATACTTGCTGCAGGGCTGGGAGTGAGTGCAGTCTGTCAGCTGATGAATGGTGGGGGGTGGTAGGCACTTGGACAGGTGTTTACCCTTGAGGAAAATGATCAAAGGCCACAGTGCCTATATTGTGCTCCGGAATCGGAGATTCTGGCTTGGGAGTGAATTCCCACTCCGGGTCATGGAATTCCGGCCCGAGTGCGGACGTAAAGTTAGTAGTCATAAATCCATTCTGTGAATACCAAAAGTAGTTAGTGCATTCTGTGAATACCAAAAGTAGTGTCTTCTGTGAATACCAAAAGTAGTAAGTGCCTTCTGTGAATACCAACAGTAGTAAGTACGTTCTATGAATACCAAACTGGTAGTAAGTTTAGGATTTTGTCTTAAGTTAGTTCTGTGAATCGGGCCCTATAATTGGTTAAGAAGACCAAATGCTCGAGATCTGTGCAGCTCAAGTCAATGCCATGTGGCTCTGGGCCTTTGCTGACCGCTGCCTCCGGCCTACACTGTGGTCAGCAGGGCTCACAATTCAAATTCAGTCTTGATTAATTAATTTCAGAGTCCAGTAGGCAACTAACTATAAAGTCCCTGAAACCTACATATTTCGACAATGTAGTCCATACATATTTTATCTTTTGTTCCATACGCCCACACTGCAGTCAGCAGAACTCACAATTTGAATTCAGTCTTGATTTATTAATTTCAGAGAGCATTGTACTCTATGTCCTCTGATTTTGTCAAGAAGAAGTAACAAAAAGCATTCCTTGATGTCTGTGCTGACTACTGCCTTCGATCTTCACTGTGGACAGCAGGGCTCACAATGCAGATCAAGTTGCGATTGCAGATGACGCAGTCCTGTAGGCAACAGACATTGCTACCAGTGTAGCCCTCCCGCCCACGCATCATTGCTGGGTGTGCACATGCTGAATGCTTCTGATGCCCCTACCTCAGTGCATCACAACTCATGGACCATTTATGATAGAATCTTTTGAGTAAGATTTCAGATCTGCTGCCCCTACCTCGGTGAACCACAAGTCATGGACCCTATACGATAGAATCTTTTGTGTATTATTTCACATCTGGTGCCTCTATCTTAGTGCGGTACAAAAGGGGGTGGTGAAAAAGGGGGTGGTGATGGACGGAGCATCTGAACCAATCAAACACTCACACCCAGTCAAAAGATCTGGGTTTGATCCATCACCGTTCTTTAGCCTACTCTGCCACCTCAGTTCAGACATGGCTATATGCTAATTAGTCTGACCCTGTGCCTCATGGGAACAGTCCAGCCTGAACTGCCAAGCCATGCCTTCCCTGGACCAGAAACAAGGCTCCGAGGACCGTTTTCTGGCATTCCAGCCGTCTTCAGCCCGGCTTGCTTGAATCCAGTGGCAAAGTGAACAAGGGACTCACGTCTGAGCATACCCTGCCACACTTATGGCGGCCAAAGCGGTACAAAAGGGGATGGTGATGGACGGAGCATCTGAACCAATCAAACACTCACACCCAGTCAAAAGATCTGGTTTTGATCCATCATTGTTCTTTAGCCCACTCTGCCATCCCAGTTCAGACATGGCTATATGCAAATCAGTCTGACCCTGTGCCTCATGGGAACAGTCCAGCCCGAACTGCCAAGCCATGCCTTCCCTGGACCGGAAACAAGCTTCCGAGGACCGGTTTCTGGCATTCCAGCCATCTTCAGCCCGGCTTGCTTGAATCCAGTGGCAAAGTGAGCAAGGGACTCACGTCTGAGCATACCCTGCCACACTTATGGCGGCCAAAGCGGTACAAAAGGGGGTGGTGATGGACGGAGCATCTGAACCAATCAAACACTCACACCCAGTCAAAAGATCTGGGTTTGATCCATCACCATTCTTTAGCCCACTCTGCCACCCCAGTTCAGACATGGCTATATGCAAATTAGTCTGACCCTGTGCCTCATGGGAACAGTCCAGCCCGAACTGCCAAGCCATGCCTTCCCTGGACCAGAAACAAGGCTCCGAGGACCATTTTCTGGCATTCCAGCCGTCTTCAGCCCGGCTTGCTTGAATCCAGTGGCAAAGTGAGCAAGGGACTCACGTCTGAGCATACCCTGCCACACTTATGGCGGCCAAAGCGGTGCAAAAGGGGGTGGTGATGGACGGAGGATCTGAACCAATCAAACACTCATTCCCAGTCAAAACATCTGGGTTTGATCCATCACCGTTCTTTAGCCTACTCTGCCACTTCAGTTCAGACATGGCTATATGCAAATTAGTCTGACCCTGTGCCTCATGGGAACAGTCCAGCCCGAACTGCCAAGCCATGCCTTCCCTGGACCAGAAACAAGGCTCCGAGGACCGTTTTCTGGCATTCCAGCCGTCTTCAGCCCGGCTTGCTTGAATCCAGTGGCAAAGTGAACAAGGGACTCACGTCTGAGCATACCCTGCCACACTTATGGCGGCCAAAGCGGTACAAAAGGGGATGGTGATGGACGGAGCATCTGAACCAATCAAACACTCACACCCAGTCAAAAGATCTGGGTTTGATCCATCATTGTTCTTTAGCCCACTCTGCCATCCCAGTTCAGACATGGCTATATGCAAATCAGTCTGACCCTGTGCCTCATGGGAACAGTCCAGCCCGAACTGCCAAGCCATGCCTTCCCTGGACCGGAAACAAGCTTCCGAGGACCGGTTTCTGGCATTCCAGCCATCTTCAGCCCGGCTTGCTTGAATCCAGTGGCAAAGTGAGCAAGGGACTCACGTCTGAGCATACCCTGCCACACTTATGGCGGCCAAAGCGGTACAAAAGGGGGTGGTGATGGACGGAGCATCTGAACCAATCAAACACTCACACCCAGTCAAAAGATCTGGGTTTGATCCATCACCGTTCTTTAGCCCACTCTGCCACCCCAGTTCAGACATGGCTATATGCAAATCAGTCTGACCCTGTGCCTCATGGGAACAGTCCAGCCTGAACTGCCAAGCCATGCCTTCCGTGGACCGGAAACAAGCTTCCAAGGACCGTTTTCTGGCATTCCAGCCGTCTTTAGCCCGGCTTGCTTGAATCCAGTGGCAAAGTGAGCAAGGGACTCACGTCTGAGCATACCCTGCCACACTTAAGGCGGCCAAAGTGGTACAAAAGGGGGTGGTGATGGACGGAGCATCTGAACCATTCAAACACTCACACCCAGTCAAAAGATCTGGGTTTGATCCATCACCGTTCTTTAGCCCACTCTGCCACCCCAGTTCAGACATGGCTATATGCAAATCAGTCTGACCCTCTGCCTCCTGGGAACAGTCCAGCCCGAACTGCCAAGCCATGCCTTCCCTGGACCGGAAACAAGCTTCCGAGGACCGGATTCTGGCATTCCAGCCGTCTTCAGCAAGGCTTGCTTAAATCCAGTGGCAAAGTGAGCAAGGGACTCACGTCTGAGCATACCCTGCCACACTTATGGTGGCCAAAGCGGTACAAAAGGGGGTGGTGATGGACGGAGCATCTGAACCAATCAAACACTCACACCCAGTCAAAAGATCTGGGTTTGATCCATCACCTTTCTTTAGCCCACTCTGCCACCCCAGTTCAGACATGGCTATATGCAAATCAGTCTGACCCTGTGCCTCATGGGAACAGTCCAGCCCGAACTGCCAAGCCATGCCTTCCCTGGACCGGAAACAAGCTTCCGAGGACCGGTTTCTGGCATTCCAGCCGTTTTCATCACGGCTTGCTTGAATCCAGTGGCAAAGTGAGCAAGGGACTCACATCTGAGCATACCCTGCCACACTTATGGCGGCTAAAGCGGTACAAAAGGGGGTGGTGATGGACGGAGCATCTGAACCAATCAAACACTCACACCCAGTCAAAAGATCTGGGTTTGATAGATCACCGTTCTTTAGCCCACTCTGCCACCCCAGTTCAGACATGGCTATATGCAAATCAGTCTGACCCTGTGCCTCATGGGAACAGTCCAGCCCGAACTGCCAAGCCACGCCTTCCCTGGACCGGAAACAAGCTTCCGAGGACCGGTTTCTGGCATTCCAGCTGCCTTCAGCCCGGCTTGCTTGAATCCAGTGGCAAAGTGAGCAAGGGACTCACGTCTGAGCATACCCTGCCACACTTATGGCGGCCAAAGCGGTAAAAAAGGGGGTGGTGATGAACGGAGCATCTGAACCAATCAAACACTCACATGAGGCACAGGGTCAGACTGATTTGCATATAGCCATGTCTGAACTGGGGTGGCAGTGTGGGCTTAAGAACGGTGATGGATCAAACACAGATCTTTTGACTGGGTGTGAATGTTTGATTGGTTCAGATGCTCCGTCCATCACCACCCCCTTTTGTACCGCTTTGGCCGCTATAAGTGTGGCAGGGCATGCTTAGACGTGAGTCCCTTGCTCACTTTGCCACTGGATTCAAGCAAGCCAGGCTGAAGATGGCTGGAATGCCAGAAACCGGTCCTCAGAAGCTTGTTTCCGGTCCAGGGAAGGCATGGCTTGGCAGTTCGGGCTGGATTGTTCCCTTAAGCACAGGATCAGACTGATTTGCATATAGCCATGTCTGAACTGGGGTGGCAGAGTGGGCTAAAGAACGGTGATGGATCAAACCCAGAACTTTTGACTGTGTGTGAGTGTTTGATTCGTTCAGATGCGCCGTCCATCACCACCCCCTTTTGTACCCTATCTTAGTGCAGCACAAGTCATAGACCCTTTATGATTGAATCTCTATGTGTGATCCAATAATTACGGTTGTACTTGTTGCCAGCACTAACCATTGCCTGAGGGCTGGCTTACACTCACCCCACACGCATCCAGCACAGTCATCACTGAACATGTGATTCTAGTAGTGAAAAGGGGCCGAGTGCATGTGTCTGTACCCAGTTCCACTATATATCTAACTGTGTCCCTGTGTTCATTATGTATGGATGATACTGCCCCTGGGCCCTACTACATTACATTGTGCTGTGGACAGCGCACACAACCATGTTACCTCTGGCAGTGGGGAAAACTTTGGTTATGTAAGGTTGTCTGGGTCATTATATAATAAGTACATAGGTAGAGACTGGATCATTGGAGTACTGCAAGTGTATAGTGAATTTCTAAGTACTTGGGGATTGGTGGAGTGATTGGATAAGTACATATGTTGGCAGAGCCTAACCCCCGAGCACGAGCTTGGCTCTAATTGGCTCCCCTCCATGTGCCAAAAACAGAAATTTGGACTCTGCATGGCTCTGTATTGCTACAGCTGCAACAATCCACTGAATGCGCAAAAAAAATTCATATCCACAAAGATATGTCATGTCCACGATCTTTCATGTATGGAAGTACGGATGAATGTAGGGTCAGTGATTCCCCCTACCTTCCATGTTGGCCATGTAGTGGGACCTGGGTCACAGGGTGACACATTGGCTCTTGCGGCCCGCGTGGCAGCAACACTAGAACAGAGACACCCGCATCAGTTAATTCCTCATACAGCCCAGGACAAAACCACGCCCAGAGCTCTGGAGTCATTGTTCACAGCCTCATGCAGGACTGGCATACGCCAGGCCAGCCGACTCCACTTACGCTTACAGGGAGAGATGACAACGGTACATGGCACAGGTCTTCCCTTTAGTGATCTGCTAATCACAGGTCTAGTTGTCAGCATGCCACAGCCACAGCCTCTCCCTCATGGTTGGTTTACACCCACACCACACCCATGCTGCACAGGCATCACAAAACATGTGACCCTGCCAATAAACAGGTCCGGGCGCACGTTCTGGAGGCCATTTCCATTCTCTCCGATGACTTGAAGTACACAGAGTTGGTGGCTGCCGAGGTACTTTGCCCGACACGGGCCTCCCGCCACGTGGCGCTGACTTGAGTTCCACTGAGTTAGTGCCACCAGACCAGAGCGGGTGTGCAGCCTGTGATGATGCGTGGCCTCGATACACCATCCTGGCAATCAAGACCCGATTTGAATTGTGAGCTCGGCTGGACCGCGTGTACGCCAAAGGCAGCTGGCTGCACAGACATGACTCCTCAGTGCAGTGCAGCAGGATGCGCTGGAGGTCTATGCCGCGGAATCCAGTGACAGCTGAGGAGGTTGCTTCGGCACGTGGTAGGCTTGTGGCAGAAGGTGAGCAGAGAGGCCTGTTTGCGCAGTGGCGGGCAGTCACCTCTGGGCGATGGGAGTGGGTGGTGTGCAGCAGCCTAGGTGTGCAGGGGCGGGCAGACACCTCTGGGCGGCGGGAGTGGATGGGGTGCAGCAGCCTGGGTGCATAGGGGCAGTATAGTGATGAAGGTATGTGCAGTTATATGTACTCTACCACTACTGATTCTATACTATGTTTCAGAATGAGTGAGCTTGAGGGCTGCAGTATGTCCCGGCATATGGTTGGAGACACAACGGTGGTGGTAAGGTGAGCTGTGAGGGTTTTGTCCACAGTGTCGGCAGTCACTCTCCCTCTCCATCTGTTCTTTTTTCTCTCTCACACTCTTTCTCTCTCTCTTCCTCTCTCTCTCCCTCTTTCTCTCTTTCTTTCTCTCTTCCTCTCTCTCTCACTCTTTCTCTCTCTCTTTCTCTCACTCTTTCTCTCTTTCTCTCTGTCTTCCTCTCTCACTCTTTCTTTCATTCTCTCTCTTCCTCTGTCTCACTCTTTCTCTCTCTCCTTTGATGGGTGCATGATGCACAATCTTAACTTGCTTTTTGTCTTGCAGGCTGTGATTCACAGATTGTTGACCCTCTCAACACAGGCCTCCCGCCACATGGCAATGACTTGAGTTCCACTGGGTTAGTGCCACCAGAGCTGAGTGGGTGTGCAGCCTGCAATGATGCGTGGCCTCGACACACCATCCTGGCAATCGAGACCCGATATGAATTGTGAGCTCGGCTGGACCATGTGTACGCCAAATGCAGCTGGCTGTACAGACATGACTCCTCGGCGCGGTGCAGTAGGATGCGCTGGGGCCTGTGCCACGGAATCGTGCGACAGCTGAGAAGGTTGCTTCGGCACGTGGTATGCTCTCTTGGACACATGCCGGTGGTAGAAGGTGAGCAGAGAGGCATGTTTGCGCAGTGCCAGGCAGTCACCTCTGGGTGGTGGGAGTGGATGATGTGCAGCAGTCTGGGTGCGCAGGAGCGGGCAGACACCTCTGGGCGGTATGAGTGGATGGGGTGCAGCAGCCTGGGTACGCAGGGGTGGGCAGACACCTCTGGGCGGCGGGAATGGATGTGTTGCAGCAGCCTGGGTGCACAGGGTCGGGACAACGATTTAGGCGTGTGCAGTTGTATGTACTCTGCCATTACTGATTCTATACTATGTTTCAGATAAGTTGGCTCCATTGTATCTTTTGCCGTTTCGGTGTGGCTGTGGGATGGGCTCCCTTTCATGTTGCAGGTTGTAGTCCGACTTTACAACAGGTCAGAGCAGGTGTAAGCTACCTGGTGCTAACACACCGTATCAACTGTTTTGTATTCTCTTTGCCATTCTTGCTGGTCGTTGAGAAAGTTGAGAAGTGGTGTGTTCGCTGCTTTTTGCACGGGACCGCCTACTCTGCATCTCATTAGCGATATTTGCCTAGGTCATCAGTGACAATGCTTTTTGAGGCTGGTGTTGCTGGTAAACTGTTGAGAAGGGCTGTTTGCACTAGCTTGTGAATGGTGCGTTAAATGTATCACCATTTTGGCTGTGATAAAGTGCTGTTAACTTGGGGATGTGTGCTTGAGAATATGCCCCTCGGTGTTTTAAAGACCTGAGAAGTACTCGAGTGCCACCCTGAGAGCCGTGCACCCAGCGCGTTCACACTAGGAGGCCACGCTGAGAGACGCGCACCCTTCATCGTATACACACCAGGAGTCGCGCTGAAAGCCGCACACCCTTTGTTCTCACACTTGGGGGCCACTCTAGGGTCACAACTGCAAACATTTTTGAAAAATAAAAAGCGTTCACTTTCATTAATTTACGTTTGCCTCTGGGACTCTATCCCCCAAGGCATGCACATATCTCCATTTTTTTTTTTACAAAGGGGAGTGGCACCACGTGGCCCCCCTCCCAGGCTACTTCTGACCCCAGGGACCCCATTCCCTTGGGCCTGGCCTCTCTGTTGGGGACCGTGGAGGGCCCCAATGCCCCCACTGTCCCATCTGCTCCCCTTCTCCTGCTGGAGCCGGCACTCCTTTTGGGCAACGGGAGCTGCTAGCATGCAGTTTCCCTTGCCCAAAAGCAATTCTCCTTTGAAGCGAGAGGAGGTTTTTCTCCTCTCACTTCAACAAAGTAAACCAGGGATTGCTATCACAGGGTGGAGGCAATGTTCCCGTCCTGTCATAGTAAACAGCAATGTCCTGGGGGTGGACAACCTGGGACATTGCAGGACCCGGCCCTGGCTGGTGACGGACCCCAGGTCTATCAAGCGCTCCCGGAGGGGGCGGCACAGCCCTCCTCCCTCTATTTTCAAAGCTCCTGGGTGGTGGTGGTGCCCGGGGCTGCGGGGTGGTCATGTGCCCTCCCACACCTAATTTACATAGCCCCAAGGAGGTAGTGATTACCCCTGGGCGCTCATTTAAATGACGTGGGGGAACCCCCGAGTAGTTTATTTTACTTATTTTCATCCGGATTCGCGCACCCAGCATGCATTCAGACGTTTAAAAAAAATATGTGGATAGTCCTTTTGGGACCCCCTGAGCAGGCCTTGGGGGTCTGGGTGTTTCTACTCTGCCCCCTTTTCTTCATTTTTCACTTTCTTTTACTGTTTTCTTCTGACTCGGTTCTACCAAGTCACAAAATGGCTGCCAACACTTCCTGGTTTGGAGTTTTGGCAGCCAATTAGAATGAAGCGTGGTCAGAAGGGTTCCCGAACCTACCACGCCCCTAGATATGAATATATTTATTTTTTTATTTTCTCAGTGACTACTGAATGGATTTGCACCATTTTGTAAAAGGTCGCTTTCTCAACCAAGAACTACCTTTTCGCCAATTTTGGTGTAATTCTGTTCAGCAATTCGGGCTGTAGCCTTGGCTAAAGTTTCCCATGGAAATTAACATGGATAAAACACTTTTTGGGACCCCCACTTTTTTCTCAGCCCCCGCTTGATGAATAACCCTCCAAACTTTCAGGATAGGAGCTGACCTGGATAGACCTTTGTTTTGGAGAATGTCACGAAGATACGTCAATCAACGCGAAAGTAAGGACGGCTATGCAAGTTGTGCAAAAAAGTTCAAGGGACCCTTGTAATACGAGGTGCCCGGGGTCGAGAAAGTCGTTAGAATGATCCACATAAGGCACAGTTGCTCATGGGAGGGTTCCAAAGAGAGTACATCCAGACTCCAATAGTCAATACGTAGTCACTGACCACTGTTGAATAGTAGTTGTTAGAGCTTATGCAGGAAGAAAGGTCTATATTTGAACAACAATGGCCTGTAATATGCCCCTTTTAATGGCAATCCCACCGTATGTCACTCTGTCCAACCCTTGTCCTGCTAAAATGAGTATCGTCGAGGGCATTCTTAGTTAGAAAATCTATACAAGTTACATCACCCTGGACTTCCCTTTTAGTTGAATTTTGAGAAATGTGTGGGTTTAGTAGATTTCCTAGGTGTAGACAGAGTCAGGGCCCAGAAATCACTTCCACCCTCATTACCAAAACTGGTCTATCTTGAGTGTGAACATTTTATGTCTACATGTTATACTTTTGAGCTTTTCCTGTTCTGGTAGACAGGCTCAGCCACTCAAGTGGGTTACCCTTTTTATTTGGAGAAGAATCTGTATATATAATTGTCAAACTTTTGTTATTTGATCTTTATCTGTTTTTGGCTTCCAAAAAGAAACCAGTGTGGAAGAAATAATACACTTTGCAAAGTGCTTTCTGAGTCACAGGATTGTATGGCTAACCTCAAATTCAGAGTTGTACTAATCATCACTATCCTGACACAAACAATCTGGGCACATTTAAAAAATGCATTGGTTTCCTTTATGCCAATTTTTCATTCATTACATATCACCATATGAATCGAAGCTTAGACAGTAAACAACGAAGAAGCAGTATATGTTGCAGCTTGGTTGTTAGCTCTGAAGATCGGAGAACCAACAATGACCTAATAGGAGTGATGGACATAATTGTCACATGGAGAAAAAAACTTAAAATGAAAACGTATTCAACAATTTCAATTTTTGCTAGTTTTTCATTCTTTTTGATTTTATGCAATACAATATTATAAATTGTTTAAAATAACATTTTCCATAGGATCTGCTAAACATATATAGTTAAAATTTATAATCGAACGAAAGCATTTTCTACAATGTTGAGTTCACTTTTGTATCAAGGTGTGACAAGAATTTTGAAATAACTATATAATAATATCCCAGAGTGTGCTGCATAGTTTGCTTTTAATGGTGTACTAGGCTGTAATGTTTCCCATATAACTTGACAAATAACTTAGGGACATATGTACGACTGTCAGGTTTGTGACTCACAAATTGTGATTTTTAGTGACTCACAATTTGTGAGTTGCAAAACCTGATGTACAACAGTGTCTCAGACCGTTTGCGATTCCCAAATCGGTCGCAATGGACCTGTCAGAATATTCATGAGGCAGGCGCAATTTGTGACCCATTGGGAATGGCAGGCACTCACAGAGATGGTGGCCTGCTGGGGTGAGCAGACTGCCATGGCTGTGACTGCTTTTTAAATAAAGCTCTTTTTTTAAAATGCAGCCCATTTTTCTTAAAGGTAAACAGGATGCATTTCAAAAATAGGAATGAAATGTTTTTTTCTCATTTTTTTACAGTGGATTTTTGTCCGTGGAACCACTGCCTGCTTTGAAAAAACGTCGGCGCCTCTCTTGTGAATGACTGACCATCAATTTGAAATTGGTGGAAATCTGCAAATGTTTTGCAACCACATTCCCAGTAACATAAAATGTGTTCATACCAGTGCAACTCGCTGTTAGGAAGGGACGCCCTTTACAGGCCCTTTCTTAATAGCGACTCGCAAACCCCATTTTGTGAGTTGGTAATAGGTTACCGACTCCCACAATAGGGTTGGTACATAGGAAAATGCATTTTTACGATCTCAAACTTTGACTGGTACGTGTCATACATCTGGCCCTTAGTTAAACCTGCCACAGAATTCTGCCTATTTTTACATAATTCCTTCATTAAAGTATCAAAGTCACTGCAGAAGGCCATACGTTCATCACAACTATAAAGAGAACTGAAATTCTGCTCTACTTAATTATATGTGGGCTGGTTTTGCTGCGTCCACATTTTCTCATTGCAGGAACACCTTCCTAATTTTACCAGTTAGCAAAATTGCCTTGGCAATTCGCTTCAGTGCACCCTGGCCCAAGTGCCTGGCCCCTAATGTTGTGGCAAATGTTAATAGCCTACCTTCAAAAGCATGAAAAAACGTATGTTATGAAATCTGGAATGGTAACTAGATGTTCCTAGTACATAACATTTCATAATTGTAAACCTGTCTTTAGGAAATACTTGATCTTTCCTTGCCATACTATTTGTGCGTAGTCCTTCTAAGGCCAAACTTCAATAGTAGGTGATCCTCTGTAATTAAGAATCAAAATAGAAACTCTTAGGAATAAAATCAGAACACCATTCTTTTCAGAATGGTATTATTAACAGAACCGGAATGTATACATCATGGCTGCCATTTGGTGTTTTTACAAGCATGATTAGCTTAAGGTATGCCTTCAAGCCTCTGTACATTATTTTACAACAGCCGGGTCTTCTGGCTGTCGAATTATGAGCTGACCACAGAGCCAGCAGTGTGCCGGTGACAGTCTTGCAGCGGAGGCATGCTTCAACTCACAGAGTGAGCCTGAAGCCAATGCTGCCGCATCGTAGCACCTGCACTTTCTTGCTCACACTGTTACCATGCACCATGTTGTGCAAGACACTCCATGTGCACCCAGCCGCAATGCACAATGGGAGAAAACACATAGGGACCCTATTTGGGGCCTGCCTTGCGTTTCTGCCAGTCTTTTCATGGTGGGCCCTTACCATGAAAAGCCTTTTTGAAAGAAAACACATAATATTCATGGTGGTGCCGGCATCAGCACCACCTCCATTCATTTCTGCTTTACACATCGGCACCACCATGGGATCCAGGATACTGGCAGTGGTCTTGTCTTATACCTAGCTGGTTGCAGTCAACCGCCGCCCACATAATACGGCAGTCAGACCGTCATGGTCACATCGGTCAGACTGCCACCACAGATCCGGCAGTCTTGGGATCGCCAAACTCGCGGAATTGCCCTAAAATAAACTCACACCTCATAAATTCTTGTAGCTGGTAGTCTCCAGCCAAAGTAAGAAGTCACCTGCATTATTAAATCGTCACTTGACCTGCAATTTTCTTACTAGAGTTGCTCTTAACCCGTTGGCTGCTGCTGTCGGCCAACGGCCTCGCCCGTTTTGAGGAAAATTCCATACTGACGCGGAATGTTCAGCACAGCCAACGGGTTAATACCTGCTCTCTGTCATTTGCTCCTTTGAGGCTGTTAAAGCTCCACACATGCATCAGTGCTTGATGAGATTGTTAGCCCATTTTGCAGAACCAATGCAAACACACAATTCTCTCTCTACAATTTATGTTGTAAAAGCTCTTGTACTATGATTAGTTAATTTTAGAATTCTTGAATGGCATTTGCATGCATAAATCAACAATTAACCTTACAACCAAGCTCATCACATTTATTACAAGCCATCGTTTCAACTAAAAAAGAGATCAAGAACATGCACCTTAAAGGTTCCAGATCAAATCGAGAACTGTGTGAATTTCTACCCTTACATTTTAATTCCTGCATTTTTCTAAATGGTAGTGAATCCACCTAAAGCTGAAAATTTAACCCAGCTTTAGTAGTGTTGTGCCATCCAGTATCTAAGTACATGCTAGTGTTTGTGGAAGTAGAGCAGCAGGACTATGTTTTTTTCCATTGAGTGAAATGTTCTCTGGCCCCGATTGCGAGTTTGGCAGCCCGACTGCCTGACCGCCACGGTTGCGGTCTATAGAAGACCGCTATGCCCGTGGTCTTCCACCCCGGTGTGTTACGTATCAAGGCTCAGAAAGACAACACTCAACCACGGATGAGAACACACCTGCTACCGGGCCACCCCAAAGCGCACCCAAGGACCCTTCACCTGCCGGGCCTGCAGCTACACCAGCATCCGGCCCACCAAACTGCCAGCAAAAGCAAAAGAAGCCAACTACCTCAGATGCATCCTCCTCAAACACACGCTCCGCCCCAAAAACACGCCATCGAACTCTGGGACCTCCTCCACTCTACCAACCCAGACGTCTCCTTCCTGATGGAGACCTGGCTGAATACCGCCTCAGCACCCGACATCGCCATAGCCATCCCGGAAGTCTACAAGATCTCCCGCAAGGACAGCGCCAACTGCGTTGGAGGAGGAATCGCCATCGTCCACAGGAACACCCTCAGAGTCTCGACCTACACCGACGACTCCATCAGCACCGCCGAACACATGCACTTCCAGATTCACACCGACCCAAACACCACCCTCAGAGGAACAATCATCTACAGCCCCCCCTGACGACGACCACAGTTCAGCGACTCCATCGCCGACCTCATCAGCACACACGCCCTCGCCTTCACAGACTACATCCTCCTCGGGGACCTGAACTTCCACCTCGAGAACAACAACAACACCAACTCCACCACCCTGATTGACAACCTAGCCAACCTCGGACTCAGACAGCTCGTGACAACACCCACCCACTCCGCCGGCCATACGCTTGACCCCCATCTTCACAGCAAGCCCCCAAGTCACCTTCAGCCACACCACCGAACCCCACTGGACCGACCACCACTGCATCCACTTCATCTTCAGGAAGCCCACCACGCACCACCGCACCCAGCAGATACCTCGATGCCACTGGAGCAAGGTCACAGAAGACCAGCTAACCAACACCCTCGCCCAGAGCCCACCAGCAGACCCCACTGACCCCCAACACCGCCGCCCGCAACCTCACACAGTGGATCGACAACTGCGCCAACACCCTCGCACCGCTCAAGAAACCCTCCAACAGCCACACCAGCAAGAAAGCCACCTGGTTCATCGAAGACCTCCAGGACTCCAAACGAACATGCCCAAAACTGGAGAAGAAATGGCTCCGCGAACGAACACCGGACAGCTACGCAGCCCACAAGAACTCCACCAACTCATCAGGGCTGCCAAGAGGGCCTCATTCATCATCATCAGGATTCTTTATTCGATGATTAAAAATCACCATAAAAGTACAAACATACAATATATATATTCCCCCCCCCATTTTTCCCCTTTCTTTAAAAAAAACAATTACATTTACATGAATCCCAATATTAATACAAACAGGTCGCAATATATTAAAAAGGAGGTAACTGGTCTTTAAAACCTATCACTGGAATCTCAAATTTCAAATCCCCCCCCCCTCTGGTTGCTCTCAAACGTACCGCTACTTTAATAAAATTAATAATGCAGCACAATGTAAGGGGATCAGTCGCTTGTTGTAGAAAGATCAAGGCTTTTTGGGCACTTTTTATGTTAGTTTGTTTCAAAATATCAACCAAAAATCTACGCCTGGGCACAGAATAAAAAGAACATAACAATACAAAATGAAGGGAATCCTGCGGAGACCTATTGTCGCAGCCGCAGGTTCCCTTCTGCTCAATTGCAGATGAATACCCTAATGGTGATGCCAATAAATACGGTAAAAACCTGTCCTGAGCATTATATATCAAATATAAGTAAGGTTCCTTGCCTTCTGTGATCTTTACAAGGTTGTAGGCACACACTGTGGTTTTCGCCCTTTCTTGCTCTGTTCTTTGTGTAGCCCTGTATGCAAGAAACTCTTTTTTACAGTCATTTTATGCTGTGGGGTAATCGCTGCGGGACCAGAGAATAGCTTCCCAAGGCCCAAAGTTTCCAATACAGTCTTGACATAACTGAGCCACGGGATTCGCATCCATTTATCTCTACCCAGGCAATCATTCATGATTTCCCTACTTAACATTGCCTCTGGGTTTACCCAGATTTTTAACCAAGCTAAGATAGGCCTAACCTTCACCAGGTCTTCAAGATAAGGTATCCCTAACTCCCTGTGTGTAATTGATGCAGCTAGGCTCTGTGGGGCTTTCAGGATGGAACGTAAATATTTGTTCTCTTCTCGCTGCAATTGGCAAGTGTTCACAAAGCCCCACACCTCTGCCCCATGGATAACCTTTGAACAACACATGGAGTTATACAAGTTCAAAACCTGTTCAGGGCACCATCTCCCCAACCTTTGGCCATATGCTGCAATTGCCCCGTTCGTGACATTCATCTTGCGGGAGCGTTCCTCCACCAGACAGTTACATTTTAATGCACCGTCAAACAGTAAGCCCAGATACGAAAATGATTTAACTTTCTCTATCTTATGGCTCCCTATCGTGAAGGTGCATTTGTTACAGGGTTTATTGCCGACAACTAAAACATAGGATTTACTCAAATTAATGGACAGGTCTAATGTACCCATAAAAAGTACAAAACCATCGATTAAAATCTGTAGGCACCTTGGTGTGCGTCCGAGGAGGACCGCGTCATCTGCATAAAGTAACACAGGAACATAACGCGTCCCTACTCGTGGGCAATCGGTTCTCAGCTGAAGTAGTTGCTGCTCCAAATTGTTAATATAAAGGGAGAACAGAAAGGGCGCCAAAATGCAACCTTGGCGTAACCCACTTTTACAAGGGAAGGAATCAGTACATCCGCCCTCCATGTTATACCTAACCTGTGCTGAGGTGCTGCTGTGCAAATCTCCTAGGATATTGATAAGGCCGATCTCTATCCCCATTCTGGTCATCATATCCCAAAGCTTGTCCCTGTTTACGTGGTCAAAAGCAGCTGCTAGGTCCATGAACCCCATATAAATTGATTCATTACTGGCCTTCGTGTATTTGGCTGCTAGCATGTAAAGGTTCAAGCATTGGTTGCTCGTGGACCGGCCCGTCCTGAAACCGTACTGGGTATCTGAGATTATATTGTTTGCCTCTGTCCATTCCAACAGCCGGTTTAATATCCCCCTCCCTAAAATGTTGGCAGATACATCAATCAGGGAGATTGGTCGATAACATTGGGGTTCGTCCCTGCTACCGTTTTTAAAAATAGAGACAATGATAGCCGTTGACCATGAGGGTGGCAAACCCCAGCGGATTGCTGTGTTTATAACTCTTGTCATTAAAGGGGCCCATAGTTCCACAGAGCTTAAGAACAGGTCTGGGGGGATGCCGTCTGGGCCAGGGGCTTTGTTTTTAGACAAGCCCTCAATCCAGACCTTGATTTCCTTTAGTGAGAAAACTACGGGATGGCCCGGGTCAACATTCCCATATTCAGTAGAAGTTCCCATTTCGTGATTGTATAAACCCCTATAATGAGTAATCCACATGTCAGGCGTGATGTTTGTTCCTATTTCAGGTACCTTGTCATCCTGGAACGTAGGTCTATTGATAATCCGCCAGAATTCTGTCATGTCCCTCTTTTCCCCCGCCTCCCTTAAATCTGCCCATCCTTCTGCTTGAAGTGCCAATTTCCGCCTACTTAATTCTCTCTTATATTTTTTCCTACACAATGCAACTTGTAAGACATCCCTTGGCTTCATTTTAATACTATTTTTAAGCTCCCTCAAAGCCTTAGAGCAATCTCGGTCAAACCACCGCGGCTGACTACAGGTTCTTTTTACCGGGGCGCTCGTTTTTAACAGGCCGTCTACTAAACCAGCAATCTGTTCGAATGCTGTGAGTAGCTGCTGCCCTTCTACTAATGTATTTAAGCATTTCTCAAAAGCTAATTTCCCCTTTTCCATCAGTGATCTATAAAACATTACTCCATTGATTTTGCCCACCTAAGGCGTCTGCCCTGATCAGTGACCCTCTTGGTTATCGCATCGGGCTTTCGCCCTCTGGGACAAACCCGATAAAATATATCTAGTATCAGGGGGTTATGGTCACTGAACGGGTTCCAGTCAATTCCAACACTAGAAATCCTATTTTTAAAAACCCTTGAGACAATGATATAATCAATATATGAGGAACATCCCCTGCCCTTAAAAGTTGGTGGCAAGGTGCCATCCTGCGGTATGTGCAACATAAGAGGGCACCTTTTGTATATCACTGGTTTCCTCATCTGCTGCACCCCCTAGGACGAGTCAGTCAACTCCCTCCATGCCCGCTAAAGCTGAGAAACGGTTATAAGTGGGCACGGAGTAATCAACCTGTTGCTGAGGGATTTATCTGGATCCCCCTCCCTGCATTTGGAATGAAGACCCAAAACCAAAACCAGCATTCTGATGTCGAGGTGTGAAACCAGTGTGATTGCTCTGATAATAAAACGGGGGCTTAAGATTAGGTACCGGAGCCACCATTCCTCTGGGGTAGAAGTAAGTCAAATCAAGTGCATGATTGAGCTACTAGCATTACGGGGGAACCAATTATTAATGTGCCGGACTGCTTTCATGTCACTAAAATTTATTATAATAATATCACCCATTATGTCCTTCGGTCTTTGCCCTAACCATGGGAGACGCCTACCATTAAGAAATACCCCGTTTATATTTGGTGGTATTGGACAATTCTGTCTCAGCCAATATATAACTTTGTTTTTCAGCTGATGTTGATCTTCTCTACTACCATCCTCTAAAACTGGCACTCCTGTGAGAACCACTACATACGGAACTGCTTCCGGAGGCAGTTCTACTTTAGGCCTCTTTGGTGGGAGTGCCCTAGCGATTTTATCCTGGCCAATGGATTTAGGGGCATTTCCTACGGAGTTCAATTTTACACACTCCTGTACCTCCTTTTCCTCATTTACACTGTTTGTCCATGCTATATTGAGGGGCATTATTTTCCGAGGTTTCGGTTTGGGCAAATTAGTGTTTTTTGATCCATCTTTAACAGTAATAATTGGGGCCAACACAGGGGTTGGGGGTACTGGTGTTAATTTAGCTAAATCCTTAATTGCCACTTTGATTTCCCCAACAGCCCATTCTAATTTCTCCAATTGCTGGGTTAAACCTTTCAGTCTCTCTACTAATGGCAGTGTGAGTGATTTCATTAATGATTCTATACTGCCCATTAGCTTGACACTGGATGGATCATTTGTTGAAATGGGTGTAGGGTTAACCATTATGGGGGATGTAAGTACGTTTGGTATAGCACTTTTACTGAGCCCAAACTTGTTGTTATCAATAATCTTATTTTTCCGTAAGGAGTTCCCCCTCTTATTTCTTCTTTTGGGCGGTGGGCCTTGAGCTCTTGGGGTTTTAAAGCTTTCTTTTGGGTTATGGGCTGGGTCAACTCGTGGTGGCAAAGTGTCAGGCACAACTTCTACCTCCGGTGTTATATTACAATGCAATGCCGACTCATTTACAGTCAAGTCACTAATTGCAACTACCGGGGGGGTTCTCTCCTGCAAAAGTAATGGTATACGTTCATTAAAGGATGCCTCACAAACCTCATTTACAGAGGGGGTACTGTGAATTGGTGAAATCACTAGTTGGAGCGAGCCCAGGGATGATCGCTTATTCTTAATAAAATCGATGGAGCAACGTCTCTCAGCCTGTCGCTCTGCAAGAGCGATTTTCTTGTCTATTCCTGGGGCTACTCTGATTATATAGTTGTCAAACGTGCGTTGGTTGGCGCCTCCTGTTGGTGATAGCTTGGTCTTAATAGGGGACGACATCACTTTACCCCTTTAAAACCTAATCCAACCACCCTGGAACAGCCCACCCTCAAATAGTTCAAGTGACAAACTTTACAAGCAATCCAAATATCTGTAGAGTGTGTGCCAACTAACTACTGCATCCTACTAAATATCTGACTAACAAAATAAACAGCAAAATAAACAGCAAAGAGAGGGGGCCCAGCCCCGTCTCCTGCGGTCTCTGAGGTCCTCAGAGGGCCCGCCCTTTGCCCGGGCTTAGCCCGGTACTCCCGCGCGCTCCCGCGACGCGGGGGTGACGTGCAATTTAAAGCGCCTCCTTGCGCGAATTCCCCCTCAGCAGGGCCGCAAGGGAGCTTGGGTGATGTAGTTCCCAGCTCCCCTCGGTCCCCCCCCCACAGCAGCTGCGCACTGGATGGAAGGCTGCGGTGGCGGGGAAGGACCGGTAGCTGTGTTGGTGGCCTCGGGATGCGTCGGCAAATGAAGTCCTCCCAGTTCTGAGATCGCAAAAGGGTATGTGGCGACAGCACAGGGATTGTTTCAATTCCCCCGCTCCACCGGGGGTGACGTGCAATTTAAAGCGCCTCCTGGCGCGTATTCCCCCTCAGCAGGGCCGCAAGGGAGCTTGGGTGATGTAGTTCCCAGCTCCCCTCGGTCCCCCCCCACAGCGGCCGCGCACTGGATGGAAGGCTGCGGCGACAGGGAAGGACCGGTAGCGGTGTTGGTGGCCTCGGGATGCGTCGGCAAATGAATTCCTCCCAGTTCTGAGATCACAAAAGAGTATGTGGCGACAGCACAGTGATTGTTTCAATTTCCCTCATTCAAAGAACCCCTGGATAACAATGCACACAACATCTTGAAAGAACTATCCAACCTCAGCTCCAACACCAACAACATCCAGTCTTCGCAAGACCTGTGCAACTCTCTGGCCACCTTCTTCCACTGCAAGATCACCGACATCCACAACAGCTTCAATGCCACGACCGCCCCGACAACCACCGCCCCCACGACCACCACCTGCACCAGCCGCCTGCTCTCCTGGACCAGCACCAACGACGAGGACACCAGCGAGACCATGAACACCATCCACTCCGGATCACCGCTGGACCCATGCCCCCACCACATCTTCAACAAAGCCAGCACAACCATTGCACCCCGCCTCCGGAAGGTAATCAACATTTACCATTGCATAGTAGATAAGGGCATTGAGTATAATGGCTGCAGAGTGACAGCAAGGAGTCTGAATAATTGCCTCAGCAGCAATGTGGTATATTTAATATTATGTCCCTTTGGATTATGGTATGTTAGCGAGACCAGTAGAGAAGTGAGGTTACATATGTTAGAACATAAATCAGCACTGAAAACTAATAAGATCAATGCCCCACTGGTGAAACATTACATGAAGATTAAAAATAACCATTTGGATTTTCGTTGGTACATCTTATAAAAGAATATAGGTTACAGAGAGTGTGCAATTTGGAAAAGAGTCGAAACAACAGGAATAATGGTATATTTCAAAATTCAACACTGTCAGAAGCGGATTAAATTCTAGGGAGGATTGTATGAAACTTGCCATATAAGCATCCAACGTGCCCTAGTGACTGTGGAAGATGTAAAAAGGACATTACTAGTTCTTGCCCATTATTTTGGGCTCTAGATATGGCCTCATTGTATGCAAATCTAGATCTATATGTCTAGGGACCGTTTTGATACCATTGGATTAGGTTATTCATATATTAAAAAAATGTTTACTTTCTTCAGTAGGTATTGTGGATATTAGCTTACTCCGGGTGTCGTACTCCGCTCCACCGGTGGAGTTTGTGGAGATTTACCAACTCCGCGCTCCGCTGGGAACGCGGAGTTGGGCAAATCTCAGCCTCCGTGGCAGAGCAGATTACGAGCCTTGTCCCATATTACAATTTTTTTTCAAAAACACCACTTACCTTGTCATCTGCCTTCCCTGCTCCTCGTCGCGGTGTCTCCCTTCTTCCGGCATCCTCCTCCTCGCCGCCCTGTAGATATTACATCTTGCACAGTTCAAGCAGTTCAGAGAAGACGTAATACCTACAGGGAGGCCAGGAGGAGGACGCGGGAAGAATGGAGACACCACGGTGAGGAGCAGAGAAGGCAGGAGACAAGGTAAGTGATGTTTAAAAAAATATATATATTGCTTTGTGTGGTGATGGTCCAGGAGCGGAGTGGAGCTCCTCGTAGTTCCACTGAGGTTTTTTTTTACTATGTGGAACTACACAGAGCTCCACTACGCATACTCCATCCAGGGTTAATATTATCATTCAATGCATGGATTTAAATGTGATGTTTGTTTTTATAATTGGGGTCATGCACATATAATAAAACACGTGGAGTAAACACTACTATTTGCATGAAACCTTACTCATAATTAGGTTACTTTTGGAGCATTAGAAGGAATAGTTCTCCATTCTGAGATGACACTACCAGTGTACGTTAGTCTTTACTAGTAGACTATGTAATATCGCGATATCTGCATTAAAGTCGGGCGCATTGTTTGTCAATTGCCAGGGGTGTAAATAGGCTCACCCCGATGGTGTGTTATCAATTTGGTTAAGCCCACGTTATGTGGACGCAGTTAAATAAATAGGTGTGCCCGCGATGCGGGAGGCCCTGCGAGCACGCATGAACCAGCACTTGTGTATGGCATCAGTTATTTATAGACTAGATCTACTAATGCAAGTGTAATCATTCACTTGCCCCTGCCCGCACTGCATGGGGTGCAAAGAATTATTTGCTTTAATTTTCTCAGCACCTTTTTTTGTGTATTTTGCTGATATCAATAGATCAATTTATCAACAAAAAAAATATTTTCACATTGTTTCAATACATTAAACTTATTTATTGCTGATCCATTTCCGCAATCACGGCACAGTGAAATATACAGATCCAAACATTAAATCTTTGCAGATATCATGTATACAATGTTCATACAAAACAATATTGATACAAAAACGATAATTTCTGTAGATGTTTCCCAATGCATTTCGGGATAACCTTATCCCTTCGACAAGCGAACTGTAAATAAAACATAAATACCTTTGTTTAGACATACAAGGAGGAATTAACACTCATAAGGTTGCCATACTTAAACTACAATAGTCTGGCTGAACTGCCATGAGCCTGAGTTAATGCCAAAGTTATCGTGTGAAAAGTGAAGTAATGTGATGTTTTCTAGAACTGAATATTGGTGATTGTGTATAGACCTTCACCAAAGTACACAGTTCTAAATACATGCCGCGAAATACAACCACATTCTCAATCAAACCTGTAATGAGAGAGACCATCAAAACACAGAGAACTTACATCCACAAGGGTGTATCACTTTGTAGAGTGCCCAACACACATTTGAATCCTGTTTATATGACAGAGACCTAGACATATGAAATAAGAGCTTACAAACATGCTGCTTCAACACGTGATTTGACCAATAGCATGCACGATTCTCACAACCAGTAATTTACCTTCAAGCATAGAAGATGCCCAAATACCGAATACTGTGGTCTCACACGCGCCGTGAATACCCGTCAGTACCAAGCTCAGTGTACTGTAAAATAGAAATTAATATCATGAATTCCCCTCTGCACCGTGCCTGTCATAATCCCTGCGTCCAGACCCCGCTCACATCTTACCTAGAACATCAAGCTGACTGCGTACTCGATGTAAACCGCAACCGGGCGAATGACTGCCCGGGAACTGAATGCCGTATAAATCTTACGTATGGTAAACATGAACGACGGAATACAATATACCCGATGATGAGGAACACATGGTACATTCAGTCTTCGCGGTCGGGTCAGCTTCCCAAAAGCAGAGTCAACTACTGCAGTGCCAAATCTTAGTGGGAAAACATCCCTCCACTGAGAAAATAGGCACAGGAGCCACCATAAACATTATGTTCGCGGACGCTTATGGGAAGATGGAATCACCTCCTCAACTGGCGCCAGTCAAGGTCTTCGCGTTTGGCCAAACAAAGCCCCTAGTCATCAGAGGCAAGTTCAAGACCACCCTAGCGTATGACCAACAGGAAGTGGAAGCCCTGGTGTACATGACGGACAAGGGGCATGGGATGCTACTAGGATCTAAGTCGACAGAAGCCCTATGCACAGTCAATTTTGCCTTCGGAATACATTGAGAAGGAATAAATCAGATCCTGGAAGAATCTACTCAAGTGTTCACTGGCATTAGATGCCTGTGAGAACAGCAAATACATCTCCACATCGACTCCTCTGTGCAACCAGTGGCTCTTCGACACAGGCGAATTGCATTTCACCTAAATATGGCCAGGCACACTGTGCTGCTGGTGGGTCCAAAAAAGATACACACCAGCGGCACAAAGGACTTCTCAATAAGCCCCAGAGTTCTTTTTTTGTGGAAATAGTATCCTAATCAGGACAAAACATGCAGAAAATGGCGCAGTAATTTATAGACTGCAATGTAGCCCTCATTGCGAACTAAGGGCCTAATTTATGAGGCTATGCGTCACTTTTACGCCGCTGGTGCGTCACTTTTTGTGACGCACCAGTGGCGTAAAAAATGCGCCTTGTTGCGTCATATTTACAAAGTGACACATCTAGGTAGATGCGTCACTTTGTAAACCCCTGCGCCACATTATACCTGCGTATTGACGCAAGAAAGGGTCGTAGAAGTGACGCAGTGAAATCTATGTGATTTCACTGCGCCACTTCTAGGACACAAATGCGTCAATTTCTTACGCCTGCCTGACAGCAGGCGTAAGACTAATGCAGGCCCTTTCACATGAGGATTGCCCCATGTGAAAGGATACATTGCTGGAGTTGCGTAACTTTTGTGACACACTCCATCAATGCGCCACTTTTGTGCCATACTTGTACGTCAGAAATACTGACGTATCTGTAACTCCTTGCGCAATGATGCGTCATACTGTAAATATGACGCATCATTGGTGGTGCAAGGAGGGCGCAGTGAAAAGTGACGCATTGCTGTTTTTCGCGCAGCGATGCGTCACTTTTCATAAATGAGGCCCTAAATATTTACAAATGTACAATGCATTAAATAATACCTTATGGAAATTGTGTACCCGTGCACCCAGGTTGTCAGACTATTGGCTGATGAGGTAGTAACCCCTATTGGAAATTGGTTTACTAAAATGATGTCAAGCTATTTTATCAAATAATAATAAGTTTGTGAATGCATCCTACTTTTCTATATTGAGTCAAGGAGCTCGAACTGTTCTCCCACTGAAATCTCTACGAGAAAACTAGAAAGGCACATTCTTAAACAGAATACGGGAATAGAGGATTTTAGTTCAATGACCTGTTTAAGAAAAAAAGAAGGGGGGCCATGTCAATGAAATTCCATATCCTAATTCACCATTTTGTGAACAGTGTCTTAAGCTAATGAGAGATTTGAGCGTGGAAGCAACGTGATGACCTCATCGATTCCTAAATCATTGAAGCACCTAAAAACTTGCGCCGTTTCTAAGCCTTATAAATAATTGTTACAATTGCTTATTTTATGTTACCTAGTATAACCGTGTATGAAGGATGGAAGACTGAGTCAGAATGCGAATTCGGATCTCTAAAATGCTGCACTTATCAGCGGGGAGCGGATAGCCAGCTGAGTTGCCACGTGCTGGCCATAATACAGACTTCACTTCTAAAATATCCACCTTTCCTGCTGCTTTTACGGTTTCAGAAATAAGTAAGGGCGTCATAAAATATTGAAATATTGATACACACTAACCTTGAGACCCATCCTCATGAATTTATAATATAGATATTCAAATCCTCAGTCAAAAAGGATTTGTTTTGGACTTTGAACATTGATTCCTTTCAATGGAGTTAGGGACTTCTAAGCTAATCCAATAGATCTTTCCATACATCATTATTCATAAGGGGATATAGCCAGCCTTTAAAGAACTGTCTGCTCAACCAGCACACTCTCAAGGTGACTGCAATTTAATATTCATATGTTGAATCTGTTTACTTGTTTGGTTGCTTTTTAAAGTGCAGTCTCAGCTGTACCTTATCTCTCAGAAAAGGCATATCAATGGAATGCAGAAGCCTCGGTGTGTTTACATTTTAAACAGGTCCGCGGCAGTTCAAAATTACATGAAACACTGCCCAAGAGGCGTGCAGCGCTAGCTACCTTCTTCGAAAATAAAACAATCCTATAAGGACAGGATTTGTTGATGCTAACAAAGAGGACAAGTTTCATAGCTGTGGTTAGATTTATAATGCCATTCCTTTTTCAGCATAATAGTGTAGTGCAAGCTGCACTCTGATTGGGAGTGTGAGCCCTACTACCCCTCGAGGGTACAATTGAATATATTAGGAGTGCTAATCATTTTAGAATGTTATACCCAATGTTTTAGCCCGCCTAGGGATTGTGGGCCACATGTACGAATCATTTTTGAGGTTGTAAATGTCCCGATTCATAAAAAGGCTTTTTCTGATGTAGCAAACCCAAAGTGCAATTCAGTAACACTTTGTTTAATCACAATTTCTTTTTGCAACCAAATATGCATTCTGTATTTGGAAGGAGCATGCCCAGGGCTTCCCTTCCAAGTACCGAATTAGTGTGTAGTGTAGTAATGTGTTACAAACAAATTTCGGTCTTGAAACATTAATCTTTTACTACCTCCTTAGAGGAGATGTCAAGCTTTAGCAAATGGGAAGGGCTCCCCAAATAACCCTTGCCCTTTGTGAATGTTGAATTTTCTTTTTAAGGGTAGAGTACTCTTACAAATTTAAACCTGAAAAATTGAAATGACTCTTTTCAGGCTTTTTTTAATGAAAAAAAATCCTCTACTTAAAAGCAGTACTGAAAAACCACCACTGGGTTTGGGCTCTCCACAGTAAGGCCAAGCCACTGATCAAAAGAAAACAACACGAAAGCCAATACTGCACTCTTGATTCTTGATATATGTTTGTCAAAACGTGCGATTGAAACAAAAAGTAGAACTAAACTTATTTGGATAGAATGAATGTTTTTTATTCTTTAAACTTCAAATTCTTTTTTGGGGTTAATTTTCACCAATTTAACATTTAAAACATTTTATACAAACATCTTTACATTTAATACAAAAATTGTTCACATGTTATCATACAACACCCTCCACATATTCATTTACATTTCATACTCACAGTGATTGCACACATCAAGCATTCGATCACACACATACAAACAACTCATATACTCTATTTACAATAAAATGTACATATGCAATATTCATATAGCACTATAGACACTTCGTAAATACAGTCTTTTTTGAGTCTTGCAGCGTTTTATTACAAAAAAGAAATAATATAGTCTTATGGCTCAAGAAATCGGGTCTACGCATTTCGAACTCTGAATCAGTTAAGAGTTCTCATCAGGACCAAGCTCTAGTTAAAGAACTTATCCAGGAAACACTCAACGCTGGACATTATGATATCTGTCACCACATGCAACCAAACTATTTTACAAAGCCTCGGTCTTGTTTGCGAGGCTCCAAGCTCGCGAAGGGCTTTTTTGACTGCTGGAGATGTACGGCAGTCTTTTTTAAGTGAGCTGACGGCAGGGAAACGATCTGTCTCGTAACCTCGAGATCATCTGTGTGTTGTATGTATGACTAACTGCTTATATGAGGTACTGTAGAGATGATTCAATGCAAATTTTAGTAGCAGTTAGGAAGTAACTAACTGTGAATATCTGTATTCACTTAGTAGAAGATGTGTTGATACGTGAGATGTGTGTTACTAACTGTGGCAGTGAGTTAGACGGTGAATGAGTGGTTAAATGGATGAGTGACTGAGTATATGAGTTATTCTACAATTTTACAGTGTTCATTTGCTGAACTACACTGAAAGTAATATTAACCACAACATCTGCAAAACAAAGTAGTGGGAAAGTATGCATGTGCTATTCACGCATTCAACACTCTCCAGGGCTATGTTTAAGAAATATATCTGTAGTACAACAGCTATTTAGAAATATCTAAAGACGTAGCTCTCCAGTCACTATTGAAAAATAAAAAGAACATAAATATAAATTATGTACTATATGAAGTTTCATCCTTAAAAAGAGGGGAAAAAACAATTGTATGGTTTATAGAAAAAGACTGCACAGTATATCACTATAAATAAGTAACACTAGGCCTTTCACTCACTACAGTAACTACACTAATATAAGCAACCATATCTTTAAAAAAGTTGCTTTAATATTTTACCTGGTACATTACTTCTAATAAACATAATGCACACTTGAGTTTTGGAGATCCTTTTGAAAACATCATCTATGATTGACTACATTATGTCTAAATACTGATGATCCAAGTGCACAAAATTCTTTACATCACTCTTTTCCCCCACAAATATTACTTAGAAGTTTGGTTGGAGAAACAAAAACTGGCAATTTTGTTGTTTTAAATGCAGTTTACGTTTGAATGTAAGATTCCTGTGATGGAATTGTGTCCATCCAGTTTCAATCATTAGTTAGACTGTGTAGTATTCAGATGTTATATTAACTCCTTACTGGAAAACATAACGACTCTTCAATTGTGTAGAAGTTTTTAAAGACATCAAACCCGATAGGATCAATGATGTCTAAAATGCTAATGATTTACATTGACGAAACACCATACAACTGCTTTTTCCAGAAATCCTTCCCAGAACTTTGGTTGAAGAAACAAAAGATAAGAGTTTGGTAGCTTGACATGAAGTATTGGTATGCATTGAATGTTGCTGTCATTGCCTTCTGTCTATCTAGTTTCACTCTCTAAATACATAGGGGCCCATAAGGATGATGGGGGGACTTTGTCCGCCCGCCATCCCATCGTGGAAAGAGACCCCCCGCCATAAGGGTGGGGTCCCGTGCCTGCAATTAGGATGCATCCAGCATTCCTGACATAGTGGCGGGCGGTGCACTCAGCACTCAGAACTGCTGGTACCCCTCATGTGCAACTCCCCACCCCCTGTCCAGATGTTATATTGAGTCCTTCGTGAAAGATATTAGCTAAAATAGTACAGATTTATTCAGAAATTGATATTTGTACTGCCTTGAAGTTTGTAATTTGAGTTCCTAATATGGGGTCTGCTTATGATGATGGTGGGAGTGCCACCAACAGCCAGTTGGTGGCACTAAGGGCAAGTAGAGGCATAGTAATACGACTGGGGAAGTGGAGATAAAAGCAAGAGAGGCCCCAAAGACTAGAGGGAAAGGCAGGGGGAGGAAAAGAGTTGTTTTAAAAGCTAAAATAACGCCCTCTCTAAAAACCTATCAAAGAGTCATGTCCTCTACAGCAAGTTTGAGCGACGCGGCTGAAGTAAACACTCAAAAGGAGCTGGAAGGAGGGGTACTTAAACCTAAGATCAAATCTAAATCTAAGACGCCAGATGGCGAGAGTGAACCTCCTCTCCTCCTGACTCGGTTTCAGCAATTCAACCAGAGCGGGCCTAAACATTCCAGTATAACTTCATCCCTGACCTCGCCCAAATCCCAACCACACCCAGAGGTTACGCTGTCTAATAGATTTAAGGCTCTGGAAGTTCAGGACTAGCATACCCTACAAAACTCTCTTCTTGCCTCCCATGTGCCACAAGGAAGGGTAAATGAAGCGTCAATTTCAGGGGGAACCTTGGGGGATATATCTATGACCACTGACACTGGGGGTGCTGAGTTGGAGGTTCCCGAAAACACTGGATCGGCTGTGCACTCCTTGCATGACATCCTGATTGCCATGAAGGGGGAAATGATAAGTGGCTTTAAGGTGTCAGAGATGAATCAGGCAGAGCTGGCAAGTAAATTTTCCGTCTCAGAAGCAAACCAGGCGGCAATTAAATCCTCCTGCGAGGTGCTGGCCCAGAAACTGGCGAACGTTGTAGCAAGAACAGATCAAATTGATGCAGAGATTCCAGCATTCAAGAAGGAATAAGCTCTGCCGCAACGGATATGGCAAAGCTGGCAACTCAGAATAAGGTGTTAAGGGATGATCTAGAAAGGCTGGCAAATCATTCCCAGAAAAACAACTTGAGATTTTTGAACATTCCGGAGAATTTTGAAGGGACGGATCTCAAGGGATTTATTATTCTGTTGTTACAAGGGACAGTCCTTAAAGGTTTTGTATTGTATTGTATTGTATTTATTATTTATAACGCGCAACTGTCACCCTACGGGTATCCTGGCGCCAACAGGAAATAGTCAGATGGAAACAACAATACACTGGCTGTCATGTCATACAAAAACACCCACCTGGACTGTTAGATGGACTCAAGAAGAATCAAACTTTGACGAACAGCCATGTTTTCAGGCTCTTTCGGAACCCCAACAAGGTGTCCATTTGCCTGATATTCTGGGGGAGCTCGTTCCACAGCCTAGATGCAGAAGTGCAGAAAGCTCTGCCTCCCATCCTCGATCTCCTAATCCTGGTAGTTGCTGCCAGACCCAGGCTAGAGGAGCGCAGGGACCTTGTAGGCTTATACCAGGAGAGCCTTTCCTGTAAGGGAATAGGTCCCATGTTGTGCAGGGCTCTATACACAATACATAGGGACTTAAAAGCGACTCTGCTCCCGATTGGCAGCCAATGTAAATCTCTAAGCGCCAACGTAGTGGAAGAACTACGAGGTCTATTGAGAGCCAGCTTAGCCGCTATAGACTGGACCCTCTGGAGCCCCTGTAGGATGTATAAGGGGGCCCCTAGATATAGAGAGTTACAATAGTCCAGTCTGGCCATGATCACACTCCTGACCACTAGCGGTCTAGACTCATCAGGCAAAAGGGGCAAAATCTGTCTGAGTGCTTTCAGCAATCCAAAACAGACACTGATGGTTTTATTGGTCTGGGAGGTCATTTGGAGATCCGCATCAAATAGTACCCCTAAGTTACGCACAGTCTTCACTGGGATGCAAGGATCAGCTCCCGGCGCAAGCCTGATCTCGCAAGAAGGTTGGTGACTCAGTTTGGCTGACGAACAATAAACCACCTCCGTCTTCCCTTCGTTAAATTGGAGGGAGTTTATTTTCAGCCACCTGGAGACCCTACTCATGCAATCCTGAAAGGTCTCCATGGTCACTGCCTGTCTACCTTCTAGGGAGAACACCAATTGGATGTCATCGGCGTAGTTTATCAAATCAATTCCATAGGATTTGATCATGGGGATCAGAGGCTGCAAATAAAGATTGAAAAGAATAGGGCTGATCGAGGAGCCCTGAGGAACTCCATGACAGACCTTGGACTTGGAAGATGAGAAGGGTGCTAAGGTCACCACCTGTTGTCTGTCTGTTAGGTAAGATTGTATCCACCTCAGGGCTTTGCCCTTCATGCCCAGTTTTTCCAATCTACTTAACAGAACCGCATGGCTAACCGTATCGAATGCGGCCGACATATCCAACAGCACCAGGACTGAGGAATTGCCATTGTCGGCTCGCATTCGAAGGGTGTCCAGCATGGTTGCCAATGCAGTTTCTGTTCCGTGGCCTGGGCGGAAGCCAAATTGGTCCCTGTCCAATAAGCCATTGTCTTCCAGATATCCTGACAGGGACTTACTGACCACCTCTTCCACTATTTTTATCGGGTAGGGCAGGAGGGATATGGGCCTGAAGTGCGCCGGAATAGTAGGGTCCAGCGAAGGTTTTTTTAAGCAGGGGGGTAACCACTTGCTGGTTCCATGCTTCCGGCACTATGCCTTCCTCGAGGGATTGGCGACAGATCCGGTGCATCCCAGGAAACAGCTCTGGCCCATATTCCTTCCAGATCCTATGCGGGAGGGGGTCTAGAGGCGACCCTGATGCCACATTATGGGCCAGACTATAAAAGAGCTCCTCTGTAAGAGCGGTGAAATCTTCCAATGATGACAATATTGGTAGAGATTCCTCTTCTTCTGTCTGTGCCACTACATCTTTGCAGCTGGTCCTTTCCTCCTTCAGCCCCCCCACAATTTTGGTAATCTTTTCCTCAAAATAGATCGCAATCTCATCGCATAGTTCTTGAGTTGCAACCACCTTATTACCCATACAGGTGGGGTGCAAGAGATCCCTTATGATATTAAAAAGGGTTTTAGTACTGTTAGGTACTGTTAGGGGACTGAAGAATAGTAGTGGCATAGAAGAGTGCCTTAGCTTTGGCAATGGCTCCTTTATATTTTGCCTGTTCCACTTTAAGTGATATTTTATCTGGCTCTAAATAGCCTCTACGTCATTTCCTTTCAGCCTCCCGGTGTACAGTACGTAGGGATTTCAGCTCCTCATTAAACCAGGGGGCTGATGGTTTCCTTTTGATCTTTATATTTGTCAAAGGAGCCAATCTATCCAGGGTATTTATGATGTGATTGCAATACTTTTGGTAGTTCACGTCAACCGATTCCACTGGATCATAGGATATGTTACCAGTAAAAGTAGGCTTTGTTTTATCCTTTGGTAATTTAGACCAAAACCGTCCCTTCCTGTAAGTCACCGGGCACTCACTTCCATTGCCCTCCATGGGTATGGAGATCTGGAAATGGATTAAGGAGTGGTCGGTCCAGCACTGAGGTAAGATTTCAATCATCTTAGTCTCAGTCGGTTTGGCGAAGACCATATCAAGGATGTGTCCCCCTGAGTGAGTTGGTTTCAGTACCAGCTGATCCAAACCCCAGTTTCCACATATGTCCTTCAGATCCCTCAGATGACTCCCCAGGGACCCTTTGTCCCATAGGCTAAAATCTCCCAGAATCAGCAGTCTGGAGTGGGTCAGGGCAAGAGCAGCAATGGTGTCAAACAGTGCCTGGTATTGTGTATCCGCACTGGGTGGTCTGTAACATATCAGTCCAGTCAGGATCCTACCTTTAGGTTCTTGCAAGGAGAACCCCAATAGTTCCACCCCCGCCACCTCATCGATCTGTAAAGTGGAAAAGTCCCACTTGTCTTTATGAATCACTCCAAGCCCCCCACCTCTTCCTACTGGCCTAGGTTTGTGGAATAGCTTATACCCTTCCGGGCACGAAAACCCCAACTCTACGGAGGTGTCCACGCTGGTCCACGTCTCCGTGATGAATAGGGCATCTAGGTCCATATCGTTTAGCAGCTCAGACACTTCCTGGTGATGTTTCACCAGGGATCTGCTATTGATCAGCCCACAATCCAACATTACAGAGGGCTGTGGTAGGGCATTTTGAGATGTTCCCTCTACCCTCTTACCTATTGCCAATAGCTCGTCCTTGGAGTACCTGCAACCAGCAGTGGACTTAGCCCTACGCCCGTCCGTGACACGGACGGGCACAGACGGGCTTTCCTCTAGGGGGAGCGTGGGGCACAATTGTTAGTTATCCCAGCATACAGTATATCACCACAATACAGTCAATGTAAAAAACGAGCAAATTTTAAAAAACGAGCAAAATGATCCTAAAATTGTTAGCAGGCAGCAGAGGTTCTAACACTGCAGCAACAGCGTGACAATCCTGGTTATTTGTCCGCGCGAGGCTGACTGGTCCCCTAAATAGTGTTTGCCAGAAAGGCACTTGCAAACACTAGAGCGCTAGCCCCTGAAGCGCTTCTGAGCCCACACCCAAAATGGCGGTCGGGAGTGAGGCAGCACTGATTTTACCCAAAATGGTGAGTTCTGTTGGTTCTAATTAATTTCTGAGCAGTACAATCATAGGGGGAGCGTGGGGCACAATTGTTAGTTATCCCAGCATACAGTATATCACCACAATACAGTCAATGTAAAAAACTAGCAAATTTTAAAAAACGAGCAAAATGCTCCTAAAATTGTTAGCAGGCAGCAGAGGTTCTAACACTGCAGCAACAGCGTGACAATCCTGTTTAGTTTTCCGGATATAAATCTGGCACAGGAGAACCAAAGGACACATCAAGATCCGTTTAGGAAGAAGCCCGGCCAACAGAAACCCAGGAAGATCGTGGTTATTTTCTTTCCTACGTAGTTAAAGAGCAAATATTGTCTGCAGGCCTAAAGGAGGGCTCAGGCTCCTTTTCACTCACAGGGCAAGAGACGATTACCTTTCAGATAAGATCTGACATTTCGCACACAACAGCTACCTGGCAATGGGAGCTGGGGAGCAGGCTGGAGGAGTTAAAGAGCCTGGGAGTAAAGGATCAGTTGAAGTTTCCAGCTCAATTAAGAGCAATGTTTAACTACCAAGTGCATCAATTTCACACAAATGAAGAGGTAGATGAGTTTATGGAAAAAATCAGAGTAGGGAAATCAGGGAAATGAATAGGAGAATTTGTTACCATAGGGGTTTGACAATAGCATAAATAGCATAAATAGTTCTTCACCACAGAGGCTTAGATTGTCCATTCATTTTTTCTTCTGTAAAATATACATTTTTTTCTTTTTGGAGATGGGCGCGACTAAATAGGCTTTGCCTACTGGAAGGGAGGGTTCCTTATGGGAGTAAAGGGGCACAGGAGGGCGGGTGGGTGGAATGGGGGGCACTGGGTAGGGAGCAGAGGGATAAAATAAAAAAACTTGTCTCACTTTAGGAATTTAACATAAGGGCCAATGGTTCTAGGTCAGGGATTTTTAGTTGGATGGCAGGTGTAGTAGCTCAACACATTAAGATTAGGTCTATCTCCTGGAATGTTAACGGATTGAGATGCAGAAGGAGACAAAGATTGATATTGAAATATTAAGAGCTCTCTGAGGCACAGATCTGCATTCTACAAGAAACACACCTAACCGCTAAGGAATCTAAAAAATAGTTTTCCATAACACCCTGGGTTGAGAGTTTTTGTTCTTCTAGCCAAACAATAAATAGCCCTGGAGTTGCAATTCTGATAAAGCGGGGGTTAGCGTGCTCTATAAAATCAACTCAGACAGACCAAACCGGGAGGTGGATCACTGCACATTTGGACCTTGGGGATACTGACTTAATCTACGTCTCTTTCTAAGGCCCAAATGTGGACGACTCATCATATATCTCTAAACTCTATTCTAAGTTAATCCTGGAGAATCCTCCAATGATAGTTGGGGGGGACTTTAATGTCCTTCTAGATCCCCTCAAGTATAGGTCAAATCAAGGCCGTCATATAGGGGCTCCCCGTATTCGGCGTGTAATGAAGAATCTAATACACAACCTGGATTTGGTAGATGCTTGGAGGGGTAATATGGGAGAGGCAGCTGGGTTTACGTTTTATAGTAAAAAATACCATAATTTTTCCAGGATTGATTATATGTTAGTGAGCAGAGGTCTCCTGGCTAAAACGTCTACCGTTTCTATTTTTCCTAGCCACCTCTCCGACCATGCCCCTGTCTTGTTTTCATATAAAAAAGCAACAAACTTCACTCAAACCAGAAGGACACTTAATAGGGGAAGGTTGACCAATACAGACATTATCCAGAGCATCAAAACATCCTTCTTAGAGTTTTTATTATATCAATATAGACTCAACAACTATGGAGGTCATTTGGGACGCCTTTAAGGCTAACCTCAGGGGTCGGCTCCATGGCCTTATATGCTCTAAAAATCAAGCTTAAGGTCGGGAGTTAAAATGGAAAGAGGAAAAGTCAAGAAGTAAGAAGCAGAATTTCTCTTGTCAATAGAAGGGCTGTCTGAAAGGATGGGTAAAGTACAGGAGGATTGAGAGGTAGCTAGGCAAGATTTTAGAGGGAAGCTTTACGAGAAATGTAAGGCTCAATGGTTAAATAAGAACATGGAGAACTATTAATACGGCAAGAAGGTGAGTGCCTTGTTAGCATGAAAAGCCAGACATGACCGCTCCAAAAATAACATTTTTTTAAATATATTTTTATTTGAAAAAATATAAACAAGCAAGGCAGAAAAATTGTCATACAAAGTACCAGTTCATACGAGGAAGGAAAAGACATCATGACAAGATCAGTAATCAATATAAGGAAAGGGAGGGGGGGACATGGGCTGACTCAATACACATATAATGAAATATCCAGAATGTGAGGTCAGGGGGAGAGTGGGACATCAGTGTTATCTACTACAGGCGGTGTACATATATCCCCACGATAATTATTCCAAGGTTCCCACACTCTACACCATTTCCGAGGACGGCCCCGGGCCAAATACACAGTTTTTTCCCTGAAGATACACCAGTCCATGTTTTCCTTCCATACTTCGACTGTAGGAGGCCTCTGGGACCCCCACAACTGAGCAATATCTCGCTTGGCAATCATGGCCCCCAGTGTCGCCCACTGAGTCTGGGCTACATTATAATCAGTGGGTTCCCAAACATTTAACAAGCAGCGCCTGGCTTCCGGCACCAGAGCAACACCCGTCACTTCCTTCATTACCTCATGCACCCCGTTTCAGAAAGCAGCAACGTCAGGACATTCCCAAATAATATGGAGAAATGTCCCCACCTGCCCACACCCCCGCTTACATAAGCCGTCCTCATAAAAGCCCATTCGAACCAAACGGGGGCCCGTGACGTATACCCCGTGGAGGATTTTAAGTTGTAACAGTCGGAGTCGAGCTGGAATCGCGACCTCCTTGGGAGAGGAGATTGCAGACTGCCAGTCCTCGCCATATAACTCGAGACCGTCACGGGTCCACAATTCCTGGAGATGCAATAGGAGGTCCAACCTATCGTTAATTAATTTTTTGTAGACAAGGGAGATAGTACTATCAGGTACATGACCATCCAGCAATCTATCTTCTAGTGGGGACGATTCTGGAATTACACCCCCCACTGGAAAAACTGACATCAGGACATGGCGGATTTGAACATAACGGAAGTACTCTGTGTCACCCAATTAAAACTCCGTCTTTAACATCTCAAACAATTACACCTGACCTTTGACCCAGAGGTCTCCCACCTTACTAATACCAATGAGGTCCCACTTATCGAAACCATTGGTCTTCCACAATTTACCAAGCTTATCCGAGCCAAAAAGTGGGGTCGGTAGAGTCAAGCGGTCTTTCCATCCCATAGAACTAGATGCGTCCTGCCACATACGTACTGCCGTCTTCGTGGGCCCCGACAAAGCCTTAATCACCAATTTTGAATACAGTGCCCTATAGTAATTGCCCCCAGCCAATAGCCATTTATCCATGGCCCCCAGTGTCGCCCACTGAGTCTGGGCTAGATTATAATCAGTGGGTTCCCAAACATTTAACAAGCAGCGCCTGGCTTCCGGCAACAGAGCAACACCCATCACTTCCTTCATTACCTCATGCACCCGTTCCAGAAAGCAGCAACGTCAGGACATTCCCAAATAATATGGAGAAATGTCCCCACCTGCCCACACCCCCGCTTACATAAGCCATCCTCAGAAAAGCCCATTCGAACCAAACGGGGGCCCGTGACGTATACCCTGTGGAGAATATTAAGTTGTACCAGTCAGAGTCGAGCTGAAATCGCGACCTCCTTGGGAGAGGAGATCGCAGACTGCCAGTCCTCGTCATCTAACTCGAGACCGTCACGGGTCCACAATTCCCGGAGATGCAATAGGAGGTCCGACCTATCGTTAATTAATTTTTTGTAGACAAGGGAGATAGTACTATCAGGTACATGACCATCCAACAATCTATCTTCTAGTGGGGACGATTCTGGAATTACACCCCCCACTGGAAAAACTGACATCAAGACATGGTGGATTTGAACATAGCGGAAGTACTCTGTGTCACCCAATTAAAACTCCGTCTTTAACATCTCAAACGATTTCACCTGACCTTTGACCCAGAGGTCTCCCACCTTACTAATACCAATGAGGTCCCACTTATCGAAACCCTTGGTCTTCCACAATTTACCAAGCTTATCCGAGCCAAAAAGCGGGGTCGCTAGAGTCAAGCGGTCTTTCCATCCCATAGAACTAAATGCGTCCTGCCACATACGTACTGCCGTCTTCGTGGGCCCCGACAAAGCCTTAATCACCAATTTTGAATACAGTGCCCTATAGTAATTACCCCCAGCCAATAGCCATTTATCCATGGCGAAAGCAGGGTTCAATTCGGGACCATACATACCATGATTAATGGCACCCAATTGAGACTCCCAATAGTAACGTTTGATGTCAGGGAGAGCAATACCCCCGTCGTACCCCGGGAGCGTCAGTTTGGCAAGTGCAATACGGGGTCTACCTTCCCATATCAACTTCCTTTGAAGACCCTCAACTGTATGAAAATAGCTAGCAGGAACTATATCAAGAGTATTCTGGAGGGCATAAAGAAAACGAGGCAGAGACATCATTTTAAAGAGGGCCGCACGACCAAGCGGTGAAAGCGGAAGCTTACGCCAACCCGCTATGTCCTGCTTCAATCTAGTCAAGGGCGGGAGAAGATTCTGTTCAAACCGAGTTGCGGGTTCCAGTGAGACATTGATACCGAGGTATTTAAACCCCAATTGTGTCACCTGAATGGGACAGTTACGTGGAAGAAGAGGGACGTCACCAGAAAGAACGTATAGATAGGATTTCGTCCAATTAATAATCAGGCCCGAGTTTCTACCAAAAGAGGTCAAAATATCACACAAGACCATCAATGACTTCCGGGGCGAGGTCAGATACAGTAAAATGTCATCCGCATAAAGCGAGATGTGATCTTCAAACTCAGAGGACCACTGAATACCCTTCATCGAGGGATCCCACCGGATCCACGCAGCGAGGGGCTCGAGGGCTAAAGCAAACAGGAGCGGCAACAAGGGACAACCCTGACGAGTACCTCTCTCAAGACTAAACGGAATAGAGACACGACTATTCACAACAATTTGCGCAAGGGGGTCCTCATAGAGAAGCTGCAACCAGCCAATAAAACCGGGTCCAAACCCAAACTTAGCCAACACGGCCCACAAATATGGCCATTCCACTGTATCAAATGCCATCGTGGCATCCAACGATGCCAAGATGGCCGGCTCACGCAACGTCGCAGCCCTCGCGAGAACTCCATGTAGATGCCTAAGATTCAGGGCAGTGTTTCTATGCGGGATGAAACCGGATTGATCCGGATGTATCAACCCGCTAATAACGGTGATCAATCGGTTAGCCAGTAATTTTGCGAGGATCTTAGGTTCGGCATTCAAAAGAGATATCGGCCGATACGATGCACACTTATCTCTTGGTTTCCCTTCCTTATGAATAACCACAATAGTAGCAAGACGCTGATCACGGGGGAGAGAACCACACTCACGTGACTCCAAAAACATATCCCTTAAATAGGGAGCCATCTTGTCAGGCCGCAACTTGTAAAGTTCAATAGGCAAACCGTTGGGACCCGTAGCTTTCCCTGAACGCAGGGAGCGAATCGCAAGAGCCACCTCATCCGCGGTTATTGCAGCTTCCATTTGTTCCCTGTTAACATCAGAAAGACGCGGTAAAGCGATATCATGCAACAATAGGTGTGCGTCCTCCTCCGACCTATCCGACACGGAGGAGTAAACTGTCTGGAAGTGATCCGCAAAACATTGGACAATCTCTTCAGGGTTGGTGACCACACGACTAGCACTGTCTTTCTTATCCAGCCACGCAATCAGTTTGCCTGCTTTATCTCCCACATCATATAGACGTCCCTGTTGTTCTCTACTCATGGCCTTAGCTGAGTCAGTAACCAACGCCCTGTATTCCAACTGTTTTAGTCGCAGAACATGTGTCTTAGCACTGGTAACCTCCTGCTCCAGGCCAAGCTCTAAGTCCGCTATTTCTATCTTGACCACCTCCTCATCTCTCAGTTTCTTAACGCCCGCGATTAACGACAGGGCCTGGCCCCTGAGGACAGCCTTGAAAGCCTCCCAAAGCGACATCGCGGATGAAACAGAACCCTCGTTTTCCAGAAAATATTGGTCAAAAAATTTTACCAGGTCAGCACGAATTTTAGGGTTCCGGAAATACCAGGGATTAATCGGGGCTACCCGTCCCTCAGTCCCGGAATTCAACTCCAGTCGGAGCCCTAGCGGAGAGTGATTGGAAATTCCCTGAGCCAAATGCTTAACTTCAGTAATAGAAAGTGCCTGTGCAGCAAGCACCAAAACATAATCAATCCGTGAAAGGCTACCGTGAGCACCCGAATGAAACGTGTACTGCCGCTGAGCGGGGTGTAACAGTCTCCAGCAATCTACCAGGCCCAGAGTGTCAATGAGATCGCGGAGCCAGGTCTGAGCCCCCTTAAGATCCCTAGGTGGATGTCGATCAACCGTACCAGAAACAACATCGTTAAAGTCGCCACCTAATAGCAGTGACCCCTCGGGGAGAGCGAGGATAACCCACCCCAGGTCCGCAAAAGTGGTTGACTGCAGACCAGGGGGGACATACACAGAAACCAGGGAAAGGGTCCGGCCGTCCCACCTACCCGTAAGAGCGACATAGCGCCCTCTATCATCGAGAACAGTGGCATCAATCTCCAGCGGGAGAGAATTCTTAACAAGGATACCAACCACCCTGGAACCAGAGGAAACCCCAGCATGGGCGACCAAACGATACCCCTTCCTATTCATGGCATGACAAGTATTACCGATCAAGTGCGTCTCCTGAAGAAGGACAACATCAGGGGAAAGACGTTTTAACAACTGCAGCACTACCCCAAGTTTTATCCTATCCCCCAACCCATTCACATTCCAGCTCATCAGTTTCAACCCCCATCCCAAAAAAGAAAGAAGACCCAAACCCAGTGAGAATCCAGCACCTTGATCAGTAAGTCTAACAATACATTGCCTTGCATAAAAACAAACACCCCAACAGAACCCCCCATCCCCCCACCAACATACCGTTACAAACCCCCCCACCCTGCACCCCTGCGTGAGACTAGAAAATCACCCCAACTTGCAGTGTGCCTGTCGCCCCACATCTAACTAAGCTACAAAAAGTCAATCAGAAGAGGAAAGAGACCCCCTCAAAAGCCCCGCAATACCCCCAAATGTCACATCAAATCACATAATAAAATCAGCGAACCACAGTTCGAGGCCAACTAGAGACCCCAGAAACCAGACAGCAGGTGTCTATTCCTGTTCCATCGGTCCGCCTTCCGCCCCACCAGACTGTTCCTCCTGTGCACGCTGGCTCGGCAGAGTGTCCAGCCAGTCGGCCACCCCCTCCGGTCGATCAAAAAAAGAATTCCGCTCCGCATGTTCGATCCTCAACTTAGCTGGGAATAGCATAGCGTACTTAAGGCCCCTGTCACGCAATTTTCTCTTCACCAATAGGAAACCAAGTCTCTGCTTCTGGACCGATTGGGTAAAGTCCGGGTAGAAGCTGATGGTAGTGTTTTCAAAATGTATAGGTCCACCCATCCGCGAGGCCTGCAGGATAGCATCTATATCACGGAAATTAAAGATCCTTGCGATGATAGGCCACGGTGGGGCACCCATCTTTGGTTTACCGCCCGGAACTCTATGAGCCCGTTCGACCGTAAAAAACTTACTCAGTCCCTTGGGTGCAAGGTGGCTAACGATGAGATCCTCGACGAACAGGTCAGCCGCCGGATCCTCCGCCTTCTCCGGAACTCCGATGATACAGACATTATTCCGTCTAGCCCTCCCTTCAAAATCCTCCAGGCAACGCGCAAAGAGGTCATTGGAGGCCCTCAAGTTGCGGACCTCTGTCTGCAGGTGAGCAACATCACCCGTCAGACTGGAGGTTTTAATGTCCAACGACTTGACTTGCTCGTTCGTTTTCATCAAGTCCGTACGGATCAAGTTGACATCTATCGCCACAGTATTGAGCTTATGGGCGAGAGTCTCCATTTGTTGCCCAAGGGAGGATTTGATCCCATCGATAGCGGCCATACCGTCCTGAAGGGTCAGCTCTGTTGCTGAAGTCGGTGGATCTCTCGTGTCCTCCAGCGACCTGCCCGGTCCACCGGGGGATCCCTTAGCCTGAGCGTAGCTATCCATGATGTTAGTTTGGGTGAAGCCACCCCGCCGAGTGGTCTTAAGTTTCTGCTTCTCCCCCTCCGGTTTCCCGGCCATTGCGGGATGGAGACCGACTTGGAGCGGTCAGACTAAATAGAAAGACCCCCGAGCGGAGGCCCAGTTTCAGCCAGAGGGCATCAGCCAAGTGTCGTCCCAAAAACCAGCAAGACAATGAAAGAGCACACTCGAGTGTAGCGCAGGATAAAAGCCCTCAGCACGGGGGGGAAGGTCCCAGTCAAAGATCTCTATGGAAGACAAATCGAAAGTGAAAGTCAACCGGACCAGTCGTCCCTGTCCCCTCGGGCCGATGTTGTTCAACTACAACTCGGGCACCATGCCAACTACACAGCCGGGCATCACGGAGACGTAGGCCACAATCTTCGGAGCACCACAACACCAGTTCCCGGGGTCCGATTTGGGATCTGAATTCAGATTTCGCCTCACCCGTGGTTCATCTTCGCGAGGACATCAATGAAGGACAGGATAAATGACAGGATAGATGCGGGAGGTTACGAGGGTCTCGGGAGCCCTAAGCTCACACGGCCATCTTGGTTGAGCGCAAAGCTCCTCCCCCTCCAAAAATAACATTATTGAGTTAGTAATAAATAACAGTGGAGATAAATCCACTGATATAAAGGATATACAGGACTGCCTGCTCTCCCTTTTCACAGATATTTACAAGGAGAACCTAAGCCCCTCAAAACATCAAATACTGGCTTGGTTGAGTACTAAATCTCAATCTTTCCTAACGCAGGCCGGTAAAGACCTTCTGGACTCGCCGATCTCACTGGAGGAGATAAAAACTCAGATAAAGATATCTAAAAATAAGAAAGCATCCGGTTTGGATGCCCTCCGAAACAAGGTTTATAAACTTCTGATGGATGAGGTAACTCCAGTATTGGGGACTTGATTTCAGTCAATCTACAACCCAACAGGGCAAATCCCCAGTTCATGGAGGGAAACAACCTTTATTTCTATTAATTTATTTGCAGAGTTTTATAGAGCGCGAACAAGATCCTTACGGATATCAGAGCGCTTTACACACAGATGGGATACAAGAAACAGCGAAATAGGCATTAAACAAGTCAATTAGTTCAAAGATGAGCACAGGTTTAAACAAAAGAGTCGAGGTGAGGTAGAAACGGTGCATAGGTTATCAGGCTGGACATAGTCATGTGAGGAAAAGTAATGAGTCACAAGATTTCTTTAGTCAATATTCGGATGAGTTTAGCTAAGAGGAGTGATCTTACTTCTTCTTTAGGCTAAATTCAGGTGAGTTTAGCTATGAGGAGTGATTTTACTTCTTTTTTGAAGGATGCCGAGGATGAGGTAAGTCTGATTTCTGGAGGGAGGGCATTCAAAATCCTGGGCACCATCCCTGAGAAGGAGCGTTTTGATGTTTTTTTCTTGTGGAATCTTTGCGGTTTCAAAAGGAGGTTTTCTGCGCTTCTTGTGCTTCTTGTGCCACCCGAGATCGTCAGTTTTCGGGCGAGGTAAATAGGTGAGTTGTGGTGTATGGCCTTGTGTGTCATGCATGCGATTTTCAGGTGTATTCTCGCTTCGTATGGCAGCCAGTTCAGGGATTTTAGGTAAGGGTGATGTGAGAGCGCTTTTTTGATCCGGTAAAGAGTCTCGCTGCAACATTAATCGAGGCTCTTAGGGGTGCTGTTATCGCTGTAGGGAGGCTACAGAGGGCGATACTGCCATCATCTATTCGAGGGAGAACTAGGGCTTGGACTCCAGTCCTAAAGTCATTGACTGGGGGGAAGGGTTTCAGTTTCCTCAATGTGTTGATTTGGAAGTTAGCTCCCTTCGTTGCAATACTGATATGATGCTGCATATTGAGATTGTAGTCGAGGGTTATGCCTAAAGATTTCTCTGAGTCCACGATGGTAGGCTGCACGTTGAATGCAGTGAGATGAGTCAGCCAAGCTTGAGTGATGTGGACTTTGGTGGGGGAGCTATTAGGAGAAATTCTGTTTTTAGAGCATTAAGTTTGAGATGATTCTCTGCCAACCAGGTCTGTGTGTTCATAAGCGTTGTGTTGAGTAGTTTAATGTCCTCAACGGTGTGTATTTTAAGGTAGAGCTGGGTATCATCTGCGTACATGTGAAATTGCACTTTGGATGCTTGCAGTAGTGCGGTGAGTGGTTCCATGGCTAGGTTGAACAAAGTTGGGGATAGGGAGGATCCTTGAGGGACACCTAGTGATACCGGAACGGGTGTGGATATGGTATTGTTAATCTTAAATTTCTGGGACCGATTATGTAGAAAGGAGGTGAACCACTTAAGTACTGTCCCCGATAGAAATGAGACTCAGCAGATCGAGTAAGTTCTGGTGTTTGACCATATCAAATGCTGATGAGAGGTCGAGCAGGATAAGGAGGCAGGTACCGTTCTGATCAAGAATTTGAAGCGCGTCATCAATTATGTGTGTCATGGCTGACTCCGTACTGTGGCCTGATCGGAAGCCTGATTGGTGTGGGTTGAGGAGGTCAAAGTGCTCAATGTGTTTTGTCAGTTGGATGTGTAAACAGTTTTTCCAACAGTTTGGCCAGGGTAGGGATATTGGAGATAGGGCAATAGTTGTTCAGATCGGTGGGGTCTGCTGTGGGTTTCTTCAGTATGGGCAATACTTGACCCACTTTGAGGGAGTCCGGGATACAGCCTTGTTGAAGTGAGCTACTAATGATTTTGGTTCAGAGCGGGAGGAGCAGTGGGATGAAGTCATTTACCGCGTTTGCGGGTAGAGGATCAGTGTGGTGAATGGAGGGCTTCAGTGTGCTAAGAATCTTGCCTATGGATTCTTCCGAGTAAATTTCGAAGGATGACCATGTAGCATTTTTTTTTAGATCGATGGGTGTTTTGCTATGGGGGCTAGAGTAAAGGCTAAGATCCGTGAGGAGGTCTTTCTTGATATTGTCTGTCTTTAGATTAAAGAAATTGGAGAAATATTCACAGATCGGTAGTGTGCTGGCATTGTTTTGAAGTCGTTGGGGTTTATCCGTGGATTGAGTTTTGATAAGCTCGAACAGTTTTTTTGGTCGCTTTCTCCCTTGGTCAAGCTGGTGGCTAAAGAAATCAGCTTTAGTGCGTTTGATTTTTCTGAAGTAAGCGTTTCTTTTTTCCTTTAGAGATTTAAGGTGCATAGTTGAAGGGACTGCTCTCCAATTGTGCTCCGCCAATCTCATAGCTCGTCTGTCTTCGTTAAGCAGCCAGTCGAACCATGGTTTAGAGTTTTTAGATAAAACTCTCTTTATTTGAAGGGGGGCAACCTCGTTGATAATGGAGGTCATCGATTTGAGGTATCGGTCGGTGAGAACCTGTACGTCAGAGGCACCGGCAGGGGATAGGAGAAGATTGTAGCTGGCCGAAGGTAAAGAGTTGGGATTGAATTTCTTCAGGTCTCTCTTCCAAATCTTTGGTTTGGTGGGTTGGGCCGGGTTAAATTTTAGGTTTTCATTGATGAAGAATGAGATAATGTGGTGGTCAAACGAGTCACATGGTTGGATTGATTCGAGTTGAGTGGAGTCCCCTTTGGAAATTATGAGATCCAGGATAGAGCCTTTATCGTGAGTAGGGCAGTTGCAGATTTGGGTGAGGTCTAGAGCATTGAGGAAGTTTTTGAGACTAATGACCACAGAGTCGTTGTGATCGTTCCAGTGGAGGTTGAGATCGTCCAGGAATATTTGTGTATGTTGCCGTCCAGAATTTGTTGTGATCATGTCCATGAGGTGTTCAGTGAAGGTGAGGTTGTCACCTGGTGGGTGATAGATAATATGTAGGGAGCATACAGGATTGCCATCGCTGTTGATGTCGAGGCAAAGGTGTTCACAGGAGGAGAAAATAGGGGATGTGGTTCTAATTACTGAGAGGTTGCTCCGGTGAATACATGTGATTCCACCCCCTGTCTTGCCACTCCTATCCAATCTGATGATGCGGTAGTTGGGGGGTACTAGAATGTCGATGAGTGGTGAAGAAGATTCAGTTAACCAGGTTTCGGTGAGTATGGTCAAGTCTAGGTCGCGTGCGATAATACATTCGGCAATGTCTGATGCGTTTTTAGGGGCCGATCTACAGTTCAGGAGAGTACATTCAAGCCGAGGAGTGACAAGGGAGGAGGAGGGGTCTAGAGTGAGTGTGACTTTTTTAAGATTATTAGCAACGATACCTCTGTCGTTTTGTGTGGAAGACCTGTGAGGGTTGGGGTGGATAGTAGGGATGGGAAGGTGTGTGGGGGCTGTGTGGTCGTGCGAGCGGGATCGTAAGAGTGCAGGAGGGAGCGTATGTCGAACGCTGAGAGTGGGTTGATGCTTCACAGAGGACGAGTGGCAGAATTGCGGGAGGGAATTGAGGTCCAGTAAGGAGGACAATGTTTATGTTGAAGTGGAGGCCCGGTGGTGGGCTTGTGGGTAGGGAGGGTCTTGTGGGGTGTGGGGTGCTTGGGTTGATTCGAGATCAACTCTTTGAAGGTATGCAGTTCGTCTTTAATATGGAGAAGAGTGGACATGATCTTGTCCAGAGTTGTGTTTGGAATGGTAGTGGAGTTGGAATAAGGTGTGAGTGGAAGGTGATTGGCTAGGTTTGGTGTGAGGTCTGGAGAAGGCGAGGGAGGAGCAGGGGGGGTGATGAGTAGGGTATTGGTGTTGGTGTTGTTCTAATACCCAAACCTGGGAAAGATCCTTTGAGAGCTGACTCCTATCGGCCGATCTCCCTGCTTAATACCGACTATAAAATCTTCATGGGCATATTAGCAGGGAGATTGGCTAAATTGGCCCCTGGATTGGTCAACCCCGACCAAAAGGGGTTCATCAATGGACGTTACATCCAGGAACAGACGCAGCTACTTATTGGCAAAATAGACCTCGCCACAGTAAGATCAGAACCCTTGGCGGTAATCGCACTTAGATGCATCCAAGGCATTCAACAGGGTCTGTTGGACCTATCTCTGGGAGGTACTGGAAGTAATGGGCTTCGGCCTTGTGTTTATTCACACTCTAAGACAAATTTACCAGGGTGCCTCAGCAAAGATTCTGATCAACGGGTCGCTTACTTCCAGCTTTGAAATTCAGAGGGGAACTAGGCAGGGGTGCTCTATTTCCCCTCTTTCATTCAATTTATACATAGAGCCGCTGGCCCAGGCTAAAAGGTTAGATGAACTAATCCTCCCCTTCAAATCTCAGCAGTATGCATCGAAAATAGCACTATATGCTGATGGTATTATCCTCTACATCAGCAATCCAGAAATAACAATGCCACGGGTTGAGATACTCCTGGGGGAGTTTGGTTCAATTTCTGGGTATCTAGCCAACTCCTCCAAGATGGAGAAAATGTGCTGTAATATTGAGCAGTGGAAAAAAGTCACTAAGGAACTAGACCGCATGTTCGCAAGGTGGAAGATTCTCCCCCTAACTATATATGGGAAGGTACATTTAGTAAAAATGACGATCCTCCGTAAGTTGACTTATATCTTTTAAAACGCCGCAAGGACTTTACCTGGGACGCAGTTTTTTCCCTGAAAACCCTCACGACTTTCCGCACCCGCTTCGCGGGTGCCGCTGTGCGGCTTGCGATCACCACTGAGAGACTTCGCAGAGCTTGCCTGGGGTGAAAGGTCGGACTGAATCAGGGGTGGTGCGCTGCAGGGACTCGTATTCCCAGGAGTCCCTGCCTGACCCGTGTCATTTGGTCTGCGCCCCCTGAGAGCCCCGCCCCCCGGTCGCCAAATTCTCTATTTCATAGAGCCTTTCCACCGCTTCGCGTGAGCGCGCGGGAGCGCCGGGCGAAGCCCGGGCAAAGGGCGGGCCCTCTGAGGCCCTCGGAGACCGTTGGAGACTGGGCTGGGCCCCCCCCATTTCGCCGTACACACTGAGCTCAAGACGTTTCCTAGTGTGGCGGCAGGTTGTGGGTGCACGCATCTAGCCGGGTTGTTTGGCAAGACAATTGCTTGAACTGTGGGGCATGCCAGCGTGTTTGAGCAAATCCCAACGGCAAATGAGGATGTCGTCTCCCATTAAAGATAAGCAAACTCCAACAGGAGGGGCTAGCCAGCGTACGCTGGATAACTTTTTATTGAGGCCCAACACTGGAATAGATAAGGAAATTACCCTTTCAGAAAGACGGGCGGAGAGACGTCGCTCCATAGAATTGATTAAAAATAGGCGTTCATCCTTGGGTTCGCTAAAATAATAATCTCTCCTATTCATACCACCTCCTCGGTGAAAGGGGACTCTGAGGCTTCTGAGGTTTCTCAAAATGATAGTATTCCTCTTCTCTTACAAGAAAGAACCCCCTCAATTGTTGCTGTCAGCGGCCAGTCTCTAAACAAATCAGTTTTTGATTACAATACGCCAGAGGTTGAAGTGCTGCCAGATACTTTGCCGCCGGAAGCGGGTACAAATTATATAGCAAAAGTAACATCCAAAACCCCTAGACCTCAAGGCCCACCGCCTAAAAGAAGGAAAAAGAGGGGGGACTCTATTTGGAAAAACAAAAATAAAAATAAGATTACTTGCAATAATGAGGGACTTATTAATAGACCTACTCTGAGTGTACCCACACCATCTATAACGATTAATCCATCTCCCATCCTGACTAACGACTCACCTAGTAATAATCTCATGAGTAAAATAGAACAACTAATAAAAGCTTTCACAATACCACTAGTGGAGAGAATGAAGGCGCTTACCAGCCAACTTGAGAAACTAGATAAGGCCATTGGGGAAATTAAAGTTGCAGTTAGGGACTTAACAAAATCAGCTTCAGAGCCCCAAAATTCTGTTCCGTCTTCAAGCACTAATGCTAAAGTCCAAAACGGAACTAAAACTACTAATTTGCCTACACCAAAACCTCGCAACATATTGCTCCCCAATGTAGCTGGGCTAAAAAATAACGATAAGATGACAAAGGAAGGAGAAACAGTAAAATCACTTAGACAAGTACCAAAATTGAATCCCCCAGGTAATGCCCTCAAACCCATTGGCCAAGATAAACCTGTTAGGATTCTCCCAGCCAAGAGGCCTAGAGTAGAATTACCCCCGGAAGCGGCCCCATACGTAGTTGTTCTTACCGGAGTGCCAGTCTTAGAGGAAGGTTGGGGAGAAGATCAGCGAGGGCTGAAAAATAAGGTCATATACTGGTTGAGACAGAATTGCCCACTCCCTTTACATCTAAATGGGCTAATTCTTAATGTTAGGCGTCTGTCTTGGCTAGGCCAAAGAACTAAGGATCTAGCAGGCGATATTGTGATAATAAATTTTCAGGATGAAAAAGTTGTCAGATATATCGTAGATGGGTTTTCCCAAAATGTTGGTAGTTTAATCACTGTACGAGACCTGATCTACTTTTATCCCAGAGGACTATTTGTTCCGGTCACCAATTTTAGGCCCCCAGTTCATCAACAAAACCATTATATTGACGCACTATCTGGCCACCAGAATTTTGGTTTTGGTTTCCCATTACAAACGCAGGGGGGCAGCTTCAGACCATTTTTGCAACACGGGGCTGATCACTCCCTGCCCACCTCTAATCGCTTTTTAGCACTAGCGGGTTTGGAGGGAGTTGATTGACTCGGTGTAGCAGATAATGACACTGCTGCCCTGCAAAATGGTCCCCCTAGACTGGTAGAGTCAAGCATAAATGGTAATGCACATGTCCCTTCTTTAGAGCAGTCTAGGCATCAAAATACAGTGATGGGAAATAAGGCTGAAGAAGATGTGCAATTAACTTCTCTGCAACCCCTAGGTTGGGGAGGCAAAAGGGGGGAGGTAGTGGACGAGGCAATTAGAATAGTCTCGTGGAACATAGCGGGTCTGGCCGCGAAATTTAATAATAAAGAATGGCGACAGTACACAACCAATTTTTGCCTACAAGAGACTTGGGCAGCTGATAATAGCTCCCTTCACATAGAAGGGTACAAATGTTTCTTTGTCCCGGCAAGGAAATCTAGACCAGGCAGGGCGGTGGGAGGGTTATCTATATACGTAGACCTGAACCTCCATGGCACTTGGTCAACCTCAAACTGTAACTCACATGACATCCAAGAGGTGCGGTTTAATGGCAAAGGACTTAAATTGACAATGTTTAATGTTTACAATAATGTGGTGGGTGGAGGATGTGATGCACTGATTAGAGAACTGGAGAACAGACTGTGTCAGGTCCCCATCCATGAAGCAAGGGCCCATGCCCAAAACATCTTAGTAATGGGGGACTTCAACTGTCACCTCCGTCCAGCCCTTTTCCCAATAGATGAAATATGGTCTCGATGCCCAGAGGAGAGTGGAGCCCATTTTGAACACTCGTCAGAAGGTCACGCCCTAACAAAATTTCTGAATGACCACGACCTGGTTCACACTATGGACATGGTGCATTTACCGCAAGATGAGACCTTGCCACCCACCTTCAAGGGTAGAGGCTGCTCGTCATATATTGATTACATTCGCGCCTCAAGGGTTTTTAAAAATAGGATCTCCAGGGTGGGGATTGAATGGAACCCGTTTAGCGACCATAATCCATTGGTACTAGATGTCCCCCATCGTGCTGATCCCAGTGGGACCAAGCATGTTGCAACAATTGAGAGGGCTACTGACCAGGGTAGACGCCTCAGGTGGTCGAAGATTGATGGAGATAGGTTCTATAAATCATTGATAGAGAAAGGGAAGTTAGCTTTTGAGGCATGTTTAGATGTGGCAATAGAAGGACAGCAGTTACTTACAGCATTTAAATATGTTACTGATCTAGTAGATGGGCTGTTAAAAACTAGTGCCCAGACAAAAGTTATTGGTAGCCAACCACGCTGGTTTGACCGAGACTGTTCTAAAGCCCTGAGGGAACTTAAAGATAGTATTAAAATAAGACCAAGAGATGCCACACGAGTTGCCTCCTGCAGGAAAAAGTATAAGAGTGAGCTGTGTAGGAGGAAAAGGGCATTACAAGCAGAAAGTTGGGCGGATTTAAGGGAGGCGGGGGAAAAGAGGGACATGACCGAATTTTGGAGAATTATTAATAGGCCCACCTTCCAGGAGGATTCGGTCCCTAAATTAGGAACAAATATAACATCCACTACGTGGATTACTCACTATAGGGCTCTATATAATCATGAAACGTGTACATCGCATGATCAACGGAATGTCGACCAAGCCCAGCCCATAGCTTTCACACTAAAGGAGATTACGGTCGGGATCGAGGGGTTGTCTAAAAACAAGGCCCCAGGCCCAGATGGAATCCCGCCTGATCTGTTCTTAAGCTCTGTGGAATTATGGGCCCCTATAATGACAAGAGTCATTAACACTGCAATTCGTCATGGCTTACTGCCCTCCTGGTCAACGGTCATTATTGTGCCGATTTTTAAAAAGGGCAATAGGGATGACCCGCAATGCTATCGCCCCATCTCCTTGATCGATGTTTCCGCCAAAATTTTGGGGAGGGGGATACTAAACCGGCTGTCGGAGTGGACTGAGGCGAATAATATTATCTCTGATACACAGTGCGGTTTTAGGAAGGGTCGGTCCACGAGTGACCAGTGCTTGAACCTTTATATGCTAGCAGCAAAGTACACTAAGGACAGTACGGAATCCATCTACATGGGATCCATGGATCTGGCAGCTGCTTTTGACCATGTTAACAGGGACAAGCTCTGGGACATGATGACTAACATGGGGATAGAGGTCGGCCTTATTAAAATTTTACGAGAATTGCACAGTAATACCTCAGCGCAAGTAAGGTATAACACGGAGGGGGAATGTACTGATTCTTTTTACTGCAGAAGTGGGGTACGCCAAGGCTGTATTTTGGCACCCTTTTTATTTTCCCTGTACATTAACAAACTAGAGCAGCATCTTTTACAGCTGGGATCAGATTGCCCACGAGTAGGGACGCGTCATGTTCCTGTGTTACTTTACGCAGACGACGCGGTCCTCCTCGGGCGAACACCAAAGAGCCTACAGATTTTAATTGATGGTTTTGTATCCTTTATGGGTTCTTTAGATCTTTTTGTTAATCTCGGAAAATCGTATGTTTTATCTTTTGGTAATAAACCATGCAACAAATGCACATTCACGATAGGGAGCCACAAGATAGAGAAGGTCAAATCATTCTCGTATCTGGGCTTACTATTTGACGGGTCTTTAAAATTTAACCACCTGGTGGAGGAACGCTGTCGAAAGATGAATGTCACCAATGGAGCTATTGCAGGTTATGGTAGGAGGTTGGGGAGGTGGTGCCCTGAACAGGTGCTGAACCTGTATAACTCCATGTGTTGCTCCAAAGTCACTTATGGGGCAGAGGTGTGGGGTTTTGTGAATACTTGCCAACTTCAGCGGGAGGAGAATAAATATCTACGCTCCATCCTGAAAGCCCCGCACAGCCTAGCTGCATCCATTGTACACAGGGAGCTAGGGATACCCTATCTTGAGGACTTGGTGACAGTCAGGCCAATTTTAGCTTGGCTAAAAATCTGGATAAACCCTGAGGCAACCTTAAGTAGAGAAATAATGAAGGATTGCTTGGGCAGAGAAAAATGGTTGCGAATCCCGTGGCTCAGTTATGTTAAGTCCGTTCTGGACACGCTGGGCTTCGGGAATCTCTTTTCTGACCCGGCAATAATTACCCCACTCCATAAGTCGACTGTTAAAAAAGTGTTTTTGGCACATAAAGCCACCCTGAGAACAGAGCTGGATAGGGTCAAAACCACGGTATGTGCCTATAACCTTGTAAAGACACGAGAAGGAATGGAACCCTATTTATACTTGATGCATAATGCACAAGATAGATTCTTAATGAACCGTTTTAGGCTCAATCTTTACCATATTTATTGGGATCACCTTTAGGGTATTCCACTACAATTGAGCAGAAGGGAACCTGCGGCTGCGACAATAGGTCTCCGCAGGATTCCCTTCATTTTGTATTGTTATGTTCATTTTATTCTGTACCTAGGCGTAGATTTTTGGTAGATATCTTAAAAAAATCTAACATAAAATGCGCCCGAGAGGCTCTGATTTATTTACAACAGGCGAACGATCCCCTTACATTGTGCTGTATTATTAATTTTTATTAAAGTGGCTGCTCGATTGAGGGCAACTAGAGGGGGGGGGAACTGTGAGATTCTTGATACTGGTGTCAAAGTTCCACAATGTTCTTTTTTTTTCCTATTATTATTATATTTGGATATAGTTGTATCAATAACAGGATTCATGTTAATTTAATTGTTGTTTAATGATATGAGTGTATACTGTATGTTTGTACTTTTTATGGTGATTTTTAATCATCGAATAAAGAATCCTGACTGACTGACTGACTGACTGACTTATATCTTCAACGCTGTCCCCCTGATGTTTCCCCAACAGGGTATTTCGAAAATCCAAAGTAAGATCGGGAGTTTTGTATGGGGAGACAAGGGAGTGAGGCTGTCATGGAAGAAACTGAGGCGGAGGTTAGTCAAAGGTGGGTTAGTCCTACCAGATATCAGCTGGTATCTGGTAGTATTTCAATTCAAAGCTACCTGGATGCTTTTGACAAAGCCTGCGACCTCAGCTTGGGGGCTACTGCTGAGTGAACTGGCAACGAATGAAGAGGGGAGTAGTGCAGAGTGGTTTCTCTATAAATTTGGGTCACCTAAATTTTTTAAAAGAGTGCCCTTGAAGGTCCTGAAAAGTGCATTAGGAATCTGGTTTAAAGTAAGGACTAGGTGTGGGATAGGTTACTATTCTGACCATGCCCCTGTTTGGGACTCTCCGGGGACTCCTCTCTGCCTCAAAGATGGATTGGTTGCCCATATTAAGAGAACTGGAGTCTCTATTTGGTCAGATTTGGGGGATGCAAATGGTATCCACTCGTGTGAAATATTGAGAGTCAGGATAGGCCCTGACCTTTCCAAATTTAAATTTTTGCAACTGAAATCCTGGTTTGAAGCGGAGAGTGGGGGTATAAGGGGAGATTGGGATATGGAGATTTTATTTACATCGGCCCAACAGCTGAAGAAAGAAGTGTCAATTTGGTATAGAAAGCTGGTTGAAGTGGACGATCAGGATATCCCAACACAGGCTCCTGCTTGGAATCAATCCCCCTTTGAATCTGTAATAGGGGATCTTTTAGAACCTTCCCTAAACCTTCTTTATAGATTTACAAAATCAGCTAGTTTAAAGAAGAACCACTTTTTTTGTGACCAATCGTATCTATTATACCCCAGTAAAAATAGCAAAATGTGCCAGAACCCCCGAGCCGAAATGTCACAGATGTATGGCTCCTAAAGCTAATGACATTCATATTTTTTTTGAGTGCACAGAGCTGGGATCGTTTTGGAAAGGGATTGGGGGCTATCTGTGCAGGATTTTTTATATGAACATTGTGGTCAATGGGTCTTTAGTCTTCTTTGCTAATGATAGCTCCTCAACAATGGACCTGGCAGTGACTGATAGAGGATTAATGCTATATCTTATCCTGATTACGCACAGAGAAATCTGTATGAAATGGAAAGACCCAAGCCCCCCAAGAACAGAAGATTGGCTTAAATCTGCATTTGCAATGGCTCGCCTTGACCTTGTTGGCCCCAGTAACACCTCAACTAGCCTCTGGCAATCCCTTATTAATATGGGCTGAGATTTTAGACTGTTTTGACAATTACGCAGGAAGGTACCCGGTCCTATGATTACACCTTAACTCCAGTGTAAGGAGTTGGTCGGGAGACCTAAGCAAGCGCAGTTAGCCGGAGGGAGCCCAGGTCCATAACAACGGCTGTAACACTCTGCAATATGCTTATAGGTGAGATGAGGACAAAAAAAAAAAGAAGTCCTTTCTAGTCTCTGTTCGACAAGCAACACATTTCAGGCAATATCCTAATGAAATGATTTACTTGCAACTTTTAAGTATTCCACATATATGTTATGCAATGATAAACTTTGTACAAGCTGTTATTAGGATTAGGAAGCGCAATGGAGATTCATAAAAGAATTGTTTTATGAACATTTGTATTTTATGCTATTTATACATTGTTTTAAGATAAATCTAGGTATTACGGATCTTTTAATTATGATACTGTAAGTATACTATTAGATCTGAACTGGGATGCATTGAATTGCTGTATTCTGTGAATTGTATATATTCTGCTCTTTTATAGCATGCCGCTGAATAAAGATTCATTGACTGACTGACTATTTTGGTTCAAAGGGTGAGAACTGCGACTCCATGCTTGAATGTACTTGCCTACCACTTAGAAAATAAAGTCAGGTCCGGAATTAAACATAGGGCACGCTGCCCCTGTTTGTGCTTTAATTAGGTGTGCCCAATGCAGACCAGGACAGTGCGTTTGAGAAAAGAAATATCTCCTTCAGCACAGGTACGAACTCTAATAAATCACACCACCGCTTAGGAGTGCTCAGTGTGCAAGATGTGACAATGGGATGAAACCATTGCTACACCTTTCAAAGGAAGGAGGTAAGCCACTCTTTGATGAGGGTCAATCGAGGGAAACCCAAACAATTTGCCACCACTGTGGTGTACACTCAGGGGCAGATTTACTAGAAAGTGACATTTGGGTATGCCGCACTGAATCACTTTCAGAGCACAGGAATGCAACATATTTACAATAACGCGGCGAATGAGGCTGCGGGTGTGTGCTGGTCCCGCTGACCTTTTTTAAGCTGATTTTAATAGCTTTATTGGAAATGTCACTATAATGTACTAATTTGTTTTGTGTACTGTGCTAAGGTTACTAGAGCCTCCTTACCTGTTATTCCATCGCTCTTGGCCCCGTTCCGCCCCGGCATTGTGCCGTTTGTGCGGAGGGTCGTCCTATTGAGCGCCATTTCCAGTTCCTGACACCACTTCGCCCTGCCCCTCCACATCGCAGGTTAGCGGTCTAGTGGCTACAGATTACTTTTCTATTTTAGGCACGACTATTGCACTATCTTCCTGACAAACGCGGCGAATGAGGCTGCGGGTGTGTGCTGGTCCCGCTGACCTTTTTTAAGCTGATTTTAATAGCTTTATTGGAAATGTCACTATAATGTACTAATTTGTTTTGTGTACTGTGCTAAGGTTACTAGAGCCTCCTTACCTGTTATTCCATCGCTCTTGGCCCCGTTCCGCCCCGGCATTGTGCCGTTTGTGCAGAGGGTCGTCCTATTGAGCGCCATTTCCAGTTCCTGACACCACTTCCGCCCTGCCCCTCCACATCACAGGTTAGCGGTCTAGTGGCTACAGATTACTTTTCTATTTTAGGCGCGACTATTGCACTATCTTCCTGACAAACGCGGCGAATGAGGCTGCGGGTGTGTGCTGGTCCCGCTGACCTTTTTTAAGCTGATTTTAATAGCTTTATTGGAAATGTCACTATAATGTACTAATTTGTTTTGTGTACTGTGCTAAGGTTACTAGAGCCTCCGTACCTGTTATTCCATCGCTCTTGGCCCGTTCCGCCCCGGCATTGTGCCGTTTGTGCGGAGGGTTGTCCTATTGAGCGCCATTACCAGTTCCTGACACCACTTCCGCCCTGCCCCTCCACATCGCAGGTTAGCGGTCTAGTGGCTCACTCTTGGCTAGCATATAATGGTGATCTGGCGGAAGCGCAGCGGACGAGCGCAGCGGGAGCGCCGACTTCGCACCGAAGTTGCGCCTAAGTTAAGCCCGTCTGCGCCCGTCTGCGGCCGACCGGGTCCTGGGGCCATTTATAATGCCCAAATTATCACCTACTCCTCTGCTGACCTCTTAATGCTTCACCACGCGGTGCCCCTTCAGCCCTGTGCTGTTAGGGAGGCCCATGACTGTGGTATTTTTGTTTGCTTGGATACTCCTGTCCGTGAGAATCCTCCCCCGCTCTTTGAGCCAATACAATCTTACTGCTCTGCAGTAACACCAGGGACTTCCCCATTGACTGTGATATATCTCCATACCCGATCTATGGTGAAACACCAGTTCGAGATTTTTCAGCTATTAGATGATGGAGCTGTGGATATTCTACTTTTATCAGAAACTTGGCTGACTGAGGACTCACTCCCTGATATTCTTGCTGCCATCCCTGCTGGCTACTACATCTTGCAATCTAATCACACAACTGGGCAGGCCGGGGGCGGGGTAGCAGCTATTATTCGGACTCAGTATATCTTTACAACTTTAGCTTGCGCTGCCATCCCCAAAACAGAAAGCCTCGTCATCAAATTTACTTCTACCAGGTCTTCCTTCATTTTTGTCCTTGTGTATAGACCCTCTGATCACATGCCCTCCTTCCCTCAACAGTTTGGTGACCTTATTTCTCAACTTATCATCAACCATGCCAAGGTTATCATTATTGGAGATTTTAATTACTGGCCCTCTGACCCCCGGGAGAGCCATTTATCGGAGGAATTTTCGGATCTCCTATCAGGTTTGAATTGTCGCAAATTAGCTTTTGCCTTTTAGGCGAAAGCTAAAAACGGTCCTCTTCCGAGAAGCTTGGGGCTTGATCTAATTTGGGTACCTATCCTTTTGTACTGATCAGTTTTCACAATACAAGCGCTTAGAGACCTACTGGTGATAATGCGCTATACAAATTGAATAAATAAATAAATACATTTGTTAGATCACCCACTCACTGCAAAGGCCATATTTTAGATCAAGTCTGGACGGCCACCCTCAAAATTTCGCTGCCCACAGTGACTCCTTGCTCTTGGTCAGATCACTGTTTTATTTCCTTCTCCCTTCATTTGTCCATCCCTAGTCGTCCCACCCCCACGACCAACTTTTCTGCCCGGAACTGGAAGAGAGCCAATTTGACGGAACTTCATTCCATATTGGCATCCACAGCTCCCTCGCTCTCCACCTCGGTGACTCACCAGGCTCTCTCTCTTGAACAATGGCTGTTGTCTGCATGCAATACTGTTGCTCCTCTGAAAACCATAAAAACTAGGCGCCCCCACGACGCTCAGCGATGGTTTACAGATAAACTTAAACTTGACAAACTAGCTTTCCACCAGGCCGAGCGACGCTGGCGACGTAACTATGACCAACAACTTAAAATTGAATTTGTGGACCATTTAAAAGCTTACAAAAAATCCATCCTTCTAGCCAAGACAACCTATTTCTCCCACAAAATCATGGAGTCTGCCTCTAAGGCAAAAGACATCTTCACCATAGTGAATGAGCTTTCTCTCCCAGACCGTGTTACCCCTCAACCCCAATCTACACAGGCCCTGTGCGATTCACATAATACCTATTTCACTGACAAAATTATCAGCATCAAAAATAACATTCCCTTACCTTCTTCTCTTTCTTCACTTCCTTCACCCCCCAGAAATTCCCACTACATGGATGTTTTTCCCCCAATTTCTCTCACTGAGTTTCATTCGTTATTGCACAAAGTTAGCTTTTGTTCCCCCAATGATTGTTGCCCCGCCCAAATCCTTAAAGAAATTTTTCTGGCTTGCCCTGACCCTTCACTGGCACTACTTAATAACTCGTTAGCTACTGAAGTGGTTCCGGACTCCTTCAAACAGGCAGTTGTGATACCGATCCTGACAAAAACCAATGCTGACCCTACGGTCCTGAGCAATTATAGGCCCATTTCCCTTCTCCCCTATTTAGGAAAGATTTTGGAGACATACCTCACTCGCTGTCTGAGTGCCTTCATTGAGAGCTCGTCTTTTCTGGATGCCCAACAAGCAGGTTTCCGCCCACTACATTCTACTGAGGCGGTCATTGTAGCTGTTATGGACACCCTGAGAAAGGGCGCCGACAATAACATCTCCCAAGCTCTTGTCCTATTGGACCTGTCGGCAGCCTTTGACACGGTCGATCATGCAATATTGATCGACCGTGTCAACAATGCTGGCATCCAGCAGCTCTCGAATGGGTCAGATCCTTCCTGGACAAGCGATCCCAGGCCGTACATTTGTCTACCTTCTCTGCTTCCTACTCCACTCTTTCCTGTGGAGTCCCTCAGGGCTCTGCCTTATCTCCTTTGTTATTTAATTTGTATATGCAGCCCCCAATAGTTTCCCTCCGCAAATCCTCTGCCACAATTTTCAATTATGCGGACGATTTGCAGTTAATCTTCCCCATTGCACTTCCCTATCCTCCCTTAACAGCTTCCAAACCACCATGTTAGACATGTCGGAATGGATGTCTCACAGCCAGCTCGAATTAAATCCCACCAAGACTGAGCTTGTGCTGGTGGGCGGGCCAGCCAACCCTTGGAATGATAGCTTTTGGCCTTCATCACTAGGGCTTCCTCCTCGCCCCGTCAATTCTGTGAGGAGTCTTGGCGTGGTCATCTCTGATGATCTATCCATGAGGTCTCAGATTAGTGCTGTGACATCGTCCTGCTTCTTCCATCTGCGTAGGATACGTAAAATTAGTAGATTCCTCACCAGAGATGCACTCATCCTTGTCATCATGGCTCTTGTTATGTCTAGAATTGACTTTGCCAACACTCTATATGCAGGAATTCCCGCATACCATCTCCAAAGGTTGCAGCTGGTGCAAAATCAGGCAGCTTGCCTAGTATACCATCAGCCTAAACATCAGCACGTCTCGCCTCTGCTGCGGAGCCTGCATTGGCTCTCGGTAGCTAAACGTTGCACCTTCAAACTTGGCTGTACAATATTCAAAGCCCTCTCCGATCAGGCGCCTGTCTTCATCTCATCTAGTTTGAAGCGATACGTACCCACGAGAGACCTCCGTTCCACCTCACACAACCTTTTACTTACCCTGAAAATCAAACGTAAAAAACACGGTGGTCTCTGCTTTTCTTTTTTGGCCCCCAAATTTTGGAATTCCCTCCCGCCCTCTTTCCGACATTGTCCTACCTATGATTGCTTCCTTAGGACGTTGAAGACATTCCTTTTCCAGTCAGCATTCGACTCTGCCCTCGCCCTCCGTATTTGTTATGAGCGCCATGAAACCGTCTGGTGATCGAGCACGGTATAAAAATTTTTAACATAACATAACATTCCTGTACTCTCCACTGCGCTGGTGCATAAATAGCTCCCATGCGCCGGTGCAGGGACCCTAGGACCATGGTGCAAGGATGCCTGTGTATTGGGGAGATTGTTTTTGTGCAGGAAGGGGCACCTTCCTGCATGAAAACAATCACTACAGACATTTTCCTCTTTCAATGTGTGCTGTAGAATGTAGCAAGCACTGAAAGAGGAAAAAACAAAGAGAAATGAAAAAATTTCTTCTTGTTGCGCCCCCCTATGCCTAGGCCGCCCCTGGGGAGGCGTAGCATTCACAGGCATTTACAGATTTACGATACCTCGTAAATCTGGAAATGTGTCTGGTTCCATGGGTGTTGTGTGGGAACACCCACAGCAAAACTCATGGAACGCCCCTTTTCATGCATAGTGCTACAAGGACAGGAACAGCCACGCAGGGAGGCTTTTCCTGTCCATGTAAATATTGGAGCAGTAAAATACGCCACCAGTACATCACAAAAAGTGACATACTGGTGGTGCAGGGGGCTTGTAAATCTGCCCCTCAGTTTGTTTCCAACAGTTTGTTTGCCTATAATTTGGCACAGGCATAAAGGCAAAGTCCCCCAGGGAAAAAAACATTGTATACAAATACGTGTTACATCCCCTGGGCTCTTTTTGTAATGTGCTTCTCAAGTTTATTGCACTTTCTGATTATCTCCTGTGGGTAACTCCCCGAAACTACATCCGTGGGGGAAGTTAGTTGCTCTCTAGGGTTGGGAAGGGAGGCCCAGTGTCAGGATGGGATGCCTGATCTCATTCTCTATTTAAATGCCAATCTTTGGCTGCTAATGGACTATCTGCCCCTGGCGGTGGATATCACTAGTGGCTAGTGGGTGGATCCCAACTTGGATACCGCCCACCTGCGCCAATCCATGAGAATGGATTTACTAGGGAGAGGTATCATTCGAAAAGGGGGTTTCTTTGCCTTTCCGTATGGTGCCTCTCCCATTGTAACAGATGCTAACAGGGCTTAACTACACCTCTGGGATCTGAGCATGATAAAATCAACCAGACTCCACATCCACCAGATCCTTTCAGTTTCCAAAACTGTGACATGACATTATAAGGCACTATGCGCACCATAGCATGATGTCAGCATCGATGATGTGCTGCTTGTCACAGCTAAATAAAAAACTACTTTTGGGCTGCTAGGGAAGGCATTTAAACCCAGTTCAAATTTGAGGACAGAAAAGGAAGTCCCTTTGGTGCAAGTACCAGAATATCACATTGTGCCTTAAAGGACTTAATACATTCTTTCATGATTTACAAATTCAAGCAGGTTTCTTTGAAATTAATTGTATTTGAGTTACTGTTCATGGAGGATAGATCATCTGTGATGATTGAAGACACTAAGATTATCCACCAGTTCGAACCCAACTGACTGACCTAAGACATTGTGATGCTGCAGGCTGAAAATTGTGGCACACCTAAAGTGAAGGGTTCTTTGACTAACCCCATAAGTCAACTTTTGAACTAATGATTAATCTTATTCTGAGTGAGGGGCTAAGAACTTGAAATTAAAGCACCAAGTCTACTACCAGTCTGTGAAATCCCATATTTTTTGGGGGAAATGTCATGAAATGCAATGAATATTAAGTACATTTTGTGAAATTATACAAATGGTGTAAATGTGGGTTGTTGGTATCTCGTAAACATATTTACACGAGGGCACCTCTCTTTTAAAAATGTTATAAAATATACCAGTATGAGACTGGTTTCAACAGAAAATATCTCCTGGCAATACATTTTCTTCGCAGTTCTCCCCCAACCCAAAAATAAGTATGTAAAAATAAACTTTTGATGTTTTTACATTTTGCATGTGTAATCAAAATTCAGAGGTAAACGTTTTCAAAGCTACATTGATTACTTTTTTGAGCAACCAGTCACCGTAAAGCAATAGTACTCTTGGTTGTCATTGAGCCTCCAGAGAATGATTATTACCCTTGTTTTCTATAAACTCAAGAAGGATCTATAGCTACTCTAAGTCTATAAAAAGGGTAAGTTAATTGTTTCACACAACAGAATGGGTGTTTGGTGGGACAAGACTCTACTGGAGTGAGTCTTGACCCTCCATTGCTGTTCCTGACAGCCGGTGACCCTTGGCTGAGTCTAATTGGATGACTCCTATCACCCTTGAATAAATGGGACATTTTGGACTTCAAAACCTCTGGAAGACTGGAGCAGATATGCCAAGCTGATCTGGGTAAAGTGCAGACTCGCTGGGCTGAATACACAGGCTTTCCCTGCTTGGAGTATTTCCACAGCATCAAATCTGTTTCAATGGGACCACAGAAAGAAGGTATCCAACCTTGCTGAGCCCCCGTCAGACATAGTGCACAGCCTTGCCCCACTGGAGGAATCCAACCTCTGAAAACATCATTATGGGGCATATTTACAAAGAGTTCATGCAATGCAGCAAAGTAAATAAAGTTGCTGCTGCAGTGAATTGTATGAATAGGAGAGAGTAGAACATGCCGATTTCTTCAAATAGATTGGGCAATTCTGCCCTCTCCATGTGCTGGCGCATTTGCAACAGGTCTAGGCAGATTTTGCGGAGATTAAATCACGGAATTACTTGGAGCTACTGGAAAACTCTGCTCAATTCCATGGAGTTCTGCAAGCGGGTGGAGTCACAGTGACTCGGGCTCATGCGCTCTTAAATACTAAGGACAGGTGAGAAGAAGCAAGCATTGGTGCACCAATGTGCCAAGGAGGAGGGATTTCACCAGAAGTTAGGGATTTCACCAAAAGTCAAACTGAAAGATTTCAAGAGGGTGCATTTACAAAGCGTTGTCAACCAAGGAATTTAAATTTAATTTGTAAACAGACTACAGTGCTCTTCCGGCAAATGTCCTCCCCTTCAATATATTTCCAGCAGGTCCATGCTTTAGTTTCTCTGAACCAGGGTCCAAAGTGCAGCAAAGGAGAGAACGCTGCAGCAGTCATGCTGGTCAAATTATTTCCCTTGTCTTTTCCGTGATGACCACGCAACATGCCCAGTGATTCAAAACTTCATAAATGCAGTATGCATGCAACATACTTGCACAGCAAAGGCAGTAAAGTCAGTAAACAGTGCAGTTTTGCTGCAGCTTCACCCCCTCTCCACATTCCCAAGCCACGCCCACTGCTATGAGCACTCTCAGGCCCCTTACCAGTTGGTGGAGCACCTCCCGCTCTTGATCTCCACCTTGACTGCTAGTTGGGACAGGGTGTAGGTGTTCAGGTTGAGGTTCACGGACCCCATGGTGGCCACCATGTTTAGAGATGCCACTCTCTGCACCCCTCACTCCAGTCCTCTGCCTGCTTTCCTCTCGATCCACTCTTTTTTTTTCATATGCAAAAGAGGGGGTCAAGAAGAGCACAATCCTAAGAACAAATAGAAATGAGTGACTTATTAATCACAACAGTTTGTGTAGCAAATAGTAACATAAGTCCAGTTCCAAATGTCATCGAGTCTGTATGCATGGGCAGGATAACAGAACTAAAAGTTCATATTGTAATTCCATTTATTAAAAAAAAGTCATGAAAATAGTTGGAGCATCAGACAGAAACAGCCAACATGTGTTTCGTCGGTACAACCAATCAGTACCACGACTTTCTCAAGGCTGTGGAATAGAAACAAAATATAATCCATAAGTGACTGTACATAAAGGACCATAATACAAGTTAATTCAAATAATGTTACAGGCCTATATAAATAGAACAGAAAAACCAGAAAGAAAAAGCGAAAGAAAGCATATAGGAATCCCAAATGTGAAAAAGTATACATGAGTCAAAAAGTGAAATTCCATTAATATGTGACCAGAGAGAAGAGAGAGTCCGTGCTCGAAAGATGAAAAAAGCTGAGGTGTAAGCAAGCCCAGAATAGAAAGAGGTCCTTAGACCCAAACTATAATAAAAGTGCAACGATCTGAAAGTAGAACACTATTCTAATCAAATAGCTTAGTAAATAGAATTAAACAAAGCAGACTGACCTAAACAGATGATAGTGACCGTAATAAGTCATGGCCCTCTATGTGGAATAAAATTATGACTCTGGTGTCATAAACCTAATATCAAAGAGTAAAATGATATCGATATAACAAAGCCAAAGGAGTATAGATTTTATAAAAACACAGTGTATGCACAAGCTAAATATAAATACATCACATAACACTCGAAGTAGGATGGTAAATATATGTAAAGAGCAAATAAAACTGGCAAAGAGAATTTTTTGTTATCCCTAATCACAACCCAATTGGGCAGAGTTGGAGGCATATAAGTATAGAGAATGCTCACCAAAGTTGTATATAGTAAAGATGAGCACCGGAACATTGTCTCCTATGGGTCCTGTAACTAGAAGGAGGCTTGTCATAAAAGGAATGCTTTTTGGTTAGCCGGGAAATCTGGAAAATTAACTCCACCTTCCGACTTGGGACGTATTAACCTGAGAATGGACATCCGAGGTTTTTTTCCATTCCAAAGAAAGGTAGAAAGGATTGAATTAATCTTCCTGAAAAAATTTTGGCGGATAGGAACTGGAATATTAGAAATTGTATAAATGATTATGGGGGATAGCATCATTTTAATGGTATCAAGGCGACCCCACCATGACAGGTAGAAAGGGTGCCATCTGGTCGTCAAATCTGATATCTTCTGAATGCATGTGTTGAGACAAAGTGAAACTGTGTCTGAAATTGAGGAGGTAACGTGTAATCCTAGGTACTTGATATGAGTAGGATTCCAAGTGAAATTAAAAGCACTGAAATCAGGCTTAAAAGTAAATTTTGTTAAGGGTAATATTTCACACGTGTCATTGTTTAATTTGTATCCAGAAATTTGGAGTATTCACATACTTCATCTAAGAAGGCAGGTATAGAATCAGCAGGATTAGATAGAAATAGTAAAATATCGTCGGCGTAAGCGGCAAGTTTGATGTGGGAATGTGGCGTTTGAAAACCGTGAATGTTAGGATTTTGGAGTAATTTAGAAAGGAAAGGTTCTAAAGCCAAATTAAAAAGAAAAGGGGAAAGGGGACATCCTTGACGAACGCCTCTGCATAGGTAAAAAATAGAAGATACTAAGCCATTATCACAAACCGTCGCGCGTGGGTTGGAATAGAGAAGGGAAATCAGAAAAATAAATTTGGGGCCGAAACCAAACCATTTGAGGGCAAAAAATAGGTAGGTCCCTTCAACCCTATCAAACGCTTTTTCAGCATCCAATGCAATCGCTGCAAGGGGATATTGTAAGCGAGAGGACTTGGACAAAACATTGAACAAGAGTCTAGTGTTATCTGTTATAAAACGTCCTTTAACAAATCTGGACTGCTCCACACCTAACAAGGCAGGCAGATAAAGATCTAATCTCGCTGCAAGTAATTTGGCAAAAATGTTAGAGTCTATGTTAAGTAGAGAAATGGGTCTGTAATTTTTACAATATTTAGAATCCTTCCCTTCCTTAGGTATAAGACAGATGTGAGCATCAGAGAAGAAGCCGGAGGAACTACCTAATGTAACAAATGACTCAAATGAGTCTATGAGGGAGTGAAGCTTTGGTAATATGAGGTTAGAAAAATGGAGATAAAATTCAACCGTAAAACCATCTGGTCCTGGAGCTTTATCTTTTTTAAGGTGTTGAAGTGCAGTGAATAATTCTTGCTGGGATATGTCTGATTCCAAAGAAGTTAAATCCAAAGGAAAATGTTGGGGTTGATGTATGCCAGAGAAAAAAAGTGATAGGGATTGGGTGGAGGTTTGAGTGTCAGAAGAGTAAAGAGTTTTGTAAAAGAGAGAGAATTCAGTTAAAATATCAACATCCTTATGTTTAAGATCAGAGTTATCATCATATAAATTCGATATTCAACTTTGTATGCTTAACTTTCAAATAATTAGCCAGGATATTCCCAGTTTTATTTTTGCCCCCATAAAATTTTACACTAGACTTTAATAGGTATAAGGAAGCATCTTCTGTGACTTTTTGTTAAATTGCATCTTAGCATCAACAAGAGCTGTCAAACATTCTTGAGAATGAGAAGTATAATAGGAGTGCTCCAATCTCTTAATCTTCTGAAGAAGATCTCCAGTAAATTTGCGGGCAATTTTCCGCTTTTTTGCGACAAAACCGATTACAAAATCCCTCGCTGCCGCTTTGAAGGCATCCCAAATGATGTGCTTGGGTATAGAGTGAGTGTCATTATTCTCAAAAAACTCATCAAAAAAAGTAGTGAAAGAAGTGGTAAACTTCGGATCTAAAAGAAGAGCATTATTGAAACGCCATCTTCTTGGTCCCGCACTTTTAGGTAAAATATCATTATTGATCGAAACAGGAGCATGATCTGATAGCAAGATGGGACCAATTTCTGCGTTAGTGAGAGTTTGTGCAATATTGTGTGAAACAAAAATATAATCAATCCTTGACTGAGAATGATGGAGGGAGAGTAAAAAGTAAACTCTTTAGTAGTTGGATTACAGAGGCGCCAAGCATCGATGAGCTTGTGTTGCGTAACTGCTTTAACAAAATGTTTGTGAGGTTTATTGGGGATAAGTTAAGCTTTAGAGTGTCTATCGATAAAGGGATCAAGAGGCTGATTACAGTCTCCCGCTATAATGAAATTATCATCCATAAATTTGGTGATGTGTGTAGCCATCATGTGCCAAAATTTGGGGTCACCACCTGTGGGAGCATATACGTTGAGGAGAGATATTGGAACACCCCTGAGGGATCATTTAACATACAGCCATCTGCCATCTGTGTCTGATCAGTGGGTTACTAAAGAATAAGTGAGGGATTTTCGGCATAGAATTACCACTCCATTACGTTTACCATCACCAAGAGAATAGAAAACCCCACCCACCCAGCCTCTCCTAAGTTTCAGAGATTCAACGTCTGAAAGATGAGTTTCTTGCAAGAATGCAAAATCAGCATTAAGTTTGGCTAGGTGAGAGAGAATTCTCTGTCTCTTAATGGGGGAATTCAAACCCTTAACGTTCCAGGTGACAACTCTTAACGACATGCAGTATAATAATCAAATTGAACAAAATCACAATCACAAAGAGAACCTACAAGAAAAAGAAAGCCCAAAACAAATGAACAATTGTTGCAAAAAGAAAGTGAGAAGAGAAAGGGAAGTACAGTAAGACATATTATGTGATGAAGCAGAATATAAAAATCAGAAGAAGCAGAGAGATATGAATTAAGAAATAGTAGAGAAATGTGAAGAAATAAGAAACGTATCATCAACGAGTAGAAAAGTCAATAGGAAAAAGAAAGTAATGGAAAAGGTGAAAGAAGAGAGTGGGAAGTGACACCCACTAAGAAGGAGTAACAAGAAGAAGAAGAGGAAAGTAGGAAGATATGTAAGGAAACTAATATGTGAATTACGTGGTAGAAAAACATACCTACAACACGGAGAAGGCGAGGGAACATAACCAGGAACAGAACCAGGAACAAAAGGAGGAGGGGGTGGAACCACATGGAGCAGGCGGAGCTTCCAGGGTCACCGAGGAGCACAATCGGGAAGGAAACCACGGGACGAGGATACATAATCTACGGAGACAAGAGGGCAACTGTGAAGAAAAATACCAGAAGAGAAACCAACAATACCAGAGACCACTGAAGGTATAAAGAGAAACATGAGAAACAGCAACTATATTATAAAAACTGCAAAAATAGTCACAGAACGTGGAGAACATAGAAATTGAGAACAAGAAGTAAAGAACAGGCTAAAAAGGAGCAAGAGTTTAAAGAGCCACATAAAGAAATCAAGAAACTCAGGTAGGAAAGGAAGAAGAGGGACCAGAAAGGTCCATGTTGGACGTTCTGCAAGAGTTCAGGAAACTTTGAAGACGCACAGGATCCTCGAACGTTGTTATTTTGTTATTGTAAGTGACTTTGAAGAGACACAGATGAAAAAGTCCATATCTAGCACCTACGGATCAAAGATCAGCTCTCATGTCCAGAAAAGCTTTACGTCAGTTCGCTGTAGCTTTGGCGTAGTCCTGCGTGAAGAACAAAGAAGAGCCTGACCACATAATCCGCGGAGAGGCTCTAGCCGCTGATAGGACCTTCAAGAGATCTGTGTAATCTAAAAAATACAGAATAACTCCTCTCGGTCTTGACGAAGTTGAAGTTGAGGAAGGGACCCGGCCTAGTCTATGAGCGCATTGAATATTGAGCACAGTCTCCTCTTGTAAGTGTAGAAGCTTGGGGAGAAAAGATCTAAAGAAGGTGATGAGATCGTTCCCCTCATAGCCTTCCACCAGGCCGTATACACGCAGGTTATTGCGTCTGTTGCGATTTTCAAGCTCCTCCACCTGTCACTGAAGGGAAGAGACCTGGGAGTGGAGGTGGGAGACTTTGGTGGATGTCTCTTGAAAAGATGAAACACTCTGTTCCACTGTGGTGACTCTCGTGTCCAGTTGCGACCAATTATCTGTTAACATTTGTAGTTTGGCATTGGTTTCTTCCATAAAGGGACGAAGAGCCCTTATTTCCTCCAATAAAAGCTCCATGGAAACTGATGACATTGACTTGGGCGGAGAGGGAGGGTCCTTTTTCAGTCTCTTAGAGTTGGCTTTCCCTGAGGCTGTCGAAGACGATTCCATTGCGATCTGTGTGTCCTGAGTAATAGATGTTTGAGAGTCTTCAAAATTGGAAAATTCAGAGAACACCTTGGAATTTTTAAAAAAGCTGTGCTTCAAATTCGTGGTGAAAGAGCGCGCTGATTTCCTGCCCATAAGGTACACCGCAAAAAAGCATACAATAAAGCAGGTTCAGAAAGAAGTACAGGAGAGCAAACGCTGGTATGAATGTATTGTATCAAATTCAAGACTAGGACATTGTGAATCCACGTTTGCTGGGGGCGTAATACACACACAGCGAGAGACCAGATAGTATGCAGAGAGTCAAAAAATTAGCTGCCAACAAGAGACAAGAAGCATCCAACAGTGCAGAGAAGAAGGTATAAGAAACCAAATCCAATTGGCATAATGTACGGTCAGCAACTTGAAGAAAATGAGAGAGGCTAAGGTGATGCACAAAATGGCTGCCTCATGCGAGGGGAGGTGATGCCTCAGAATGCAGTGAGGAAAAGCAGTAGTCAAAAATAAAAGTCCATGTCCCAAAAGAAATGCAGCAGGGAGAGAGGAAAGAGTGTGCAGGGCAATCACATTTCGGCGAGCTGCAAGCTGAAGAGAGCCGAATACTCAGTGAAAGCGCATCGCGCAAAATAAAAAAATGGCGGCCGCGACCGGCAAAGTGTCGCGGCCGAACTTACTCCGGTCGAAAAGGAGTTGTAGCGGCATCGGCGGGTGTCGGAAATCGCATTAGAGCATGCTTGCAGCCTTCCGACATCAAAGTCTGTCCCCCAAGGAGCTGGAGAATGGCGCGAACCATGGGTCTTCACCGATGCCGGCGGAGCGCTCACCCCAGTTCCACCATGCTCGTCGGGCACCAAGCCATGCCCCCCTCTCGATCCACTCTTGTCTCTTTTCCTCTCATTCCTCCTGTGCCCTCTCTCCCCTCATCCAGTCCTTCTCAGCTTCTCTGCTTCCCTTATCTCGTCTCTATGACCCCTTATTTTCTACTACCTACCCCTTGAGCCACTTCTCATGCCCCCTGGCACACACAAGCTGACAGCAGGATGAGGTTAGCAGTAGCACCGAGCACAGATCACTGGGCTCCGGAAAAGGTTTTGGACTGAGTTAACTGAAAATGGAAGCAGTTTCAGCCTTGGATCCTTCCTTGCCCTCCGCACCCTTCCCTATGCAGGCTGGAACTTAAACGAACTGTTAGAGGCTGATAGGGGAGAAGCAGAGGGAGGGAGCTGCAACACTAGATGGTAGCAAGGTTATGTGACAATAGGAAGGAGGGAGCTGGTGTGGGCGGCAGGAAACTCCGCCACGCAGCGGAGAGGAGATTTTTGCTGAACTCTGCCCTCCAAGTGGTGCACAGAGTTGCGAAAACTTTGTGAATTCCACCAGTGGAGCAAAGTTTACTGCTCACGACTCTTTTGTAACTGCCTAGCATAAAAACCAGCACAGTGGCACCAAACTGCAATGGTGCCTTTGTTCTAGTGAGGATAGCTTTTGTGCATGAATGGACCTTCCTCCACAAAAAGTATTCCTTCCTGCACTACAACTGTCCTTTCTGGTTATTTCCTCTTTGTATGAGTGCTACAAAATGCAGCACACATGCAAAGAGGAAATAGGAAGGAGCAATAAAGATATATCTCCATGTTACCCCAGCCTCCTTCAGGTGCACCATTTTGCACAGACCCATGTCTAAAAATCTGTCTAGGTATGCATCTGTGTCACAATCTATTGGTGTTTGTACAAAAATACCCATGCACCTCCCATGGAATGCCTAACTGATGCAATGCAATGCAAGGTAGTGCAAAGCTTTTGTTTTTCAAAGCCGCGCAAGTAACTACTGGTATGGCTTTATAAAGAAATGTATGCAAACCAGACGTGATATCTTTGTAAATCTGGACTTGAGTCCGAGGTAAATATCTTGACATGGTGAAGGCGGCCAAAGTTGTGCAGCCAGGGAGAGGACTTGCCTGGGTTCGGCAGTCAAAATTTCTCTTTTAGATCTTGCATCTTTTGGCATGTTTCTCCAGTATTTTTGCTTCAGACCTCCTGGTTTTTGTGGTAATCTGGATCTTGTTTTTGCTGGTTTAGTGTTTCTGCACACTTTAATACTGCTGAACAGTACTAAAGTGCAAGGGCTTCTATTGCAAATTGTTGTTATGGATTGTTGTTTCCATGATTGACTTATTTGATTTACTCCTAAGTACCTAGTGCGGCGGACTGTGTGTGTCCAGGACATGTAAACCAAATGCAACTAGTGGGCCTGCAGCACTGATTGTGCCATCCACACCAGCGGCCTTTTAAAGGGTTTTCAGATCTGCCACTACATGTCGACCTGGCAAGTACACCCAGTTGCCAGGCCCTAATCTTCACTTTTCTCACATATAAGACACACCAAAGGTAGGTCCAAGGCACCCCGGTGGGCAGGGTGCAGTGTAGGGGAAAGGTAGGACACCTACTGATGTTTGTTACATGTAGTGATGGTGAAATAATGCGCATTTTGTTTTCACGGTTCCCACAGGTAAATATGGGGGCTGCTTTGTAACACTTTTAAACATGTAGCTTGTTAGGGGAAGCCGATAGAAAAGTGGAGTTTAGTATGCTTGAACACAGGATTTAAAAATGCATCTTTTAGTAATGATGATTTTTATATTGTGTGCTTGGAAATACCATTTTTAGAAAGAGGATGTTTCCTTGTTTAACCATCCTTGTGCATCTGCCTGTGCCTCGTTGTGTATTAGCTGTCTGGGTTTTAGACTGACAGGGGCAGGTTTGTGCATTCATACTAGATAGGGACACAAAGGGGGCTGAGGTGTGTCCTGCATTTCCTAGGTGACGCATAGACTGTCTGATGGGACTGTCGTGCATCTAGAGTGGTGGTAGGAGCTGGCACATGCATCGGAATGAACTGTTCCTCCCTTTCTCAATGCTGTCTCCACGTCCTGTAGTGGACATGGCCTAAGCAGGGAAGCACTAGATTAAGGGTGCCAGAAGAACTCTGTGCCAAAACCACAGAACTTCAAAGGGAAATGTGGTATAAATATTGGGGCTCAGACCCCAGGATTTTAGAACTCTTTTGGGTCAAGGAACCTGCCATGAAGAACAGCTGGAGAAGCTGTGAGGAGAGACTACCATTTTGCTTTGTGCTTTGCTGTGTTGGCCTGCAGTAGCAGATTCAGTCTTGGGTAGAGAAAGGACTGGACTGAACTTTCTGCAACTTTTTCAGAATGTCTCCAAGGGCTTGAGGTCGAGCTTGCCCCCTGTTGAATAAGTATCAGGAACACCAAAGACTTCAAGATCCTCTGAGTACTATCTCCTGGAACTGTGTGTTTCCCTTGCCACAGATGAAACAGCAACACAACTGCATCCTCTAGGTCAGCTCCTTTACCTAAAGGCACAGCAGAGGGCACTGCATCACTTCGAAGCACAAGCCTGGCCTCACCGGTGTCACTGCTGTTTGATGCCACCACTCAACCACTGCTTGGACGGTGACCTGTGGGCCCTGCAGTATGCACTGGCTCACCTTACATCACTGCCCTGGTATACCTGACAATGGGGCAATGCTATCACCAATGGCGCTGTCTGCACCATGACCTGTGGACACCTCTCCTGGAGAACACAGAGCACTGTCCCAGCTTGCACTGCAGCCCTGCTCTCACCGACACCATTGCTCCAAGCACATTGAAGCCACTGCCTGCACCATGGTTTGGGGGCACAGCTCGTAAGTTATATGACACACCGCCAGTTCAACCCTGCAGTCTGGGCTCACCGATGCCAGTGCAATCGACTCCAGACCGTGAGTAAATGACAGTGCTTCAGTGACGACGCTGCCTATACCATGACCTTCCAGCACCACAATGAGCATGGTCCCACTTCACACTGCAGCCCTGGTCTCACTGACGGCACTGGACAACCGTCAGGAGCCGCTGCCTGCACGTGACCTGAGGACACTGCATGCCGCACTGCTGCAATTCGCACCACAGCCCCAATGCTCACAGGCCCCCCCCCCATCTTCAACCGCACGGAGTTCGGTCTGCAAAGTTTGTGAATCCTGTAACGACCTCCGGAACCAATGCCTGCCAATGCCAGGTCTTTGGAGCTCACTGTTAGGTCCCCGATGCCCTACATTTCTAAAGGTGCTATTTGCAGGTTTTCCCAACAACGTAGCTGGCCGACGATGCCGCGGTCAGTCAAAACTGTTGGATTTGTTTGTTAATGACGACATGATAGTAACCAGATGGAGCTAACAGCTTCAAGGAACTGATTTTGAAGGTTTTTTTTTATTTATGAATATTTTAAATAACTGTATTCTTATCGTTTTGGTCTTGTTTTATACAGAAACATATTGGCTATTTCTCTAAAATTGCTGTGGTGTCGTTTTGTAGTGTTTTCACTGTATTATTGTTTATTACGTGCAATTGCTTTATACACTGCCTCTGAGATAAATCTGACTGCTCTTGCCAAGCTACCAAGTGGGTGAGCAGGGAAGTGTAACTCCCTTATCCTGATTAGGATGTATGGTCCCTACTGAGACAGGGTAACAACATGCCAACTAGAGACACCCATTTCTAACATTCTCGATTGCAAATTTTCCTAAGAAAATGGCCAGCTTCACCAGGACCTAATCCAACACCTATCTGACGTCATGAAGCCCTCCTCAGACAGATTCTGCTGCATTGCCCCGCTTAAGGATTTTGACTTCCATACTGAGACTACAGGGCTTGTTTATAAGGATGTGGTGCTGCCCAGAGCAGCAAGTCATCTTGCTGCACTTTGCTGTGTCACAGGAAAAGGTCAGAAATGCACTGTATTTAAAAGGAAATTGCACATTCCTGTCCTTGTGTAGGCACACTTTTAGCTGCCTAGAGCCAACACAGGCACCCTTGCACCGTGGTGTAAGGGTGCCTGTGTTGTATGCAGCATTGTTTTTGTGAAGAAAGGGGCACCTTCCTACACAAAAACTATCATGAGAGGCTCCTCTATCTATGTGTGCTGCAGAATGCAGCACAAATAGAAAGAGAAAGTAATGAGGAGAAATAAAAATATTTCTCCTCACTATGCCTCCCCTGGAAAGGTGCATCTTTCTGGCGCATTCCCATGTTTACCAGTTCTGGTAAATCTGGGAATGCATCAAAAACCATAGGAGTTGTGTGGGAACAGCCCCACAATGCCCATAAAATGCCTACCTAGGGCAGAGTAAAGCCACACAAAGCAAATTGGACTGCATTGCATTACTCCAGATTTATTAAAGACACTCATCGCCATGAAAGGTGGTCTTGCATGGCTTCATAAATGAATTTTGGGTTGCGTCGCTCTTGCACCACATTGGAGGTGCAAGTGCGATCCAACATGGCTCATAAATATTCCCGTAAGTGCCAAGGTAAAACCTCTAATGGGGTGAAACCTGGTTGCTGTATCAAAACTCACATTCCATTGTGGTTGGCCTGAAATTATGCCTAGGTTTATCACAATCAGTTGACCTGCATTGATATAGTTAGTATTGTTTGGTGCTCTTCTTACTTAAATATTCTAAAACTCATATTGCCAGTTCCCATCATAGGAACTTTGTCACTTGGTGCCGTTTTGTTTATTATCCTTTATTTTTGAAATTGGACTGAAATTGTGTTGTGTTTTTGACTTTTTTGCTGTTTTAGTATCTTTAAATGTTTTACATATTTTCTTCAGGTTAAGCCTGCATGCTCTTGTTCATTAGCTATCAGGGGTTAAGCTCAAATTTAAATTACTGAAACTTTTACTGATTTTAAAGGATAGTGACTGTATTACCCAATTTATATTCACTTTCTCACTGGCAGGATAGGAGAACCCCCGTTAATTGGCAATCATCCCGATGAGCCAAACCTGCAATTCCCCTAATTTGGAGGCCATGGAACAACTGGGTTTCAAGTAGTGTAGTCTTGGCCTCTCTACTAAGGGAAATCTTAAGAGACTCGGAAGACACGCATTTCTCACACTCCGACACTTTTTAATGTCTCTGTACTAGTTGAGGTATCTGACAATGACAGATCTGTGCTGATTTTCATATGTTGATCCTCCTCTTCTTCCCCATCTCATCTGTGTTTGTTTCTGATCATGGATGGGTGGTGAAAATGCCGAAAATATTGTCTACTCTAACAGGGTTCAACTGGCCTATAGGGCAAACAGGCAATGGCCAAAGGGCTGGGCTGACAAGTGAGTGTACAAGTTTGTTTTCTTGCTGTTAGTGGGCCTTTTTTATGGACTGCTTTCATATTCATTTCCATGATATTAAAACAAGCATTACCTGCTGCTGCAGCAAACTCAAATTCATGTAGTTTTCCATACCAAAACAATTATACAGCTTGTCATTACGTGTTAAAAATGACCCCAATTAGCAAACATGGGCCACTTTTTTTTAGCTTTCTAATTCATTAGGAGGAGCAACATTTATTTAGGTGCCCGGCCCTATTTTCTGTGGGAGTCCGGTCCTGTACACTAATGCTGTTTGCAAAGTCAATGAATATAAATAAACACTGCCTTTGGAAACAACAATAATAACATTTTCATCCAAACATTTTAAATTCAGCTTGGGCTCCTTTGAAAGTCCCACATGTGTATTAATATTGCACCGTCAAATGAGAACTTTTTCAAGAATATAAACAAAGAACACAAAGATTATTTGTAATGTAACTGAGAAACAATGAATAGAATAGAATGTATCGCCGAGGGAGTGCAGCCTGTTAGTGTGATATATAGCCAGTATTCTGTTGCACTTTGTTTTAGTATATAATGGAGTCCAAAGCAATGTAAGAATAGCAATAAAGAAAGCAGTGCTGATTATACACTATACTAAAATACCGTAACTGTATTTCAAAATAATTTAGATTTTGTTCAAATGCATATAAACATATGTGTTGTTATGTGTGACATTATTTTCACAGGTTCTCAATCTGCTTAAGCTTCTAAACACTTGTGTTGTCAGAATTTGTAAAGCGCACAGCTACCTCCACCGGAGGTGTCCCGTCGCTGTCCGTATACCGCTTAGGAACCCTTCCTGGCTTTCCTGGGAAATGTCCACTTCTGGGCACCCCCCATGTGCAGCCAGGCATCCCAGCGCTTTTGGGACCGTTGGGGAGACTAAGCAAGCTATTGCCCAGAGTTGCAGCGTGGGACCCATGATCAGAACAGGCACTGAGGCGAGAATATCCAGTCAGGGGAATTAATGAGCCGGAGACCCGCCGAGGTGGGAATTGAACCCTGGTCCCTGGCCAGAGCTCTGCATCAAGGTCTGCCTGCTCTAACCATTGAGCCACACTTCTCCACTTAAGGCACATTCATCAAGAAATCACGCAGTGCAGGGCAGCACAGCAAGCCACCTTGCTGGGCTTTACTGCTTGATAGGGAAAGGGCAGAAATGTGCCGTACTTAACATTATAAGGCCCACTACTGTCTTTTCCTTGTGCTGGTGCACAATGTCTTCCCTACCCCAACACAGCCACCCTTGAAACTTGGCTTGATAAATCTAAATTAATAGTTGCATCACCCTTGCGCCTACTTGCGTGGCACAAGGGCAACACAACTTTTTGATAAATATGTCCTCTCGTCTGCATGACAGACATGACTTTACACTATGTTTAGTCAATCCTGCACATGCACCCTAGTACACACAATGTTCCAATGTACAATGATTGATTAGGGCCTCAAAGTTCAGCAAAACAAACCAGTCAGAAACTAATGTCAACCCCAGACCCAGCCTTGGGAATGGGCGTGCGACACACCCATTCCAAAACCTTCTACACATTTGGGTATCCAGCATTATACAAAGAGAGGTGATCATTTCTTTTTGATTAAGTCAAGGGGTTGAGAAAGAGAGCACATGCCCCTGAGGATGACTTTGGTCAAAAAATTGTGACTCACATTATTTGTTTGCAGTTATGGATTCGTTTTTGTTTTTCAATAACAAACTACGGCTTCGGGAGCTTCTTAAAACAAAGGGGCATATTACCAACAAGTAGCGATAATTATCGCTAAATGGGCTTAGCGACGATTTTTTTATCGCTGCCTATCGCTGGATATGTTAGCGGAGAAAACATGCTATTAGCAGCGTTTTTCTCCATTGTGCTAAAATATCCAGCGATAGCGGCGAAATGCGTGAATATCGCTGAGAATACAGCAATAGTCACTCATTAGCGACTAAATGCTCTTAGCCATGCTATCCCCCTCCCATTGGATAACATGGCTAAGAACTGGCCCGAGCCGGCGTTGGTTTTTGGCGATAGCGAGAATATTTCCATTGCTACGCCTGCCTTGCTAATAGGCGATAGCAACGTTAGCGACTGCTTTCAGTCGCTAACAGGTTGGGTACGCCCACTTTGCATGTCATTAGCGATAAATATCGCTGACATGCAAAGCGGGCCCCAAACCGCTCGCTATCGCCTAAAAGCTGTCGCTAACATCAGTTAGCAACAGCTTGCTAATAGAACGATAGAATTTTCACCGCTTAGCAAACCGGCGATAATTACCTATCGTCACCCTTGCTTACCCTTGGCCGTAAGCATAGATATCTCTTTCATCCTTGCGGAGATCACAGAGTATGGTGGAGGACATCCTCCACTGGCTTGGCAGCCAAGCGGACCTTCAGCCATACTCTGAATGAGGCACCATAAATAATTTAGCACTATAAAATACCATGATGGATAGTCATGTCTTCATTGTTTGTTAAGTATGTTCTTTATGTTTATTGTAGCTGTTCGTTGTTACCTCATTAAAAAAAATATATAAACTGTGGTGTGTGAAAGAATAGTTACTTTAACACATGTCCCCGCATTTTATGACTCTATGTCAACACATCTAAATCAAGCATCAAGAACATTCATATATGAAGCTGGAAGACCAAAAGCCAAAAATAATATTCAGGGCATAATCCTGTCTCTATTTCTCCACTTCTTACTCAACTCTTTGCTGAATGACTCCTGCAATAACATGTAGGCCTGTGCCTATTCCAATATACATTACTATTCTGTAGTTTACATTTAACTGTGCATTGATACCTTGCTATGTAAACCGCAAATCAGGCCTTAAGTTTCAAAGCTACAAATCCACTTTATCTATATTGAGAATCCATGGAAGGAACCTTCAGGTGACAAATATCAGCCAAGATTTACAATTGACTTGCTCTGTCCTGGTGTCAAATGTCCTTAAGTGATATTTACTAAGTTATGAAAGGGGCAATTTGTGGTGCCTTGCCAACTCTGTAAAGAAATGTAATGCAATGCTGAGGCTTGTGCTGCATTATTTTACATTTCATACTGGTAGACGTTCCATGGGAAGTGCATGGGCACTCCCTGGTTAGTATCCTCCCATGGAATCTGATGTAATCCCAGATTTATTTACATAAAGAAAGCTGGGATTGAGCTAAAAAGGTGTGCCACACAAGGATAACCCAAGGAGGAGAACGATTTGTATTTCTCCTTTCTATTCGAGATGTATTACGCATCATACATAGACAAGGTAATATGCTTTTTAGGATTGTTTTTGTGCAGGGAGGTTTCTCTTCCTGCTCAAAAGTAATTGTGCCTGTAATCCTGACAACCTTGCAGCATAGCACATGGATGCCTGCATAGGTGCTAGGCAACAACCAGTGCCCCAGGAGGCCGACGAGCGAGCAAAAGTGTTCCATGTCTTAGTAGATAAGGCTCATTACTGCTTTTTCCGTCTCAATCAACACAGTGCAGCAAGTTTCTTTGCTGTTTTGTTTAAAACTTTTGTAAATCTGGCACCTGATTTACAAGTTTTGACTATGCTGTTCATGTGCATTATTTTAAATGTGTTCATTTAGAAACAGAGTTTATGCTAGTCTAAGACCAATATATCTCAAAAAATATTTCTGAATCACTTGTCTTATATCTGGACAAATCCATGCCACGGAGCTACAAATCAGCTTTGCCTATATTATTAATTAATAGAAAGTTTATTCTCATGATAAAATTCCACTGTAGTGAAGTGTAGTTATGCAAATGCGATCTTTCTGTCAAGTGCAGCAACTTATAAGTGTGAAGTTGAAAACAGTGTCTGCATCAGGCTTATTATGTCCTGATTTAGGGTTTGGTGCATGGGGTAAGGGCATAGAGTTTGCTTATGAAAAATAAAAAAATATGTCTCTCACACTATTTACATTTTCTCTCAGATTGTGGGGTATATTGTTTTTTCCTGACCCTCACTGGCAGTGGCAGATAGGAAAAATAAAATGCATAACCACTTCCACTTTAAATAGTGTGGACTGTGGTATGTGCTTCCTCCGAGAGCCCCTGTTGTGTCTTTTGAGTTAGAGATGACAGGACCCTTTTACTTCCTGATGGACTCCGTAGAACAGAGACCTAAGTGCTAGGATGTTGGTGATGGAATTCATGATGTAGAATGTTCAGCTGATGGTTACACACTGAGGATAAAGATACGTAATATCAAGCTCTGTATCTCTCCAGAGAGGCAAATAAAAAAGGCCATTCCATCATGTGGAACGCCATTTTTTTGTTCGGCATAAAACCGGATTGGTCCGGGTGGATTAGCTTATGGAGATGGGGCGACAGACGAAGGGCCAAAAGTTTAGTTAAGATTTTGACCTCTGGATCGAGTAGGGAAATTGGTCGATAGGAACTGCATTGGTCTCAGGGTTTCCCTTCTTTGTATATGGCTGCAAAGCTCGCCAAACATTGTGTCTCGAGCAGACTCCCAAGCTCTATGCTTTCATCATACATTCGTACTAAATATGGAGCCAATACCGCTGAGACCGCTTTGTAGAGCTCAATTGGAAGGCCACTAGTCCCTATGGCCCTCCCAGAGTGCAATGCCCCAAAGCTTTGGACACCTCCTCAGAATCAAGAGGAGCGTCAAGGTCTGTCACATCTTATTTATTTATTATTTATTTATTTGGTGTTTCTATAGTGCGAACATGACCCTGCATAGGGTATCAGAGCGCTTTACAGTTGCATTTTCCACAAACAAAACCTTTTATGTTACCAAGTCATCAGTTATTGTACCATGACTAGATCTAAACATTGAGCTTAAAATACATATATACAAACCCACAGCGGGTTAATGAACAACGAGAGGTAGCAAGAAAACAGTCATGACTGGCCGGTAGACAATAGCTATACTGTTGAAAATTAAGGGAGATATTTAGTCAATTAGAACAAATTTGCTTCCTTTTTGAATGCTGCGATGGATAGGATTCTTCTAATGTTAGGAGGGAGAGCATTCCAGCATTCCAGATTCTAGGAGCTGCCCCGAAGAACGCTCGGTCATAAGTTCTTTTCTAACAAAAGCGAGCCCGTAGTAGGTCTGCTTGGCTCCTGAAAAATCGGCACCCTCCTGATAGAGTGAGTTTCTGGGCTAGGTAACCTGGTGTTTTGTAATGTATCGCTTTGTGAGTGATGCATAACAACTTGAATTGAATTCTTGCTTCGAAGGGCAACTACTTGAGTGCTTTTAAATGAGGGGAGATATGGCCGAATTTTTTGGATCCAGATATTAGTCTTGTGGCTGCATTAAGACAAGCTTTCAATGGGGCTGTTGAGATCTTGGGGAGCCCAGCCAGAGTTGTGCAACCATACTCTATCCTTGATATGACCAGTGCCTGAACTGCTGTTTTGAGATCTGTCTTATTTAAGAATGGTTTTAGTTTTCTAAGGTAGCTTAAATGGAAGCGGGCATTTTTTGCCATCATGTTGATATGTGCTAACATGTTCAGCTTTTTGTCCAGAATAATTCCCTAGCTTCAGGTGGTTGATGGTTAGCCATTGGAGGGTTCTCATTAGTGCCTGGTTCATGGTATTTATCTCTTCTGTCGATGTGACTTTGATGTACAGCTGAGTGTCATCTGCGTACATGTGGAAAGAAATTTTCGCTTTTTGTAATATATCTGTGAGTGGTTCTATGTATAGATTAAACAACGCCGGAGATAGTGTTGACCCTTGCGGAACTCCGATTGTATTTCTGGTTGGACCTGACAAAGCTTGGTTGACTATGAATTTTTGCGATCTGTTCTCAAGAAAGGAACTAAACTATTTTAGGACTGTTCCCTCTAAGCCAAGTCTGTTTTTCATGCAATCCAGTATTTTAGCAAGGTTTACCGTGTCGAAAGCTGATGAAAGGTCCAGCAGGATTAGGAGACATGTTTCGTTGTGGTCGAGGGCAAGTAAAGCATCATCCTCAATGTGCAGAATTGCTGTTTCTGTGATATGGTGTGGTCTGAATCCTGATTGGAAATCATTTAACGGATTGAATTCTGAAATGTGAAGGTTCAATTTTTGTTGTACACATTTTTCCAGTACTTTGGCTAGCATGGGAATGTTTGTTACTGGTCTGAAATTGCTGGTATCAGAGGGGTTCTCTGTTGGTTTTTTTAAGAGTGGAATGACTTGTCCAGTTTTTATGCAGACCAGTATTAGGCCTTGTATCAATGAAGCATTTATGACCTTTGTCCATGACGGGATTAGTAGATGGTTTATAGAAGACCAACACTTTGCAGGTAAAGGATTGTTATAGTAATTGTTAGATTTAGTGGTCGACATGATCTTTGCTATGTCTAGTTCACTGACCGGCTTAAATCCTGACCATCGAGCATTGTTTTTTGGTTTTTCTAATTCAAGTAGAAATTGTTGTTCATCTAAAGTACCCTTATCGCTTTCAATGTCTTTGGCTGCTTTTTTGAGCCATCCAGTGAATTTGCTTTGTCTGTAAAGAAAGAGGAGAAATCTTCACTATTTAAATTTTGTTTTTGTAGCAGCTGGAGCTGATTTGGCAGATTTATTGGATTGTTATTTTAGTAGATCGAATAGTTTCCTTGGTCGGTTTATAGCATTATCCAGTGCTTTCCTGAAAAAGTCTTTTTTTGATTTTAGAATGCTTTTATTAAAGGCTTTCCTGGACAGTCTCAGTTGGGTTAAGTAGGGTGATAAAAGGTGTTGTCGCCATTTACGCTCTGAAAGTCACAGTGACCTACTTTCTTCATTAAGGGTACTATTAAACCATGAGTCTTTGCCTTTGTCAGTGATCCTTTTGAGTTTGAAAGGGGCTATGTCCTCAATAATGCTTGACATTTTCTTGTTATAGTGCTTCGTGAGGTCACTGACGTCAACCATGCTCTTAGGCGGTTGCAATTCTATTTCACAGCGAGCTGCTATGTTATTCATATTGATTCCTCTAGTATCACAAGTCCATTTTTAGGGCTTAATAGGTTGTGAGGATGAGTTGGTTTTTATGAAGGGAATTTCGAAGGGAATTATGTGGTGATCAAGCCATTCGCAGGGGGTGATTACAATTTTATTGATCGCTTTTTCTTTAGCTATGATCCAACCTAAAGTAGAACCTTTGGAGTGGGTAGATAGATGACATCCTTGGATCAGCGAGTGATCTTCCAGGAAGGCTTAGAAAAGGGTGATCAGACTGTCAATATGATCCTCTCAATGAATATTGAAGTCTCCTAAGAAAATATCATTAGACTGCAGATTAGAGTTGGCAGTGAGAATTTCTATCATCTGGTCTATGAACTTGGTCTTTTTACCTGGGGGGTGGTAGAGTGCGAGGAGTTTATAGTTTTGGTTATCAGCCGATCTTAAGGAAATGCCCAGATATTCACAAGACTCTAAACAGTCAGATTGTATTTTTGTGATGGTAATGTCTGATCTATGTATACAAGCAATGCCTCCTCCCGTTTTGTCTCGTCTGTCCTGTCTCATAATACAGTAATTTGGGGGGACTAACAGATCTAAGCATGGGGAAGAAGAGTCAGATAGCCATGTTTCTGTTAAAATATTTACGTTAGTTTCTTGGTTTAGTATGAGGTCGGCTATGTCAGCAGCATGTTTTTTTGCTGACCGACAGTTGAGTAGTATGCAACAAATTTGTTTCTGTGGATTGATCATTGGCGAGACAATCTTGTCAGGAATCAATAACACATTTTTTAGGTTGCTAAAATTTTGCCTTTTGTCGTTAGTCTTAGCAGTTCTGCCAGCATTCGTTGGGACTGTTTGGATATTTTTTTCAACTATCTTAGTGGGAGTAGAGGGGCTTAGTTCGTATGAAGACAGAATGGTGAGGATCTCACTGTCTGTCGGATAACTGAGTTGCTTACGGGGCGGTATATTCTGTTTGACGCTGCCATTGGGGTAGTACGAAGTTTAACTTGTGTTTCATGAATGGACTTCTGTAGAACCTCCATTTTTGAAAGCCACTTTTCTGATAAGAACAACAGGTTCTTCATATCTCTAATAGCGAAAAGCATGGCTTTGTAAGTCTTGCTAGATTGCGAACTAAGATTATCAAATTCCCTATTAAGATGAGGGGTTCTACTCTTGTGGGTCCAACCTTGGTAGAGAGAGGGTAGAAGGTAGGTTGGCCGCCTCTTCCTGCGTAGAAGTAGATGTAGGGACATACAGATGTTCAAAATGATTGGCGAAGACCTCTGCAATTCCGTCCCGATCACTTCTTTTCCCTTCGTCCAGAGCACTAATTTCAGGAACCCATCTGTTAGCTGTTTCCCGCTTATCTAACCATGCCAACAATTTACTGCCATTGTCTCCTATTTCGTAAACCCGACACTGGTTAGAGCAGTAGTGCGCCCGGGCTGCCTCGCTGGCCGTCATGATATTCCCTCTGCTTCATTGCAAGCCTATGAGAAGTATCTGGAGAGGCAGTCGCGATAAGATTGCATTCAAGATTGGCCACTTCTAGTTCAAGGTCCTCTAGTTGCCTGACTTTCTCCTTTCGACAGCCTGCTACTGTAGCCACTCAACACCCCTGAATCACTGTCTTATAAGCCTCCCATAACGTCATATCCGAGTCGACGGAAACCTAATTGTCTGCAAAATAATCTGACGTGGCCGTTATCAGCTTGTCCCGTATATCCGGGATTCAGAGGTACCATGGATTAAAGGCCATGTCTCGATGAGAGCAAGGAGGAATACCACCATAATGGGCCAGGATCGGGGAATGGTCGGATATGGCCCTGGGTAAAAAGGTTATGGGCCATATGTATCATTGAAATTCGCATTCGCAAAGGCCGAAATTCGCAGAATTTTGGCTTTTGCGAATGCAAATTCCCAATATGGTATGTATTAAGCAAATGTGGTTCAAAATAAGGAATCGCACAATTTGCGATTCCTTATTTTGCGATTGCATTTAAGGAATCGCAAAATTTGCGATTCCTTAAATGCAATGTATGATGCAAAAAAAGATTGCTAATTGTCCCTAAGGAATCGCAAATTACCACCAACTTCAAGTTGGTGGTAAGTTGCGAATTCCTTTAAAAAAGCATTTTTTTTAAAACAAAAGGAGCCATGTGACGCTCATACATGCCTTTAGAGCATGTATGTGCGCCATATGCGCACACATGTCATTTTTAGGGGTGCAGCAGGGTGTCCTTTGGACACCCCTGCACCCTTGAAAATGTTCTCAATTTGCGATTAGCTAATTGCTAATCGCACATTTCCCCTTCATTCCTATGGGCCTCCTGGCCCATAGAAATGAATGGGAAATTATTCCTTAATTGCGATTAGCAATTTGCTAATCACAATTAAGGAATATTAAGAAATCGCTAAAAAGAAGCTGATTTCTACATACATACCATTTTGCGATTTCTAAATAGCGATTTTTAAGGAATCGCTATTTAGGAATCGCAAAACGGAATGATGATACATATGGCCCTAAGTCACTAAACATAGAAAGTTGAGAGGCTTACAAAAGATAATCAATACCAGACAGGCTCCCATGAACCCCGGAAAGGAAGGTGTATTGCGGATGTGAAGGGTGCAGTGTGCGCCATGGTGATCAGTCCTAGGCCTGTTAAAAAGTCCAACAATAATTTCCCCTGTGGTTCAGTTCGTCAGGATGGCAAACAGTCCTGTTCTCTGACCAGAGCGGCATTACAGTCTCCGCCTAATAAAATGTCCCCCTCTGGTAAGTTCAGCATGTGTGAGCCCAGAGCGGTCAGAGTGGAGGAATGGAGTTTGGAGGGTATTTATAGTGAGGTCACATTGAGAGAGCGGCCCTCCCAATCCCCGGATACAGTGACAAATCGCCCACCTGGATCACGTGTGATTGTATTAATCTGAAAGGCAAGGGAGGATTGTGCAAGGATACCCACCCCTATGGACCCCCTGGTGTACCCTGCATAAGTGAGGAGTTTGTAGCCCCAGAGATTCAGTGCTTTGTATGTGGTACCTGGGATATGTGTCTCTTGAAGATGTACAAGGTCGGGGGAGTGACGATTCAGATGTTGCAAGACTAACCCCCGTTTAATTCGATCACCTAACCCATTCACATTCCAAGTGATCAATTTAAGTCGGCTCAGGGATGTGGAGAATACAGGACTGTCACTCATAAGGATCGTGAAACAGGAGCCCCATCTCCCACCGGGCTCAAATAACAATAGTGCAAAATGGAAAACTGCGTAAAAATATATAAGGGAAATCACAGTGTGCGTCAGCTATTACCGTACAAGTGTGTATCTTCATCACAGGCAGATTCCTCAAAACAGGAAACAAAAAATAAAAAAGTCCCTTAAGAAAACACCCTGTAACTCCCCCCCAGCCTGCCTCTCTGCAAAGTGGACTCAGAACTGTCCACCACCCCAATTTGCAGAGTGCTTGGATACCCATAAAGAACCCAATTAGAGGGAAAAGCTACACAACCAACGTATCCCAAGATTCGACCCTGTTCCCCCCCACAGAAATATTGTAATTGCCCAAAATAGAACGTAGAGAATCAAATAGCCCCGAGTCAGATGACTATAGCCCGAGCGCTTCAGAAAACATGCCCCAACATTCCTATTTCCTCGAGGGCCCCTGTCCTAGATAAACAAATGTCTTGAAATACTCATTTATGAAAGAAACAAATATACATTGACCTGTACACAATTATCCGGGGATTCTTATTCACAACAACCCAGGAGTGTGACCCAGGGACACAGTCAATGCCGTAGCCAGTTACAATACATAAAAGTGAAACCCAGTTTGTTTTGAGTATTTCGATACCTGTACCATATAAGTTCAGCCAATTTTCTGTTAAAGTCGTTTGGTTTTGCTTGGGTGATCCTGGGAAGCAGCGGAAATGATCGCCACCCCTCCAACCAGTCCCAGGCCTCCTCCGGGGACTGGAAGAAGAGCGACTTGCCGTTCACCTGCACACATAACTTCGCCGGGATCAGCATGGTGTATTTTAAATTGTGCCCCCTGAGAGCACGTTTAACTTCCAGAAGTTTCAGCTGCACCTTGTAGGTAAAATCTGGAAAAAAGTTGTACTTGAATTCTCGAATTTCAGGGTGGACCATTCCTTGCAGCCTGGAGGATAATGTTGCAGTCATGAAAATTGAAGATAAGCACCAGGATGGGGCGAGGGGGAGCGCCCGGCTTCGGAGGGCCTCCAGCTACTCTGTGGGCGCGTTCAACATGGAAGTGATTTGAACAATGTTAGCCCAAAACCGGTCCTTGGATGCTTGTTTCCGGTCCAGGGAAGACATAGCTTGGCAGTTCGGGCTGGACTGTTCCCATGAGGCACCGGGTCAAGACTGATTTGCATATAGCTGTGTCTGAACTGGGGTGGCGAAGTGAGCTAAAGAAAGATGATGGATTTAACCCAGATCTGTGACTGGGGGTGAGTGTCTGAAAAGTTTCAGCACTCCGTCCATCATCTCCTTGTGTTTGCTATGTTCACCCTAAGTTGGCAGGGTATGCCCTGACGTGGGTCCCTTGCTCACTTTGCCACTGGATTCAAGCTAGCCTGGCTGATGAGGGCTGTTAGCTTGAAACTGGTCAGAGGATGCTTGTTTCCAGTCCAGGGAAGATATGTCTTGTCAGTTCGGGTTGGACTTTTCCCATGAGGCACAGGGTCAAGACTGATTTGCATATAGGTGTGTCTGAACTGGGGTGGGAAAGTTAACTAATGAACGATGATGGATTTAATGCAGATCTGAGACTGGGGTGAGTGTCTGAAAGGTTTCATCGCTCCATCCATCATCTCCTTGTGTTTGCTTTGATTTGAACAAAGGGCATCACCAGCTTGAACTAGAAGAGAATTGTAGGTACATTATTACCTTTTCAACTCATGTTGGTTTGTTTTCTGACAAATGGCTACATTTTGGAGTGGCATCAGCTGCCAAACTTTTTCAAGATGTCATTCATCGCATAATACAACCAGCCACAAATTCTTTCAGTTACAGTGATGACATGCTAGTTTTTTGGGCCACTCGAAAGGTACATGATAAAGGGCTCGCATTAGTGTGTTGTGTACTTGCCGATGCAGGTCTTGCTTTTAATGCGGCAAACAGTGAGTTTCATCAAAACAAATTCAAGTTGTTTGGTCATATATTTTCTTATGTGGGGATGACTCAGGATCTAAATAAGTCACCGGCCTTGTCATCCATCTCTACCCCCTAGATGCCACTATGCTGAGATCCTTCCTTTTTATGGCCAGTTACTGTTCAAGGTATATATCTGAGTTTGCCACTGTAAGTGACCCATTGAGAGACTTAATGAAACAAAATGTCCCATTTAAATGGTCAAGAGAATGTGAACAAATCTTCAAGAAAATCAAGCATGCAATTGAGAATGCAACTGAAATTGCTTACTTTGATCCAACATTGCAGACAGAGGTCGTTTTTGATTCAAGCCCAGTGGGGTTGGGTGCCATTCTTGCCCAGCACACTGGACATCCCAATGCTCTAAGACACATTGTGTCTTATGCTAGCCAGAGCTTGTCAGTGACAGAACATGCCTATTTACAACAGGAGAAAGAAAGCCTAGCTGTAGTGTGGGCTTGTGAGCAATTACATGTGTACCTGTATGGAAAACATTTCAGTTATCACTGACCAACAAGCGTTGCTCACCATTTTCATCAATCCTAAAGCAAAGAAGCCAGCATGCATTGAGAGGTGTGGGTTGTGATTGCTGGAGTACCATTACACAATTGTACATCATCCAGGAGAAGATCAAAAGCCTGCTGACTACTTCTCATATGTGCCAATACAGTGTCATGGCACTATTTGTAAAGCAGCTGATGCCTATGTCAACTTCATAGTGAAGCCATGTATGCTGCTGCCATATTGATAGAACAAATCATTGCTGTTATGAGTCCTGACAGGCATTTGCTAATACTCAAAGATATTATTACACACCAGTCATGACTAAAACATGCTTGACCGCTTCATGATGACCTTGAATACCAGAATATTGAAAATGTGCAAGAAGAACTTTCAGTTACTCCCAGAGGAATCTTTTTACATGGGTCGATAATTGTCATACCCGACAGTCTGAGACAACAAGTCATTGAACTAGCCCATGATGGACACCGTGGAAGTGTTGGTATGAAACAAGTTTTACAGGACCGAGTGTGGTTCCCGAGTCTTGATGAAAGAGTTGAAAAAGAGTTAAATGCATGTCATTTGTGCAGCTGTTTATCATCTAAGACAACCACTCATCCATTAAACATGTCTGATCTCCAAAAGCAGGCATAGGAGAAGATTGCAATTGATTTGTTTGGACCTCTGGACCATTGAACAATGGACATCATCTACTCATAATTGTTGACGAACATTCCCGTTTTCCTTTGGTGGAAGATCTGTCATCAACTACTCATGACAGAGTCATTGAGGGACTAGAAAGTATTTTTGTAACTTAGGGCGTTCCATTGATTTTGAAATCTGACAATGGCCTGCCTTTCAATAATCAGGAATTTAAAGACTGTCCCATGCATTTAAATATCAAGCATCAGAGAAGCACCCTTCTCTGACCACAGCAAACGGTGTGGTCTAGATATTTATGAGTACCCTGAAGAAGACCATTCAGCGTGCTGGAAACATTTGAACCTCAAATCAGTTCTTCAGTCTACGCTTTGTGCATACAGGTCAACTCCACATTCTACTACGAGTAGGAGCCCTGCCACCTCAATATTAGGGAAATCCAAACAAAACAAATTGCCACAATGGACCATTGAGAGATCTATTCACATTGATAATCTTTGAATCACTGTTTTTTCTCACAAACGCAAAATGAAAACCCATGCGGAAAGACACCTCTGTGCTCGAATCACTATGTTCAACAGAGAAGACCTAGTCATCGTCAGGCAAAAATGGAAATTCAAGTCTGATGGGCCTTTTGATGCTGACCCACTAAGGGTTGTAGTCATTAATGGACAAATGGTGACTGCTCACCATCCTAGAATGTCCATTACATGAGATAGATTCTTTGCATTTCAAGCACCTGCCTCGCTCTCTGCCAACCTCAGATGTAAGGAGTGAGACTCTAACTAAGGCTTCAGAGAGCCTAATGGCTGTACCATTGTCTCTGTCACCAATGCCAGTCACGAACACTGCTCTCATATCTCCGCTGCCTCACATGACCAGATATGCGCGATTGATTAGAGCACCAAAATGACTTATTGAAGAGTTGTAATGTATATATGTGTTATTAGTACATTTTATTTAAAAAAGAGGGAGATGAAGTGTCTTGTGCATTAAATGTGACAGGAACCTTTTTTTTCCTGATGAACTCTGTAGAACAATGACGTGAGTGCGTGGTTGATGGAATGTATGATGTAGAATGTTCAGCTGAAGGTTTCACACTGAGAAATAAAAATGTGTAATACCAAGCACTGTGTGTGGTGTGACCATTTGCAAGTACCCAGGCTGGAATAGGATGCGAAAGCCCTCACTCCGTCGGAGGAAGGTCTACACTGACAGAGTACATTTTATGCTGAACTTGTAATAAACCCGTCTACCAATCCAACTCAAAATTGAGCAGGTGAAACAAAAATGTGGCCAGAAGGGTACTCTTTTAATCAGGCCCATAAATGGATATATCTTTAAAAACAATTTTGAATTGCCTTGGTTTTAGAGGAATGGATATCAATAATATGGCTCCAGGGACTTGGGATGTCAGGGTCCCATTCATCCTAATTTGGGGCTGTTTGTAAGCTAAAACCCCTGGGTAAGGGTGCCTTATTTCCAGAATTGTTTTAGGGCCCATGGCACCCTTGCTATGCCATGACTTGAGTTATTTCGAGACAAAGTGGTGTCACATTTGGAGATTCCACTGATTAAAATGATTGGAATCTACACAGTCTTTGTGTCATCCCAGATGGGATAAAACTCCATTCTGGATAACCTTCAGAAAGATCCAGTATTTTTTAAAAAGCTAGCAACACCATTCTTCACTTTATTCGTCTAAGTATGCCACTGCCTTCTTGGAGACATCTATGCTTTGCAAATGCCAAAGTGGCATTGTAACTATTACAGCATCCAAAAGTAATGTCATTGGGCCCGATTCACAGAATTAAAATAAGAAAAAATCCTAAACTTACTACTTTTGGTATTCACAGAATGCACTTACTACTTTTGGTATTCACAGACTGGATTTACGACTACTAACTTTACGTCTGCACTCGGGCTGGAAAATCGGGCCCGGAGGCGGAGCTTCCAGCTTGGAGGCGGAACTTCCGGCTCGAATGTGGGATTTAGCCATGGCTGAAATCTCCACCTCTGGGCCGGAAGCTCCACCTCCGGGCCGGAATTTCCGGCCTGAGTGCGGACGTAAAGTTAGTAGTCGTAAATTGCGATTCTCCTATTTACATGACCAGAGAATCTGGATTTCATTAAAGACACGGAGGCTAACATTATGCATACAACTTTTAATGCAGTCCAAGCATAGCCGCATATGTCACAAAGCAAAAGTTCCAACTTAGAATACATATGAATCAACAATAGCATGAATCACTAGGCAATCAGCCTCTTTTAAATGTGGTGACAATGAAAAAGGAAAAGTCCAAACAAATCCAATGAAACATCAAACTTGAAGAAGGATGACGGAAGAAAACACCATCCACGATTGATCCACAGGTGTGAAATCAAGAAGACAAGTTATCTGCAAGGCAAAGAAAGGTTGTTAATGAATCCCAATAAAAGTATTAAGGACAAGAATAATAAACAATCATCTAAATAACAATTCCTGACAAAGGAAAGGATGTAAGTAATCCTGCAAAGGAAAATAATGTTTGTTTGTAAGTAAAAAATTCAAATAAGCATATCATAACATATATTATATATATATTATATCATTTAATCAACCACCCAGGGAAGGGTGGGAGGGATAATGTTAGCCTCCGTGTCTTTAATGAAATCCAGATTCTCTGGTCATGTAAATAGGAGAATCGCAATTTCATTACAAGACCGGAGGCTACCATTATGCATGTTGGTAGCCATGTAAATCAACATCAGACATGTGAGAAACAGGTTTGCAATAATGATGAGCAAAGGTTCTAGAATTAGACCAATCAGCAGCCTTTAGAATATCATCTAACTTACCACCTGAGCAGAATGACTTACTGGCCATTGCGCCTCTAATATAATGTGGTTTAAAAATATTCAGATTGATTCCAGGAAGTTTCATGACTGTTTTAACCCATCCAGCAATAGAGCTAGAAGAAATTCCTTTATGGGGTTTAACAAAAGAGAGGAGTAACTGAGATACATTCAAAGGACGAAGAGAGTTCATTCTCACATCATATTCTTTCATACATTGAACAACACAGAGTTTAGTGCAAGTATCAAAACGGGGATAGAAAATAGAATCTGACATGGTTTTAGTTCTTCTATGTATTTCAAATTTGACTCCAAACATATCGTAAGATCTAAAAGAAATATCTAGAGCTTTAACATCAGAGACTCTAATGCATGAAATTAAGCAAAGAAGAGTAGCTAATTTGATAGAAAGATTCTTCCTGCTGAGAAGAGAATTAACTGGCCAAGAACAAAAAAGGTCAAGAATTAAATTAACATCCCGAAGAGATTGATAGCTAGGTTGAGGAGGTCTTCTAAGTCTGATACTTTTAAGTATTCTACAAATATTAGGATTTTTACCTACCGTTTTATTGTTAATTAGAGAATGTCCTGCAGAAATAGCTGATCTAAAACAATTGAGAGATCTGCAACTTGAACCTCTATCGAATTGTTCTCCAAGAGAAAATTAACTATATCAACAATAGGTGCCTCCACGGGATCCAAGTCCCTTTCCAAGCACCAACGTGACCAGACTTTCCAAATGTTGTTGTACCCGTAATGTGTTCCAGGGGCCCATGACTCTCCAAGGAGAGTTGAAGCTGTTGACGAAAGTCTAGCGAGATCGTTAGACTTGGGATGGCCAAAAAGGAGTTACTAGGACAATTGAGGATTGTTCTTGTCTCACTTTCTGAAGGAGTCTCTGGATCATTGCAAATGGAGGGAAGGCATAAGCGTTGATCCCTACCCAAGGTTGGAGAAAGGCATTCACTGCTAGAGCACCAGGATCGGGCATCCAGCTGAAATAAGATATCAATTGGGTAGTCCATCTGCTCGCAAATAAATCTATTTGGGATGGGCCCCAGAAATGATTGAGGGAGTTGAAAACAGAAGTGTTGAGCTTCCAGTCGCTGTAATCCAAGATGAATCTTGAATTCCAATCTTCGCAAAGATTGGATTTCCCTGGAATGTATTCTGCTCTCAGAAAGATTTTGTGTTCTAGGCAGAAAAACCAAAGCTTCTTTGCTAGAATGGAGAGGTCTTCTGACTTGGTCCCTCCTAGACGGTTTATGTAAGCAACGGCAGACATATTGTCCATTTTCAATATGACTGATCTTCCTTGAAGAAAGCGTTTGAAGCTCATTAGAGCATAAAGTCCTGCAGTTAATTCTAGATAATTGATGTGGTGCAGGGACTCTTGTTGGGACCAAATTCCTCCAGTGTTCTGGTTCTGTAGACAAGCACCCCAGCCATGAAGGCTGGCATCCGATTCTAGAATAAAATCTGGTGCTGAACCAAAGATCGCTCTCCCATTCCATGCATCTAGATTGTCTAAACACCATGTTAAGTTCTAAGATTGCATCTGGGTTTAAGGAAATTCGATCTCCGTACCAAAGACCTGACCTGAGAGCTCTTGCTTTTATTCTCTGAAGGGCTCGATAATTCAGTGGTCCCGGAAAAATGGCCTGAATGGAGGAAGATAGAAGGCCTAGAAGTCTTGCTAGTTCTCTTAGGGAGAGATTTTCTTGTTTCAATACATGTCTTATCTCCTTTATTATTTTGGCAATCTTCTTGGGAGGGAGAAGGAGAAGACATTCTGTTATGTCTACTGTGAAGCCCAGGAACTCCATCTTCTTTGAGGGGACTAGAATGGATTTTTCCCAGTTTATGATAAAACCCAGACTTTCTAAGAGGTCTATAACTGTCTTTAGATCTTTGATGATTTGAGCATAGTCTTGAGAAAGAATCAGGATGTCGTCTAAGTAAATGATGAGACAAATCCCTTTTTCTCTTAGACATGAGGCAACTGCTCTCATTACCTTGGTGAAACACCATGGGGCTGAAGAGAGGCTGAAGGGGAGAGCCTGAAATTGAAAGAGATGGTTTTTCCAAATGAACTGAAGCAAGGGTTGGTGTTCCTTTGTCATGGGAATTGTAAAGTAGGCGTCCGTCAGATCTAATTTGACTAGCCAGTCTCCTTCTAGTAAGAGGTCTCTGAGAAGATGGATGCCCTCCATCTTGAAATGACGGTAGACAAGGAATTTGTTGAGTTCCATGAGATTTATAACCGGTCTCCAACCCTTGTCTTTCTTTTCCACAAGGAAGAGAGTACTTATGAATGTCATAAATTCCTTGGGTACCTCTAGAATTGCTCCTTTTTTTTTTTAGCATTGAGGAAATTTCTTCTTCTATGATTTTTTCTTGATCTAGTGTAAGGGGTGTCGGTCTTGGAAGAGAGTACTGTATTGGAGTCTTGGTGAAATCTATACGAAAACCTTGAACGGTGTTCAGAACCCAGGGATCTTGTGTGATAATTTTCCAATTGTGGTAAAAGAATCTTAGTCTGCCACATACTTTTGGATTCAAAGAAAGGGAAGGGGAAGGAGTACTCACTTGAGGGGTGGAGTCAGCAGGTGCTCCTTGTGCTTGGAATTCTCTGGAGCGGAAACCTCTTCCTCTGGGTGGATAAAACTGTGGTTAGTTGGGTGGTTGGTACCCTGTACCAAAATTGCCTCTGTTTCTTGGGAAGGGGCGTCGATTAAAGCGGCCGGAAGATTGCCCCCTTCTTCCAGCCCTTCCAAAAAGGTTGCTGTTGTAGTTAAAAACTTTTTTCATGTTTTGATGCGCTCTATCTAAAGCGGTAAAGGTTGATACATATTAAAACTTCTCCAAAAAGTAAACCTTTTGGATTAATGGAGGTTTCTTTTTCAGCCATATCGATTAATTTTGGACTAATTTTATTGAGGACTACTCTTCTTCTTTCACAATTAAGTCCTGCGTTGGCATTTCCTAAGAGGACAAGTGCTCTTTGGCTCCATCCTCGAATGGAGTGTGTGTCAAGAGGGGAACCATTGAGGTAACTCTCCTCAGCTGCGTCGATTATTTTAGTAAGTGGACCTAGGATGTCGAGAAGTTTATCTTGGCAGAGCTTAAGCGACCTTTCCAAGCCTTTGCGTGGGTCTCTTCTTAATTTAAAAAGATAAGTAATTAGTTCCGGATCAAGGTTAGGAGTTTGACAGACTTTACCTTCAATTGAAGGTCTGGTGCATTCTGCCCTCAAAAGATTGCAAGTTTCCCTTTCTAAAGGGTTCCTAATCCATTTAGATATGAATTTAGAAACGTGCTCATGTGGAGTCCACTCTGAGCTTCTAGGATGTTTATTGTTAAAAGGGGAGAACATTTCTTCCCCTAAACGGTCCAAGATACTATCTTTAGAAGATGAAGGACCATTGTCGTCATTCAAGAGAAAGGAATCAATATCTTGATCGTCCTCATCTAGGTCAAGAATATATTTGTCAGGAAATTCTGAGCCATCAATATCACTTGGATCATTATCTAGAGCACTTTGGTGAATTGTGCCGCGAGGGACACCCATCAAATTTGTGCCGCTAAGGACACCTTTCAGATTTGTGCCGCTAAGGACACCTTTCAGATTTGTGCCGCTAAGGACACCTTTCAGATTTGTGCCGCGAGGGACACCTGAGGCAAATGAGGTGCGAGGACCTCCTGTAAAATTTGAGGTGCTACGACCTCCCGTGCTCTCTGGGGTATAATCAATATTATTACTTTTTTTTATGCCTCTTACCCCTTTTTTCGGTGAGATCATTAATCTCAGCTATGTCCAAGTCAGATAGGTCATCATTATCATGGATCAAGGGTCTCTTAGATGACATAACTTGGGAGAGAGTAGAAAACATACATGATCTCATCTCCTTGTGGATAAGTTTTTTGATGGCATCATTATTAAAATCAGATTCAACAGTAATACTGTGAATTGAATCGGAATCTGACTCAGACATATTTTGAATTGAAAAAAATAAATATATAAGAATGTCTGAAGCTTATATAGAATTCTTAACCTTTCTCTATAAACTTTCTATATATGTACAGCCTTTTTTTTATATGTTTATAGTAATCTTTTCAATATATATATATATATATATATATCCTCTCCCTTTTTTTTTATTTTTTTTTATTTTTTAATATTACCTTCAAATTACTTTGTAAATATCAATCCTAATAGACTGATTATGGGAGGGAGGCGAGGGTAACACGGATAAATAATTAGATAAATTCACAAAGCGTCGTACCTCACAAGGTTTTGACAAAGTCTAAGGTATTGGGCACAATTATGAACGTCTGGGAGATTGTTCTGAAAATAAAAGCGGGTCACTGTGTTTTTTGAATAATTCGCGCGCGAGAGGAAAGAATTATAACTTTAAAATAAAGACAACTACAGGAAAGGAAAGCGGAAGCCAACCTCCGTAAATTGGAGGTTGGGGGTCTGGGTATAAGGAGTAAAAAAGTGTTACTCTACCTTATAAGCTGGTATATAAAACAGGTACATTGTATATATATATAAATATTACTCCTGTAGGGATTAAGGGGTTAATCAGTATATAGTAACAAATATAGATTAATAATAAAATACAAGTCTTAAACATGAAATTACAATATTATAAAGAGCTAAGTAAGGAGGTGACTTATCTTGCTTGGAGCCGCATTTAAAAGAGGCTGATTGCCTAGTGATTCATGCTATTGTTGATTCATATGTATTCTAAGTTGGAACTTTTGCTTTGTGACATATGCGGCTATGCTTGGACTGCATTAAAAGTTGTATGCATAATGGTAGCCTCCGGTCTTGTAATGAAATCCATTCTGTGAATACCTAAAGTAGTAAGTGCATTCTGTGAATACCAAAAGTAGTAAGTTTAGGATTTTGTCTTAAGTTAGTTCTGTGAATTGGGCCCATTGATGTGAAGTCCTGTGATGTGTGAAAAAAAATCTACTTTGGATTTTGACATTAGATTATGTTTGGTAAGAACATTAGTTCCCTGGTGGTAAATTTGTGAGAAGACAAGCTATAAAAAAAGTGCATTGATGCCTAGATTAATGGATAGTGCACTTTTAAACAATCTCAAAATCAGGTTCTGTCTGATAATTTAACATGTGTGAGGCTAGCTTAGGTTTATAAAAACAAAAGTTGTACACTATGGAAACACTGTCCTAATGCTCATTTGTATGTGTTATGATCAGCTGCCCACATGATGCAAATTGTGAGAGAGTGTTAGAAGGGATTTGAGAGGAAGAATGGTGAAATGACTCCGGCAAAAGTGGATTTCATTACAAGACAAGGAGGCTACATTATGCATTAATCCTTTAATGCAACTCACAAACAGCCGCTTACATCATAAAGATAAGAACTAGAATGTGATGCAAACATAGCAACAATATAAGGCATGAGCAAGAGCAGATCTGCCTCTTTTAAATGCGGCTCGCAAGCAGATAAGTTGCTCTCATTACTCTTCTTATTTTAACACTATTTAGACATTTATATAACTGGTATTGATTTTACTGATATTGACTTTTGTTTGCTGCTATGTTACTTGCTGCCACTTGCTTGCCTAGATCTGTGCTTCATTCTGACCCCTTTCATGTTCGTTTGGTTACTTTCCCGTAACCTTTCTACCTTTCGACTTCCAATCTATGGTAGTCATCCCCCGCCCTCCGCCCTCCCTCCCTCCTCACCGATGCTTGGGCTTCCCCTGTCTTTGTGGGCTTCCTTGGACGATCCGTCCTTTACAGGGGTGATTCTTCGTCTTTCTCGGTACTGCGTGGGGCTGCGAGTATCGGTCGGGCGCTATACAGCGAAGCGCCCACCTTTTGGAAATTTCTGGGGGTCCGCTGCTAAAAATCAGCGCTATTGATGCGCTCGCTTTCCAATCGCGGGCGCGTCTCTCCCCCTTCGCATGTAGAGGAATGAACCTCGGCAGTGGCGGCGCTACGCCCCCTGGCTTCTAAGGTTCATTCCTCTACTCTTCCGAGATCGGCTGCCTCGAGCGCGTCAGTTGCGCTTGCCAGCCGCTCCGATGTCACGATCAGCTGTTTTGACTTCACCTGCCTCCTTGCTCCCTTTTCTGCCCGTTTCCTTGTTTTTTGACCAATACTTCTATCATATCTGCCCCAGTTTCATTAGCTTTACATACTTAGGTGCTCAGGTACTTTCTGGATTCCGTAGTCTGTTGCTTTAGATAAAAAAAGAGAAATAGGTTCATATTACCTTAATCTATACAGAATTTTCTTACCTGTCATGTCTGACATAGAGTCAGATGACGCTGTTGCTAGCTCCCCTAACCATACCAATGATTCCTTTAAAATATTCCTACAGAGGGAGATGAGGTCCTGCATGCTGGACACGCTGAAGGAGGTCATGTCGCATAAGATCCTTCCTTCACGACGACGACACTCCTCGTGATCCTGAAGCTGTATGCTCAAAATCTTCTAAAAAAGTCAAACACTGTGAAGGCACTATTGGAGGTCGTGGTACCTCAATTGACCTGGGAGGTCCTAGCACCTCGCGCTCTATGGGAGGCCCACGTGCCTCAAAAGGTACTGGTGCCCCTCGCGGCACAACTAGGATGGGTGTCCCTAGCAGCACGAACTTGGCGGGTGTCCCTAGCGGCACAATTGTTGATGGTGCACGTGTTGACGCAGGCTCTGACTCGGATGAAGACAAGATCTTCAATGACCCTTACGACGAGTTTGTTCTTGACCTGGACGACCAGGATGTAGATGATTTGGACTTTAATGTCCGTTCCGAGGCTGACTCTCCCCCCCCTTCTAAGGACGCCATTTTTGACCCTCTGGGTGGCGAAATGCTTTCCCCGGATAGCATCTCCCACCCTAATAGTTCTAAATGGTTCCCACATGATCATGTCGCAAAATGTATTACTAGATGGCTCAAGAATTCTCTAGAGAGAGAAACACGCAATACCCTGAGATCCGAATGCCCGAGGCAATACATAGAGGACAAGGTCTGCCAGACCCCCAACCTCGACCCTAACCTCATTAAATTTCTGTTCAAACTGCGTAAAGACCCCAGGAAAGGCCTGGAGAGGGCCCTTAAAAGTTGCCAAGATCGTCTTCTTGATGTTCTCGGCTCCCTTACTAAGATCCTCGATCTGGCTGAGGAATCCTATATCTCGAATTCACCCCTTAACACTAACTTAATTAGGGCCTGGAGCCAGAGGGCGATCGTCCTGCTCGGTAATGCTAATTCAGGCCTCAATGTTGAAAGGAGGAAGACCATCCTTAATAAAATTAACCCTAAACTAGGTGACCTTGCCGAAAAGGAACCTTCGAATAAACCCAAGGGTCTCCTCTTCGGTGAAGATATGACAAAGACCATAGGGAAGTACGTTTCCACTTTCTCTGCCCTAGACAAGGCCCAAAATAATATGAGACGTGTCTTCTCTGCTAACCTTTTTGGACAGGCCGGAAGAAAGGGCCGTTCTTCTGGCCGCGGAAACTATCGTCCCTTTTCATCCAGTAGAGGAAGGCAGAGGATTCTACCCCTCAAATCAACAATTCTACCCACAGAGAGGAAGAGGTTCTCGCGGCAGAGGTTTCTCGTCCCGTGGAACTCCCAACAACAACCCTCCTAGTAAGTCCTTCTCTCTCTTCACTCAAACACTTCTATCACATTTGGAGATCCTTGACTCAAGACCCGTAGGTTCTCGAGACAGTTCAGGGGTTCAGAATAGATTTTGTGAATATTCCATGTCAAACTATTACACCCAACCCTTTGGTTCTTCCTTTAGCTCCAAAAAGGTGCTATTATCGAAGATTTGTGAGCACACTTCTCTTAGTCCAGAAGAAGGACAAAGGTGTGAGACCGGTTATAAACCTTCGGGAGGTAAACAAATACCTTGTGTACAGGCATTTCAAGATGGAGGGCATCCACCTCCTCAGAGACCTTCTTCTTCAGGGAGATTGGCTGGTCAAATTGGATCTAAAAGACTCGTATTTTACCATCCCTATGGCAGAGGAACATCAGCCCTTTCTTTAATTGATATGGGACGGTCACCTCTTTCATTTTTAAGCCCTCCCATTCGTGCTTTCCTCCGCTCCTTCGTGTTTCACCAAGATCATGAGGACAATTGTCTCTCTCCTGAGAGCGAAAGGTATCCCCCTCATTATCTATCTAGACGATATTCTCATCATGTCACAAACTCACTCTCAACTCTTGAAAGATCTCAGGATCGCCATGAATCTCATAGAGGATCTTGGCTTCATTATAAACTGGGAAAAGTCTATCCTTACCCCTTCAAAATCTCTAGAGTTCCTAGGTTTCACTGTAGAAATCTCAAAATGTCTCCTCCTGCTTCCCAACAAGAAGATCGCCAAGATTCGGAAAGTGATCAGGCTTGCTCTAAAACAGATATCCCTCACTCTTCGAGAATTGGCCAGACTCCTGGGCTTGCTATCTTCTTCAATTCAGGCCATCTTTCCCGGACCCCTCAACTATTGTGCCCTCCAGAAAGTGAAAGCCAATGCCCTCAGATCCGGTCTGTGGTACGGGGACCCTGTTTCCTTGGATCAACAAGCGAAATTGGAACTCTCTTGGTGGCTGCACAATTTGGATGCGTGGAATGGAAGAGCTATCTTCGGTTCCACTCTGGACTTTGTCTTGGAGTCAGATGCCAGACTTCATGGCTGGGGTGCATGTCTCCTCGACAAGGACACCGGTGGTGTCTGGTCTTGTGCAGTGTCCTCCCACCATATAAACTTTTTAGAGTTGACTGCCGGTCTTTATGCCCTAATGAGTTTCAAACACTCTCTTCAGGGCAGATCCGTTGTTTTGAAGATGGACAACGTCTCTGCAGTCTCCTATATCAACCGCCTTGATGAGACAAGGTCAGCAGACCTCTCCGATTTGGCCAGGAAACTCTGGATGTTCTGTTTGGAACACAAAATTTCTCTGAGGGCAGAATATCTCCCGGGGAAATAGAATTTCTCTGCAGATTGGAACTCGAGATTCCTTCAAGATTTCAGCGATTGGAAACTCGACGTGTATGTTTTCAATTCTCTTTCCCTTTTTTGGGGCCCATTCGATGTGGACCATTTTGCCAGCAGATTGACTTTCCAACTTCCCCAATATTTCAGCTGGATGCCAGACCCGGGCGCTCTTGCAGTGAGCGCCTTTCTCCAGCTATGGTCCCCTCTTCAACCTTACGCCTTTCCTCCGTTCGCCATGATTCAGAGGGTTCTTCAAAAAGTGAGACAAGATCAGTGCTCCCTAGTCCTGATAACTCCTTTCTGGCCGTGTCAGGCGTGGTTCCCCACAGCTCTGGACCTTTCATGCGACATACCCTTCCTGATTCCTGCAACGAAAGGTCTGGTTCTAAACGCAAACGGAGAAGATCACCACCTGGTTCTTTCAGGGAGTTTGAACCTTCTTGCCTAGAAAGTGTCAGGCAATCTAACTAGTTGTCTGGACTTTCGTCATCTGCTCTCACTCTCCTCAGAGAATTCTGGGCACGAGGAACTCACTAGGGATATAATAACATCTGGAGAAAATGGTTTTGTTGGTGCATGGAGAGGAACTTGGATCCTGTGGAGGCTCCCATCGTCAATATAGTTAATTTTCTTGTTAAACTATTCAACAATGGCCTCTCCTATAGATCGATTAATTGTTATAGAACTGCCATTTCCGCCAGATATTCTCTTGTCAACTGTAAGACGGTAGGTAAGAATGTTATTATTTGTAGAGTCCTAAATAGTATTAGGCTAAAAAGACCTCCTTGGCCTGAATATCAATCTGTGTGGGACGTTAAACTTATGCTTGACCTTTTTTGCTCTTGGCCTGATAATTCTCTTCTTAACAGGAAATGTCTTTCCATTAAACTTGCTTCTCTTTTGTGTTTAATTTCGTGTCATAGAGCTTCCGATGTGTGAGCTCTAGATATTTCTAATAGATGCTATGACATGTTTGGTGTTAAGTTTGACATCTTTAGGAAAACTAAAACCATGTCTGACTCTATTTTTTACCCTCAATTTGACTACTGCAAAAAACTTTGTGTTGTTGATTGTATGAAAGAATACGATTCCAGAATGAAAGACCTTCGCCCTTCTGATGCCAATCAACGGATCACTGACATAATATCGAGGGACATATTATCGACTATCAAAAATATCGGCGACAAAAATCGACAGACATAATATCGACTTTGTATCTACAAACAGGTAAGTACAAAAATATCGAGTAAAAAATATCGTTTACAAAAATATAGTTTATAAAAATATCGACTTCATTAAAAACAATGTTAAATTAAATTAATATTACAATTTAATTACTAAATTATACTTAAAAATACTTCAATTACCTTATAATAATTAAATAATTAATGAATTTCTAAAAAAAATGTTTACAATCATATTTATTAAAACATATATATATATATAGTAACATAATATAATTAAATAATATCCAATAATATTACTGTAGGATAGCGGAAGTGTAAAAATTACTATTCCCACTCCAAAGAGTGCTACAGTAGGGAAAGCGTTGGATAGCGTAGGGGTAAAAATTACTATTCCCACTCCAATGAGTGCAACAGTAGGGAAAGCGTTGGATAGCGTAGGGGTAAAAATTACTATTCCCATTCCAGGGGGTGCAACAGTAGGGAAAGCGTTGGATAGCGTAGAGGTAAAAATTACTATTCCCACTCCAAACAGTGCAACAGTAGGGAAAGCGTTGGATAGCGTAGGGGTAAAAATTACTATTCCCACTCCAGTGAGTGCAACAGTAGGGAAAGCGTTGGATAGCGTAGGGGTAAAAATTACTATTCCCACTCCAAAGAGTGCAACAGTAGGGAAAGCGTTGGATAGCGTAGAGGTAAAAATTACTATTCCCACTCCAGTGGGTGCAACAGTAGGGAAAGCGTTGGATAGCGTAGGGGTAAAAATTACTATTCCCACTCCAGTGGATGCAACAGTAGGGAAAGCGTTGGATAGTGTAGAGGTAAAAATTACTATTCCCATTCCAAAGAGTGCAACAGTAGGGAAAGCGTTGGATAGCTGAGGGGTTAAAATTCTATTCACACTCCAAAGAGTGCAACAGTAGGGAAAGCACTGGATAGCGTAGAGGTAAAAATTACTATTCCCACTCCAGTGGGTGCAACAGTAGGGAAAGCGTTGGATAGCGTAGGGGTAAAAATTACTATTTCCACTCCAGTGGGTGCAACAGTAGGGAAAGTGTTGGATAGCGTAGGTGTAATAATTACTATACCCACTCCAAAGAGTGCAACAGTAGGGAAAGCGTTGGATAGCGTAAGGGTTAAAATTACTATTCCCACTCCAAAGAGTGCAACAGTAGGGAAAGCTTTGGATAGCGTAGGGGTAAAAATTACTATTCCCACTCCAGTGAGTGCAACAGTAGGGAAAGCGTTGGATAGCGTAGGGGTAAAAATTACTATTTACACTCCAGTGGGTGCAACAGTAGGGAAAGCGTTGGATAGCGTAGGGGTAAAAATTACTATTCCCACTCCAAAGAGTGCAACATTAGGGAAAGCGTTGGATAGCGTAGAGGTAAAAATTACTATTCCTACTCCAGTGGGTGCAACAGTAGGGAAAGCGTTGGATAGCGTAGGGGTAAAAATTACTATTCCCACTCCAAAGAGTGCAACAGTAGGGAAAAAATTATTTAAAAGTAATTACCAATTTAATATAATATAATAATTAATCAATTTAAAATACAAATTACAATTATTTTTTACTATTAGTTACCTATTCAAATTAATTACAAATTATCAATTAATTAATAAACAGTTAAAAATTAATTAAAAGTTAATTCAAATTAAATACAATTAAATAAATTGAATTATTTAATTAATTATGAATAAATTACTTCACACCCTATTCCCCTATAAACTCACAACCCGCTAGAGAAAATAAATTAGTAAAATTAACATAATTAGCAATTATTCAATTAAATAAAATTAATTGGCAATTAAAATGTAATTAATTACCCATAAAAAAATTAACAATTATTTCTAAAAATATACCAATACATATTTTTACATATCTAATTAATTATAAATACATTACTTCCCACCCAATTCCCTTATAAACCCACAACCCCCTACAGAAAATAAATTACTAAAATTAACATAATTAGCAATTATTCAATTAATTAAAATTAATTGCCAATTAAAAGTGAAATAATTACCAAATATAAATTAATTACCAATTAATTAAAAAATAATACCAATATATAAATTTACATATTTAATTAATTATAATTAAATTACTTCCCACCCTATTCCCCTATAAACCCACAACCCGCTACAGAATTAAATTACGCAAAAAATAAAAAAACAAAATCCATTAATTAAAATTAATTATAGCATAAATACACACTTTTCACACATATAATAACATAACAAACACCATAAAAAAATCTATATTATAAAAAATTCGATAATTTTAATAACCTATATTTATACTTCGATATTTTAACTTTCTATATTTTTAACATTCGATATTACATTACTTACCTTCAAAACGATATTTTTGATGTCTATATTCTGTCCATTCGATATTTTGTCCAGCCTATATTTTGTACTCGATATTATGTCCATTCGATATTTTGTAGTCGATATTATGTCTGTTTACCCAATCAACTTCTAATTTCTTTTGTCAAACATTTTAAACCCATCTCATCCTGTTCTATTGCCAGATGGGTTAAATTAGCTATGAATTTTGCTGGTATTGACCTTTCCAAATTTCAAGCTCATTCTCTCAGAGGTGCTATGGCTAGCAAGTCCTTCATGGCTAGCAAGTCCTTCTGGTCTGGTGGTAAGTTGGATGTTATCCTTAAAGCTGCTGATTGGTCCAATGCCTCTACTTTTGCTCATCATTATTGTAAACCTATTGAACATATGTCCGACGTTGTTCTTCAAGGCTACCAACATGCATAATGTAGCCTCCTTGTCTTGTAATGAAATTGCGATTCTCCTATTAACATGACCAGAGAATCTGTATTTCATTAAAGAAACGGAGGCTAACATTATCCCTCCCGTCCCTCCCTTGGACGGAGAATCTATTCTTTTGCCTTTTTGACTATTTACACTTCATATGATGATTTTCACTTTTATTTTCAGATAATTCGACCTAATGGATCTTCATGGATTAGCCTTCACTTCCTTCCTTGGTTTCACCTTCTTCATCGCTTTTTGGACCAAGTTGCACCTCGATTTTGCTGACTTTCTCCTTGCTTCATTGCATTTAAAAGAGGCAGATCTGCTCTTGCTCATGCCTTATATTGTTGCTATGTTGTCATCACATTCTAGCTCTTATCTTTATGATGTAAGCGGCTGTTTGTGAGTTGCATTAAAGGATTAATGCATAATGTTAGCCTCCGTGTCTTTAATGAAATCCAGATTCTCTGGTCATGTTAATAGGAGAATCACAATTCAGTTAAATGTGGGATAGTGTTTTCTCGCAGTCATGGATAATCTTGCACTCATCTGAGACCCATGCCAGAATCTTATTTGAGTGCTCCACAGCATTGATAGGAAAGGACCTGTGTCTTCCTAAGGGCATAGTGGATCTGAAGGACTCTTGTTGAGGATGGGTAGATTCCAAAGGCCTATTGATGTCCTTTGGACCATCATGGCAGCTTCTCCAAATGGCAGGTGTTTTCCAGGGTAATGCCATCTGATTAGATTTTCCTAATAGGGAGCCAGAGTGTTCTTAGACTAGATGCTATTCACATATTTGTGAAAAACCCATGCTTGAAGGTTTAATGAACTGCTTATATAACACACACACAGACACATACACCTGTTACCATCCTTGTGGGGACGATGTGTGGATACCAGCCTTGTGTGGACTAACCTTTCCCAATGTTTTTAAAATATACTAATGACATAAGAATATTAAGAAAGAAATCTAAGATACAGGATGCTGCTTCAAATTTGCAAATACATTGTTATTTATTTGCACACACAGAACCATCCCTGTGGGGACTTCAAAATCTGCTACCATCCTTGTGAGGACATACTCGATAACTACCATTTGTGACTGAATACCCTCAAAGGCACATACCAAATTATTTATTTTAGCAGCAATATATACAAATCAACCAAAAATCTGTTCGTATATGATTTTCTGCGCATACCCCAGTGACACATGAGAGATAGCTTATGCTACTAATGTATCAGAGTATATAATATATCGAGATAGCAGAAACATTCTTAAACAGCATTTAACCGATAGCTTAGTGCGGAGAAAATTAGGAGGATAGGACGTTAACACATGGAGAAATGAACATATAGAGTCAAGTAATGTGGCCAAGTGGAAATGGAATTTGAAACAGTTACTTACATTTCTGTCAAAGTAGCTGTTAGACCACATCTTCCTTGGCATGGCATGTAATGTTGATATCTACATAGAGATGCTGTGTGATGATGCTCACAGAGGTGGTATGTGCCCACCATGTAGGGATGGCATGACATGATGCCCACAGACATGCTATTTGATCACCACATAGGAATGCTGTGTGATGATGCACACAGAGGTGGTATACTATCACTGCATAGGGATGTTGTGTGATGATCCCCACAGCGGTGGTATGTGATTACAGAGTGGGTGTCTACAGCTGTAATGAAAGTTCCCACAGGGAGGGAGTGTGAAGATAATTATTTTCAAGTATCGACATAGATAATGTGAATGTATTGGAATGTACAATTCCTTATAGAAATGTTGTGCAAAGGTGAACACATCCATTTCCCTCCAAAGATATTGTGTGATTATAATGATGTTCATGTTTCCACAGAGACAATGTGTAATGATAACTGTCTTCAAGCCTTCACTGAAATAATTTGTCAAGACAATGCTCGAGGTCCCACACAGAGAGTGTGAAGATAATGATGTTCAAGTCCTTTTCCAGAGCACACGCTGGGACACTCTGTTGAGTAGCCATGCGCGGTACAAATAAATATAACATAACATATAACAAACAGAGGCAATGTTTTATTATGGTATGTTCAAGTCCTAAGAATGATAGTGTGTGATTTTATTGGTGTTCAGCTCTCCAGAAAGATATTGTATGAATATAGTGGAGTGTAAGTCCTCACAGAGACAGTAAGTGATTATAGTGGTGTTGAAGTCTCCATCGAGACAGTGTTGAATTATAGTGATATTTAGGTCTCCACAAAGATAGTGTGTGATTATAGGATTATAGTAGTGTGCAAATCGCCAGAGATATTGTGTTAATATAGTGGAGTTTAAGTCCCCACAGAGATAGTGTGTGCTTATAGTGGTTTTCAATTCTCCACAGAGACAGTGTGTGACTATAGTAGTTTAGGTTCCCACATAAATAGTTTATGATTATAGTTGCATTAAGGTCCCCACAGAGACATTGTGGGATTATAGGGTTCTTTAGGTTCAAATCCAACGAGAGGCAATGTGTGATTATAGTGGAGTGTAGGTCCCCACAGAGATAGTGTGTGATTATGGTGGTGTTCAAGTCCACAGAGAGATAGTGTGTGATTATAGTGGATTCTCGATAACCACAGAGACAGAGTGACTATTGTAGTATTCATTCAAGTCCCCACAGAGATAGTTTGCTTATACAGTGGTGTTTAGATGCCCACAGACATTGTGTGTGATTATAGTGGTGTTCCATCCCCACAGAGATAGTCTATAATTATACTGGTGTTCATGTGATTATGTAAATGACATGCATGTCTGTGGAAGAGAGCAATCGGTTTTAATAACTGGATTCAAATCCAGTAACTCACTGCTATGACACAGCAACAGTTTTTAACAAAAGCTGTTACGCACTGTTTCTGGGTCATTAGGACATTCCTGGCTGCTCTGGCTGGATTCTCTAATAGGCCTGGGCAGAATTTCAACTATATTGGTGTGATCTAATTAATTTCAGTAATTGTACATTACGCTTTGATACAGATTTACTGAAAATACCATTACGTCCCCTCAAAATCAAACTATGCCTGCATTTCTATCCTTTTTAATTTTCAGGAAAATCTCCAAAGCTAGATTTTGTCTCTTCCAAATTTTTAAAAATCTGTTCCATTTCCAATTTTGTTCTAGCAAGTTGACTCATAATCTCTTGCATGTGACTAACTAAGCTTACTTTATGAGTCATTTTTCTTATGAGTGTCTTTCTCAATGCCACCCCTCCTCTTTCCATAAACAGAGGAGCATTATGTTGCTAATTGTAGCTTTCAAGGCAATTCACATGATATGCTTTCTGTTAGGTAGCTGAAACTCTAACCCCCCACTTATCATCTTGAAAAGGAACCCACACCTCTACATAACGTGCTTCACAGAAGGAGATCCACTATAACATAACCAAATCAAAATTATTTGGTAGAAGTCGATACAGTTATAAAATAAAGTTATAAGATCTTATGTGGCTCTGTTTGAAGAAAAGAGGACAGAACAGGTTAAAAGAAAAAACTGTGAAATTATGGAAGAACGCAATAATAAAAATAATAATGTAGACCATGCTCTGCTTCTGAGATCACTAGAGAGATTGCATTTCGAATATAGTGAGCAACAAAAACTCTTGAGCAACAACAACTCTTGAATCTTTGCAATGGAATACTTTAAGCCATTGTTGAGGTATTAATTGTTGTCACCATAAATGACCCTTACCCAATTATATCATTCACAATCCTTTAGGGCAGTGATACTCAAAGTACAGCTATGGAGCCAAATTCAGCACTCCTGGCCTTTACATGTGGACCCCTAGTTAACAGCAGCACTGGGTTGTTGTTTATTGGACTCAGCACTAACATTAAAATGATCTTAAACTGGTAATCATTTATAAAAAGGTTAATTGCAGTTAAAGAAAGAAATAACTAGGGCGTCCTTAACCAGCTTAACTTTAGGAACATTTTCATTTTCTATGAACCCTTACAGCAAACATGTTAAATATGATAAAGTTTTGGCAAAATTCTAAAAGTGTAATCATACCCGCCATCTTACAAATGTATTTCACTGTGTGAGGGAGAGGTTTAGCATGCGCGCTGTGAGCTACCCATGAAGTATTCTGCCCTTCACCATGACCCCCCAACACTCCCACCCCACAAAAAGGGTAATTGAGGCTGTTGCAGATGGCCTGGTGTGTTGTCACACCTCTTAATGAACATCAGTAGGTTACTATCCCCGAGAAACGAGCTGGAAATCCTCTCTTTACAATGGTTTTCAGCTTGCTTGTTTACAGTGGATTTCAGCTCCTCATCGGTTGACCGTGTGAAGGTAGCTGCATTGTAAAGCACACAGTGGCACTTTGTGAGTTTCAAAGTGTGGTGTATTTTCATTAACATGCATAACAGTATTATTTTAGTAACTCAGATTATATAAGTGAATTGAGAAATATTATTTTTAAAGTGATGGTTTTCAAACGTGACTTTAGGGACTTTCATCTCCCCCCAACAATACCAATAGTGAACTAAGAGGCAATGTCTGTTGTTACATGCACCCTTTGTGTGGCCTGGGTTTCTATTACACATGAACAATATATAGTTTATTACATCAAACACAGGAGAAGGTCTCGGACAGCGCGTATGCAAAAACAACAGTTGATGGACAGAATGCAGAACTATGTCATACATTCACCCCAGTACAGAGGTCTGGGCCTAAATCCATTGTTTATTTGCTCACCATGCCATTACAGTTTGAACCCAGCCATATTCAAATCAGTCTTGACCCTGTGCCTCATGGAACAGTCCAGCCCGAACTGCCAAGCCAGGTTCTCTCTGGACTGGAAACAAGCATCCTAGGACCGTTTTCGGAGTTTCACCCCTCTACAGCCAGGATAGCATGATTCCAGTGGCATGAAGAGCACGAGACCCACGTCTGGGCATACCCGTCCCACTCGGGGTGACAAATCCCAAAACAACAGTTGATGGACAGAATACAGAACAATTTCATGCATTCACCACGGTACAGAGATCTGGGCCTAAATACATCGTTTTTTTCTGCTCACCATGCCATTCCAGTTTGAACCCAGCCAAATGCAAATCAGTCTTGACCCTGTGCCTCATGGGAACAGTCCAGCCCAAACTGTCAAGCCAGGCTATCCTTAGACTGGAAACAAGCATCCTAGGCCCGGTTTCGGGGTTTCACCCCTCTTCAGCCAGAATAGCTTGATTCCAGTGGCATGTAGAGCACAGGACCCACGTCTGGGCATACCTGTCCCACTCGGGTATCAAATTCAAAAACAACAGTTGCTGGACAGAATGCAGAACAATGTCATACATTCACCCCAGAACAGAGATCTGGGCCTAAATCCATCGTTTTTTTTGCTCACCATGCCATTCCAGTTTGAACCCAGCCAAATGCAAATGAGTCTGGACCCTGTGCCTCATGAGAAAAGTCCAGCACAAACTGTCAAGCCAGGTTATCCTTGGACTGGTGTGGAAAAGTAAATTTTGCCATGTTCTGTGTCCCTACGTGTCCCCCATCTTATGTTATGTGTGCATGATTAATATGCATATGTATTCCCCATGATCGATTAAAGACGCAATTACAGTTGTGTCCATCCCTAGTATGCCAGTTTCCAGTTCTCGTGAAAGCTACGAGTATTAGGCCTATGTAACGTTACGTTGCCACGTTTCCCAGTGTGCACGTTATTTCATTGTAAAGTCCCCGTTTCTAGGCCTCAAAAGGGCCTGGACACCAGATTCAGCTCCTGTCTCCTGAATCCTCGCTGAGGAGCGATACAGCCCCCACCTGTGTTCCTGACCCTTCACTTACTTCCTGCCTCACAGTGCCCGGCTCGGCCTGGCTCTGCCTGCTAGTCTGCCAAGAGTATGTTATGATTCTAGTTATCAGTCCAGCCCTCCTTCTCTGCATTCCTAAGCTACTGAATCGCATCAATAGTTTCCGTCATTGTCTAGCCTTTACGTCTCCATGCAAGAGAAATACTGTATTTATGGTCATTTAATATTCTTCATCACGCACTACATGTAGAATAATGCATGCACCAGTCTTAGAGTCTGTTAGCCTTTACCCCGATACCTTTTAGTTTATATCAACATGTTCTCTAAACATTAGATACTAGATAGGGTTTAGGTACATGTTGCCCTGACTCTCCAGACTTCAGTCTCTACTCCTAGCACAGAGTTCATAGCCCCCAGCTTCTCCTAGTAACACGTCATTGTCAGTTTGCGCGCACCATTAGGTTAGAGGTCCCAGCTCCTTAGGTAGCCCCCTCCATGTTTCCGCCCCATTTATGACATATTCTGTTACGTTTACATCACATGTCTATGTATACGCCTCCTGTTACACCTACTTTCACCCTTATCTTTCGCGACTGCTATTGACCACACCCACTGCTCCGCCTATCGTATGTATTGTAATGCAACTGTTTTAGTATATATGCTTGTGTACTGTTATTAAAGTTAGCGCGCTCATCCCAGATCCAGCCCCGGCAGCTGCCGGGCTCTGCCATCCTATTCCTGTGCAGGTTATCCTGTTCCTGTCCTTTATGCTGTATTAAACCTGCAAACTCCTACTACCTCGAATCTTGACTCTTATTTATTGGAGCTATCTGTTATTACTATGTCCAGTAAAACCTAGATCCGGTATTATTTATTTATATACCACATAATGGCGCCCGAATAGGAACTTGCCCTTTCCCCACGCGCCGGTGAAGCCACGTATGCCCCCTGACCCTCTGCAGCCGTGACGGAACCATACCGGCCACGTGCAGATATTTCTGCTTCAAGTATCCCTCAGGCCCACGGAGGAGACGGAGGTTGCGGTCCAGCATCCAGACGAGGCGGTGGAGGAACGCGGCGAGTCCCGAACAGAGCCCAAGCCGAGAGTCCAAGGTCCGAGGTATCCGGAGGCCCACCCGTAACAGAAGTCCGAAGTGTGTCCGTCCGGCGTCGAAGCAGTCCAGTCCAGTCCGAGGCCTTCCGTTCTTGCTGCCCGGTGAGTACCGTTGCTGGGGAGTATCTAGACAGGGTCAATCTAATTGTCTCTGGTCCGTGGGGTTTGGTGGTACACAGATCCCAAAACGAAGTGTCCACTCCGGTGGATGCGGGTCCTGACGTGTCTCTTTATGAGACCGGTAAGTTTCGTACTGTTTCAGCAGTGCATCTAGTCTCTGTTCTAGTCAGTTCAGTTCTCAAGAAGATTCATGTATTCTGTTTTCCGTATTCCAGGTAGTATTCTGTCCGAACTGTTATTTTAAATGTTCTTCATGTATTTTAATGTCGTGGTATGAGAGCGGTGTAATTATCGTGTTTATTGTGTATTGTATTGTGTCCAGATTACAGTTCAGTCATGCCGTTATTTTCCAGACTACGTCAGTTAAGAACTAGAAAAGGTCTGTTAGAAGAAGCAGTTCCTGTCCCGCCTAGGGACAGTCCAGGTCATTTTATGTATCAGAAGCATGGCATAAGTGCCATATTATATCTAGATTTATGGGTAGAGTATACCAAACAGTTAGAAGAAAAGTATAGATGGCCCGTATCGGGTACATGGGATGCCGAGTGCATTATGCGAGTAGAAGAAGCATTATGGAAAAAGAAAGCCAGACAGTCACAGAAAGATGCCATCGAGTTATGGCGCAAAGAATCTCATAAAAGAACCGAAAAAGAAATCAGAAAGTCAGAATTAAGTAGAGAATCCTTAGAACGAGCCCAAGAAAGGGAACTAATCGAGATAGGTGAACGAGTTAAAACCGAACAGTCAGACAGACAGAGAAATGCCCTCATTAAGGGTATGTATCCTCTTCTTGCCGAGGGCTTGCCAAAAGCGACCCCGGAGGCATCCAGTAATTTTCCGCCACCCTTAGTTCCGACCAAGCTACGTCACAAACCGACCGCAGCTGATATTTTCATTTCGTCCTATTTGGACGACACAGTCCCGGAATATACAAATCCTGTTCCGCCAGTCCCTGTAAATCATGCCATTCCTCCTCCTCCAGACACCGGAGTACCTGTTACGGTACCCCCGGTCCAGCCTGCATTACAATTTCCCACTCTGCCAGCACGAAGAGTATCAGTCGATGATTCCAGTTTAGGGGCCGCAGGAGGAGGTCCTCCTGGTACCCCGCCACCACACCAACGTTTAACGTTAGTCGAGTTACATGAATGTGCGTTACAGCGTACGCCCACATATAAGTCCGTTGCAGATATCCAACGAGCCCTTACTGAATGCCGCTATGATCCAGTTTCGGGAGATGATAGTACAGTTATATATTCCATCCGTGTAAGACGGGTGACCGGGTATTTGGATACCCTACCGAATATGAAAGAAGATCTAGACAGAATATATCGTTTCATCCGTACAGGGGATGATTCGGAAAGTATTGGTGAAGCCATGTCTCAAAGGAAAGCTGAAATCCAGCTCATGCTATTAAAGTTTCTGATTAATTGTTTAATAAGGGAACAAGATTATCCGACCAAAGATCCGGCCGAAATGAGAATCCTGACAAGGTGGAGTGATAATATAGCCGAGGGTAAACACAGAACTATCAGTAGTATAGAGAGTATGTACAAGAGAATCCGTAAGGAAATAATAAAGTTACACGAACAACGTAAAGCAGCACAAGTAAGCGAGAAAGAAAATGACTCTTCTACAGAAGAGGTAGAGGACGAGAATCCCGCCAGAATAGCGTATGTAGGTAGAACTAGACTTTCCGACCGACATTCACGTCTAGACTACAAGAAAACTGTTCCTCATCCAGCACCAGAACAAAGTTCTCTAGAACAAGTATTTCAAGCTACCGATCATATTCTGAAATCACGAATCGGTTATAGTGAATTAAGTACTATGCATGAACAAGAACTAGCCCGATCAGCAGTCCGATGGATTACTGATTCTACCACTTCTCCAGACGAAATAGTGGCACAAATGTTTCTGAAATTGCCCCCAGCCGAGCAGCGACTGGTGGGTATGTATATGATCCAGCACCTCATTACATTGTATGAGGGTCAACACTCTGATCCAGGTCCGTTACATGATGTCCTGAACGAGTTACTCCAGTATAGATGGAAAGGTTTAGGTACCGATTTAATTAGTGTCATTCTAGAACAGCGTCACAAATATAGAACGTTTCTGAACCCGCATTTTGTTCATGTCTCACCTCCAGAAAGTAAACCGTTTTACATAGATAGACAGAACCCGTTACGAGAAGTACACCCAGTCAGGACAACAGATGGTGAAATGCAACGAGTATTTGTTTACACCCCGATTACAAAGATGGAACTCTTAGAAATGAAGAAATTAGTTCCTTGTCACGACAAAGATCCAGCAGGGTTCCACCGAGATTTAAAAGATATGCTCCGTATGGGAGAATACACGTATCCAGATATTATTAAAATGCTAAAGGTCCTGTTGCCCGCAGGGGTATACGAAAAACTCAAGGAAAAAGAATGGGAGGTAGGAGAGAAAAAGATCGATTGGGCAGTTCTAGAAGCTGAAGATAAGATACGAGTACCAGGTACCGGTCTTGGAGAGAAATGTAAAGAATTACCTGAACTGTTAATACAAGTTTTGCCCAGATTATTAGCCACTAAAAAGGAAGACTGGGATGCAATCTCAGCCTGTAAACAGAAACAAGACGAAGACACTAGTGATTTTTATTCTAGATTTGAAAAATGTTTTATTATAAACAGTGGCCTCAAGACAAGTAGCGAGTCATACCCTCATCTTTTTGTTACTAAATTAGTCGAGAATTCAAGTCCACAAGTTAAGAATCGAGTTTTGAAAGTCGAAAGTACCTGGCAAGCTAATACCCCGTCCCAAATGTTACAGATGCTTCAGTATCACCAGAATAGAATCAGAGAAGAGCAAGATCATGAAAGAAAACGTATGAAAGACACGAAAATGAAAGTACTAGTTGCACAATCTGTTCCTCAAGACAGTCAGAAGAGGGGTCCGAATCAAGCCAGTCATTCTGCAGCTCCCGTTAAAGGGACATGCAATTATTGTAAACAGCCAGGTCATTTTATAAACGAGTGTGCAGTTCTGAAACACAATATAGCCACTGGTAAGACTAAAGAAAGACCACGTCCGCCTAGACAAGAACAAGTTTCACAGATTTCTCAGCCACAGAATGCACAACAGACAGTTCCAGCACCGCAGCCTATTGCTGCAACACAGCATGTTACACAACAGATGTACCAGTATGCACAGTCCGAGTACCCAGAGTATCAGCCATATTCATGAAACAGCCTAGAGAGGGAGGTAGGCTTGCCTCTCATCGAGATTCCTGTAGATCAAGAAGGTCCCTATGTTCATAGTCAAGTACTAGGGAAAGACAGAAAGTTTCTGATTGATACAGGGGCAAGTAGGACGACCATTAGTCACGCCGAAGTTCCAGGGGCTCCGCTCTCAGGCTCTAGAAATGTTTCCCTTGGATTTTCAGGAAAGCCTATTGTAAACGAGATATCTAAGCCAGTTACTCTAGAAGTAGGTCCATTGTCCCGCACTACTGATCTATTACTTACTAAGTCATGTCCAGAAAATTTGTTAGGTATTAAAACACTGAAAGAATTAGGTGCAGTCATATGTTGTTCCCCAGAGGGAATACGACTGTTTCTACGTGACTTCAAGGGTCACTATGTATTACGAGATTTTGATCCGAGATTGTCCAATGTTCCACAGCATTTATGGGCGCAAGGTCCAACTGATGTAGGTTATATGCAAATCACACCCCATCGTGTGACTCTCAAGCCAGGTGTAGTGTTACCACGAATCAGACAGTACAGATTGCCACCTGAGGCTGTAACAGCCTTATCCAAAATTATTGACGAGCTCATCGCTCAAGGAGTAGTTGTAGAAACTGACTCCAATGTATGTAATTCTCCGATCATTCCAGTCATGAAACGTACTGATCCAAATGCACCCCCAGTATATCGATTAGTGATTGACCTACGAGAACTCAATAAATGTATTATTCCCCAGTACCCAGTTGTCCCAGATATTTCTTCCCTATTGACAGCCATTGATTCCGAAGCCTCATTTTTTTCAGTCATAGACCTCAAGAACGCGTTTTTCAGTGTCCCCATTCATCCAGACAGCCAGTTTCTTTTCGGATTTTGTTTAAATGGAAGGAGCTATATGTTCACACGAGCTCCTCAAGGTTTCACAGAAAGTCCTAGTATTTACAGTCAAGCACTTAAGAGACAACTAGACAATATTCACATGCCAACTGACACTGCCCTGCTCCAGTATGTCGATGATCTACTGATCACAGCCCGTTCTGAACGTGCTTGCGAGCGAGCATCACTTACAGTCTTGTATTTCCTTGCCGAGATGGGGCACAAGGTGTCCCCTTCGAAGCTTCAGTTCTGTGTCCAGCAAGTGATCTACTTAGGCCACTTACTGTCCAAGTGGGGTAGGCAGTTGACACCAGACCGTATCCAGTTAATAGCGAGTCTTCCTCAGCCCAAGACACAGAAGGAGGTACGTGCTTTTATCGGCCTTACTTCTTATTGTAGACAATGGATTCCTCAGTATGCATTTCTAGCCAAGCCACTGATACAGTTAACGACACAGGAGGCAGCCGTATCGACTGTCCTCCCTTGGACATCTGAACATACACTTAGTTTCAATGAGTTAAAGAAAGCCATATGCCAAGCTCCAGTTCTAGCTACACCGAACTACAGTAAGCCTTTTACACTTTTTGTCACAGAACGTGATGGTACAGCATTATCTGTTCTCACACAAGATCAAGCAGGACAATACAAGCCCTGTGCTTATTTTTCGAGCACACTAGATCCTGTAGCCCAGGCTTTGCCTGCGTGCCTCAAGTCAGTTGCAGCCACAGCACTAGCTATCAGACAAAGTGATTCCATAGTATTAGGACATTCCTTGACAGTACAAGTTCCACACTCCGTGGAAGTTCTATTAAACCGAACACAAACTCAACACTTGACAATTGCACGTTTAACAGGTTATGAATTGACACTGTTCCAGCCACACATAGAAATCAGACGCTGCAACGTTTTAAATCCTGCTACACTGTTACCGTCAGTTAATTCGAATCCTGCCACACACGACTGTGTGGAAGTAGTTAATATTATGACTAAGCCAAGACAAGATCTGACAGATATTCCATTTCCAGATCCCGACCTGACACTTTATGTGGACGGTTCATGTATGAGAACAAGTACAGGAGAACTAGTAGTCGCGTATGCAGTGACTACTGACACTGAAGTTATAGAAACACACCGTATTGACACCCTGTCTGCCCAAGCAGCAGAGCTAGTTGCTCTGACACAAGCCTGCATACACGCTAAGAACCTGAAAGTTAATGTTTATACAGATTCACGCTACGCATTCGGAGTCGTACACGATTTTGGAGTACTCTGGCAGGAGAGAGGTTTCATGACCTCTCATGGAACCAAGATTCAGCATGGTCTCCTTATTCAAGCTCTGTTAGATGCCATACATTTACCGACATCTATTGCTATCATGAAATGCAAAGCACATACGAAAGTTACTGACATTATTTCTCAAGGTAACGATCTAGCAGATCGCACATCCAAGCTTACAGCACAGACTCCAGACATTTCAGTTAATCCGACACAGACACATACTCCAGATCCGACTACCTGTATGACAGTTAAGGACCCTACTCAAGATGTCATAGATATCCAGTTACATGCTACTCCCGATGAAATCAAGAAATGGTCCGAACAAGGAGGGGTCCAGACAGATCAGGGATGGGTAACGAAGGGAAGAGCCACATGGTTTCTCCCCGACTCTATGGTTCAAGTCATTATCAATACCGCACATAGTCCAGCACATTTAGGAGAAAAAGCTATGTTAGACAGTATCCAGAACATTTGGTTCAACAAGCATTTACGAGCTGCAGCCAAGCAGAAAGTCCGTACTTGTATGATATGTTGCCAGTTTAATCCAGGTAAAAGTGTCCCGGTGGAACAAGGTGGATTCCAGCCCCCTGACCACCCTTTTGAAGTCCTCCAGATGGATTATATTCAGATGGAGCGATGTCGAGGTTTCAAGTATGTCCTTGTAGTTGTATGCGCTTTGTCCAGATGGACAGAGGCATATCCAGTCCCAGATTACACAGCCGTGACCACTGCCAAGCAGTTGGTTCGTGAGTTCTTCCCCCGTTATGGACTCCCTAGAGTCGTATATTCTGACAACGGCCAGCCATTCTCATCTGAGCTCATGAAACGTGTTTCCCTGTTGTTAGGGTACCAGTGGAAGTTCCATTGTGTACGCCATCCTGAAGCAGCCGGTCTCGTAGAGAGACATAACCAGACCCTGAAAATCCGCATTGCTAAAATATGTAAAGAGAAAGGTGTGGACTGGCTAGTAGCTCTGCCAGTCGCTTTGTTTTATATGCGCATGGTCGCACATTCCAGATCAGGTCTGTCCCCGTATGAGGTCGTATTCGGCCGCCCCCCTAATATGTGGGGTACACCTAGACCTCGAAGTATTACCGATGTTTCAAGTAATATGCTGACAGATTACCTAGCTTCCTTGATGTCTGCCCTACACTCTTGTCGTTCACAGGTTGCCGCCGCATTTCCAGACAATACCGAGGTGGCACCGCATGACATCGTTCCTGGATGTTTGGTTCTTGTCAGGAACTTTGATCGTTCAAGTCCGCTGGAGCCCCGCTGGAAGGAGCCCAAGCAGGTCCTCCTGGCCACCCGTACTGCCGTCAAGCTGGAAGGCAGGAAGGGCTGGGTCCACCTGTCACATGTGAAAAGATTTTACGGACTAAAGACTGTTTCAAAGAACATTTCCGAGGATTTTAAGGATTGCCAAAGTACTATTCTCAAGGACTGTCCCGCAAAAGACAATGATACAGATTCCTCCCTGTTAGAGAAAACTCCGCAGCAGGAGTATAAGAAGAAATTAAGGTCTAGTAAAATAAGTCAGCCAGTTTGATTGTCTAAGTCCTCCCCTAGGTGAAACGGTTAGACCGGTTTCTGACATGTATATAATAGACCCCCACAGAGAGAGAGTTAGTGAGAACTCTAAAAGTTGCACTATTATTTTATGTTTTCTGCTATATCTCAGCCTTATGATTACCTGCACAGGTTATGCATTTTATTTGTGTTTTCCAGTTTCTCATGTAAATAAGTCTGCTAATGCTACGGTAGAGCACACGTTTAGTGATCTGCCTCCTCATGAACTATCTTATCGTCTTGCTATGCGTAATAATTCCTTTATCCACATGTTACATTACTCACACCAGACCGTCAATGCCACTAATTGTTGGGTGTGTGGTCGACTCCCCCCATTCCAGACACCGAAGGGAGTTCTGCCACTCTTTCCTTATCCATTTTCACATAATGGTTCGTGTGGAGCATGGTCCACGTTAACGTCATCCTCAACAGATATGTCTTTTCTTAACAGTACATGTTTCCCAGACAAGCAAGGTCTTCCCCACAGAACAGGGTTAGATCTAGAAAATGAAGTTTATAATTTAGGTAATTATTCTTCGAATTTCATGGTCCTGAATGTTCAGTCTGATACTACTCCAGACTTCCCTGCTACGTCAGTACTACCAGTTAAAGGTGAATTATGTGTCAGAAAGAATGGTACCGTACATGTAGGCCATAGTGATTGTACTACTATTGTCAAGTATAGTGACAGTAGGAAATCTATTTTCAAAGCTTCACGCCATTCTTATTTTGTTTGTGGTCAGACCGCATATGTTCGTCTGCCCCTCGATTGGGAGGGTACCTGTTACATTGCCTTCCTACTGTCACCAGTTTTTCTAGCCCCACCTGACTATCATAGGAATTCCCACCTAGTACATACTAGACACAAAAGAGACCTCCCGATTGTCGATTATACTGAAACTGCTCTAGAACAATATATAGATATCAATAAAGGTGTCTTCCCTTATCTAGGTACTGTCGTAAATAGTAAACTGATACGTAGATTAACCAGAACCCTTGAAGCAGTAGTGATTGAGACTACTTCTGCTCTAGGTAACTTGACCGAAGAGCAATCCTTTATGAGAATTGTCGTGCTCCAGAATCGTCTCGTCCTTGACGTCATACTGGCCGATAGGGGCGGGGCATGTAGAGTCATCGGATCTAGTTGCTGCATTTTCATTCCAAATAACGCGCCGTCTGTTTATTCAGCTATAACCAGACTCCATAAAATTGCCCATATGTTACACCAAGATCCAGGCACCTGGACATGGTCCGGTTGGTTCTGGAATATAATTTCCGCCTGGGGATGGAAAGTATTGTCATTTCTGGGTATTGCAGTAGCGATCATATTCAGTTGCTGCCTCTGTATACAATGTGGCCCTGCGATTTGTGGCATTTGTGCTACTTCTTGTATTCCTAGCCCCAAGTCCCGTTCTAAATCCCGTTCCAAGAAAATTCGAGACGAGCAAATGATACTGTTTGAAATGATAGATGGTATCATGAATATTGATGTTTCCTGATGGAAACGTAGTGACAAGGAGGGAATGTGGAAAAGTAAATTTTGCCATGTTCTGTGTCCCTACGTGTCCCCCATCTTATGTTATGTGTGCATGATTAATATGCATATGTATTCCCCATGATCGATTAAAGACGCAATTACAGTTGTGTCCATCCCTAGTATGCCAGTTTCCAGTTCTCGTGAAAGCTACGAGTATTAGGCCTATGTAACGTTACGTTGCCACGTTTCCCAGTGTGCACGTTATTTCATTGTAAAGTCCCCGTTTCTAGGCCTCAAAAGGGCCTGGACACCAGATTCAGCTCCTGTCTCCTGAATCCTCGCTGAGGAGCGATACAGCCCCCACCTGTGTTCCTGACCCTTCACTTACTTCCTGCCTCACAGTGCCCGGCTCGGCCTGGCTCTGCCTGCTAGTCTGCCAAGAGTATGTTATGATTCTAGTTATCAGTCCAGCCCTCCTTCTCTGCATTCCTAAGCTACTGAATCGCATCAATAGTTTCCGTCATTGTCTAGCCTTTACGTCTCCATGCAAGAGAAATACTGTATTTATGGTCATTTAATATTCTTCATCACGCACTACATGTAGAATAATGCATGCACCAGTCTTAGAGTCTGTTAGCCTTTACCCCGTTACCTTTTAGTTTATATCAACATGTTCTCTAAACATTAGATACTAGATAGGGTTTAGGTACATGTTGCCCTGACTCTCCAGACTTCAGTCTCTACTCCTAGCACAGAGTTCATAGCCCCCAGCTTCTCCTAGTAACACGTCATTGTCAGTTTGCGCGCACCATTAGGTTAGAGGTCCCAGCTCCTTAGGTAGCCCCCTCCATGTTTCCGCCCCATTTATGACATATTCTGTTACGTTTACATCACATGTCTATGTATACGCCTCCTGTTACACCTACTTTCACCCTTATCTTTCGCGACTGCTATTGACCACACCCACTGCTCCGCCTATCGTATGTATTGTAATGCAACTGTTTTAGTATATATGCTTGTGTACTGTTATTAAAGTTAGCGCGCTCATCCCAGATCCAGCCCCGGCAGCTGCCGGGCTCTGCCATCCTATTCCTGTGCAGGTTATCCTGTTCCTGTCCTTTATGCTGTATTAAACCTGCAAACTCCTACTACCTCGAATCTTGACTCTTATTTATTGAGCTATCTGTTATTACTATGTCCAGTAAAACCTAGATCCGGTATTATTTATTTATATACCACACTGGAAACAAGCATCCTAGGACCGGTTTTGGGGTTTCACCCCTCTTCAGCCAGGATAGCTTGATTCCTGTGGCATGGAGAGCATGGGACCCACGTCTGGGCATACCTGTCCCACTCGGGTTGATGGACAGAATGCAGAACAATGTCATACATTCACCCCAGTACAGAGATCTGGGCCTAGATCCATTGTTTTTTATGTTGTACACTGCATATCCTAAAGTCATATATTTTAGTGTCCTTTAATATGAGATAATAAAGAAAAAGGAGGGAGAGTGAAATTAAGCAATTGCTTAGGATCACACAATTTGATTAAGAGAGAAAACAGGATTGATCCAAGTTTTGTGGTTCCACTTTGTGCAATTCAATCCAGCCACTATATGTAAGCCACTATATGTACATGCTTCCCTTACCCTACAACCACCGTACGCCCCCATCCTCCCCTCCACAGGCCAACATCCTGCTGGCATCAGTGTGCTCGCGGTCACACCACAGACCACACTTATTGGCTCCTGGGAAAATGTTTGCAAGTACTCATGCTCTAGAGTAGAGTTATACCATGTCAGCCAGTCAAAATAACTTTATTTCGCCTACACAATGTAGGCATAAAAAGTATACTACATGTAAAAGACAATTCGCAACATTACAGCACATATGAAAAAGGTCCTTACTTTAAAATACAAATATAAGTATAAAATAAAATCATTTCATTTGAAAGAATATAATTTCAGGTGGTTATCAATCTCTTTTTTAGTGCCAATAATAAAAAGGACACTAAAGCGAAACAGATAAAAGGATCAGACAGTAGCTGGAGATAGTAAAGAGCTACACGATACTGTTTAAAATTCATTTTTCGCATAATAGGGATAATGAAACATTTCCTTTCATTATAATAAAAGTTACAGAAAAACAAAAAAATGATATCATCCTGCATTGATTGATTATCACAGGTACAAAATGGGAGTTCAGAAACAACATAAACATTTCGAGGAGTGCCCAACATTAACAGAATATAATTTATTCGAAACCTAACCACAATGCACCTATGTTGCAGATTAGTAACAAAGGTTAGATGTGTTCTGTTTGAGTTCGTTAATTCTAACATAGGGCATGAGAAGTAAGATTTAACTGTTGGGAGATTAATATTTGTAATCTCCCATTTTATCTGCCGGCTCAAAAGCATTCGAGCTTTTAGATCAACTTTGGATATAGAACTGCAGTTAGAAGGTTCCAAAAAGAGGTAATGTAGCCCAGCCACCTTCAGTGTTATTTTGACATAAATTAGCCAAGCAATATTACCTTCCCCATCTAGTTTCAGGACATCTTTGATAATCTCTCTTGTCAAAGCAAGGGACTCCTTTCGCCATATTGAGTGTCACATTAGGATAGGGGCCATTGCAAGTATATCAGTTATATCAGTTATATAAGGGGCACATAATTCCATGTGACACTTGTAGTTGGCACATGTTATACTATGTATATGTGGAATAGACAATATATTTGTGTTATTTTAGTTGCAACAAGGGGGAATATATAGACATGAATAAAGGAAGCATATTCACCTGAAGAGTTTGCCCGTTGTAAACGTGCCACATTTCCTCCGATGCAAAGTACCTTTGCAGTATTTCAATATAACTTCCTAATTCAGTTACCTGTCTCAATAGGATAAGGTTTTCCACTGTATCCCAGAGGCATGGATATTTGACCTAATGACAATAAAAGTAGTATATTATTTAACAATATTAATTGTTACCAACAGTGACCACAAAGTCACTCTCCAGTCAATCTGCCCTCTAAACAATATTACCAGGCTTACCATCAGTGCAGGGTATATACACCTATGCACATCTTTATCCTACTGTGTACATGTTGAGATGTGACCTATGCATAGGGATGGCTATTCTATAAACAAAAAATCTACACAGGTCTTTTCAAAGCTACTTTACCAGACTAGCAGCAGCTCCTCTGGAGCATTTACAATTAGGGATCATTTAAGACTTGGCAAAATGGGAAATTGACCAGGGCCCCACCTTCCAAGAGGTCCCTCGGACATGACCTCTCTATGTTTCTAACCTGTGTCTCTTTCAAAGATTTTCCTAAGAGGGGCCTGAAAATATTTCTTGCAGAGGGCCTCCAAAATCCTTAGAATGACACTGTTTAGAATGCTCCTGCATCAGGATTTGAAAAATGTTCTGTATACCAGTGCTGACAGACACACACAGCCTGTGCTCTATGCACTTCAAAGAGAGAAAAAAGAACCCGCATCCTTGGCAAAGGTTTAGTTCTATTCAGTTCCCAAAGACTGAGAGGCACTGGAGTGCATACCTTTTGCCTCAAAGTCTACATTATATGACCTAACAAGAGACAGTTTGACTTTCCGCATACTATATGTTTACTTTTACTAAAACTTTAAATGAACAGTGGCAGCTACTCCCTTGAAATTGGTAAAAACAACACATTGAGGGTGATAGTTAGTGTTTCAGTATTCACCTCTCACCCGTACTTCGGGTCATAGTTATAGCTAATATATACACAACGTACAACAAATGGCAACATTGGGAACTGAAACAAGATGAAAAGGCAAGTTATTATTATAACAGCCCAAACTTGTTCAAAACACTGATCTAGTAAATGTTCACCATTGTCAGGCAACAGGGTCATGAGAATAACGTTTACAGATCCTCCCAGGCAGAATACCTTATTAAGCAGCCATTACATTTATGAAAATTGCAGCCATTGTGTTTGAACCCAGGCAGAGGTCAAAGTCACAAATCTAAGCATTAGGCTTTGGGACAGAAATTAACACCTCACCTGCGCACCTGTCCTCCCACAAACATGTTGGTTGCAGTTGGAAACACTATATCAAACAACAGTGGCCAAGGCAGAGTGCACATAACAATGTGTGTGTAATAACGCGGACACATCATCTAACGAGGGGTCAGGCAAGATACATTTTTAAACGATTGAATTATCTTTTGACAATTGTACAAATAATGTCTATCTGACAAATGGCAAACCTATAATTTGAAACTAAAAATTCGTAATTTCTTTGCAGTTTACAAATATATCCAGGAATGTATATCAGAAATTCAAGTATGACCTTGCAAAACAAGGTCAATATTTTAAAGGATTTTATTTAAAATTTTTGTTAGTGAAACAAACTAAATATAGGCGATTTCCCAAATAGTTCCTTCACACTATGGAAGGGAAGACGTCAGCGCGCTGTTGGTTGACAATGCTTGAAGACTCGAAACATCCGTAAATGTAAATGTGCTTTTTTCTAAAATGTCTACTGCCCCGCAGGTCCAAACAAACTCTTGATAAACAATGTGACACGCAAATAAATCAGCTACACTTTGTAGTAACCAGGTCCACGCAGGTAGGATGAAATTCAAGAAGCTTTACTGAAGATAGTTACATGTAGATATGTTCCTGTGAAGCAGCCCCACCAGGAGCAGCCTGCCTGCTGCTCAGCCCATTCTCCAAATGTCACACTTCACTTCTCAGGCACCCAACTTTCCAATACGCATCATCACTCCGACATTCTATGCAGCACACAGCACATTCACACTGGCTGAGCAGGGGGAGAGATAATGGCTGAACATTAACATGAACAGGATACTACACACTTCAAAACAGTCATGTTGTTCACATCATTTTAAAGATAAAACCTTAATTTGTCTAAAACCCAAAAAATTATGCAATGAGTATGCAAAACTTTACAGGTTTAAGGTCCGGATCATTCAATCAATTTCAGATCTGAAGACTTTCAGTAAGCATAAGTCACTGATAACCAGACATAAAGATCTGAGCCCCAAACTTTTGGTATTTGCTCACCCTATTAAGAATGATCCAGGGTAGAGAGATATTGAGAGAGAAAAAATAGCGATAGAAAGAAACAGGAAAACCAGAAAAGACAAAGAAAATCAGAGAAAAATGGAATGAGATGCGAGAGAAGAGAGGAATTGACAAGGAGGTCTTCGAGCAAAGGAAGACAAGGATAGAAAGACAGAGAGAGACAGAGAAATAGGTTGGAAAAGACTAAAGACGTGGAAAGAGAGTGAAAGGCATGGACAGACATAGAAAGTCATAGAAAGGCATTGAGAGAGTCAGGGGGAGAGAAAAAGCTGGAGAGAGTGAGAAAGATAGGAGAGACAGCAAGAAGGTCAAGAGAGACAAATCATTTGAAGACAGTGACATAGAAAGATAAAGAAAGACAGGGACAGACAGACAAAGAAAGAGAAAAGGACAGATGCATAGTCCTATAGATAAAGAGACAGACGGAGTACACAGATAGTGAAAGAGGCAGGGAGCAATAGAACAGGTAAGAACAAATGGAGAGAAGAAGAGAAAGGGAGAAGAAGAATGAATGAATGAATGAATTAGGGGTGGATATGACTCCTGGGCGTTCTGCTGACCGACTGAATGGATATGTTTTGATTGCCTCTTATTTATTCCATCCAAGTGGAGAAAGTGGGGGGAAAAGGAACAATTACCTGGGCCTACTGGATAGGTGAGAAGAAGCCTTAACTGACTGAAGAGATGCAGAGCATTCTTTATTTCAGAGTGGGGGGATCCTTAGCCACCTTGAGAACTGTCCAAATGAACGTGAGTATTCCCACATTCTTGAAGTGTGTGAGACTGGCACCAGAAAAAGGGATCATGGAATAAGAATATGATCTGACCAATCTACTGGAATGGGGTTTTTATCTCCATAGATTAGTTATTACCAATTAAGATGGACAAAGCTCCAAATAATTGAATTTACAGCAAGTAAATCCTGACATATATCGTATGGGAAATTAGCACTTCAGAATGGGAAAGACATGGACTTTTTGCCTGCTAGTTTGTATTCCGATGTCTGAATTTTGGAAGTGTATAGTAACTGCACATCCGCAAATCACAACACCTTTTAAAGTAACAAATGTTGGGGATGTACAAATACTGTACCAAAGTGCTAAGGATTAGGTTGACCCCCTTTGGATTTTACGCTTAGACAGAAAGAAATGTGGTGTTTATGCTGGGGTCTGCATTGATTATATTAAAGTATTGCTGGCCTTAATGTGGGTGAAATTTAATTATGGTAGCTTACTGTCAGTTATCTTTAGCAAAACACCACCATTCATGCTGTGATGCTCTGTTGGGTAAACATTCTTTACAACGTCTGGGTTTTTTTACTCCGCAAAATCTTTTACAACGCAGGGCTTTACACAGCAAACCATTACAACGCATTCCCCATTACAACACCCCAGTGGAGTTAGAGTAGTAGATTTTGTTGTAATGGACAGTGTGTTGTACTGGATTGCGGTGTAAAGCCCTGCGTTGCAAGAGATTTCATGGCGTAAAAATAAAATGTGGTTAATGGCACGCGTTGTAAACGCGTGCCTAGTAAATTGTCAGATTCGCTCCATTGCTATACTATAACTGCTTCATGTCATGGCACTGGTGTTTATCAAGCTGAGGGTCAAACACACTTAGGCTCTCATTACAAGTTTGTTACTCACCATTTGGCTTGTAAGCAGAGTTGCGAGCCAGTTTGGGGTCACAAGTGATGAGGTATCATCACTCCAATACTACCAAGTGGGATAATTCTGCATTTTATACTGTGGAGAAATGCTCCAGAACATACACAGAGGCTTCATCCAAGTTAAAAGACTGGAATTGTGCATTCACTATTGGACTCTTTTGGACAACACTGAGCTTTGCATGCTAACTCCTATTCCATACTGGGCGGTAGGAGAACAACTTGGGACCCTACATTTCTCATACCAATGGTATAAGTAACACCAGATTGAGTATCCCCAGCCCACAAATCTGAACAACTTGTTTAATATAATGATTAGTCAGTAAATACGTTTTTGTAACTACACATGCAAACAGGAAGGTTTTCCATCATATGCATACCTCACATTCACATGGGTGGGCTATGTACTCAAACAATGCATCCCACTGTTTCCAAGTAATACATTGAAGATGACCCTGGAGAGCAGAAGAAACATCATACTTATCCTATGAAAACATGAGTTAAGAGTGACACATTCAAATTGTCAGCATCAGTGTCAGTAACGGACATAAAAATACAACCTTTGAATGTGTGAATGAGAAGGGAAAAGTCAGCGAATCCAAACAGCAAATTGCACACATTTATCCATATGGACCGATCAGCAATAGTTTATGCCAGTCAAAAGTAAAAATTAAGTGGCATCCCACAAAGTAGCGTGTCACACTGTAAAAACGGAACAGGTTTTTCAAAAAACACTCTCTTCCTGTGCAAGTCTGCCTTAAGTCAATACACCTAGTAGCCATCGCCAGTACTTCTCCACCACTCTGTCCACATCACTGAAGCGGCTCTCCTAATATGCAACAAAAAAAATTTGTTCACGCCACAGAAATTTAAAGTAACACCTAGCAGACCAGAAATAAAATGTACAAGCAGCTATGTGCTGAAGTTGAGGTTACAATACCTCACAATGGCTGTTTCCAAATGCAGAATTAAAGAAGCAAAAAAGAGCAGCAAACAATCTATGAACACAAACAAACTTTATTCCATATAACGGAGGAATACAATTCTTCTCAAGCAGCTCGATGCAGAGTTCAGGGTTTGCTACAACTTTGAAAAGGGATTCTAGCTATTTTTCTCTTGATAAACATGCTACTCCAACCACTATGAGCCTTGAAGCCTATTGTGAACCTTTTTTTTATATATAAGAGACTGTTGTTTGTGCAGGGATTTCCTGATAATACATACATCACACACAAGCCAGCCCTGACTATTTGACAACACGAGAACAATAACTATTCAGAATATGTGTGCGCGCGCAAGAGGTAGGGCCTTGAAAACTAGCCTTTGAATGGTAAGGCCAACAGTGTGTGTGTGTGTGAAAGCCCCATATTATTTTCAGATATTATTTTAGGTAGTGAAAGTTGATACATTATTCCTGAAGACAATACTGAAAACTGCATGACTATGTGCAATGATTACAAGCTGCAAGGTCATCCATCCTCTCTAAAATAGCACTTGCATGAAAATACAAGCGGCAGCATTTGATTGCCTTCTCTATGCTGCTATACCTGAGGCACTGGGCTGATGATATGAGAAGCTATGCAGAGTGCCTCCTCCCCTCTCAATAGAGAAACATTGGAGGAGGAGGCATAAAGCATATCTGGGATTTGGGCGGTGCAGACATATGTACTGATTGCCAAGGGGACATGCTAAAGTGCTATGCCACTTCAGATCAATGGCTTTCTAAGGTGTGTGGGGTTACAGATATGGCTATGCAAAAAAATAGGTAGGATATTTTGATAACCATACAGCCAATACAATAATCAGAAGGCTCATAACATATATGTAGATATTAGCTGGGGGTTAGGCTAATCTAATTGAAAAAGCAGGAATGTGTGATATCAAATGCTCTAGGTATTGTTACTGTTCACCTTGTTTTATATCATTACTGCTGACTTTACTTTAATAATTACCATCATTCTGATTCAAAAGATTTATGTACAAATAGCACATAATAAATACAAATTTTATTGGAAAATACCTTCTGTGTGTGTGTGTGTTTCTAGTGGCCAGGTTAGGGAAGGAGATTCACACCCACAATCTGCATGATATTTGGCAGCTAATATAATTGTAGTAGCAAAAAAAGTGGCAGGCGGAAAGCTTAAATTAATTTCAGACACTGGCAATTGGACCGCATTTCAAATCATCTTTAATTTCCACACCATGAGGTTTGGTCCCAGGCATATGTAAATCAGTCTTGACCCTGCTCTAATCGGAATAGTATAGCCCGAACTGCCAGGGCATGTCCTGCATGAACCAGAAAACAAGTAGACCAAGACAGATTTTGCCTTTAATCAGAGCTCATTTGTAGGGTATATATTGGTTTCAGTGTTAACATGTGCACTGACCCATGTCAGGACATCTCGAGCCTATTTAGAATTTCACACCTAAGTCTACAAAAAAGTGATGTGTAGGAGACTTGAATTCATCTCAGCCACTGAAAATTACTTGGGCATCAGCCCAATTCATAGTTATTTTGCACACCATGCCACCTCAGTTTGGACCCAGCAATATGACAATCAGCCTTGACCCCACTCCAGTGGGATTAGTCCAGTCAGACCTTTAAGGCCAGATGAATCAAACTGAATCACAAGCAACCCAATACTAATTGTGCACTTCTTAACGCTCATCAGTCAGGTATAGCTTGATTCCAGTGGCACAATGCGAATGGGCCCCACATCTGACCATACCTGTTCACTTAGGGCGTCACACCTGAGTATACAAAAAAGTGATCTGTGAATGGTTGAATTTATCTCAGCTACTGGTAATTCTGCAGGGCTGCATCCCTGTCCATTATCCTTTCGCCACACAGCACCAAAGCAGTTTGGGCACAGGCATATGCAAACCAGTCTTAACCCTGCTCCAATGAGAACAATCTAGCCAGAATAGCCATGGAAGGTCCTCCCTGACCTGGAACACAAGTGAAAGGGCGAGATTTTGATCGATACCTTATATCTATTGATCCAAACCTCGATCTGGTCGACTGAACCTTTATTGCCTGTCTGTAAGGAAAGAAAGTGCACCTATTTCCAAGTTAGTTCACCCAATAAAGGACTCTACTCTCAAAGATCACGGACAACTTCTAGGTTTCAAAAGTTTATTGTAAAGATATAATGAGCTGCAAATACAGGCATCTCAGAATGAGATTCACGAGATACACAGGTCCAATTACATACATGTGCTCTCGAAAAGCCCTCAGACGAGCGACAGAAATCACTAACACAAGTTCTAAAAATAGCAAAGCTATCAGCATAGACGCATATCTCTCCTTCATTTAGGTTGGAGGGAAAAACACACAGGTTAGGCGTCCCTACCCTGTTCTAGATGGTATCCCTACTTAACCAAATCCCAACCTAACAAAGGTGTCAGCAGTGAATGACCCCCAAGGGAAGTCACTCACTCTAAGTCTCTTGGTGAAAACCTAAAGTTCTCCAGTCATGACCCCTCACTGCCTACCCATCCGCTCTCTAAAGGGTCCTCAGGTCTCTGCTCTCACTCCACCCAGGGGTGCTGTCCCTAATACAAAACAGTCAACAACATTTGAGACGCCCCTTGCGAAACGCCTCTCACGTGGTGCAACTTCAGGCTTTTTCCATGATGCTTTGTATTGGGCCTCAGACGTTAGAGTTGACCTTGCTTCTCAGATTCTTCTCCGGCCCGCTGATACCCCTTAAACATTCCAAAACCCTCCTCCATGTCTGGGCCGTCTACTGAACAGACCTCTATTCATTCATTTATAATTGGATCCCCCCTTTCCTGTTGCAGACAGATATCTGCCGCCAAGAACCCAACTCTCATAGACTTCTTAAAAGGCTTGCAACATTTCTCAACCCAGACATGTACGTGTAAAATAATGCTAAAACATTTCAGGCCTACAATATTTCTCATTATGATTATAGCATTCAACTTCTTCATTTAATTAAAACATGTTAATACTCTTATTCTATTATTAAGTAAACAATTCTATAAATCATGGCCTATTTAATGCAATGACCAAAAACCTTAAAACAATCTGTGTCGTGAAAAGAACCACCTTCCCTTTCCCTCCAGCTCTGGCCCTGAGGCCTACCACGTTCTGCGTTTTACCGCATACCATCTTATGTTGTAACAGCTTCACGACATGGATTCAAAATAATCACGTCTAATAAAGTCATATAATGTCACACATTTCTGTATTAGTTCCACACCTACTTAAATCTCTACATTAGCTATACATTTAGGATATAATTGCAGATACTATTAGCACTCATGGCATTTCTCTTCATGAATTATGCTCTCTACAGGTAAGTGTGATGTACTCATACATGTAAATCAGTTTGCGCTCTCTCAGTTCCCCCCTTTGATGACCTCTCGGGGTCATCACTAACATTTAAACTGAAGTTATGGGTAGCATTCTCTGCGCTTCCAGAGCTCTCAGGCTCCTGTACTGATTATCTTGTATGGCAGCCAATCTCTGCAGCTGCTCTCTTTGGGCCCTTTCTGACTTTCTTGCTCTGTACCATTTGAATACCCTCACCAATCCCCACAATATTATCCCACAGATTAATATTATGATGATAGGCTTTAGAATATACCAAATAAAGCTTTTTCCTAAGGTGGAAAACCACCCTCCAACCGTACTCATTCCGTGGCCCACCTTTTCCCAGACATTTTCTCTACTCAAGTCTTCGATCTCTTTGTGTATATTAGTTATGTTCTTAATAACCTTCTCAAGGGGCTTCGAAAGGTCTGGAATGTAAGTGCAACATTCCTGGACCTTCAAAGCCTTACAGACTCCGCCCTCTTTTGCTAATAAGACATCTAATGCAAGCCGATTTTGAAGAACCATAGCCCTTATCGATTGCATCTCTCCTTCTACCAGCATTAAGGACTGAGCAGTGCTGGCAGACAACCTGTCGACAACTGTTGCCAGTCGTCTAATTTTAACATCATTAAGGATTATTCCCAAAAGAGGGAACATAGCTCCAAAGACATCTCCAACCATTTCGGCATCACCTACATCTCTCCTTCCCCTCGATGATGTCTGACCCTCAATGATCACTAAGTCTTGTGCATGATATATTTTGGGGAAGACAATTGCCAAGTAACATGATCCATACCAGTTGTCAGGTAGTCTCACGTAAGCATTTCTTCCACATACAAAATACACATTTGGAATCACTTGCATTCCCTTCAGGAAATCCTTAGTGTAGTACTCTAAATTAAAAGCATGTTCACAGTCAACTTCACCCACGTATACATTTTCATAATACGTTTTGGCTCGGTGAAGACATAACTTTCCTCTCTGCGCTTTATCTAAAGCTATTGGACCACTACTACCCTTTCTCTTATGTGACTTCTCTTCCTCGGTCCAATCTAATTTCCCTTGTCCTGATTTCTTCAAAATCTTTTGTCTCCTGTAACGATCATCCACCTGCCCTATGAACTTTTTCTCGACTTCTGACACCTTGCATGTCAGATTATTTCTACGGGCATGTGAAGTATCTAAGGTAATCCAAGGAATGAAGAATTTGGCCAATCTGTCTTCACTCTTCCAGTAATCCCATTTGTTCATCTGCTTATAATTTGGGACTTCTGGCAACACTGAATCATAATTTGAGAAATAGTATTCAAAACTATCTCTCTCATAAAATATACTAAGCAATAAGCTACATGTAATGCCATATGTCAGAGGGAGGTGATGATAGCGAATTCCTTCATCTACAGACGCAGGCAACTGCATGCAGACGTAGCAATCCTTAACCTCCATGGCATCCACGTATTCATACAAAAGTTTAGCATAAGCATTTGACCTAAAGTCTCCTTGGGACTCGTCCACATGTAACCTGCGGGCTTCTGCAGCCAATAACGCTTTCTCTTGAGTGTTTTCCCTTTTCTCACCAGCAACCATAGGTGTAAGCGTTACTACAGAACTCACATCAGTTACCTTTACCTCTTCTTCATGTCCCTTTACATAAGAAATTGTTACCACTAAAGCTATTAATATTATCACTCCTACTATTAGTGTACCTATTATACATTTAGCTCTGCGGTTCGGGGTGCCGGCCTCCATTTCGTCAGACAATCTAGCTTTCCCTTTCTCTTTGCAAAAAGTTCTTTTCCTCTCGTTCCTTTACAGTCTTTTTTCAATCCTTTTTGTCTTTAGAATCCACACAGCTGGAGGCTGACAGCCTTTTTTGCAAAAGTCCTTTAACAGTTCAAAAAGACAACCCTAGCCCTTCTCCATCAACTCAAGGGGTTCCCTAAAATTCTCTGCTTCCTGGGCGCTAGGTAATCTTCTTTTCTTCTGCTTGCTTTATTTACAAAATCCTTTAACAGTCAACTATCAGATTTGTGGTTGCAGCTTCAATAGCATAGTTCAATATTTCCAAGCGAAGAGTGTGCTCTTCATGTGCTGTTATCGTTGTACCAAAGTCGGGGAATTGCAATTCTGTAAGAAACATGTGCTTTAACTTGCTGAGGCGGGGAGGTCTGGGGAGCACGAATGTTAGTGACCCTTCTTGTTCGACACCGGGTACCAACAATCGTATTTCCACGGTGATAATGGGCTCAGAACTGGACACCACCACCGCTCGGATCCTCCCTGTCTCCGGTTTCACAGACATTTGTCGCCAGATATGTCCACTCAGGTGTGGAGTATCTTCTGTTAGGCACACGCACTCTTCTTGACCTTCTTCGGTCCGGTGCTTCAGCGCCCTGAGCACCTTCTTCTGGGTCTGAGTCTTCTGATATCGGAGGAAGGGTTAACTCTGGAGTTGACCTCAGGCTAGAGCTCCTTCTTTGCGGCCAATTAGCTTCTCCACGTGCCCTTCTACTCCTTCTCCTTCTGGTCTGTTCTCGCTCTCTTTCAGACCTGTCAGGGTCAGACTCGTACTCCCAGCTATTTTCTCCTTCTGTAGCGTCTTCTGTTTCGCTGTTGTACTGACCGTCCTCAGCTTGGTCAGACTCGTTCCCTGCTTCCGCTGGCACCTCTACAGCTTGGCTAGCCCCCTCTATGGCTTCTTGGTCCTCAGCTGGACGTCCATCCGAGAGAGGAGCTGTTTCCAGAGGTGCTGGAACCCTTTTCGTATGTGACGCGTGGATCCAATTGGGCAGGCCTCCCACCTTTACAGCTGTGTTGGTGATCAGGATGACCTGGTAGGGCCCACGCCAACGAATATCCAAGCAGCTTCTTCTCACATGTTTCTTCACCAGGACCCAGTCCCCAGGATACAGGTCATGGCACGGGCCCTGGCACGCTGGAACCTCTGCAGCCTGCACCTGAAGGGACACAGAACGCATGGCGTCAGACAGCCCCTTACAATAGTCCAGGATCATATCATCTGTGATATTTAACAATGCAGTAGCTGGAATAGATGGCAGCCTCATTGCTCTCCCCATTAACACTTCATGTGGTGACAACCCTGTTCTTCTGTCTGGGGTACTACGAAGGCTCATGAGGACTAATGGCAGGGCATCAGGCCAACTCAGGGTCGTTGAGGAACAGACTTTAGCTATTCTGGACTTGATCGTTCCATTGATCTGTTCCACAATTCCTGAGGCTTCTGGTCGGTAACTGCAATGGAGCTTTTGGTCAATATTCAGTGCTACACAGATCATCTTCACAAGCTCGCTGTTAAAATGTGTTCCCCTATCTGATTCCAAAAAGGCCGGCACCCCGAAACGAGGGATAAGTTCTCTAAGCAGTAACTTAGCCACTGTGAGGGTGTCGCACCTACGTGTAGGGTATGCCTCAACCCATCTGGAGAACACACAAACAACCACCAGGACATAGCGGAGGCGGTTGCATCTTGGCATTTCAATGAAATCTATCTGCATTCTGTTGAATGGACCTCCAGACCTTCCTATGTGACTTAGTGCAACTGGTGTTCTTTTTCCTACATTCAGCTGCTGGCAGGTCACACAACGCTGGCACACTGCTTCTGCTGCTATTCTAAACTTAGGATTGTACCAAGTCTGTCTAAACACTCTCAGCATAGCATCTCTCCCTAAGTGTACTGGACCATGTATGAGTCTAGCCATTGGACTCACCATCTCATTGGGCAACACTGCTCTGCCGTCTGCTGAGACCCAAAAATGGGTCTCACCCATTACACATCCTGCCTTTTCCCATGTTTCCTTTTCTGAATCAGGAGCATTTTCTTGCATGGTTGACAATTCATCCCAAGTATCAACAGTTTCCAGTATCATGGCTAATTCAGTTCTTACATTTATTCCACCCACATCCACCTCTGTGAAAGAGTAACCTTGTTCCGCGCAATACCGCGCAACTTCATCAGCATATCTATTGCCTTTCGAAACAAAGTCCTCATTTCTGGTATGTGCGATGCACTTTACAACTGCGATACTTGCTGGACATTGCAATGCTTCTAACAACAAGCGCACAAACTCTCCATTGCGAATGGGAGAGCCTGAAGAAGTCATGAACCCTCTTTGAGACCATAACTGCCCGTAATCATGAACTACCCCAAACCCGTATTGGCTGTCGGTGTAGATGGTGACTCGAATTTGATTGCCTGCTAAGCAAGCACGTGTCAGGGCAATAATCTCGGCTACCTGAGCAGAGTGTACTCCTTCCAGGCACCCTGCTTCCACAACTCCTTCAATTGTACAAACAGCATACGCTGCTCTCAACTGCCCAACTGCGTCTCTTACACATGAGCCATCGACAAAGAAAACTTCGTCTGGGTCCGTCAGTGGCTCATCTACGATGTCGGGTCTGGGTTTGGTGCATAGTTCAGTCACATCGAGACAGTCATGGTCTGTATATTCATCATCATCCTCAATATCATTTGGAAGTGGCATCAAGGTAGCAGGGTTCAAAACAGAGCATCTCTTGAGGGTCACGTTCTCTGCAGCAAGAATAACCTGCTCATAGCGCGTGAGCCTGCTATTGGTCAGATGCTGTGTTTTGGTCCTGGTCATTAACAGTTCAACAGAATGTGGCACGCACACCTCTAACGGGTGCCCCATAACGATATTTTCACATCTTTCAATGCTGACACCCGTTGCGGCAACGGATTTGAGACATCCGGGCAACGCTGCGGCTACTGGGTCTAAAGTAGCCGAGAAATAAGCAACTGGTCTACGGGCATTCCCATGGATTTGGACCAACACAGACAACGCGCAACCTTCTCTCTCACAACAGTAAAGAAAAAATTGTTTATTGTAATCAGGCATTCCCAATGCCGGAGCACGACACAGGTCCTCTCGCAACTGTAGGAACGCCATCAAACAGTCTTTGTCCCATGGTACCGGATCACTCACCTCCTTGTGCGTCAGTTTTTGCAAAGGTTTTGCTTTCAGTGAAAAGTTCACGATCCACTGTCGGCAATAACCCACCATCCCTAGGAACATCCTGACCTCTCTCTGGGTCTGAGGCGCATTCATTTTCATGATCGCCTCTATCCTGTCTGGTGACACTTTTCGTTTGCCTTTCTCAATTCTGTGTCCCAAGTACTGCACTTCTGTCAGGCAGTACTGCAATTTTCCCGGGGATACCTTATGCCCATTGGCAGCTAGGTGATTTAACAAAGCAATGGAGTCTTCCCTGCAAGCTTCTTCTGTTTCTGACGCCACAAGGAGGTCGTCTATGTACTGGACCAGAACTGACTTCTGGGGCAGCACTAGACTTTCAAGATTTTTCTTCAAAAGCTGGTTAAAGATCGATGGGCTCTCTGTATACCCCTGAGGGATACGACACCATGTTAGGACGCGATTTTCCAGCTTAAATGCGAAAAGAAAATGGCTATCTTCGTCCAAAGGGATCGAAAAGAAAGCCTGGCAAAGATCGATCACAGTGAACCACTCTGCTTGGAATGGAATCTGAAACAGTATCACTGATGGATTCGGTACCACTGGACAACATGAAACGACTATGTTATTAATCTTTCGAAGGTCCTGCACTATCCGAAATTTCCCATTTGGTTTCTGTAGACCCATAATCGGGGAGTTACATGGACTACCCACGATTTCTTTCAGTATTCCCTGTTTAATCATAGACTCGATCACGGGTTTTATGCCTGCAATCGTTTCTGGAGTCAATTTATACTGGGGTGTTCTTGGGAACTCAGCATGCGGTTTCACTACAATTTTCACTGGGTCCACCCCTTTGACCAATCCAATCTCTTCCCCAGTGAAATCCCATACTTCTGATGCCACTGTCTCTCTCAAATCCCAGGGAAGCTCGTCTACTGTCAAAGTAGGGTACAGCTCCACGCATATTCTTGAGTTTGCAACTTTAAAGTCTGCATCATCATCGTTGGTCAATACCTCCACTCCCTGAGGTGTACAGTATATAGTACAATTCAATTTACACAACAGGTCTCTTCCTAGCAGACACACAGGGCTTGAATCGCAAACCACAAACTGATGCTCATCGCTGTACTTTCCTATTTTCACCTGTACCGGTTCTGTCAATTGGCTGGTTATTCTCCTGTTTGCGACCCCTACCACCTGTATGGTCTCTCCAGACATGGGCAGGTCTGGAACTGCAGCTGATCTGATCGTGGATCTAGTGGCTCCTGTGTCCACCAGAAATGTCGTAGGGCACCCTGCTACTTCTGCTTCAACATAGGGTCCCCTCTGATCTACCTCTAAGGCTGCCCCGAGGGTGCAGTCTTCTCTTTCCACTCTCTGTCCGGTTAATGGGTCCACATAATAGCACTCTTCCCCTTCCACAAACAGGGGCATTTGTCTATAGGTCTTACCCATACTCCCTACTCGAGGAGGTTGCGGGAACTGGGCTCGGGGAGGAGCCCCCCCCCCTTTGAGCACCTTTCCTTGGTATGGCGTCGCCCCTCTCATAGGTGCGCTCTGGACCTCTTCCTCCTCTATCTCTTGCTCTCCTATCTCTACATTGTAAGGGCACTCGCGTTTCCAATGCCCCAGCTCGTTGCACTGGTGGCACCTAGTCGTTTTCTTCAAGGTAGCTATGTCTACTCTGGGTCTAAAGGTAGTACTCTCCTCATTACCCTTGTTCTGACTGTACTGCTTCTTACCTCCTGTACCTGTCCCTTGCTGCTGTTGTTGCGGTCCCCCCTTTCCTGCTGTCTGCAATTGTACCACCATCAGCTTTTCTTTTAGTTTCTTAGCCTTGGAGTCTACCTCATCACAGCAGTACCTGGCATATCTCAGTATTTCATCTAGGGGTTTACTTTGCCAACAAATCGAGTGTTGCTGAATCATTAAACTAATATCCGGTCTCAGTCCCAGGACGAACTTGGACACGAATTGCCCTATGTCTTTTGGATCCATTACATCCAAGCCGCTATACTGTTTAAATGCCTTCAGCAATCTCTCGTAATATTCATGAACTGTCTCTTTGGGTTCCTGTCTTGTTCGGTCTATTCTGACCCAATCTATGTCTTGCATTGGCACCTTCTCTTTCAGCCAAGTCATCACTCTCTCGAATTTTGCCATCACAATCTCAGACGGCCCATTAGTCTTGGCATCTCTCTCTGGCTCCGTTGTGGGCCACTCAGCGCTAACCTTACATGCTGTCCACAGGTCTCCAGGTACTACAATGTCGAACAGCGTGTTCAGATCGATCCAAAGGACCTTGGAGATTTTTACAAATCTCTCCACTTGCTTGTACCACTCCACAGGGTTCTCTCGTAACTTGGGGAAAGAGGTGGTAAAAGCAGCTAAATCTCCCCTACTCCAAGGGACATGTACATAGTTCCCATTTGCAACTTCACGCAAAGGGTAAGCTTCTATTCCCTGCTGTCCTGGTGTCATACCAATCATGCTTCTTCTGCCGGTCCCTTTCTTGGACCACCTCTCTTCCCACTTATCTAGTGCCCTCCATGTCCTTATTCCAGTAATCAGTTCCCTTATGTGTGTTTTCAGCCCAATCGTTCTCCTCTCATCTAGATCTCGATCTGAGTAATGTAGCCTGTGGTTACCCTGTAATGCTTTGGTTCTTGACAAGTCCACCATATATTTGCCTGCTAGTTCGACTAACTTCTCATGGACTACTCTCGCCTTTCGTGTGATGTCCTTTGCCATATACAGTATTTCATCCTGTTCATACATTTCCATTCTTTCTAAAGGCAGGGTACCATCTACCATATCATCCAGATCTGACCTTAAGCTGGAGACATCAAGTCTCTTGGCTTTTATCTCAGCTCGCAATATGTCTTTTGAAGGGGGCTCACTGGTCTCCCTACCATCCCAACTTCGAGCTCTGCGTTTGGGCTCAGGAGAGTTAATGGGTGGCCTCCCTCGCTCCCATCTCTCCAGGTCCCATGCTCGGCCATCCGATCTTGGAAGGTGATGGAACACGGGCCTGTTATCCCTGCTCTCTCTCTGCCCACTCCCTTCTTCTTCTCTCCTCTCACCGCACACCTCTCTGTTATTTTCCCTCTGGTCGCTACACTCCCTTTGCCTCGTATCACTCAGTATCCGATACGATCCTTCCTGGTTCCCCATATTCCCTGGGCTGCGCTCATTTCTGTCATCACAGGGACTATGGTGCGACCTCTCACAACTCCCATTCTGTTCTCTGGTGCCTGGCACACAGTGTGGACATTTAAAGCTGTTTCTATACTCTTGCGCTCTCCTCTCCCCTTCACTGAGTATTGGGCGCGCCACCCCTTCATTCCCGGGGCCCCCGTTTTCCAGGTCTGTTCTACCTCCACTCCGGGCCCAATGGGTGACTCCCCTACTCCCTCTACAGTCCCACTCCGGGCTACTCTCCCCAGCCCCGCAGTGAGTCCGTGCTCTGCTGTCCTGACTTTCCCTTTCTGCTTCTGCAGCATTGATGCACTTTTGAGCCTTCACTGCCTCATCCCACTGCTTCATGTACTCATTTAGCTCTTGAAAGGATTTTCGTCCAGATCCCCTCAGATCCATTGGCCATCTAGGGCCCCCAGGATCTCCTCCCGGGTCCCCTGCTGTGTGCATCGGTGTACTCCACTCTCTGGGTATCGGCATCTGACTTGGGGAATTAGTGGTATCGTTCCTCCTTGCCTCTTCTGCTCTTTCTCTATCTTTCCGTTTCCGTTCTTCCCCTCTTGCTCTCTCTTGGTCATATATCGATATTATAGGACCTATGGTAACAGGTACTTGTAGTGCATCTGGTAATGGGTAGGATGTGGCGCTTTCCGTTTCCGGCTCTCTTTGTACCACAAACCTACCGACCACCTGCTGCACCTGACTAGGCTGGAACAGCTCTTTCTTTGGCTCAGGATCCCACTGTGAACTGGGAAGCGGTCTATGCTCTCCTGCAATGCCCCCCTTTGCTCCTTCAGTATTCTCGACCTCTCCCCCTGCTCTATTATACGGGGGTGGCCTGTCTGTCAGTAATCTGTTTATCAAGCTATCCTCTGTTTCGCTCTCATCATCTTCTTCTAGGGGACTTTTATTTACTGGCGCCTCTAACACTGGGTACAGTTTATTTATTTCCAAATTATGCACTCTCCATCTTTTAGCATCCGCATCCCACCTGGCATCCTGCACTGCCCTTACCGATCGTTTCACCCTTTCTTGTCTTCTGTTCATATTCCTTTCATGCGCTGCCCTAAGCCATGCATCAAGAGCTTCAAACTGGGTTGGTCTAGGCAAGGGTCTAATTGAGGTCATGACTGATTTCAATCGATGTAACACCTCTAATCTGAACGTCCCGTACTTCGGGAACGTCAGTTCCTCATTTCCTTCAGTAATCTTACTCCACTCTGATATCCAAAGGATCGTATGCAACCCAACATTTACTGCCATATAACGAGCTGGCGTACCCTCCGGCGGGGCTTCTTCCCCTTCATACGATCCCCGCTTCTCTTTCTTAAACAACGCTTTCAACCATTTAAAACACTTCATAATTATGCGCACAAAATCCAGCCTCGCTACTCTGTTTACTTCCTGATGACAATCCACCAATCCTGTCGCGGCTTTTCTAGCTTGGCCTATCACAGCGCGGTTTTTTCTCCTGTCGGCCAATCACGTCGCGACCCTGTGTGACGTGTTCGCTAGCTGGCCTATCACAGCGCGGTCTTTCTCCGGTCAGCCAATCTCTGCGCGACACCACCTGACGTCTCTTTTCTCCGCTTCGCAGCAGCACCCCTCCTTTCTCAACTCGTCTCCCGGTTATGCATGCGTCCCATTCATACACCGAAAAATGACTACTTCCGACCAAGCGGTCACTTCTCTCGACTGTACGTCCACAGTCTATCTGTAATTGTCAACACAACTGACGAGATGTCTATCGTCCCTCTGATAGGTTGCTTACACACACAGTAACTTCCGACCAGCGTCCGTTACTCACGCACTCACTCTTACGTTCCCCCTATCTCGGTCTCTCGGGTGGTCAATGGTACCTCATGACCCCCTTCACACTAGTTGACAATTACTCTGGGTGTCCGATACACCCGAACCACTTAAGCTCTCCTTGAACTTAAGATTTCCACCGGTTGCGCGCGCTCACAACCTGTTCCACAGTCACTCTACAGACATTCAACTCCGCCAGACATTACAACATAGATACAATACAAAAACACCGCAATCTAACACGCATAACCCTTTATACTCACTCTCGACCGATACTGCTGCTTTTTCTGTCTCACGTCATCCGGATCTTCATCTGCGGGCTGTTCTTCCGATCATCGATTTCTAGGGGCCTTGGGGTAAGCTAACCTGGCCTAGGTCACCGTCCTCAAGAAGGCAACCATCCTCTATAGCTACCAACTGAAAGGGCGAGATTTTGATCGATACCTTATATCTATTGATCCAAACCTCGATCTGGTCGACTGAACCTTTATTGCCTGTCTGTAAGGAAAGAAAGTGCACCTATTTCCAAGTTAGTTCACCCAATAAAGGACTCTACTCTCAAAGATCACGGACAACTTCTAGGTTTCAAAAGTTTATTGTAAAGATATAATGAGCTGCAAATACAGGCATCTCAGAATGAGATTCACGAGATACACAGGTCCAATTACATACATGTGCTCTCGAAAAGCCCTCAGACGAGCGACAGAAATCACTAACACAAGTTCTAAAAATAGCAAAGCTATCAGCATAGACGCATATCTCTCCTTCATTTAGGTTGGAGGGAAAAACACACAGGTTAGGCGTCCCTACCCTGTTCTAGATGGTATCCCTACTTAACCAAATCCCAACCTAACAAAGGTGTCAGCAGTGAATGACCCCCAAGGGAAGTCACTCACTCTAAGTCTCTTGGTGAAAACCTAAAGTTCTCCAGTCATGACCCCTCACTGCCTACCCATCCGCTCTCTAAAGGGTCCTCAGGTCTCTGCTCTCACTCCACCCAGGGGTGCTGTCCCTAATACAAAACAGTCAACAACATTTGAGACGCCCCTTGCGAAACGCCTCTCACGTGGTGCAACTTCAGGCTTTTTCCATGATGCTTTGTATTGGGCCTCAGACGTTAGAGTTGACCTTGCTTCTCAGATTCTTCTCCGGCCCGCTGATACCCCTTAAACATTCCAAAACCCTCCTCCATGTCTGGGCCGTCTACTGAACAGACCTCTATTCATTCATTTATAATTGGATCCCCCCTTTCCTGTTGCAGACAGATATCTGCCGCCAAGAACCCAACTCTCATAGACTTCTTAAAAGGCTTGCAACATTTCTCAACCCAGACATGTACGTGTAAAATAATGCTAAAACATTTCAGGCCTACAATATTTCTCATTATGATTATAGCATTCAACTTCTTCATTTAATTAAAACATGTTAATACTCTTATTCTATTATTAAGTAAACAATTCTATAAATCATGGCCTATTTAATGCAATGACCAAAAACCTTAAAACAATCTGTGTCGTGAAAAGAACCACCTTCCCTTTCCCTCCAGCTCTGGCCCTGAGGCCTACCACGTTCTGCGTTTTACCGCATACCATCTTATGTTGTAACAGCTTCACGACATGGATTCAAAATAATCACGTCTAATAAAGTCATATAATGTCACACATTTCTGTATTAGTTCCACACCTACTTAAATCTCTACATTAGCTATACATTTAGGATATAATTGCAGATACTATTAGCACTCATGGCATTTCTCTTCATGAATTATGCTCTCTACAGGTAAGTGTGATGTACTCATACATGTAAATCAGTTTGCGCTCTCTCACAAGCAACCCAGGAAGGAATAGGTTGGAATGCCAAGACCAATTGTCAGTGGTTATATTATTGCAAGCACTCTTTGCATCACCTTTGGTATGTATTCAGTAAGCAAATTAGGCCTGATTCAAGGACAGGCAAGCTCTGCAACTAACCCTCGCTGCACACAGCTGAAGGTGGTTGGGTAGAGTCTGACTGAAGTTTGCACATAGAGCAGAATGGGTACATGAGAAGGTTGTTTAATGGCGGTTGAATGGCCACTGCAGGTTGGACAGAAGGCTTGGGACTATATTCAGCCCCCTCAGCACACAGCCAAAGGTCATGCAATGCAGGGTAGGGTGGGTTTGGAGCGTGGTCTGGCTGTAGGCCTGCGTGCACTGCCTTTGGAACTGTGCAGCAGGGGGTGAAAATAGAATATATAAAAAACTGTGAGATTTACTGAAATATACAGTTTAAAAAAAGGGAGTTATTGTTCTGCCTCAAACTCATCAAAGCACAAAAATGGGCCTGTGTAGGAAGCTGGCTCTTTATATACTATACCAAAGTGGGGTATAGTGCGCACAGAGTCCAGTGGTAGTGTGGTTGAGCAGTAGGGCTTTATCAGAGGACAGTATTAAGCATTTGTTGTACACACTCAGTCAGCAAATGGATTCACACACTCAAAGACTGAACTACAGACCAATTGTGTTTGTATTAAAAATATTTTTTTTTGTTTCCTAGAACCAAGCAAGCCTGGCACAGGCAAGTGACTAATTTTTTGCAGTAAATATACAGTTGTAATACCTTTTGGATTGTAATTGTATATGCACTTTGTCTTGACTTACAGTATTGTTATTGAGAAATGCAATGCTTTGTAAATACAGTACATATACTTTGAATAGGACTTTTAGTAAAATTACAGGTAAGTTACTTTTTGATTACTTTTCTTACACAGTGCAGTATGCCTGGATACTGCACTGGGACATTTCCTGTAAAACGTTTTTGTTAGTTAATACAATTTTAAAGAATTTCTTTAGGTTTTCCAACTTCACACTTAGAAACTTTTCCCAGAAAAACAGTCAATTTTATCCTATAGAGGAAAATAGTGTTATCGGTTTAAAGGTAAGTACTTTGTTGTGGGAGTTGGTGTTCTGGGGTTAGACTCAGGGGTTCCCCCAGGGTCAAAGGTGCACTCTTGTTACACCCTCAGCGGCAGCTCCTGGTGTTAGGCTCAGGGCAAAGGGGGATCTGGTTTAGGGTACAAAGTTCACCCGCAGTGGCGCAGGGGCGACTGGGTGCAGGGTGCTGTTTTGGCATCTGGTGCCATGTTGTTTGCAATGGGCATTTTCAGTTTTGTTTTATAGCTGCAGCCTTGGTCCAGAAACACTTCCATGTGGAATCAACAGCTGGGCAGGTAAGGTGGAGGGCTCGGGATGTAGGTGCACCTCGGGTTCTTTTCTCCAGGGCGCAGGGCAGCTGGATGCAGGGGTGTCTTTTGAGGTTGGATTTCACCTTACCGGGCCACCCGTGGTTGGGGAAGTCTTTATGCAGAGGCTGCAGGTGAAGCCATCCTGAAAGGGTCAACCCACAGTGGACTCGGACTCTGGAGTGCTGGGGGACCTTGCTGGTACCGGTGGGCTACTCAAACTCATGCTGTAGGCGACGAGTGCAGTGGTGGTTTCAGGCATTGGTTTTCTTTTTCCTCAGCATGCTTGGAGTCTTTCTTTGTTGTTTTTTCAGAACAGAGTTGCTCTACACAGGAGATCCGGTCTTTGTTGAAGGCAGTCAGTCCTCCCAGGGGTTCTGAAGGCGCTGGCTGCAGGACAAGATTATTTTTGGCACAGGATCTCTGGAAACTGCCGATGGACTGGTAGGGCTGGGGCCAAGTCAGTTGTTCTCTGCAGTCTCCTCTGCTGGGCATCTTCTTTCATCCTTTTTCTTCTTAGGTTGCAGGAATCTGAGTTCTTGGTCCAGGGCTGCCCCCTAAATACTGTATTTAGGGAGCATTTTGTGGGTCCTGAGGTCAGGAGCCAATTCACACTCGGTGATTTTGAGAACATTTATTTCATGTTAAAGGTAAAGCAAAAACTAAGGGCCTCATTTATGAGGCCGTGCGTCACTTTTACGCCGCCGGTGCGTCACTTTTTGTGACGCACCAGCAGCGTAAAAAATGTGCCTTGTTGCACTATATTTACAAAGTGACGCATATAGGTAGATGCGTCACTTTGTAAACCCCTGGGCCACATTATACCTGCGCCAGGTATAATGTATGCAGGGGGCGTTCTGACGCAAGAAAAGGTCATAGAAGTGACGCAGTGAAATCTATAAGATTTTACTGCGCCACTTCTAGGATGCAAATGTGCCAATTTCTTACGCCTACCTCACATCAGGCGTAAGACTGACGCAGGCCCTTTCACATGGGGCTTGCCGCATGTGAAAGGACACATTGTTGGAGTTGCGTCACTTTTGTGACACTCCAGCAATGCGTCACTTTTGCGCCATACAGATACGTCAGAAATACTGACGTATCTGTAGCTCCTTGCACAATGATGCGTCATACTGTAAATATGACGCATCATTGGTGTTGCAAGGAGGGCGCAATGAAAAGTGACGCATCGCTGTTTTCACGCAGCGATGCGTCACTTTTCATAAATGAGGCCCTTATTGAGCAAATGAAGGCCATCGCGAATGCTTCCATCTTTTAGCCGAGGCCTTCGGTACTGCTTTTAAGTGCTGGGATAAGAGTCAGGGTAGGAACAATTTGTGCTTCAGGTAATTATAACTCCTGGTATTCATGCCGGGGCAAAGCAGCTAAATATGGGCTAACAGGAGCTACTTGAAAGCAAACCTTTTTATTATAGCGTATTATTAATATTGTGACCTAAATGTAAAGTTGTGCACTTTAGAATCTAAATTTGTGTCACAAACTAACATGGATGTTAAAGCAGAAAGTCTGTGAGTTTCCTAGTGAGATAATTAAACTCTCTAACTTATATTTCAGATTATTGGAAATGAAATGTTCTGAAAGAGTTGTTCAGTAAGTTGGGATATTAAAAATCAATATGAATTAATTATAAATCATTCAGCCTTTTAAATCCCCACTAGCTGCAATTTGGCAGTCCTGCTTTCTCATATATCTTTGCCAAAACTCAGTTGTGTGTGATAGCGTCAGCGTCATCTGTATGCTGGTGTGCATGTTTTAACAGTAGGAGGTCAGTTCATCTCTTTTTAATGTAAATGGAGTTTTACAGTCAATGTGAAGAGATTGTATTTTCATTATGTTCATTTCAAAGAGTCCAATCAATCAAGGTTCGCATTTCAAAGCCAGTCTGGAAGACAAATCTTCCGTAAAGATATTTCTGCGTCAGTTCCGCATAGCAACTCTACATTTTCCACAACAATACACATCGTGATGTATTGCATTAATAAGCAGGAGTAACCACTCATAAAAACATTATCTCAGCTTGTACGAGTGGGCGCACATTTCATCAGCTCATCCGAATATTAAGCTCTGTTTATTTGTCAACTGAATCAAGTATTAGGCAGTATAGTATTTTACTGTGATTTTTCATTTTTAGTTGGAAGCTATAGATCCATGCATTCAAAGTATTTATAGGCAACAGGCTGATAACATTGGCAATTTGACATGGATCTCTCACCTTTCTCGAAATCTTTCAACCAATCAGTCTTGACTACAGAGCATTCAATTTAATCTCATCATCTACATAAATTCGTCTATTCTCACTCTTCCTTCCAGTATGACCTGCAAACAATCCCAAATTATTTTCTACCATTTGTTGTTTTTTTGGCCGGATCAGTCCAATTCGAGCAGCCATTTAATTTAGCAGAACTTTCCGATTTTTTTGTAGTTAATAATAATAAAGGACAAGGAAGGACATTTTTCGGGAGTGGAACTCAAAATGGACTGCGTGGAATTCACAAGCAAAATTGCAAGGCAGAGAGTGAGGATGAAAGAACTGATATAGCCAGAATGTTGATGGGGTCACCATGAACCCGGAAGTAGGAGAAGCTGTAATTGCTCATGAAGTGAATCCCACCTTGAGACGGAGAGTCATTAGGGATGCTGAAAATGCAGTCCGTGCCCACAGGTTCCGGATACGGGTGTGTGTGGTTGCGCTGTGTATGCTACAAGGGGAAGAGATTTGACTTGATCCCTACCTAGGTGGGTGCTGGAAGCAGCCATCCTTTTTGTTACCTTATTTCATCTATAGCCTTTCCCCAAAGGTGGCTTTCTTGGATAGACTTCCACAGTCCTGATTTGTGTTGACATTGGCACATACACAACACAGCATGTGACTCAGCTGATGAGTCTACAAGATGTGGTTGTCATGGTAAAAAGGCAAACAAAGTCCAGAGCACACGTAAAAGAGTTCCTTTAATGTAAACAATGTGTACGAGAAATAAGATCGAAAGTCAATAGGTTTTACTGTATGCTTTTATAGGTGAACATAGTCCTCTTTCGAAAGGAGATTCAAAGAACATGAAACCAGCCGACGTGTTTCTTCAATCGGGAATTACCCGTGATTCTTCAGGGCTGGGGTGATAACAATGTTGAAATGATATAGTAAGGGTTGCATAAAATAAATGCATACAAAGCAAAAACAAAAACAAAAAACCAAAGTTGACGGAAAGAACACCTCCTGTGAGTGGAAACCATAAGGAAAAGAAGTGAAATACACGTGTGATTTGACTACAAACCTTGAAAGGAAATAAAAAACAACATTTGTGGGTGTATATCGTAGAAGCTTCATTAATTAGAGAACATATCAAAAAATCACTGAGCCGATAAGAAAAAAGGGGCGCGGAAAAACATTACTGAACCAAGAGAGGAAATGAATGCATTAAAGCAGGGTAGAAATAGGGATGGAAAAAGATGGAAAAAAGATGCTGGTATGGCATGATAATGTCACTGAAGAGACCAAGGCAGAAATCTCTCAAAGCCAATCAAAAGCTACTCCTCAATGAAAACTCGATAAGTGCATGAAGTGAGGTGAATATGTGCAAATATTATAATATATAATATTGAATGAAGTTCTGTCTAAACATCAGAATGAGATCAAAGACAGGAAAACAAGACAGCTAAAAAGAGATGAAGCAGATTATCGAGAGGGTCGCGTCTTCACATTCGCGGAAAAATATAACCAACTGATCCAGAACACCGTACGCACTGACAAATCAAACAAAACTAATATCTCTTCCATCTCGTCCAGCACAACTTCACTCAGTAGTATTACCAATAGTGACAGCGAGACTGAAAATCAGACAACACCAACACTTGAATCAGGTCCCAGTACATCAGCATCAGGTACATCTAATACATTTTTATGAGAAATTCAGGCCATCAGGCGAGAGAATCGTTTGCAACAGAGACTAACCACACCAGACAGAAAACCCTGAGAGGGAAGAGAGCTGGGCAAAGACGAATACAGGGAAAAACTCAGGTCAGGGAACAGGAAGAAAGACTAACAGCTAACAAATTGTCAATTGTTCCACCAAACAACTGGATAAAGACATGATATCACTTCTCAGCAAAGGCATTAGTTTTAACCCCCACAAACAAGGTGATCCGTGTAGGGTTAAAGTAGATCTATTCAAGTTTATCCGAGGACTTAAACTTAGGAAACATTTCTCGGGCCTTCCAGCTAGTACAGACAACATCAGAAACATACCACAGGACATTTGTTGTAATGCACTTAGTATTAATGATGTAAAAGCAACCCATCTACTGCTCTCATTTACTGACTTTGATGACCCTCCTAATTTCTTAGAAAATCTCCTTATGACTTGGAATTAGAGACTAATCAGACCCTGGCTAGTGGTCTGAAAAATATATCTAGATGGACCCCCACCTTACCAGGTGGCAATCCTGTTGACATCTTTTATAATCTGGTCCTGGAAGACATTGAAAACCATGAGAGACGACTAAATCCTAAGAAGCCTAGATCATGGGATAACCTACCAAGAAATGAGAGAGTAGCCCTTAAAGCTTTAAGTATGGGTCAGGACATCATCGTAAGAGAGGCTGATAAGGGTGGGAATGTGGTGGTCATGGACAGGGCTGACTACCACAAAGAGATCCTGACACAACTCTCAGATACCAACTGTTATGAACCACTTGACTACAACCCCACAGGTCCTCTGACCATCCTCATCAATAAGCATTTGAGCGAGTGGCATGACCAAAATTTAATTGATGAAGACAAACTGTTATACATGAAGGTAGTGAGGCCCTCCTTTCCATGCCTATACACTCTACCTAAGATTCATAAGCATGCACCTTTTCCTCCTAGTAGACCCATTGTGTCAGGGATGGGTGGGCCCACGGAGAAACTGTCGCAGTATGTTGACGTATTTTTGAATCCCCTATTTAGAAATCTAATATCTTTCATACAGGACACTAAGCACATACTGAGTATTTTGGCAGACATAAATTGGCAACCTGGCCTCATCATGGCCACCTTAGATGTTGTGTCCTTGTACACCTCCATCAAGCCAGACCTAGGTTTGATAGCTATCACTAAACACTAAATGCCTTCACAACAGAACCATTACTCTATGGGAACATACCAATATGCTTGTGTCAATGATGAATATTATTCTCATGAACAATTTCTTCGTTTATGATAAACAATGGTACAGGCAGACCAAGAGCGTGGCCATGGGGTCTAGATTCCCCCCATCTTTTGCTAACCTTTACATGGGTGCCCTAGAAGCAGACTGGATCTGGGGTAACAAGGGCAGAACTTGAATTGAATGCATCATATACTGGGGAAGGTACATCGATGACTGCCTACTAATCTGGTCAGCGGTACAAAGGGGGTGGTGATGGACGGAGCATCTGAACCAATAAAAGACTCACACCCAGTCAACAGATCTCGGTTTAATCCATCATCGTTCTTCAGCCCACTCTGCCACCCCAGTTCAGACATGGTCATATGCAAATCAGTCTGACCCTGTGCCTCATGGGAACAGTCCAGCCCGAACTGCCAAGCCATGCCTTCTCTGGACCGGAAACAAGCTTCCTAGGACCGGTTCCTGTCATTTGAGCCGTCTTCAGCCAGGCTTGCTTGAATCCAGTGGCAAAGTGAGCAAGGGACTCACGTCTAAGCATACCCTGCCAACTTATGGCGAACAAAGCGGTACAAAAGGTGGTGGTGATGGACGGAGCATCTGAACCAATCAAACACTCACAACCATTCAACAGATCTGGGTTTAATCCATCACCGTTCCTTAGCACACTCTGCCCCCCCAGTTCAGACATGGCCATAAGCAAATCAGTCTGACCCTGTGTCACATGGGAACAGTCCAGCCCGAACTGCCAAGCCATGCCTTCCCTGGACCGGAAACAAGCTTCCTAGGACCGGTTTCTGGCATTTCAGCCGTCTTCAGCTAAGCTTACTTGAATCCAGTGACAGCGTGAGTAAGGGACTCACGTCTGAGCATACCCTGCCAACTTATGGCGAACAAAGCTGTACAAAAGGGGGTGGTGATGGACGGAGCATCTGAACCAATCAAACACTCACACCCAGTCAACAGATCTGGGTTTAATCCATCACCGTTCTTTAGCCCACTCTGCCACCCCAGCTCAGACATGGCCATATGCAAATCAGTCTGACCCTGTGCCTCATTGGAACAGTCCAGCCCGAACTGCCAAGCCATGCCTTCCCTGGACCGGAAACAAGCTTCCTAGGACCGGTTTCTGGCATTTCAGCCGTCTTCAGCCAGGCTTGCTTGAATCCAGTGGCAAAGTGAGCAAGGGACTCACGTCTGAGCATACCCTGCCAACTTATGGCGAACAAAGTGGTACAAAAGGGGGTGGTGATGGACGGAGCATCTGAACCAATCAGACACTCACAACCAGTCAACAGACCTGGGTTTAATCCATCACCGTTCCTTAGCCCACTCTGCCCCCCCAGTTCAGACATGGCCATAAGCAAATCAGTCTGACCCTGTGTCACATGGGAACAGTCCAGCCCGAACTGCCAAGCCATGCCTTTCCTGGACCGGAAACAAGCTTCCTATGACCGGTTTCTGGCATTTCAGCTGTCTTCAGCTAGGCTTACTTGAATCCAGTGGCAAAGTGAGCAAGTGACTCACGTCTAAGCATACCCTGCCAACTTATGGCGAACAAAGCGGTACAAAAGGTGGTGGTGATGGACGGAGCATCTGAACCAATCAAACACTCACAACCAGTCAACAGATCTGGGTTTAATCCATCACCGTTCCTTAGCCCACTCCGCCCCCCCAGTTCAGACATGGCCATAAGCAAATCAGTCTGACCCTGTGTCAGCCAGCCCGAACTGCCAAGCCATACCTTCCCTGGACCGGAAACAAGCTTCCTAGGACCGGTTTCTGGCATTTCAGCCGTCTTCAGCTAGGCTTACTTGAATCCAGTGACAAAGTGAGTAAGGGACTCACGTCTGAGCATACCCTGCCAACTTATGGCGAACAAAGCGGTACAAAAGGTGGTGGTGATGGACGGAGCATCTGAACCAATCAAACACTCACAACCAGTCAACAGATCTGGGTTTAATCCATCACCGTTCCTTAGCACACTCTGCCCCCCCAGTTCAGACATGGCCATAAGCAAATCAGTCTGACCCTGTGTCACATCGGAACAGTCCAGCCCGAACTGCCAAGCCATGCCTTCCCTGGACCGGAAACAAGCTTCCTAGGACCGGTTTCTGGCATTTCAGCCGTCTTCAGCTAAGCTTACTTGAATCCAGTGACAAAGTGAGTAAGGGACTCACGTCTGAGCATACCCTGCCAACCTATGGCGAACAAAGCGGTACAAAAGGGGGTGGTGATGGACGGAGCATCTGAACCAATCAAACACTCACACCCAGTCAACAGATCTGGGTTTAATCCATCACCGTTCTTTAGCCCACTCTGCCACCCCAGCTCAGACGTGGCCATATGCAAATCAGTCTGACCCTGTGCCTCATTGGAACAGTCCAGCCCGAACTGCCAAGCCATGCCTTCCCTGGACCGGAAACAAGCTTCCTAGGACCGGTTTCTGGCATTTCAGCCGTCTTCAGCCAGGCTTACTTGGATCCAGTGCAAAGTGAGCAAGGGACTCACGTCTTAGCATACCCTGCCAACTTATGGCGAACAAAGTGGTACAAAAGGGGGTGGTGATGGACGGAGCATCTGAACCAATCAAACACTCACAACCAGTCAACAGACCTGGGTTCAATCCATCACCGTTCCTTAGCCCACTCTGCCCCCCAAGTTCAGACATGGCCATAAGCAAATCAGTCTGACCCTGTGTCACATGGGAACAGTCCAGCCCGAACTGCCAAGCCATGCCTTCCCTGGACCGGAAACAAGCTTCCTAGGACCGGTTTCTGGCATTTCAGCCGTCTTCAGCTAGGCTTACTTGAATCCAGTGACAAAGTGAGTAAGGGACTCACGTCTGAGCATACCCTGCCAACTTATGGCGAACAAAGCGGTACAAAAGGGGGTGGTGATGGAGGGAGCATCTGCACCAATCAAACACTCACACCCAGTCAACAGATCTGGGTTTAATCCATCACCGTTCTTTAGCCCACTCTGCCACCCCAGCTCAGACATGACCATATGCAATCAGTCTGACCCTGTGCCTCATTGGAACAGTCCAGCCCGAACTGCCAAGCCATGCCTTCCCTGGACCGGAAACAAGCTTCCTAGGACCGGTTTCTGGCAATTCAGCCGTCTTCAGCCAGGCTTGCTTGAATCCAGAAGCAAAGTGAGAAAGGGACTGAGCATACCCTGCCAACTTATGGTGAACAAAGCGGTACAAAAGGGGGTGGTGATGGACGTAGCATCTGAACCAATCAAGCACTCACACCCAGTGAACAGATCTGGGTTTAATCCATCACCGTTCTTTAGCCCACTCTGCCACCCCAGTTCAGACACGGCCATATGCAAATCAGTCTGACCCTGTGCCTCAAGTGGAAATGTCAAGTGGAAATAAGTCAACCTGCTAGGCTCATCATGGACTACAATGAAATGAACCTGTGTGTCAAAAAAAGCATTAACAAACATTTGGGAGTCTTACTAGCTGATAGGTCTTTAAAGGATGCCATTGCAACCAGACCACAAATTACATATTGGCGGAGTAAGAACCTAAAGAACAGACTGAGTCCCTCTGTACCAACAGGAATAAAAACCGAAGCATGGCTAACTGGGCGATCCAAGTTTTTTTTTTTAAATGTGGAGGTTGCGGGATGTGCAAATGGGCCAAACACGGTACTAAAACCTTCTCAGGTTTCTACAGACAACAATTTACCATCAACAGAAACATTAACTGTGATATTAGATATGTAGTCTACATCATACAATGGATGTGCAACAGTCAATATGTGGGCAGCACTATCAGGCCCCTAAAGGAACGCATTAGGGAAAATGCAAGAGCAATCCTTCAACATGACGCACGTTATCCTATGGCAACACACATAGCCACTTGCCCGTCACAAGGGCCCAACAAAACATTCCTTTTGGAATTGATGTCACTGAAGTGAATGTCAGAGGTGGTAATCGTGAACTCAATCTCAGATGCCAAGAAGCAACCTGGATTATGCGTCTGCACACAGTGAAATATGGTTGAAATTCTGATCATGAGCTTCATTATTTCCTTGGCCCATGAGCCATAACCAGCATCCTTGTGTCCATCCGAACTCCTTTCCTAATTTTCATGCCAAATTTTCATGACCATGAATTAATTAATTGAACTACTTGTTTTCACAATTTTACCTGTTGAAATTGTCATTGAATCTTGTACCTGCCATTTTTGATAATCTTAATGTATTATTCCTGATTTTTTGGTCACATGGTCGTTTTTGTGCTTTCTTGTTCCTATTGATTACTATTGTAATACTCCTATTATCCAGCTGTTTTTTTTGCTACAAGATAGCCCATATTACTGTTAGAAACATGCTCATTAATCATTTTGTATTACTAAGGTTTTTTCTTAAATCGACAATCCGTGAATATGTTTTAGTCGCTTTAATTAGGTAGTCTTAATACGACAGAGAATGCAACCATTCACCTTTTCACCTTTATACTCTCTCATTCCATTATTGATTCATTGTTTCCTGTCTTCTTGTCTATATTTCTCTCTTAGTAACTCATCTTACTTACCCGGGCACCATTCGCCCGTGATTTTTCAAACTTTATTGTCCACGTACATTATGGACCTTGCTATTCACTTTTACTTTTTACCGATCGACTGGACTAGTAACAGAGTCCTTTTTCTGTGCCCATTGTTTTCACCTTCCTTTCATGCCCTATCAGGTTAGCGGGCCCTTTTTTCCGCTTTCAAATAGGCCGATAGTTGGCCCGTCATGTCTTTGTGCATCCGGCAAACACAATTTTTTCATCCGCAACGCACGTTGCCTTACGGTAACCGCGGGTATTCTACCCGAATTCCCTTCCTGTCAGTATTAGCGCTTTTGGCAGTTTAGTGACATTTTTTTCTCCACTGTGTTTGCCCCACAGCTGAGTCCGCTTTATGGCACTGGCGGCTACACTGGTCTGTCTTTCTTGTTTTTATTTGGGTCTCTCTCATACTTTGGACGCAGGCTGCCCTCGCTCGTCAACCCGACTAGGACCGGGTTGGAATTATCACCGATCCCCCGGTGAGTGTTTTTTTTTACATTGTGCTGGCATTACTGTCATGTTAATTTTTTAGTCATAATTACTCACTCTGCCCATATTTCATACCCTGTTTCACAGATACAGCTCCTACTGACAGATATTCAGGTATTTCTGATCCTCATTACCCTCTTTTTTTCCAGAAGACCGGTCGCTCTGCCCTCTTTGTTTTCCTTTTTCTATCCTTATTTGCACAAGATGCTCTCTTATTTACTGTTAGTTACCAAGTAGAACATGGGTCGAGAGATGTTCCCTTTGCAGGACACAACGAAGAGAAGATAAGTTGTTGATATGATCGTTGGTTTTGTCAGTGTTTTTTCTCTTTTCCTTCTTTTCCCCCACTGGTCAAGATGTTGTATTACTCTTTCCATAGCAACTACATCCTAATGTTGTGTTGTTTTACATGACATATGTGATTTTGTTTCCTTATTTATTCCTTCCATTGAAGAAATTTTGTTTCTATGCTCATATTCACCTCACTTCATGCTCTTCTTGAGTTTTCATTGAGGAGTAGCTTTTGATTGGCTTTGAGAGATTTCTGCCTTGCTCTCTTCAGTGACATTATCATGCCATACCTGCATCTTTTTTCCATCTTTTTCCATCCCTATTTCTACCCTGCTTTAATGCTTTCATTTCCTCTCTTGGTTCAGTAATGTTCTTCCGCGCTCCTTTTTTCTTTTTGGCTCAGTGATTTTTTGATATATTCTCTAACTAAATAAGCTTCCATGATATACACCCACCAATGTTGTTTTTTATTTCCTTCCAAGGTTTGGAATCACATTACGTGTATTTCACTTCTTTTCCTTATGGTTTCCACTCACTGGAGGTGCTCTTTCCGTCAACTTTGTTTTTTTGTTTTTGTTTTTGCTTTGTATGCATTTATTTTGTGCAACCCTCACTATATCATTTCAACTTTGTATCATCCCCCAGCCCTGAAGAGTCACGGGTAATTCCCGATTGACGAAACACGTGTCGGCTGGTTTCATGTTCTTTGAATCTCCTCTTGAAAGAGGACCATGTTCACTTATAAAAGCATACAGTAAAACCTATTGACTTTCGATCATCTTATTTCTCGTACGCATTGTTTACTTTAAAGGAAATCTTTTACGTGTGCTCTGGACTTTGTTTGCACTAATTGAAAGAGGAGTTATTTGCCCACTCTTTTTCAGGGGTTTCTGTGGTTTTCCCTAACCTAGCAGCACTGTTCCATATTTGTATACTACTTCCTATACTCCCCGTTACTTGCAGTGCGCCAATATTTCTGAATACTAAAACCCTACGCAGAACCCTTACCTATGGTAAAAAGGCAGTAAAGGTGAGTTTTGGTGTGCTTCTGATTTAGTTTTATTCAAATATCTGCTGCATTGCTGTGCTTTTGTGGCTATTTGGAGAACATTCACACATATGGTGTTATATGGAGCCTCCTTCTTCTGCCTTGACCCTCTCTCTTTCTCCCTCCTCTCTCCACTCTCCACATCACCGATAGTCATAGCCAGAATGATGGTGGTGATGATTGTGATACTGATTTTAGCTATATGGTGGCAGAGACTCTGACTGCTCTGCACAAATAGTTACTGTCTGTCCCCTTCAGTGGTTTGAGCTTATTCTGGATGGGGACAATTGCTCTGACTGCACTGATTCTGATTCTGACTTTGATGGGTGTGAGGTTGCTCATGAGGATTAGAATGCCAGGATTAGTGGTAATAAACTGCCCGCCTGGAATCATTGCCAGATTCCAGGTAAATATGGATTTTTCGAGTAGAAGGCTCCCGATTGTCAAAAAGTACAAAGCTGTATTGCACACCTGTACTCATTGATATAAATGGAGACACCTCTGCCTCCTTCAGTTCCCTTTGCTTCTTGGATGTCCAGTTTTATTGGGCAGACCTTGATGGTAGAGACTACAATTCACAGGGATTCTGTGGACAAGAATATGGATTTCTCCAGGTAGAAGCTATATTCATGGTCCCAACTTGCTCCTAAAGTGGGGTACCACCGGAGCCTATACATCACAGTTTTGCCTTCTGACTTTAACCAGCTGTTCAAAGCTGTGGACTAATGGACGCTGCTCTGGTCTTCTGGTAGGGATGGATGGCATGACAAATTTCTCTCTGATGTCTCCTTCAAAGTGGCGCAAGATTTTGCTTTGCCTCTGTAAAAGATCAGCATAATCTACTCCTAATGGATTGTCATACCGTTCCTGCCAAGAAGTTTGCTTCCCTTCCTTTGACATTGGTCGATACTTTGGGAAGGGTTTGTCGGATACTAGAACTAGAGGTCTAAACAGAGCCCAGCAGACCAATCACAGAATACTTGACTATGCTGGGCCAGGCCCAGGTTGAATGTTTGAAGGGCATTCACCTCCAATGTCTGAAAGCTTCCATTCATCTGGGAAGCTGTTGCATTGAGTTTGTCTATATCATCACTGACTTCTGTGCATTCCAAATCTGTGTCCATGGCTTCCATACAAGAGAAAAACACTGTCTCAGGACATCAAGGCTCTGGTGGATAAGGAGGCTTTCGTTTAAGGGATGGGTGTTTACATCATCATCTTTCTGGTTCCGAAAACCATGGAATGCCTCCAGGTATTTGTATTTGTATTTTGTGTATTTCTTAAGCGCGGGCGAATCATCCCCAAGGGGATCTCTCGGCGCTACGGGAGAAGGCACATATGGCAGGAAGGCATAAAACAACCAAGTTTTTAAAAGGTTCTTAAAGCTAGGTAAATCGCTGCAGGCCCTGATATTTACTGGCAGCTTATTACAGTATCTCAGTGCTAGATGGCAAAAGGCTCTGAAACCCTTTATTGCTCCGTGTATTTTCTGAGTACACAGAAGGTTGGCATTACTGGATCTTAGCTGTCGTACAGGCTGATACCACCTGAGTTTGTTTCTGAGATACACAGGTCCCTTCCACTGAAGAGATTTGAAAGCTACACATAGCATCTTAAAGATGTCTCGTTTCCTTACCGGGAGCCAGTGCAATTGGTTCAGCAGAGGGACCGAAGGAGTTCGTGGCGGCTTATTTAAAGCGAGGTGGGCTGCAGTATTCTGCACTACCTGTAGACGCGTTAGTAGGTCCTCACGGGCACCCACCAGCAGGTCATTGCCATATTCCAGTCGACTCACCAAGATTAGGGTCTTCCTTGCTGCCAAAGGAATCCAGGGAAAGATTTTCCTAAGCATCCTCATTGTGCCAAAGCACGTACCGGACACTATCTTGACCTGTTCTTCCATGGATAATTCATCATCAATCCTTACGCCCAGATTCTTCGCCCACTTCCTGGGTGGTGGAGGCTCGCCCACCTCAGATGGCCACCACTCAGGGGACCAGATTGTATCAGCCTTTCCGAAAAGCAGAATTTCGGTTTTTGACGAGTTAAGTTGTAGGAAGTTCCTCCTCATCCAGACGGCAATACTGGACATACAGCTTCTGAATTTCCTTTGAGTTGATGTAATATCATCCTCAATGGGGACGATTAGCTGTGTATCATCCGCATAGGAGATGGTCTCAAACCCGTGGCTTCTGAATATATCCGCCAGGGGTGTTACATAAATGTTGAACAGCGTAGGGCTCAATACTGAGCCCTGCGGAATACCCCTATCCATCCCACTAGTCTGTGATACGAATGATCCCAGCTGGATACTCTGTGTTCGTCCCAGTAGAAAGCTCTGAATCCACTCAAGAGCTTTACCCCTCACCCCAATCCCCCTCAATCTGTCTAGCAGCAATCGGTGGGAGATGGTATCAAATGCCGCTGACAGATCAAGGAGGACGAGGATCACTGGACTGCCTCCATCTAGTGTCATCCTGATGGTATCTGTTACTTCGAGCAATGCAGACTCTGTACTATGGGATGCACTAAATCCCGACTGGGAGGGATCCAGGAGGTGGTTTTGTTCCAAATATTGGGACAGTTGTTTGTTCACTAGAGTTTCCAAAACCTTCGCACAACAGGAGAGAAGTGATATTGGCCTGTAGTTCTTTAATTCGGATGGGTCCGCCGACGTCTTTCTTTAGGAGTAGCTTGACCCGCACTTCTTTCCATTCAGTTGGAAATGTGGCTCTTTCCAACGAGATGTTGTAAATTTTAGAAAGTGCGTCTGCTAGAATTGGGCTAAGAATTGCCATTACTGCTGGTGGCACCGGGTCAGATGGTAAACCCGACTTTACACTGCTTAGTAGGGATCCCACTTGCATAGTGGTCATAGCGGCAAAAGAGTCCAACCTATGGGGGGGGCCCTCTTCCAACCGAGGTTCTTTGGGAAAGTCTCCCTCTCCTTGTTCTGCCATAGTCGACTCAAAGGACTAATAGATCAGGTCAATCTTATTCGTGAAATGCCTGGCTAAGTCCTCACATAGTTCTTGTGTAGGGGGAGGTGCCACGTTGTTCACTTTAGGATTTGTAAATTCCTTCAGTATCCTATAAAGTTCCCTGGATGAATTTTTGGCCTCACTGATGCGTACATCCAGATGTGACCTTCTTGCTGCTTTACAGCTATTTAGGTAGTGAAACAAGAATTGGTAGTGGTGTTTCCCACAATGGGAAAAACCGCACTATCACTTATCGATTTATTTAAAAAGATTCAAATGGGCTTCTAGTATGATCTGACACCTTTAGTTAAGACGGACTGATACACAGACCACTGTCACCCACTACCAAGAGTGACTCTTACCAATCAAAAGGGTCGGTAAATCAAGACATGCACAATAGGGTCAAAGGGAGCACAATCCTAAACATATGTAGGGTAAGTGATAAGTGATCACAATTTTTTTTTAAGACAACAATTAAGTTTTAGCAGAGTCCAATTGAAAATATCACTAAGTCTTCTTTTTCGGATAAGGTACACAATCAATTGTAGTCCATGTATGTTCATTTCTCCATTTATTCACAAGGCTTCATAGAAGATAATCAAAACAGTAAACAAGAGCAGCCAACACGTGTTTCGTCGGTACATCCAATCCGTACCATGACTTTTTCAAGGCTAGATAAATGGGTAGGAGCATGGTGGATCGTCGCCTTGCTCATAAATTTGAGTATAAGAAGTCTCGTCTTGAACCTATATCATATAAGTGATGGACACTGTACAATAATCTTCAATGTAAGAATTTATAAAGGTGTTGTCCCAAGTGGTGGGGGAGGGTCCAAAGTTGAGGACCTCTGTTTTCTCCTAGTTGAGCTTCAGGCAGCTGTTGCTCGTCCAGGCTGCGTTGTCTTTCATTCCTTCCTGAAAGCAGAGTTTAGTGTCTTCTGGGTTCTTTGGGAGATAGAGAATGAGTTGGGAGTCATCGGAGTAGGACTATGCTGGGCCCATGCTGTCTGACGACGATGGCGAGGGAGGTCATGTCGATGTTGAAGAGTGTGGGGCTGACAGATGATCCTTGGGGTACTCCGCAGTTGATATCTGTGGGTTCGGAGATGAATGGAGGGAGTCCCATCTTTTGGGTTCTGCCGGTGAGAAAGAAGCAAATCCAGTGAGGTCTAGCAGGATGAAGGCCATGGTGTGGCTGTGGTCGAGTAGCACGCGGATGTTGTCGGTGGCGGCAAGGAGGGCAGTCTCGATGCTGTGGTTACTACGGGATCCAGACTGGAAAGAGTCAAGAATGGCTTTCTCTTCGATGAAGTTAGTCAGCTGGGTGTTGACAAATTTCTTTGTGACTTTAGCTGCAAAGGGAAGGAGAGAGATGGGACAGTAGTTTTTCAGGTCAGTCGGGTCAGTCTAGGGTTTCTTGAGGAGGGGCTTGACATCTGCCCGCTTCCAGTAGTCGGGAATAATGCTGGATTCAAAGGTGGCTTTGATGGTGCAGCGCAGTTCGGGTGCTATGGCAGTGGCGGCTCTGTGGAAGATGTGCGGCGGGCAGGGATCCGTGGGGGCTTCTGAGTGGGTGCTCTCCATGGTCGTGGTGGTATCTCCAGTGGGGACAGGTGTCCAGGTGGTGATTGTGGGCTGGCTGTCATTGCTGGAGGGGAAGGTGGTTTCCGGAGTCTGTTTGTTGAAGTTGTCATAGAGGGCCTTAATTGTCAGGTGTAAGTAGGAGCCAAGCTTATTGCCGAGGTCCTGGGATGGCATGACATCTTGGTTTCGCTGGGGGGTTTGGTGAACTGCTGTATGATATTGAAGAGTTCCTTTGAGTTGCTGGTGTTGGTGAGGATTTTGTTCTGGATGAAGGTCCTCTTGGTGGCTCTTATGAGTTGGTGGTATTCTGTCATAGCGTTCTTGTAGGTAGTTTGGTCTTGGGTGGTTTTGCTGTTTCTCCATCATTTTTCAAGATGTCTGCAGGAGTGGCTGGCTTCTTGGAGGTCGGTGGTGAACCAGGTAGCCTTCAGGTGGTATTGTCTGTCAGGGTGGCATAGGGGTGCAAGCTTGTCTGCACAGCTGGTGATCATGTGGTGTAGTCCTTTGGCGTTAGAGTTGGCGTTGGTCATGGCTGATGGGGGTCATGGAAGAGGGGGGAGTTGAGGTGCTTCTCTGTGACCTTGCTCCAATTCCTTTGTGGTGGGCATGGAGGGGGCTTGTGTGTGGTGGTGGTGTTGTAAGAGAAGTGTAAACAGTGGTGGGCTGTTCAAAGGGCTGTGAGGTGTGGCTGATGCAGATGTTTGTACAGGAGAGCGTTGGTCCCTGCAGTTGTTGAGGTGGAAGTCCAGGTCTCCGATGAGTAAGTATTCCTTGTTGGTGATGGCATGGGGGCGATGAGGTCGGCAATGGTTGTAGTGAAGAAAGTGAAAGGCCCTGGGGGTCTGTAGGTGAGGGTGCCGTGAAGCATGGTTCTGGGGCTGGTCTGGATCTGGACGTTGAGGTGTTCAGTGTTGGAGAGGGAGTCGCTCATGCTGGAGATGGAGACTCGGAGTGAGCTCTAGTGTGTAATGGCGAGGCTCCTCCTGAGTGGTGGGGGCAGTCTTCCCTCTTGTAGCCATCTGGAATTGCAGTGGCGATGTGGATCTGAAAATTGCTTTCTTCCATTTGAAAGGCTATTTTCTCAACCCCTACCTGGTTGTTTTGCTGCTGCCTACTCCAGATGACGCTTTGTTGAGCATGGAGCAGATTTATTCCTGCGTGTCGTAACATGGCTTCTTGTTCTCTAAAGTACAGCTCCCTCGTTTAAAAGATCAAGAACTTCAGATGTTTGTCTTCCAGACAGACTTGGATGAGTTGTTCCTGGCTTTGGCAAAGGTGAAGTAAATAAAGTAAGGACTGCCTTCGTTTCTGATTCCCTTCAGGCTCTGGCCCTTCTCTGGCTGCGATTGTAAGATCACATTCCATCCTGTCTTGTCACAGGATCATGTTTGCATTCTCTTTTGACACATGTGAATGACCACTTGATGCAGACATGCATGCCTCCAGGCCATTGGCTTCAATAGTGGTGGGCCCAGTGCGGCAAAATCAGTGGCATTTCTTTACTGCTTCACTAGCCAAGGATTTATCATTACACGTGATTGCCCCCATGATTGTGATGATGAATGTGAGTATCTTCAGGTGAGGTGCTACTTTTGCATGCATATTAATTCTACCTCAGTCTGACTTTTTGGAAGGTTGTTATTCATTGAACTAAAGTAAGGAGTCAGTAAACCCAAGAACACTGAGGCATTTTCAGGCACAGCTACTTGATCATGATGCCCTAGCTGAGTCCAACTACATAGTGAAATTTGTCCCTGGCTACCTTCTCTCGCTTGATGTGGAGAAGACTTTTGAAAGGGTTAGTTGGCCATTTCACAGAGCTGTGCTTGGGAGAATTGGTCTTGGGCTGGGCTGTTGTGTACGAGTTTAGATTCCGTATGAATTTCGTGATTCATACCCTTATATAGGTACAATTCACATTGCCCTTACATAGGCATAGAAATCCAGTCCTTATTTAGGCATAGCCCATGCGACCCAAATACAGGCATGGCTACTTACATCCGTTCATCTACGTCACAATGACTTCTTGGAAAACCAGAGTCTTAAGCCATTAGGGACTTCCCCTTACTTGAATATTTATTTCTCGAAGAACTCATTTATCATGCATGAACATCTATTCCTTAGGGGTTCTTTCATGACATTCATATGCCCCACTTTTACGTCAATACTGGCATTCCTATACACCTTCCAGGTATAAATATACTTTCACCTGCTATAGCAAAGCACGGTGTGGTTCTGTGGAGTTCGACTACCTACTTGCACGATGCAGCTCGCTACAGCAAATGCCGAAGGAAGCCAACTCCCCAGCTGACACACTGACTAGAAGCTGTCATCCTCCTGCCGAGAATCCAGCTCCAGTGTTTCTGACTCCCTTTGCGCGGTGTTGGGAAATCGAATCCCAGGAGAGAGATACCAACCTCTTTCATTCTAAGGTATGGAGCTGATTAGAACCTAGAGAAACCTTTGGCAATTCTCGGCAAAACTAAACCTATGCTAAAGCAACACCTACTTCTTCCCTCGTACTAAACCTAGGTAAGGTACACTGGGGTAGGCTTATTTTAGAATCACAAGTTGAGTATTTTAGCCTGTGTTATTTATGTATGCATTTTTATACATGTCATAGCAACAGACAATGCTATTACAGTGTTATTTTATATTATTGTTTGCGCTGTACGCATTATACTTCGCATTCTGTCTAACGATTGTAGCAGTTCATATCTCTTGTATGAGAAAGAAGACTGTTCAATAAAACCTTTTTATTGAAACGCCCGTCTCTCTATTTCTATGCAACTCTGTAGAAACAAAGCATGCACGATTGACTGAGTGAAATAGTTATCTATTGTTTCCACAACTCTGAAGATATTATTCCAACTCTAAGGGAAACAAAGTTGTCATGTTTATGCGGTTGTCAGAGACTAATCCCTTCTTGTTTATTCGAGAAAGTTTCTAGTGACCTCTGAGTTAGCTGGCACACACAATTAAGTTTAATGTACTCAATAGAGACATACTGACCTCAGTTCGATGTCAAATCTATAGTGTATATTAGTCCAATGCGTAGAGCCTATTAGGGATATAGAAACTACACTACAGGGCATGATATCCTGCATCATGGCCTCTAATGTGACCTCTACCGCCACCATTCTGATAAATGGCCAACACACACAGCCAATTCACTTAGCAAGAGGCGCTCAATAGGGGTGCGCTCTCTCACCTCTGTTGTTTGCCCTAGCGGTGGAACCCCTGGTTATCACTATCAAGCAGACCAAGTTCATTGTAGGCATTTCTTTTGGCAGACGTACTCACAAACTGCGTTTGCTCGCGGCAACTTAATGCTCACTCTCACCCGACCTGCAAAATCTCTCCCTTTGGTGGTTCATGCTCTGACTGACTTTGATAGGTCTCTGGCTTCATGGTTAACATGCCCAAGTCTCAAACCTTAAATCTCATGATACCCATACTGGACATCCCTGCCATACAGTCTCTTGTCCCCTTCCAATGGGCCCCACATACAATTTGATATCTCAACCTGACCTTCACCTTATCGACTTGGACAAGGGCTAATTAGGCATCCAAACAAAAATCAATCTTAGAAAATGTTATTGATGGTGGCCCTGCATATGTCAAAATGTCCATCCTGCCTAAGATCCTCTACCTCTCTCAGATGCTGCCAACCTTCATCCCCCAGGATGACATCCTCCAACTTCAGCGAGACATCCACACCTTTGTCTGGGGGGAAACAACCCAGTTTCTCAAACTGTGTTTAGATGCTCCTTTGGTATCAGGGGACTAGCCTGTCCTACCCTCCTTGATTACTACTGGGTGGCATATCTTTGTTTAATATCTGAATGGGTGTTTTGGGAGAGTAAGAAGCACTGGTTCCACATGGATCGGGCAGGCACCTGCAGGCCTCTTTGGGACCTTGCTTGGCTCCCTAGGCATGCCAAAAGTGAAGATTCTATATTGCAACCTCTACCAGGACTGTTCTTGGGATCTGGGATAAGATTGCGCTTAAGTGTGGTCTTACTTTATTTCCCTCCCCAAACACTCCCATGACCCATAACCCAATTTCACCCAAGCTCTGGATACTCATCAACAAACCTCAGATTGTCACACCTCACACAATCGGTTTGTCGGAACGTCTATTAAGGCATTTGAACAATGCAAACTGGAATTCTAATTACCTGAAATGGCTCAGCTGCAATAATGTCAGCTGTACCCCCCAAATGGACAAGTGACCACAAGGCAACTTACCCATTTTGAGACATTGTTTAGGGCTTATGAAGGCATGAGTGGTTTGATATACCACACCCACCAGACTAAGAGCGTCTGCATAAATATCAACTACAGAAACACGTTGACACCAATGAGAGTATTTCCCTGAAGCAGTGGTAAACACTCTGGCCAGAAATCCCCCAGATATATCACAGTTTTCAACAGTGTGAGACAGCATACAAAATTATGACATGGTGCTACTATAAACCAACACACCTTAGCACCTTTTGTAGCACCACATCTGATCTTTGCTGGTGCTGTAACTAGGTCCTTGGCAATTTTCAACTCATAAGGTGGTCATGCTCTGTCATTTCCACTTATTTGAAATACATCCTAGGCCATATTAAAGTCATGCTGGGCTTCCCACTCCCTGCCTCCTACACCCCAGTTGTCTTGGATATTCATCCCTTAGAACTACAGGACATGATGAACACAGATTTGCCACTCACAAACCATATGCTGGGTGCTGCCAAGCAGCTTAAACAAAAGGAACAAATGATTAAAGGAATGTTGAACAATGCAAACATTCACCCCCAGTCACAAAGATCAGGGTTTAATCCATCATTCTTTTGCACTACATGCCAGCCCAGTTTCGATCCAGCCATATGCAAATGAGACTTGATCCTGTTCCTCATGGGAACAGTCCAGCCCAAACTGCCAAGCCGGGTCCTCTCTGGACTGGAAACAAACATCCTGGAACCAGTTTCAGGGCATCACCCCTCATCCACCAGGCTAGCTTGAATCCAATGGCACAGTGAGCACAAGACTCACGTGTGGGCATGCGCTTCCCACTTAGGGCGACAAAAGCAAAAGGAATAAATGATCAACAGAATGTTGTACAGTGCAAACATTCACCCCCAGTCACTAAGATCTGGGTTTAATCTATCTTTTTCTCATCACACCACCCCAGTTTGGACTCAGCCATATGCAAATTGTTTTAGATCCTGTTCACATGGGAACAGTCCAGTCCGAAAAGCAAAGCCAGGTCCTCCCTGGACTGGAAACAAGCATCCTGTGACCGGTTTGGGACCATCACCCGTCATCAGCCAGGCTAGCTTAAATCCAGTGGAGCTGTGAGCACTGGACCAACGCCTGGGCATACTCTTCCCATTTAGGGTGAGAAAAGAAAAAGGAATGACTGATGGATGGAATGTTGAACAATGCAAACATTCACCCCACGTCACAAAAATCTGGGATTAATCCATCATTCTTTTGTTCAGAACACCACCCCAGTTTGGAGTCGGCCATATGCAAATCATTCTTGATCCTCTTCCTCATGGAAACAGTCCAGCCCGATCTGCCAAGCCAGGTCTACTTTTCCCTGGACCAAAAACAAGCATCCTTGGACCGTTTTTGGGGCATCTCCCCTCATCAGCCAGTCTAGTTTGAATCTAGTGGCGCACTGCGCATGCCACCCTCATCTGGGCATACCTTCTCATTAGAGCGGCAAAAGCGAAAGGAATAAATGATGGATGTTCAACAATGCAAACATTCACGCCCAGTCACAAAAAAATGGGTTTAATCTATAGTTCCTTTGCTCTCCATGCCACCCCAGTTTGGGCTCAGCCAAATGCAAATCAGTCTTAACCCTGTTGCACATGGATTGGGCAGCCACCTGCTAGCCCCTTTGGGACCTTGCTTTTCTCCCTAGGTATGCGTGACGGCGAAGTGCATATATTGAAACCTCTACGGGGACTTTCCTTGAGATTTGGGATAAGATTGTGCTTAAGCATGGTCCTAACATTTTTCCTGGCTCAAACCCTCCCCTGGCCCACAACCCGATTTCACCCCAGCTCTGGAAACTCTGGAAACTCACTCCTTCCCCAATTTGGAAGAGGGAGATTGTCGCACCTCGCACAATCTGTTCATGGGAACTTCTATTAAGACACTTGAACAATGCAAACAGGAAATCCAAATACCTGAAACTGCTTAACTGGAATACTATCAGCTCCACCACTGGGCGCTACAACCTCCACATGTTCATAGGACAACAAGGCAACTTACCCCTTTTGAGACATTGGTTAGGGCTTATGATCGCATGAGAGGTTTGATATCTCATACCTACCAGGCGCTTCAGCCCTTGGGCCAAGAGCGTCTGCATATATATTTGCAGTAGCCGTGGCAAGCTGAAACTACTGAGAGTATCTCCCAGAAGCAGTGGGAAACACACTGGCCAGATATCCCCAAGATCTATCACAGTATACAAGAGACATACAACATACAAAATGATGACACAGTGGTGCTATACACCGACACACCTTCGCACCATTTCTCACACCATATCTGATATTTGCTGGCACTGTAACTGGGCTCCAGTCAATTTTCAACACATTTGCTGGTCATGCTCTGTCATTTTCACTTATTGGAAATAAATCCTTGGCCACATTAAAAGGTGTGCTAGGCCTCCCACTCCCCTGCCTCCTACATCACAGTTGTTTGGGGTATTTACACCCTAGAACTACAGGCCATGATACACACAGATTGGTATCTCACAAGCCATATGCTGGGTGCTGCCAAGCAACCTTTAGCACTCCATTGGAAGCATCCCTCTGCTCCCCCTATGACTAAATGGTTAACATGCCTCTGGCGTGTTATGGCCATGGAGCTTTTATCACATAGAATTGCACATTCAGACACTAAATTTGCCCATAACTGGCAGCCTTTGATTGATTAGATTATGTCATACACCTGGTATATACCTGCTTCACTCCTCCCAAGGTTACAGCACTCCAACTCTTGATTGAGCTGCACTCAGGAGGGAATGGTGCGGCCTTGGAACCTCTGACATGCCCTTTGTTGCCCCCTCCCCACCCGCCTCTCCCACCTGCCAACCCAAACTTACAAATCCATACTTTTCCATGAGGAGATAAGGCCTTCTTGATAACAAGCTATTATACATCCTGCCTTTTCTACCTTTTTTGTTTTGTTGTTTGAGTTCTACTGTTTTATAACCATCACAGGTTCACGCTAGAGACTACAAACCTGCTTGGCTCTCCTAGAGTCACCTTGTAAACTGTGCCAATTGTATTGGTGCACACCTATCCTGCATATTACAGTGACTAAATTTCTGCTGCAGAATATCAAGAGGGAATGGATCACTTGACCTGAGTAACCAGGGTTTGCAATGTGTTAGTCGTTTTTCATTAAAAAACCCTCATTCTCGTACACATGCCGTGAGGCGGTATATCTTGGTTCTCCGCCCTGTTAAAAACGTGACAGCATCATCATTGGGCTTCTTTTTCGTAAGCTTACCTCCACCAGGAAGAGAACCACTGGTTATTGCAGTAGTAATTAGCGAAAGAGGAGGAGTGAATAGTGCTCAAGTGAGGTGAGTTAAAACTGGAAATTAAGAACCTCGTATTTCCTAAACTACACTTTTAATAAGTCTGGAATCGAGGTGGGTAAAAACAGTGTTGTGCGTGAAAAGACAAGTTATTAGTCTAACGCAAAAGAATGTCCAAAATAGGTCGACATGTTTCAGCCCTTTGGAATTGCCCTGACAGGTCGGGGGGCTTTCTTCAGGACCTCAGAAAAGTAGTAGTGTCTACGAATTGTCACAGGCTAGGTGAACCACACTGTAGTTCACTTGATTCAGATAAGGTCATTAAGTACCACTTCATTGTGAAAAGAGAAAAAGAAACAAAAGGAGGAACATTGTAGAAAATTGTAGAATGTCACATTTAGCATTCAAAGTACTCTTCCAGTCACATGTGCTGCCCTAAAATACATATTGGTATAAATGGTGCACTAGAAAGAAACAAAATGTAAAAACCAAAAAATCCCTGCCTCCTGTTTCAATAGGGGTGCAGGGTCAACATCCCTACTTTTTACACTAAGGAGATGTTACATGACTCAATGTGGCGACGGAGTGGTTTAAATTGTGATAGAGTATAATGTCTGCTGCTCCTTTGTCTGCAACAAGATTGATGCCATTGTACATGAACAGTATTATGCTTTGAATGCTATGTTGTTCTGTGAACAAATATTTTTAAATAAAAAGATTTCAGGTAAAAAAACAACAGGTGGACACCAGATATATACATTATTTAGTTATATAGCCCATGACATCCATGAATCATATTACTCTTGAAATTATGACAAGATTTAGTTAGGATTCACTTTATTTAATCCAGTGGTGATAACATTATAGTATTCCAAATGCTGTTAAAAAGACCTTAATAAAGTGACAGTAGACATATTTTCTACCCTGCTATGATTGTAATCATGGGGCTTTTTCAAGTCTGCGAACACTTTTCTATATGAAGGACATTAAGTAACACGTAACACACACAAGGGAATATTATAGTTCTGTGTGCTAACAAAGTGATAGTGGTGTTATGTTCAGAAAGAAAAAGAAAATGAGTTAACCTTGAGTGGGGATAAGGTAAGTATTTAGGAGAAAGATCAATAAGGGAGTGAGTAAATCATATATGTCACTTGAAACTGAAAATAGGCTCCACAAAGTTGTCCATAATTAGAAAGCATTTAAGCCTATAATAAAAATATCATTTTAATTCCAAAAGTACAAAAGGCAAGTTAAGAGATATGTGTCTGTGTACAAAATAATAGGAGTCTTATCTATTGTCAAATTAGTCATTCCCGAGTCAATTCTGATGCGAATGGTCATAGAACATGAACGCTGACCATGCGGTCTGGTTCTGGCATTATGTAACCACGAACCATTCTGGCCCCAAATATAAGTACACACACAATAGTGGTGTCCTGAGGGTATGTTATTAGTCCATCATTAGCATCCATAATATTGCTAAAGAAAAATAGATAATGGGACCAAGGTAATTGCCATATTGGATAGGCAAAGCTGTATTGATCATTCAACAAGCCATGACCTTTGCAAAATATAGTGGCATAGTTGGTGTGTGAATGATTGGAAAAACTGTGTAATGTATTAACATTGAAAAGTTTGTACTTCATTTGTCAAATGCATTGGTTCTAACACTGCAAACTGAGCCCATTATGTTCTTGTGTATGTGTAAACACGCTATAAAGACTTTCTGTATATATATCAGTAGTTTATCATTGATGTCCATGTGGAAATGTGTAAGAACCATTTGGAAAAGAGACGGTAAGGTGAGCATATAGGAACGGCTAAGTGACATTGCTCATGTATTAAACCTTGACATGGATAAATAAGTGAAAAGTAATTAGTGTGCAAGTGATTGGAAGTGTTGGTCTTGTATTACCTTAGATATGTTTGTATTGCGTACTTCAAAAATATGTCAATTTTATCTTAGCATTGCAGATGATGATGTAGAGGTTGGTAGTCATTTATGAAAGAGTCAATATCTAGCTAAAGGTCATTATACAGAACAGGAACATATATTTGGACATTGGGGAAGAGAAATGCAAAGAGAGATGTAACATATTTTGTTAAAAAGTATGGAACTGTTAGTCTAGGAAAAATACACTTTGTGAGTGGCTGATTAGTGGAAAGAGGGATTAAGTGAAAATAAATTAAACAGTTAATTTACCATTTCATATTGTGACACAGTTTCCCACATGAAAGCATAAGGAGTGGGGGACTTTCTTTTGGTTGAGGCAAAGAACAAATAAAGAGCATTAATTACCAACATAATTATCAATCATTGGTACAAACTTAATATGAGGCAGCTGTGTTTGCATTTCTTCATTCAATGGTTAGTAACAAAATACAGAATTCAAGGGAAAGCGTCCAACGCCCCTTAACTGCCCATTTAGTTATCTTTCATGTACAAAAATCATACTGTTGCTGTAACTGTATTAAAATGAATGGGGAAATTAAAGATATTAGATAGCAACTATTTACAGTTCTAAAGTCAATAATGGGCTCATCCTCCTTATTATGGCCTGATTTATCGAATTGCAGTGTAAGGATCCAGAGTCAATCCCTTCTTCTCAGAAGCAGCCATTTACAGTACTAAAATCAGACAGTCAGATACACTTTATTTTGGAAGCGAAACACAGCCATTAATGTGCAGTACAGATATGATAAACATCATTAAAACATATCCCGATATATAGCTATCAGTGAATAAATAAATACATGATAAAACACTCAGAATAAAAGCAAGCCAAAGAGTGCCAACAATACAAAGCTTCAAACTATTAAAAAACCATTTTTGTTTCTCTTGGCAAGGACACTCTTTAAAAATGAACAAACACTGCTGCAGAATGTGAGGGAATTCAATGATTGCAAATACAACAGAGCCTTAGCACATCTTTGAATATTACTAGTTCTACTTATTGTACTAAAAACCTTTTAGAGTAAGCGCTTTAGTATTCACAGAAAAAGGTGAAGTGAAGCAAACTCTGGGGAAAGGACTCGTCACAGGCGCAGATTAACCCAGCAGGATCAAATTGGCCCAGCACAAAGCCTAAATGGCACCTTAAAATACCAAGCCTAACTCTGGTGTGATAGCTGTGTTTATATTTCTTCATTCAACCGTTAGTAACAAAAAACAGAAATCAAGGGAACCAGTCTAATGCCACGTAGCTACCTATTATCTTATCTTTTGTGTACAAAGCTCATACTACTGCTGTAACTGTATACACATGAATGGGGTATTTGTAGATATTAGACATCAACTCTTTACTGTTCTAAAGTCAATAATGGGGCTCAGCCTCCTTATTAAAGTTATGATTTATCAAATTACAGTGCAAGGATCCAGAGTCATACCCTTCTTCTCAGAAGCAGCTCTCTGTCCCGTTCACAACTTGGCTTTGGAATGGAGTGAATCCTAAAAAATGCAAAGGTTCTCATATGTTCATGGAACTTGATGGTTCCAAAAGGAGAAGTTTCACATCATTCTTTTGAAAACTCTAATAACATTCTTTTATTTTCACCTTCAGAGCTCTTGCAGCGCTACCAATTTATATAATTTGTCATGGACAAAATATTATGCAGATGGTATTTGTTGTATTATTGGTAATGTATTGTCTGATTTGATATCTCATATTTTTGATTTCTTGGTTTTTATGTACCCCAATTGCAGAAAGGCAGTATTAGCACTGGTTGAAAACATTGGGTTCAGCAAAAGTGGGAGTGTGCTTTGGTATTTGGTCTTGAACTTACTTTAGAGTGACAGGGTACATTTTTAAGGGTATTATCCCTTTTAAAAGCAATTTTGGTTAGTCTGCTAAAATATCTTGTAAACCTGAGTTATTGGATAGAAAGTACCAATGGATGTCCAGAATTCTTCTTCTGATGTGGCGACCTTCTTGAAAGATGATAGGAAACCAAATTATTGGGGTCCCTTTGATTCTTCTCATTTACTGATTCGAATGCATCTTCTGTCTTGATATATAGCTATAAGCTCTATCTTTGAATGTTATGAGTTCTCTTCCTCGCTTTAATTATGTTCCAATCTCAATAGTGCTCCCTTTTGAATATTTCTGTGAATATATCCTGGTTCGCTGATGCTCCATATAGTAGTGCAATGACTGTGATGCCCTTTCGATGCAGTTTAGTGTGAAGAATATTATGTATGGTAAATACAATCAGATCCAAAATGTCAATCTACTTTCTGCATCTTATGCTTAAGTTTTAAATTGTATTTTTCGATCTTTCAGCTCGTTTGTCACCTTTTGCGCCTTGATGCCTCCGGGTTAAGTAGCGCCATACAAATTCACCATAATAATAATAATAATAATAATAATAATAATAATAATAATAATAATATTTGTTGATATACATCTTTGTGATGTCTTCATGAAGAAGCTTGGTGTGATCTTGCCAAATGACTATATTTTCATCAAGGTATTGGTGAGGGCCCTTGAAGCTTTCGCAACAATCTTTTCTAAAATACCTGGAAAAACAAAACCAACATTGACAAATCCGAATTGCTGGCAGCAAATGTCATAACGAGTGGCTCAGCCAGTGCTTATTTGCAATGTGATTTGAGTTTAAAAATGTAATAATTACCTAACTATGGCAGATCAGTCAGTCCGGTCCACTAAGTTGCACCTTGGGATGAATTATGTCTTCATTGTGGTAAGCATAGATTTTCTATTTCCTTTACAAAAGATATGCTTGAATGCATTTTCCTCTTTTTGGGTGTGCCTTAGAATGCAGTACACAGGAGTGGCACAGGAGTTTTGGCGCAACTCCTTGTCTACAATTCTTTGTAGATAGGGAGCTGTGCCAAAGCCCATGGGTGGTTGCATAAGAATACTGATGCACCAGCCATGGATTGACCCCCTTTATGTGAAGTAATGCAAGGCAACACATTGTGTGTCTACTTTGGTAAATTGTAAATCTCATCAGTACACTTTGCATCAGGTCTGCATTAAAAATTGAATTAAACCAGATGCCAAATCTTTCCAATTTGGACCTTGGGGTGAAAGGACACAGGAGCAGATTTTCAAAGAAGTCACACAACAAAAAGCAGCAGGCGCTAAGGTATATGCCTGAGTTTAGCAGAGATTTTGTACAGGAGGGCTACTTTTCCTGTACAAAATACTATGCCTAGACAAGTCCAAATATTTTTTCCACTTTGCATGTGTGCCTCACAGTGCAGCACACATGCAAAGTAGGAAACGAAAGAAGAAGTGAAAACATTTGTCCATGTAACACCTTCTTTCAGATGGCATTAACATTTGGAGCTAAACCTTGCCTACTATTGTTTGTAGATAGGGTTCTACATCAAAAGGCATAAGTGGTTTTTATGGGAACACACAGGTACCACTCATGCAACTCCCCCTTGGCGCTAGGTAATGCAAAGCAATGCCTTGTTTTGCTTTACGTTACGTGTAGGGAACTTTCCAATGTCAAACAAGTTTTGGGCTGGAAAGTAGATTGGTAAAAAAACATTTTGTGTTAAACCAACACAAAATGTTTGAAAATACACCCCATAGTGTACAAAGTGAGTGAGTCAGACGACGCACTGAATGAATCACACCTAACTTGGTGCCATGTTGTGGCTATGGATTTGGCCAGTGGGCCAATGACCATAGTAGATTTTCAGCAATATTTTGCAGAAGATTGACAGATTTAGAAATGTGGCTGTTAAACACTGAGTGAAGAAAGGTACAATAAAATAAAGATAGAGAAGCACTGTAAGGAATGAATTTAGCATAAAATATGTATACTAACTTTCTATCATTTAAAATAAATAATTGCACTGCTATATTCCATTATGACATGTGTTTGTACTTGTGCATTATGAAAAAGCTGATATTTTATTTAGTATTACCTGAAATTTTTTATAAGGGGATTCAAGGGCAGTGACAGGATCAACCTAACTAGACTCAAGGGGCCAAATCACAAAACATTTCTAACTGGTTCAAATTTTATATAATTGGTGGTATGTTAAGACAGTGCTTGCTCCAAACATCTTTTACCACCATTTCATGAAAAACAGTATAGTGCTTATGTATATTTGTTCTATGGCACTTTATTGCGGGGGTGATGAGCTTTGTTGTTTTTTTATGCTACTATGTTTTTGTGCTGCATGATTGCAACATGACTTTGTTATGTGCTTTAGTAGTTGTGCTGCATTCAGTTTTGACCGTTTTGATCCGATGTGCCATGTTATGATTTAAATGTGTTTTATGTTGCTTTGTAGATTGTATTGCGTTTTGTTCACCTAATTACTTTAGATAGGTCTAATTATGATGCTGCAATCCAGCTAAAACAAGCAGCACATTCATTTAAAGTTTCCATGTTAGGCAATAATTTACCTGTATTGAAGGTGGTAAACTCAGGCTGCTCCCCCTCTTCAAATACCTAAGGGCCTGACTATGACTTTGGCTGTGTGGAGACAGGCAGCAAGCAACCGCTCCGATTCAAACCACCAAACCTCACCGTAGGCCACCTGCAAGATTACAAGTTTTATCGTGGTCTGATGGGCGATCATTTGACCTGCACACAGAGGTGCCTATTGAAATGGCACCGCAATGGGAACGCCAAAGCTTGTTGCTGCACAGTATGGACTATGCAGTCAAGTCACAGATGGTAAACATATAATGGCAGCTTCTCTCATCTGCCTCTCTCATCTGCCACAAGTAGTTTGAGGTTGTGCAACTCCAGCGTCCACTTTGAAATTCCCTATTCGGGACTCAGGGGCCTCTTGAAATGTCTTAATCATCATCCCAACTAGCCACCCAAAGGCACTACATGGGGCTGACAGTACAGACGAAAGAGAAGTTGGGCATCCATCATCCATCAAACCCCAGCAATCAGGCTGACCTCAGTGCTGCCTCCTCCATCAAGCTTCCGGGGCGGGTAGATGAACCCTCACAGCAGCAATCCATTCTCCACTTTAGTCTTTCCAGGGTCTCAGGTGCAGTTACACATATTTTCGCACCAGCACCATCCTGGCCAGTCTGACATGGCAGAAAATGGAGCATCATGTCTGAAGGCTCGCACTCAGTTCCCTTAAGCCTCTAGGCCTACCTGGGAATGGACTGCAGGTGAGAGGCTTCACCTCGCTCAGGGTCTGCACTTACCTGCTTGCCCCCTCATAGTTGCCAACACAATTAAGGAGGCATGATAATTAATCACCAGTAATTGAAGTTCTGAGTTCTGAGGGATGGAGGACTATGTAGAAAACTTTCTACCAGTATCCAAACCTCTCTGAAGAATAACCATTTTGCCAAAGGACAGTTTGGGAAAAGAAGATCCAAATGAAGGAAAACATTACAATTTCATCAACCCATAATATTTTCTGAGGCATCGCTTAAAAGAGTATATAGTTAAAATATTATAACACACGCTCAAACAATGCACATATCCTTAAGGCCCTATCCATTGATGCATAACCACGATGTCTATTCAGACAACATATCATACGTGGCATCTGACAACATTCAAAGCAAGCTGGAAACGTACTCATCCTGTGCAATACTGTGATTCAAGCCAAATGAAACTAATGAGCCAATAGAAACTTCACCATAAGTGCCATTGACGGTGAAAACATCCTGACCGATAACTTTAAAACTGAAATGCATCTTACCATCATTCCTTATTCAAATCATTGGCCAATCATGCTGACTCATTGGATCATAGCAAACCAGTTAACTGCCACTAAGACTGGAAACATATAGATAAAGTCAGAGTATCTCCATAGGTGAGTACAAAACTGCTTGCCTATTCCAGTATTCAGTAGCATTTTTTCTCACAAAGACAAGCATCATTAGGAATGGCTTTCATTCAAAACCAATGATGAATATCCATTTAAGGCAGGAGTACAAGACCCTGCCTTCAATCTGACAGAGAAACATTCTAACTTTAAGACCTTCGGTATTAACAGAAGGCATTTAGGAGTCCTAAAGTTAGGAGTCCTAACTTTACAACTCCTAAACTGAGAAAAATCCTAACTTTAAGACTTTTCGTATTCACAGAAGGCATTTAGGAGTCCTAAAGTTAGGACTCCTACCTTTACTACTCCTAAACTGAGAAAAATCCTAACTTTAAGACTTTCGGTATTCACATAGGTCATTTAGGAGTCCTAACTTTACTAGTCCTAAACTGGGAAAAATCCTATCTTTAAGACTTTCGGTATTCACAGAAATCATTTAGGAGTCCTAAAGTTAGGACTCCTAACTTCTGTAAATACAGAAATTAGTAAGTGCCTTCTGTGAATACCAAAATGAGTAAATGCCTTCTGTGAATACCAAAATGGTAGTAAGTTTAGGATTTTGTCTTAAGTTAGTTCTGTGAATCGGGCTCCTAGAAATTATGGTGAGCTGAGAAGACTTCATTATTCCCAGCACATGTCAAATATATATCAGGGAAGGAACCAACAGACACCTAATATTAGTGATGTGGACACAGGGAATTTGCGGGGACCTTTATAGATATCCTGACATCTACCACCAGATGCCTAACAACACCTATAACTACAGAGATCATGACATCCACTAGAACACCATAGCACCTGCTGCAGTAAAAAAACTTGCTATATTAAAAATTTCCCAAGCATTGGTCAACATTTGCAAATATATAAAATCAGGTCTCACCTGTATAAAACCTTTATCTTTTGAAATTGGTAAAATAAACCAATTTCGGATGGGCAAAAAGTGCTCACAGAAGAAAACAAAGTGCATTGAATACTCAGTAGAGAAGTTATCACACGTACAAACATTCAAATCATCAGGCTTGTACCATCCCAATGGTTCCGCAAGAAGTAGATTTAATTGATTTAATCAGAATCTCAGCAAAAGGAAGCAATGATGGGGGTTAGTAACTATATTTAATATGCTCAATTGTTTGTGTGGTGGATAGTAACTGATGCACCCGCGGTAACAAGACAAAATATCGACTTCAAAATATAGAATTACCAAAATATCGAAGTCAAAATATAGAATGGACAAAATATCGAATGGACAGAATATAGTGGTGAAAGATATCGAATTAAAGGTAAGTAATTTAATATCGAATAGTAATTTTTACCCCTACGCTATCCAACGCTTTCCCTACTGTTGCACTCTCTGGAGTGGGAATAGTAATTTTTACCCCTACGCTATCCAACACTTTCCCTACTGTTGCACTCTCTGGAGTGGGAATAGTAATTTTTACCCCTACGCTATCCAACGCTTTCCCTACTGTTGCACTCACTAGAGTGGTAATAGTAAATGTTATATTTATTATTTCTTTAATTTTAAATTACTTTTAACATTTTTTTAAAAAATTCGATATTTTTGACTAACTATATTTTTAAAAACTATATTTTTGCTTCGATATTTTTGTACTTACCTGTTTGTAGATAGGAATTCGATATTGAAGCATTCTATAGTTTGTCTTTTATATTTTGGTAATTCTCTATTTGTGAATTCGATATTATGTCAGTGATCCGCACCCGCACAAGGGGCTTTGTTAATTCTACTGCCTCTCTATCCATTTCTGATCATTGCTGGTACATACGTTTGGCCCAGCGCCTATCCACCTTTTGCAATTTCTCTGGCGAGCTAAATAACTCTGGCCTCCCCAAATAAAATGCAGTTCTTTTAACATAGCTTAGCCAAGGAATACTATTTGATCGATCAAGGGCTAGACAATCGTGGATAATATTGCAGTTCATTCCAAGCTCCGGGTTAGTCCAAACACTTATCCATTTAAGTAGCGGAGTCATGCCTGTAGTGTCTGATATGAAACCTAGACATGTTTCTTGGTGGATTATATAGGTGGGTGTAGGTTGTGGCACAGATAAAAGGCTCCTTAAAAATGTATTTTCCACTATTTGGATGGTATCCACTTCTCTGTAGCCCCATAGATCTGAGCCATAGTTTGCTGTAGCCATGCATTTCTCCCTATAAATATATAACATGGCATACGTAGGCTTCGATTCCAATCTACGTGCAAAATCTAGGACAGCAACAGTAGACCTGGCCTTTGCATTTCTTTTGGGTTTTATTTGGGGAACCCATGTACCTCTCTCATCGAATAACACTCCTAAATATAAAAACAACACTACCCGAGTTATTATATTCCCTTCACAATAGTGGGTTTTATATGCCTTGGGTTTAACCCCAATAACCATAGTGTGAGACTTTGAGAAATTAACATCCAAATCCAGAGATTTCATAAAACCGGCAAATGAATTGAAAAGCTGCTGTAGGCCAACAGTTGTTCTGGCTAAAAGGGCAGCATCGTCCGTGTAAAGGATAGCTGGAATTAACCCAACTCCTACCCGAGGAATATCCAAACTAGCACCCATTAAAACCATATCTACATTATTGATATATAAATTAAATAATAAAGGGGCTAGGATGCATCCCTGTCTCACTCCTTACGTGTAAGGTTTCCTTTTGGCCAAATCTAACCGTGGCTGTAAGGTCCTGATGCAGATCCGCCCAAAAATTTACTTTATTTTCATCTTAACCTAGTTTTAATAACAGATGCCACAGTTTGGATCTATTGACACGGTCAAAGGCCAAAGAAAGATCCATAAATGCCAAATGGAGTGAACCTTTCTTCACAACCGTGCATTTCCCAGTTAATAGACGCAATGTTAGGCACTGCTCCGTTGTTCCTCTCCCTTTCCTAAACCTATACTGTAGATTAGAGAGGATATTAGCATCATGTAGCCACTCGTTAGGCTTACTTAAAACCACCCTACCTAGAACCTTTACGGCTGAATCTATCAATGAAATTGGCCTGTAGCATCGCAGATCACCTCTAGTCCCCTTTTTAAAAACCAGCACTATTACCGATTGTGACCAAGATTTGGATAAACCTAATTTACAAGCTTTATTAAAAACATTAGCTAGTAGTTTAGACCATACGGCTATATCAGCTTTATATAGATCAGCAGGGACGACGTCTGGACCAGGGGCTTTATTCCAAGACATTTGGTCTATAGCCACTGCTATTTCACTCTCTGTAAAGGCTAGAGAATATTTCCTACCTCCGTATGGTGAGCTTCCGGGTTCCAAAACACCCTGGTCCCCATATACATTTTTAAAATGATTAAACTGGTCATCTTCAGGGATATTGCACTCCAAAAAACGACCTTCCTGTCCAGAAAGAATGGTCTATTCACAACACTCCAAAACTTGGCAGTATTTTTTATCACTTCAATTGACATTAATTCATTCAGAGCATCATTTTTTATATCTGATTTACGTGCATTAATAGCGAATGTATATTCTTTCCTAAGGGCAACTATAGAACTCTTGTCTTGTGGTCTGTTCTTTAAACCGGCCATCAAATTCTGATGCGCCACTGAACATCTATGATCAAACCACCTCTCTCCTCTATTGGGGTAGTTCTTACTATCATATGTAAGGTCTTTAGCCACCTGCCTACAAATTCTATCAAAGGAAGTTAAAATCCCACTATCCCTAGCCCCACCATGGAGGCATAACTCTATTTCCCATCCCACATTGGAAGCTTAGTTAACATAAATATCTTCAGGGATGACCCTACACCATTTTAGTCTCAGGCCCTGGTCTTTGTTCTTAATAACTGCTGTGGATACCCATTTATCTACTTCCACATCAAGCCCGATGCCTCCATCCAGTACCAGGTGTATAGGATTATGGTCCGTAAATTGCAACCACACAGCTGTATAATTAGGCTGTCCGGTTTTAGGTTTGGCTGCTTTTCAGTCTTTCACTGATTGGTAAAATGGCTGGTTTCATAATAATGTTTCCAAATTTGTGCCATCCTATTTACACACAGAAAATCGGTAAAACCCTTTATATATCAGCCCCCGGTTGCTAGTGAGTCAGTATTGATAGTAGGCGAATTGCCAACATTTCAGGCTTTAAAAATTCAATGCAAGTATATGTGAAAAGAGTGCTATCACCAAGCTTATGGGTTAGCGGCGAAAACATGACACTAGACTTTTGGATAACATGGAATGCAGTGTCACTTGGAATGCTGCTGCTATAAGGTTCTTTCCAAGTTCAACAAAGATTGAAGTGATTCTGTTTGTATTTGCAGTAATTCAGCTATGTATATGAAAAAGTTGTGTGATGACATGACAAAATCGAGACCTGAGCTGAAGTGCTTCCCTGTGAGAGATTCTTGCCTCTTGTTAGATGGTATGCTGAAATCATCTTTACAATCTTCAGAGTTAATAAAGAATTCTATTCACTTTTTAGTCCATTCTGGTGCACGGTTTGTTATGCACGGGAACTAAAATGCAAATATTTCTCATTTTGTGCTTTGTGTGGCATCAAAGAAAGAGTCATCCCAACTGTGTCACTTAGCTGATGGTTCTCAGTTCAGTCCAAGGGGTTGTGAATGCTCTTTTATCCATGTGGCAACCATCTACAGAATTTTTGCTGAGTGATGATGCCAAAGGCAAGAAATGTGAGGATCTTTGGTCTCATAATAATGGCGTTGTGAAAAAAGTACACTGTACTGCATTCTTAGATTTCTACAGGAAAGCATGACTACTGCAGTGTATATAATAAAAAAACTAGAGTCTGAAAACACCCTTATCTGCCAAGTGTTCTGCATAATTGGAGTATATGTGAAACATCTCCTTGAGAGTAGGGTGGGCAACACCTTTAGTGACCTTGGAACTGCAACATGTTCCATGTTAGAGTGCTTGCCACTTGGAAAGCAAAGCAATGTTGAAGAGCAATTCAGGAACGTTTATTTTACAGTGTATGAAAAATGGCTTGCAATGATGCATAGAAATGTCCCTTCACCAACCACGGCATTTCAAGTCAATGACAACTCACTGTGGTACTCTTACAAAATCTACATCCCTTCCATAAAGGGGAATTTTCTCTGTAGTTTCAAAAGTGCTGCTTCATTTTTGACCGCTTCAATAACTCTGAGGGCATAGGCGCCCAGTTCAATGCCAGTGTTGCAGAACCTGCCCAGAGAATCGCAATTTAAGTGCACCAGTTTTGGCAGGGAAATTTATATCAGTGACCAGAGTTAGCAAATTGTGTACTGGCTGTTTTGGCGTTGTCCGTTTCAAGTGCCAATGTTGAGAGGGCCTTTTCACAGAAAAAGTTTTACATGGGAAGGAAAGAGCAAGGGCACATGAACAAAGACTCACTGAAGAAGTATTGTATGGCGTACTGCAATAAGTTTGATTTGAAAACATGTATTTGGACCTCACATACACTGTACGTACACTGTCTATATACCATGGACAATCAGTGCAGAAAGCAAGCAATAATAAAAGCAACACTTTCCATAAACACCGGAAAAACACTATTTCTGTTGTTTTTAATGGTGCGGAAATGTGTAACCACTGATAATCACAGTTTTTTTTAAGGTATTGAAATCACTTGAAGACACTGAAAAAAACCCCACCAGGATTTACCAAAAATAGAAACTGAAAACAGGAAAGCTTATGTACAATGTTTGACAAACAATTCCAGGGCAGAATTTATAAAAATATAATCAATGGTCGTATGCGTTCCCCTACCTTTGAAAGATGGGATATCAACCTTATCACATAAATCATTTGGGTACAAGAGACACAGATGTGCAAGGATTTGCTCCAGACGTTCCCCCTGCTGTGTGTGTTCAAAATCTACATCTGAATAAATGCCAGGCCCTAAGCTATCAATAATATGACAATTCTTAAAACACAAATGAATGTTAAAATCCCCTAGAATAACAACCTAATAAGATATCACTAGTTGCTCCTTATATCTCTCCAAATACATTTTAAGACTAGACAAATGTTCAATAGTAAAAGTTTTATCAAATGAAGTATAAAAATTAACAATTAAAACTTTAACTGAGTTGACGGGTATACTTTCAACCGCTAAACAGTTTACTAGCCCTGTTTCCAGTTTCCGATGAGTACCTGAAACCTTAAGGGATATTAGAGTAATCAAACTCCCTTTTGGCCTTCCAACTGCCGAAGTCCTTGGTGGTTCAGAATAGGTGGCATAGCCATCCACCCAGAGGGTATTACCCACTTCCCAGGATTCTTGGAGCCCATAATTTCATATTCTTTTAAGAAATTAATCCATATGACGTCCTGCATTTTATTTCTAAGCCCTGCAATATTCTAGCCAAGTATTTTAACTATACCTACTTCCATGATCATGATATGTGTGTTAACTGGTACTGCCTGATGTATCCCTTGGAGCTTCCTCTCAATGAATTTTTGAAAGTTATGTTATGTTATGTTATGTTAAGCAGGATTTATATAGCGCACTGACACCATAAGTTTCCTGGCACTTGAGAGGTACGGAGATTGCAGAGAGGCGGACTAACCGGTTTGGGCAAAAAGGCGGGTTTTTAGGAGCTTCCTGAAGTTCAGTAGGGAGCAGCTAGACTTGACTGACAGGGGGAGGGAGTTCCACAGTTTAGGGGCCAGATGGGCATACCTGCGACCGCCTAGCTTTTTGAGTTTAATGGTGGGAGCGACCAGCAGGTGAAGGTGCGCCGACCGGAGACTACGCGCCGGACGGTGCTGCGCAATCAAGGTTTTGAGGAAGTAGGGACTGGTGCAGTGGAGAGCTTTGAAGGTCAGACAGCCGATCTTAAAGGCTGCCCTTTGTTCGATTGGCAACCAGTGCAGTTTGCGCAGCAGGGGTTTGGCAGATTGCCATTTCGGGGTTTTATAGATAAGTCTGGCAGCCTGATGTTGTACGATTTGAAGACGGCGAAGCAGTAACTGTGGTGGTCCATAGAAAAGGGAGTTCAAAAAGTCTAGGCGGGATAGTACCAGGGAGATCACGACCTGTACCAGCGCCGCGTGAGAAAGTAGATGAGCAATTTTGTGGATTTTGCGCAGCTGGAACATGCTGGATGAAATCACGGCCCCCACATGAGCCTTGAAAGAAAGCTCCGCATCAATGACCACCCCGAGGCTCTTCACCGTGTTTGCTGGGACGGGGGGAGGGCCCAGCTCCCTAGGCCAGAACTGAGTGCCCCAGTGTGCAGGGCTGTTTCCCGGTAGGATAAGCTCCGTTTTTCCTGGGTTTAGCTTTAGTTGGTTGTGGTTCATCCACTGCTGTATGTGGAGCATTGCTGCTTGAAAGCTGTTGACAGCATCGGGGGAGTTAAGAGGAAAGATAATCTTTAAATCGTCAGCATAGTTAAAGACTGTAATATCCCATCTCTTTAACGAGTGGATCAATGGCCGGATGCACAGATTAAATAGTAGGGGTGAGAGAGAGGAGCCCTGAGCCCGCAGGTAGTGGGTACCTCGGTCGCCATGAAAGGGCCCAGACGAACTGCTTGTGCTCTGCCCGAGAGGAAGGACTCAATCCACTCGAAGGCTGGACCCTGGATGCCGGCCTGTCCGACACGGTGGAGAAGGATGTTATGATCCACCGTGTCGAAAGCAGCCGACAAGTCCAGTAGTACAAGTGCTTGAGGTATCCCTTTGTCCGCGTTCCCCCTCAGGGCGTCTAGTACTGCCAGGATAACGGCCTCAGTGGAATGGGCCGGCCTAAAGCCTGCTTGATTAGGTTCAAGAAAGCAGGAGCTCTCGATGAAATTTGAGAGGCAGCGGGTGATATGGGCCTCAAGAAGCTTGGACAGATAGGGCAAGAGGGAGATAGGACGATAGTTGGAGAGTTGGAGAGATTTGCAGAGTCTACTCCTGGTTTCTTCAGCAAGGGTACTAAGATGGCCTTCTTGAAGGAGCTGGGGACTGTGCCAGAACTGAGGGAGGCGTTCGCAAGGGTAAGATACAATCAGGTAGAGTGAGACAGATGTCCCTAAGGACAGAGGGAGGGCAACAATCATTGGGGGAGACTGAATTCATACGGGCCGAGAGCTCTGCCAGAGTATTAGGGTTGAGGGCAGGAAATTGAGTCAGGGACAGATCGTTAAGGGGAGAGAAATCCAGTGGCCTTGCAAAATTGAGGGGGGGATAGAGTTCTTGAGATCAGCTATTTTTTCAATGAAAAAGGAATTCAAAGCATTCCATGTCTCTTGTGTGGGAGCCAGAGTGGGGAGAGTTCTGTCGTCCGTAGAATAATCATTCATAATTTTGAAGATTTCTTTTGATTTGTTGTGAGCGGAGAGATTTCTGTCAGAGATGTGAGTGGATTGGGCTTTTGTAGTTTTGCGGGCCGCGACAAAGAGCGTTCTATTGATGTCGGAATAGTTACGTCTCCATGTCCGTTCTAACTGACGCAGCTTCAGTTTCTGTGCTTTAAGGGCGCTGAAGAACCATCTATGCAAATTACTGTGTCTAGTGCGTGGGAATTTAGTGAGCGGGACAAACTTGTCACTGGCCGTCTGTAGCCAGCTGGTGGTGACCCCTTCCATTGACTCAAGACTATCATCGGAGTCAGTGGTGGGACGAGTGTTGGCCAGAAAGGCAAGGAATTATAATCACAACAACCTGGTCCTTGACTCCATAGGCTATTCTTTCTACAACATCCTTTGTTGACTCGTTGGTGTGGTTACACATAACCTTTCACCCACATGAAAAAGTTACAACAAGGTGTGCCTATCATTAAAACATCCTCGCAAATTCTCTGTGTGTCTGCGTCTACATCTATAGTGTCTACTGTCAGTCAAACCTCATGCAACCCCGTGCAAAAGAAAATACATCGGATCACATCCGAAAAATAATCAGAAAAGATCAAAGAAAAATGTGTGGGTGGTGGGTAGGAACCTCACGGGAGCAACCACCAGGGAACTGCTGACCGGTTCTCGTCAGTGTGTTCCTTTTCTCATCATCGGCTCCTTCCCACCCAAAAAACAAAACAACAAGAAGATAGGAAACAATATATGTAAATTAAATCCCAATCAACTTAGAGGTGTGTATCCCTATAGCACTCCTGTGCATCTACCCCCTTGGTATCAACACTGCTACTCAGTGAGATCCACTACGTTAAAAAATGAAGATAGATAGTCCTAGCTGATTGAACAACTTTATTCCATGCTGGGTATCTACTCCCATTAAAACCAAAACCTTGCCGTTGTGCTTCGTTTTGTATTATAAGAAGCCAACATGTTTCATTGCCTGTCAGAAATGGTCGGCAATTTCTTCAGGGCAGGGGGTAATTCATTCGCTACACTCAGCTGGACACTGCCAACCCGTTATATCTGTAGACACAGTGATACATACACACAGACAAAGACAGAAAAAACATTGAGTGACATCCATTAGTATCAAGCCAACCTCCTACGAGGTATAGTCTGTATCCAACTGTTTCATGAACATATCAGGGGTATTACCTTCATTTCAGTGCCTACAGGCATACCTAGGGTTCTTCGTACCCTCTTCCACATGTGTGGTCCACCTTGTAATTGTCTATGGTGGTCGCTTCACGTCGACCTGCAAGTATATAGACAGTTATTATTGCTCATTTCCTATCAGTGGCTATCCACAGTCACCCCTTTTGTTTTATAAATTGTTTAAATCGGGTTCACTGTTTTGCCCTCTTCCCATCGCGTTCCACACCTGTAATTTCATGGGGACTACCGGCGAAACTGAGGGCACTCGTGTACCGCTATGTGTCCCACCCTGTGACTTCATGGAGACTGCGGGCGACACTGAGTATACTCGTGTACCGCTCTGTGCGGGTGTTAAATTACGAGTGGCGGACGCTTGTACTCTGCCCATCTAACCCATACCTTAGTGGAGCTGTTTGCAGTCGACTACCCCTCCGCTATTACTCTCTCCTTACCGCCTCTCACCGCGGCGATGTTTTCAAATAGGGGCCCCCGTTCCCGCTATCACCATCTGCGTTTTCGGCATCTTCCACTACATAAGCGTGTGATGTCACGTATCACGTGACCCTCCCGAAATGTGGCGGCCATCTTGGAGTGGGGATTTCTTCACTTTCGTCTATAATGTTACTATCTGTGGTACATAGAGCTGTTTTTTGCCTCGTTTTTCAATATCTCTTTGCGAGGGTGTTTTCATATATATTTATGCTCCCACTTAGTTACTTAATGTAGACTTAGTTGTGCAGTGGTTGTGCCTATTTATATGTGCAACTGTGGATTATTTGGTCATTGCCAAGGGTGAGTGTTAGCTATGGGCATAATTACTCGGTGGCTGTGCATTTTAATCAGTGCCACTACTGTATATATACCCATCCACACAAGGATTTTTTAGGTTGGTGTCGTGCAACGAAATATTTGGTCTACATGTTTACGTATTGTATATGTATTCCATAGCTGTATTACACCCTTTAGTGCAGTTTTACTCAGATGACCCTCACCCACTGTTCACTCATCTTGCAGATATTTTGTTCCATTCAATAAGGTCATTAAGACCGATCTTGTCTGCCTTCTCCTGGTAAATCCAGCGGGCTTCTTTGGACGCTAGCCTCATTTCTATTGCTCTAGGGTCCCCCTTGATTCTCTCGAGGATCACCCAGCACATCTCTTTAGGTTGGTGATGTGCAGTTTTGTAGTGTTGTACTAACTTTGTTGTTAGTCGTCCTGCCCTTATCGTGCTGAGATGCTCCTGGATGCGGATTTTAGTCTTCCTGGATGTTAACCCAATGTAGTGAAGTCCACATGGACATGTAAGCCGATATATGACGTTGGCCGTGTTACAGTTTGTCAAGCTGTTCAGGTGCCATGTTTTTCCGCTCGTCAGTTGGACAATTTTGGTCTTGCTCGTGAGGCTACAAACTGAGCAACATCCACACGGGTGATGTCCGGTGAGTGTCTCTGGTGCTGCACCCTCCTGTCTAGGTCGCGAATGTACCAATCTGTCCTTCAAATTTTGAGACCTTCTAAAGGCAAATCTAGGAGGGGGCATCTTAAAGCTACTCGTGCTCAGCAGATGCCAATGTTTTCTCAAGATCCCTCGGATCTTGGAGGACAGCGGGTCGAAGGTGGTGACCACTGGGAGGCATTCTCCTCTTTCCTTAGGTGCTCTCTCAAGAAGGGCTTCTCTGGGGGTATTTAATGCCCGCTTTCAGGCAGATTTCACAATTCTCTTGGGATAGGCACGCTGCTCAAGCTTGTTCCTCAATTCACCTGCTTCTTCCACATACTTCTGTGTAGTGGTACAGTTCCGTCTGTACCGGAGGAACTGACCAACCGGTAAGTTGTAGCGGAGTGCACGAGGGTGGTAAGAGTTGTAATGAAGCAGTGAGTTCTTGTCAGTTGGTTTCTTGTGTACTTGAGTGGTGAGAAGATTATTGCGGACTATTATATCGAGGTCAAGATATACCGCTGTCTGACTGTTATAATGCTATGTGAATTTGAGGCAGGGGTCCAAATTATTCAACCATGCAAGGAACTGCTGCAATTTGACCTCAGGTCCAGTCCACACACACAGGACATCGTCAATAAATCGTTTACACAGGCAGATGTGAGCCTGGAACGGATTTGACTGATGGTACACATAATGAGTCTCAAATAGCTCTACATATATGCATGCTAGGCTCGGGGCAAAAGTTGCCCCCATCGATTCCCAGATGTTTGTAAATATAGCTGGTCTTTATATTGGAAAAAATTCCTAGTCAGTGCTAGCTCGATGCATTGTAGGACAAATGATGGCGGTGTATCATAGAACCATTCTCTATCCTCCAGTGCCCGCGCTGCTGCCACCAGCGTGGCTTCCTGGGGTACGCTTGTATATAATGATTCTATGTCGATTGTGACTAAGTATTGTTGATCTGGGTCATATTCCATGCTTGTCAGTATATTCAACACATCTGTTGTATTCTGTATGTATGAGGCTTGAGTGATGACACATTCTCTCAGGAAGAAGTCCGCAAATTGGGACAGGGGTTCCAGTACAGACTGGATACCGGACACTATGGGGCGACCCGGTCGTGGAGACTGAGCCTTGTGGATTTTCGGTACAATGTAAACTGCTGGAGTTCTTGGTTTGGGATTGATTAGAAAATCCATTTCCTTTGCCGTGATCCACTTTTTCTTTTGCCTCTGTTACTAATGTTGTGATTGTCGCGAGGAGTTCCGCTGTTGGGTCCCGCATAAGTGGTTGGTAGTTTTTACGTGTTCCTAGTAAGCGGTAGACCTCTGTCTCATAGTCCGTCGTGTTAAGTACCACGACAGCCCCGCCTTTATCGGCTGGCTTAATGGTTATCGAGGTGTTATTCTCCAAAGATTTTACTGCCATCCATTCTGTTTTGCTCATGTTAGAATGTTTCCGTTTGTTCTCGCACTGCTCCAGTTGTTCAATGTCGGACAAAACCTTCTCTTCAAAAACAGCTACCTCTGGGCCAATGGCGCTCATTACTGGGCAGAAGGTAGAAGGACGATGTCAATTCGTGGTGAACAGTGAGGGTGGGTCATGTGGTTTGTCAGCAAAGAATTTCTTTAATTTGATTTTTCTCAAAACTTCCCATATTTCGCTCCGGCACTTAAAACTATCATGTGACGGAGTGGGGACAAAGCCCAGTCCTTTGTTTAACACCTCATGCTCTTCGGGTGTAAGAACGTAGTCCGATAAATTGACCACGATGTTGTTATCATGTGTAGTTAGAACTGGGGTTGTTTGTATCCTCTGCTCCTGGTGACTCGTGGGAAAAAGGTTTGCCATGTTGGATTCTGCCTCGCTCGTCCGCGGCCTCTCTGTGCTTGTCCTCCCCCTCGCCCTCGGTCTGCCTGTTGTTGTCCTAAAAAAGACCTGAATAATGCTCCTAGGTCATCGTCACTTCTCCCTTGGGTGTTAAACCTAACCCGTCCCTGATTGGATGTGGAGGGTTGGGCACTGGTGTCGTCGTCCTCACTACTGGTGTTGTCAAAGGTCCAGTTTTGTGGGGTTCTTCTGCCCTGGTTTGCGCCCCCCTCTATTTCCACCTCTCTGGGCTACTTGATTTGCCTGGGTTTGGTAGTAGGCGTCTTCTGTGTAGGGAAATGCCCACTCGTGTGTGAACTTCTCTAGATTCTTTTTAAACCTTTTATTTTCTGATTTACCATGTATGTTTTATACTCGCCTAGATCGTTTGGATTTTTACGAGTTGGTCTTTGGTGTTTTGTAGGGTGGTATCCGCTTTTATAACCTCCTCAAGATCCAAGATCTCTTGGAGAAGTTCTTCACTCAGGCGCTTGGCTGTGTTGATGATGAGGATGAGCCAATCACGAGTGCACTTATTCGCGATGTAACTCCAGTCCACTCGAAACCGCTTGTCCTCCAGGAAGATCTTGGGCTCTAGTCTCACCAACAAGCTGGCGGGTGCTGCACCTGCCCTGAGGTACTCTGTCATTAATGCCCCATGTAGGGCTACTCTCACTTGGCGCTTTTTCAGGTTACTCAGTTTGTCCCATTCATCTCTTACTGATGTTGTACTTGTCAGGGGTGCGTCTGGTAGTAATGACGGGCCTGATAGGATTGAGGCTATTTGGTCTTCTGTGAACGCCAGACAGTATTTGTCCATACTATCTGTTTATGTCCGATGGAACTGTTGGATAGGGCTAATGTCAAACTCAATGTTAATTATGGCTAGAGAGACAGTCTTATAACAATGTTTGAATCTAAAAAGCGAGGATAATTCAGGGATGCTCTCACGGCTGATCCGCCGTTCTCAATGCTTCTCTCACAAAAGGAGCTTAGAGGGAAAACTTAGAACACAGGTACCCTCCACTCATAACATTATAATCACAACAACCTGGTCCTTGACTCCATAGGCTATTCTTTCTACAACATCCTTTGTTGACTCGTTGGTGTGGTTACACATAACCTTTCACCCACATGAAAAAGTTACAACAAGGTGTGCCTATCATTAAAACATCCTCGCAAATTCTCTGTGTGTCTGCGTCTACATCTATAGTGTCTACTGTCAGTCAAACCTCATGCAACCCCGTGCAAAAGAAAATACATCGGATCACATCCGAAAAATAATCAGAAAAGATCAAAGAAAAATGTGTGGGTGGTTGGTAGGAACCTCACGGGAGCAACCACCAGGGTACTGCTGACCGGTTCTCGTCAGTGTGTTCCTTTTCTCATCATCGGCTCCTTCCCACCCAAAAAACAAAACAACAAGAAGATAGGAAACAATATATGTAAATTAAATCCCAATCAACTTAGAGGTGTGTATCCCTATAGCACTCCTGTGCATCTACCCCCTTGGTATCAACTCTGCTACTCAGTGAGATCCAGTACGTCAAAAAAGTAATATAGATAGCCCTAGCTGATTGAACAACTTTATTCCATGCTGGGTATCTACTCCCATTAAAACCAAAACCTTGCCGTTGTGCTTCGTTTTGTATTATAAGAAGCCAACATGTTTCATTGCCTGTCAGAAATGGTCGACAATTTCTTCAGGGCAGGGGGTAATTCATTCGCCACACTCAGCTGGACACTGCCAACCCGTTATATCTGTAGACACAGTGATACATACACACAGACAAAGACAGAAAAAACATTGAGTGACATCCATTAGTATCAAGCCAACCTCCTACGAGGTATAGTCTGTATCCAACTGTTTCATGAACATATCAGGGGTATTACCTTCATTTCAGTGCCTACTGGCATACCTAGTGTTCTTCGTACCCTCTTCCACATGTGTGGTCCACCTTGTAATTGTCTATGGTGTCGCTTCACGTCGACCTGCAAGTATGTAGACAGTTATTATTGCTCATTTCCTATCAGTGGCTATCCACAGTCACCCCTTTTGTTTTATAAATTGTTTAAATCGGGTTCACTGTTTTGCCCTGTTCCCATCGCGTTCCACACCTGTAATTTCATGGGGACTACCGGCGAAACTGAGGGCACTCGTGTACCGCTATGTGTCCCACCCTGTGACTTCATGGAGACTGCGGGCGACACTGAGTATACTCGTGTACCGCTCTGTGCGGGTGTTAAATTACGAGTGGCGGCCGCTTGTACTCTGCCCGTCTAACCCATACCTTAGTGGAGCTGTTCGCAGTCGATTACCCCTCCGCTATTACTCTCTCCTTACCGCCTCTCACCGCGGCGATGTTTTCAAATAGGGGCTCCTGTTCCCGCTATCACCATCTGCGTTTTCGGCATCTTCCACTACATAAGCGTGTGATGTCACGTATCACGTGACCCTCCCGAAATGTGGCGGCCATCTTGGAGTGGGGATTTCTTCACTTTCGTCTATAATGTTACTATCTGTGGTACATAGAGCTGTTTTTTGCCTCGTTTTTCAATATCTCTTTGCGAGGGTGTTTTCATATATATTTATGCTCCCACTTAACTACTTAATGTAGACTTAGTTGTGCAGTGGTTGAGCCTATTTATATGTGCAACTGTGGAATATTTGGACATTGCCAAGGGTGAGTGTTAGCTATGGGCATAATTACTCGGTGGCTGTGCATTTTAATCAGTGCCACTACTGTATATATACCCATCCACACCAGGATTTTTTAGGTTGGTGTCGTGCAACGAAATACTTGGTCTACTTGTTTACGTATTGTATATGTATTCCATAGCTGTATTACACCCTTGAGTGCAGTTTTACTCAGATGACCGTCCCTCACCCACTGTTCACTCATCTTGCAGATATTTTGTTCCATTCAATAAGGTCATTAAGACCGATCTTGTCTGCCTTCTCCTGGTAAATCCAGCGGGCTTCTTTGGACGCTAGCCTCATTTCTTTTGCTCTAGGGTCCCCCTTGATTCTCTCGAGGATCACCCAGCACATCTCTTTAGGTTGGTGATGTGCAGTTTTGTAGTGTTGTACTAACTTTGTTGTTAGTCGTCCTGCCCTTATCGTGCTGAGATGCTCCTGGATGCGGATTTTAGCCTTCCTGGATGTTAACCCAATGTAGTGAAGTCCACATGGGCATGTAAGCCGATATATGACGTTGGCCGTGTTACAGTTTGTCAAGCTGTTCAGGTGCCATGTTTTTCCGCTCGTCAGTTGGACACTTTTGGTCTTGCTCGTGAGGCTACAAACTGAGCAACATCCACACGGGTGATGTCCGGTGAGTGTCTCTGGTGCTGCACCCTCCTGTCTAGGTCGCGAATGTACCAATCAGTCCTTCAAATTTTGAGACCTTCTAAAGGCAAATCTAGGAGGGGGCATCTTAAAGCTACTCGTGCTCAGCAGATGCCAATGTTTTCTCAAGATCCCTCGGATCTTGGAGGACAGCGGGTCGAAGGTGGTGACCACTGGGAGGCATTCTCCTCTTTCCTTAGGTGCTCTCTCAAGAAGGGCTTCTCTGGGGGTATTTAATGCCCGCTTCCAGGCAGATTTCACAATTCTCTTGGGATAGGCACGCTGCTCAAGCTTGTTCCTCAATTCACCTGCTTCTTCCACATACTTCTGTGTAGTGGTACAGTTCCGTCTGTACCGGAGGAACTGACCAACCGGTAAGTTGTCGCGGAGTGCACGAGGGTGGTAAGAGTTGTAATGAAGCAGTGAGTTCTTGTCAGTTGGTTTCTTGTGTACTTGAGTGGTGAGAAGATTATTGCGGACTATTATATCGAGGTCAAGATATACCGCTGTCTGCCTGTTATAATGCCATGTGAATTTGAGGCAGGGGTCCAAATTATTCAACCATGCAAGGAACTCCTGCAATTTGACCTCAGGTCCAGTCCACACACACAGGACATCGTCAATAAATCGTTTCCACAGGCAGATGTGAGCCTGGAACGGATTTGACTGATGGTACACATAATGAGTCCCAAATTGCCCTACATATATGCATGCTAGGCTCGGGGCAAAATTTGCCCCCATCGATGTTCCAGATGTTTGTAAATATAGCTGATCTTTATATTGGAAAAAATTCCTAGTCAGTGCTAGCTCGATGCATTGTAGGACAAATGATGGCGGTGTATCATAGAACCATTCTCTATCCTCCAGTGCCCGCGCTGCTGCTGCCACCAGCGTGGCTTCCTGGGGTATGCTTGTATATAATGATTCTATGTCGATTGTGACTAAGTATTGTTGATCTGGGTCATATTCCATGATTGTCAGTATATTCAACACATCTGTTGTATCCTGTATGTATGAGGCTTGAGTGATGACACATTCTCTCAGGAAGAAGTCCGCAAATTGGGACAGGGGTTCCAGTACAGACTGGATACCGGACACTATGGGGCGACCCGGTGGTGGAGACTGAGCCTTGTGGATTTTCGGTACAATGTAAAATGCTGGAGTTCTTGGTTTGGGATTGATTAGAAAATCCATTTCCTTTGCCGTGATCCACTTTTTCTTTTGCCTCTGTTACTAATGTTGTGATTGTCGCGAGGAGTTCCGCTGTTGGATCCCGCATAAGTGGTTGGTAGTTTTTACGTGTTCCTAGTAAGCGGTAGACCTCTGTCTCATAGTCCGTCGTGTTAAGTACCACGACAGCCCCGCCTTTATCGGCTGGCTTAATGGTTATCGAGGTGTTATTCTCCAAAGATTTTACTGCCATCCATTCTGTTTTGCTCATGTTAGAATGTTTCCGTTTGTTCTCGCACTGCTCCAGTTGTTCAATGTCGGACAAAACCTTCTCTTCAAAAACAGCTACCTCTGTGCCAATGGCGCTCATTACTGGGCAGAAGGTAGAAGGAGGATGTCAATTCGTGGTGAACAGTGAGGGTGGGTCATGTGGTTTGTCAGCAAAGAATTTCTTTAATTTGATTTTTCTCAAAACTTCCCATATTTTGCTCCGGCACTTAAAACTATCATGTGACGGAGTGGGGACAAAGCCCAGTCCTTTGTTTAACACCTCATGCTCTTCGGGTGTAAGAACGTAGTCCGATAAATTGACCACGATGTTGTTATCATGTGTAGTTAGAACTGGGGTTGTTTGTATCCTCTGCTCCTGGTGACTCGTGGGGAAAAGGTTTGCCATGTTGGATTCTGCCTCGCTCGTCCGCGGCCTCTCTGTGCTTGTCCTCCCCCTCGCCCTCGGTCTGCCTGTTGTTGTCCTAAAAAAGACCTGAATCTCTTCAATCTCTATATCCGTCCCCTTATTTCCTCTCTTCTCGAGCTGGGGGTCTCGGTGTACAATTACGCAGACGACCTCCAGCTCGTCTTTGACCTTTCCTCCCCTATTCACTCTCTCCCCAAGCTCAGCTCTACCCTCGTCTTTATTTCTCAATGGATGAGCTTCAACCATTTGAAGCTCAATCCTGACAAGACTGAGCTTGTCCTCACTGGTGGTCCCTCCAATCCCTGGTCTTCCGCTTACTGGCCCCTCTCCTTTGGCCCTCCCCCTCCCCCAGTCTCTTCTGTCCGGACCTTGGGCATCAAGATCAGTAATGATCTTTCCATGCATGCGCATATAAGTTCCGTTGTCTCTTCCTGTTTTCTTTCCCTCCGCCTCATTCGTAAAATTTCCCGGTTTTTTTCTGTTGACGCCCTCAAAGCCATTATTTCTGCCCTCATTACATCCCGCCTGGATTATGGAAATGGCCTGTACGTAGGCATTCCCGCCTACGAAACTCGCCGGCTTCAGGCCATCCAGAACCAGGCGGCCCGTCTTGTTTTTCGTCTTCCTAAGTTTTCCCACATCACACCCGCCCTTAAATCCCTCCACTGGCTCCCCGTTCATTTCAGGTCCCAGTTCAAACTTGCTTGTTTGGCTTTTCGGGCGCATGTTCGCTCCGCTCCTCTCTTCATCAATTCCTTAATCTCTTCTCATGCCCCAATCCGCTCTCTTCGTTCTTCTTCTCTTTCTCTTCTTCACGTTCCCCGCTTCCGCAAATCCCGCACCGGAGGCACTCGCTTCTCGGTGCGGGCCCCTCAGATCTGGAATACTCTCCCTCTCTCTATTCGTTCCATTCCTATCTTCTCACACTTTCGTAAAGCTCTCAAAACTTTTCTTTTCCTTCAGGCTTTCCCTGGCTAAATTCCCCTGGACCCCTTGGCAGACACGGCTGTGTTCCTCAGCGCCAGGAAGCCGCTTGGCCGCAGTGCGCTTTATAAGTTTCTTTTTCATTTCATTTCATTTCATTTCATGAATAATGCTCCTAGGTCCTCGTCACTTCTCCCTTGGGTGTTAAACCTAACCCGTCCCTGATTGGATGTGGAGGGTTGGGCACTGGTGTCGTCGTCCTCACTACTGGTGTTGTCAAAGGTCCAGTTTTGTGGGGTTCTTCTGCCCTGGTTGCGCCCCCCTCTATTTCCACCTCTCTGGGCTACTTGATTTGCCTGGGTTTCGTAGTAGGCGTCTTCTGTGTAGGGAAATGCCCACTCGTGTGTGAACTTCTCTAGATTCCTTTTTAAACCTTTTATTTTCTGATTTACCATGTATGTTTTATACTCGCCTAGATCCGTTTGGATTTTTGCGAGTTGGTCTTTGGTGTTTTGTAGGGTGGTATCCGCTTTTATAACCTCCTCAAGATCCAAGATCTCTTGGAGAAGTTCTTTACTGAGGCACTTGGCTGTGTTGATGATGAGGATGAGCCAATCACGAGTGCACTTATTCGCGATGTAACTCCAGTCCACTCGAAACCGCTTGTCCTCCAGGAAGATCTTGGGCTCTAGTCTCACCAACAAGCTGGCGGGTGCTGCACCTGCCCTGAGGTACTCTGTCATTAATGCCCCATGTAGGGCTACTCTCACTTGGCGCTTTTTCAGGTTACTCAGTTTGTCCCATTCATCTCTTACTGATGTTGTACTTGTCAGGGGTGCGTCTGGTAGTAATGACGGGCCTGATAGGATTGAGGCTATTTGGTCTTCTGTGAACGCCAGACAGTATTTTTCCATACTATCTGTTTATGTCCGATGGAACAGTTGGATAGGGCTAATGTCAAACTCAATGTTAATTATGGCTAGAGAGACAGTCTTATAACAATGTTTGAATCTAAAAAGCGAGGATAATTCAGGGATGCTCTCACGGCTGATCCGCCGTTCTCAATGCTTCTCTCACAAAAGGAGCTTAGAGGGAAAACTTAGAACACAGGTACCCTCCACTCATAACATTATAATCACAACAACCTGGTCCTTGACTCCATAGGCTATTCTTTCTACAACATCCTTTGTTGACTCGTTGGTGTGGATACACATAACCTTTCACCCACATGAAAAAGTTACAACAAGGTGTGCCTATCATTAAAACATCCTCGCAAATTCTCTGTGTGTCTGCGTCTACATCTATAGTGTCTACTGTCAGTCAAACCTCATGCAACCCCGTGCAAAAGAAAATACATCGGATCACATCCGAAAAATAATCAGAAAAGATCAAAGAAAAATGTGTGGGTGGTGGGTAGGAACCTCACGGGAGCAACCACCAGGGTACTGCTGACCGGTTCTCGTCAGTGTGTTCCTTTTCTCATCATCGGCTCCTTCCCACCCAAAAAACAAAACAACAAGAAGATAGGAAACAATATATGTAAATTAAATCCCAATCAACTTAGAGGTGTGTATCCCTATAGCACTCCTGTGCATCTACCCCCTTGGTATCAACTCTGCTACTCAGTGAGATCCAGTACGTTAAAAAATTAAGATAGATAGCCCTAGCTGATTGAACAACTTTATTCCAAGCTGGGTATCTACTCCCATTAAAACCAAAACCTTGCCGTTGTGCTTTGTTTTGTATTATAAGAAGCCAACATGTTTCATTGCCTGTCAGAAATGGTCGACAATTTCTTCAGGGCAGGGGGTAATTCATTCGCCACACTCAGCTGGACACTGCCAACCCGTTATATCTGTAGACACAGTGATACATACACACAGACAAAGACAGAAAAAACATTGAGTGACATCCATTAGTATCAAGCCAACCTCCTACGAGGTATAGTCTGTATCCAACTGTTTCATGAACATATCAGGGGTATTACCTTCATTTCAGTGCCTACTGGCATACCTAGTGTTCTTCGTACCCTCTTCCACATGTGTGGTTCACCTTGTAATTGTCTATGGTGGTCGCCTTACGTCGACCTGCAAGTATGTAGACAGTTATTATTGCTCATTTCCTATCAGTGGCTATCCACAGTCACCCCTTTTGTTTTATAAATTGTTTAAATCGGGTTCACTGTTTTGCCCTGTTCCCATCGCGTTCCACACCTGTAATTTCATGGGGACTACCGGCGAAACTGAGGGCCGCTTGGAGTGGGGATTTCTTCACTTTCGTCTATAATGTTACTATCTGTGGTACATAGAGCTGTTTTTTGCCTCGTTTTTCAATATCTCTTTGCGAGGGTGTTTTCATATATATTTATGCTCCCACTTAGTTACTTAATGTAGACTTAGTTGTGCAGTGGTTGTGCCTATTTATATGTGCAACTGTGGATTATTTGGTCGTTGCCAAGGGTGAGTGTTAGCTATGGGCATAATTACTCGGTGGCTGTGCATTTTAATCAGTGCCACTACTGTATATATACCCTTCCACACCAGGATTTTTTAGGTTGGTGTCGTGCAACGAAATACTTGGTCTACTTGTTTACGTATTGTATATGTATTCCATAGCTGTATTACACCCTTGAGTGCAGTTTTACTCAGATGACCCTCACCCACTGTTCACTCATCTTGCAGATATTTTGTTCCATTCAATAAGGTCATTAAGACCGATCTTGTCTGCCTTCTCCTGGTAAATCCAGCGGGCTTCTTTGGACGCTAGCCTCATTTCTATTGCTCTAGGGTCCCCCTTGATTCTCTCGAGGATCACCCAGCACATCTCTTTAGGTTGGTGATGTGCAGTTTTGTAGTGTTGTACTAACTTTGTTGTTAGTCGTCCTGCCCTTATCGTGCTGAGATGCTCCTGGATGCGGATTTTAGCCTTCCTGGATGTTAACCCAATGTAGTGAAGTCCACATGGGCATGTAAGCCGATATATGACGTTGGCCGTGTTACAGTTTGTCAAGCTGTTCAGGTGCCATGTTTTTCCGCTCGTCAGTTGGACAATTTTGTTCTTGCTCGTGAGGCTACAAACTGAGCAACATCCACACGGGTGATGTCCGGTGAGTGTCTCTGGTGCTGCACCCTCCTGTCTAGGTCGCGAATGTACCAGCAGTCCTTAAAATTTTGAGACCTTCTAAAGGCAAATCTAGGAGGGGGCATCTTAAAGCTACTCGTGCTCAGCAGATGCCAATGTTTTCTCAAGATCCCTCGGATCTTGGAGGACAGCGGGTCGAAGTTGGTGACCACTGGGAGGCATTCTCCTCTTTCCTTAGGTGCTCTCTCAAGAAGGGCTTCTCTGGGGGTATTTAATGCCCGCTTCCAGGCAGATTTCACAATTCTCTTGGGATAGGCACGCTGCTCAAGCTTGTTCCTCAATTCACCTGCTTCTTCCACATACTTCTGTGTAGTGGTACAGTTCCGTCTGTACCGGAGGAACTGACCAACCGGTAAGTTGTTGCGGAGTGCACGAGGGTGGTAAGAGTTGTAATGAAGCAGTGAGTTCTTGTCAGTTGGTTTCTTGTGTACTTGAGTGGTGAGAAGATTATTGCGGACTATTATATCGAGGTCAAGATATACCGCTGTCTGCCTGTTATAATGCCATGTGAATTTGAGGCAGGGGTCCAAATTATTCAACCATGCAAGGAACTCCTGCAATTTGACCTCAGGTCCAGTCCACACACACAGGACATCGTCAATAAATCGTTTCCACAGGCAGATGTGAGCCTGGAACGGATTTGACTGATGGTACACATAATGAGTCTCAAATTGCCCTACATATATGCATGCTAGGCTCGGGGCAAAATTTGCCCCCATCGATGTCCCAGATGTTTGTAAATATAGCTGATCTTTATATTGGAAAAAAATCCTAGTCAGTGCTAGCTCGATGCATTGTAGGACAAATGATGGCGGTGTATCATAGAACCATTCTCTATCCTCCAGTGCCCGCGCTGCTGCCACCAGCGTGGCTTCCTGGGGTATGCTTGTATATAATGATTCTATGTCGATTGTGACTAAGTATTGTTGATCTGGGTCGTATTCCATGATTGTCAGTATATTCAACACATCTGTTGTATCCTGTATGTATGAGGCTTGAGTGATGACACATTCTCTCAGGAAGAAGTCCGCAAATTGGGACAGGGGTTCCAGTACAGACTGGATACCGGACACTATGGGGCGACCCGGTGGTGGAGACTGAGCCTTGTGGATTTTCGGTACAATGTAAAATGCTGGAGTTCTTGGTTTGGGATTGATTAGAAAATCCATTTCCTTTGCCGTGATCCACTTTTTCTTTTGCCTCTGTTACTAATGTTGTGATTGTCGCGAGGAGTTCCGCTGTTGGGTCCCGCATAAGTGGTTGGTAGTTTTTACGTGTTCCTAGTAAGCGGTAGACCTCTGTCTCATAGTCCGTCGTGTTAAGTACCACGACAGCCCCGCCTTTATCGGCTGGCTTAATGGTTATCGAGGTGTTATTCTCCAAAGATTTTACTGCCATCCATTCTGTTTTGCTCATGTTAGAATGTTTCCGTTTGTTCTCGCACTGCTCCAGTTGTTCAATGTCGGACAAAACCTTCTCTTCAAAAACAGCTACCTCTGGGCCAATGGCGCTCATTACTGGGCAGAAGGTAGAAGGACGATGTCAATTCGTGGTGAACAGTGAGGGTGGGTCATGTGGTTTGTCAGCAAAGAATTTCTTTAATTTGATTTTTCTCAAAACTTCCCATATTTCGCTCCGGCACTTAAAACTATCATGTGACGGAGTGGGGACAAAGCCCAGTCCTTTGTTTAACACCTCATGCTCTTCGGGTGTAAGAACGTAGTCCGATAAATTGACCATGATGTTGTTATCATGTGTAGTTAGAACTGGGGTTGTTTGTATCCTCTGCTCCTGGTGACTCGTGGGGAAAAGGTTTGCCATGTTGGATTCTGCCTCGCTCGTCCGCGGCCTCTCTGTGCTTGTCCTCCCCCTCGACCTCGGTCTGCCTGTTGTTGTCCTAAAAAAGACCTGAATATTGCTCCTAGGTCCTCGTCACTTCTCCCTTGGGTGTTAAACCTAACCCGTCCCTGATTGGATGTGGAGGGTTGGGCACTGGTGTCGTCGTCCTCACTACTGGTGTTGTCAAAGGTCCCGTTTTGTGGGGTTCTTCTGCCCTGGTTGCGCCCCCCTCTATTTCCACCTCTCTGGGCTACTTGATTTGCCTGGGTTTCGTAGTAGGCGTCTTCTGTGTAGGGAAATGCCCACTCGTGTGTGAACTTCTCTAGATTCCTTTTTAAACCTTTTATTTTCTGATTTACCATGTATGTTTTATACTCGCCTAGATCCGTTTGGATTTTTGCGAGTTGGTCTTTGGTGTTTTGTAGGGTGGTATCCGCTTTTATAACCTCCTCAAGATCCAAGATCTCTTGGAGAAGTTCTTTACTGAGGCACTTGGCTGTGTTGATGATGAGGATGAGCCAATCACGAGTGCACTTATTCGCGATGTAACTCCAGTCCACTCGAAACCGCTTGTCCTCCAGGAAGATCTTGGGCTCTAGTCTCACCAACAAGCTGGCGGGTGCTGCACCTGCCCTGAGGTACTCTGTCATTAATGCCCCATGTAGGGCTACTCTCACTTGGCGCTTTTTCAGGTTACTCAGTTTGTCCCATTCATCTCTTACTGATGTTGTACTTGTCAGGGGTGCGTCTGGTAGTAATGACGGGCCTGATAGGATTGAGGCTATTTGGTCTTCTGTGAACGCCAGACAGTATTTGTCCATACTATCTGTTTATGTCCGATGGAACAGTTGGATAGGGCTAATGTCAAACTCAATGTTAATTATGGCTAGAGAGACAGTCTTATAACAATGTTTGAATCTAAAAAGTGAGGATAATTCAGGGATGCTCTCACGGCTGATCCGCCGTTCTCAATGCTTCTCTCACAAAAGGAGCTTAGAGGGAAAACTTAGAACGCAGGTACCCTCCACTCATAACATTATAATCACAACAACCTGGTCCTTGACTCCATAGGCTATTCTTTCTACAACATCCTTTGTTGACTCGTTGGTGTGGTTACACATAACCTTTCACCCACATGAAAAAGTTACAACAAGGTGTGCCTATCATTAAAACATCCTCGCAAATTCTCTGTGTGTCTGCGTCTACATCTATAGTGTCTACTGTCAGTCAAACCTCATGCAACCCCGTGCAAAAGAAAATACATCGGATCACATCCGAAAAATAATCAGAAAAGATCAAAGAAAAATGTGTGGGTGGTGGGTAGGAACCTCACGGGAGCAACCACCAGGGAACTGCTGACCGGTTCTCGTCAGTGTGTTCCTTTTCTCATCATCGGCTCCTTCCCACCCAAAAAACAAAACAACAAGAAGATAGGAAACAATATATGTAAATTAAATCCCAATCAACTTAGAGGTGTGTATCCCTATAGCACTCCTGTGCATCTACCCCCTTGGTATCAACACTGCTACTCAGTGAGATCCACTACGTTAAAAAATGAAGATAGATAGCCCTAGCTGATTGAACAACTTTATTCCATGCTGGGTATCTACTCCCATTAAAACCAAAACCTTGCCGTTGTGCTTCGTTTTGTATTATAAGAAGCCAACATGTTTCATTGCCTTTCAGAAATGGTCGACAATTTCTTCAGGGCAGGGGGTAATTCATTCGCCACACTCAGCTGGACACTGCCAACCCGTTATATCTGTAGACACAGTGATACATACACACAGACAAAGACAGAAAAAACATTGAGTGACATCCATTAGTATCAAGCCAACCCCCTACGAGGTATAGTCTGTATCCAACTGTTTCATGAACATATCAGGGGTATTACCTTCATTTCAGTGCCTACTGGCATACCTAGGGTTCTTCGTACCCTCTTCCACATGTGTGGTTCACCTTGTAATTGTCTATGGTGGTCGCCTTACGTCGACCTGCAAGTATGTAGACAGTTATTATTGCTCATTTCCTATCAGTGGCTATCCACAGTCACCCCTTTTGTTTTATAAATTGTTTAAATCGGGTTCACTGTTTTGCCCTGTTCCCATCGCGTTCCACACCTGTAATTTCATGGGGACTACCGGCGAAACTGAGGGCATTCGTGTACCGGTATGTGACCCACCCTGTGACTTCATGGAGACTGCGGGCGACACTGAGTATACTTGTGTACCGCTCTGTGCGGGTGTTAAATTACGAGTGGCGGCCGCTTGTACTCTGCCCGTCTAACCCATACCTTAGTGGAGCTGTTCGCAGTCGACTACCCCTCCGCTATTACTCTCTCCTTACCGCCTCTCACCGCGGCGATGTTTTCAAATAGGGGCTCCCGTTCCCGCTATCACCATCTGCGTTTTCGGCATCTTCCACTACATAAGCGTGTGATGTCACGTATCACGTGACCCTCCCGAAATGTGGCGGCCATCTTGGAGTGGGGATCTCTTCACTTTCGTCTATAATGTTACTATCTGTGGTACATAGAGCTGTTTTTTGCCTCGTTTTTCAATATCTCTTTGCGAGGGTGTTTTCATATATATTTATGCTCCCACTTAGTTACTTAATGTAGACTTAGTTGTGCAGTGGTTGTGCCTATTTATATGTGCAACTGTGGATTATTTGGTCATTGCCAAGGGTGAGTGTTAGCTATGGGCATAATTACTCGGTGGCTGTGCATTTTAATCAGTGCCACTACTGTATATATACCCATCCACACCAGGATTTTTTAGGTTGGTGTCGTGCAACGAAATACTTGGTCTACTTGTTTACGTATTGTATATGTATTCCATAGCTGTATTACACCATTGAGTGCAGTTTTACTCAGATGACCCTCGCCCACTGTTCACTCATCTTGCAGATATTTTGTTCCATTCAATAAGGTCATTAAGACCGATCTTGTCTGCCTTCTCCTGGTAAATCCAGCGGGCTTCTTTGGACGCTAGCCTCATTTCTATTGCTCTAGGGTCCCCCTTGATTCTCTCGAGGATCACCCAGCACATCTCTTTAGGTTGGTGATGTGCAGTTTTGTAGTGCTGTACTAACTTTGTTGTTAGTCGTCCTGCCCTTATCGTGCTGAGATGCTCCTGGATGCGGATTTTAGCCTTCCTGGATGTTAACCCAATGTAGTGAAGTCCACATGGGCATGTAAGCCGATATATGACGTTGGCCGTGTTACAGTTTGTCAAGCTGTTCAGGTGCCATGTTTTTCCGCTCGTCAGTTGGACACTTTTGGTCTTGCTTGTGAGGCTACAAACTGAGCAACATCCACACGGGTGATGTCCGGTGAGTGTCTCTGGTGCTGCACCCTCCTGTCTAGGTCGCGAATGTACCAATCTGTCCTTCAAATTTTGAGACCTTCTAAAGGCAAATCTAGGAGGGGGCATCTTAAAGCTACTCGTGCTCAGCAGATGCCAATGTTTTCTCAAGATCCCTCGGATCTTGGAGGACAGCGGGTCGAAGGTGGTGACCTCTGGGAGGCATTCTCCTCTTTCCTTAGGTGCTTTCTCAAGAAGGGCTTCTCTGGGGGTATTTAATGCCCGCTTCCAGGCAGATTTCACAATTCTCTTGGGATAGGCACGCTGCTCAAGCTTGTTCCTCAATTCACCTGCTTCTTCCACATACTTCTGTGTAGTGGTACAGTTCCGTCTGTACCGGAGGAACTGACCAACCGGTAAGTTGTCGCGGAGTGCACGAGGGTGGTAAGAGTTGTAATGAAGCAGTGAGTTCTTGTCAGTTGGTTTCTTGTGTACTTGAGTGGTGAGAAGATTATTGCGGACTATTATATCGAGGTCAAGATATACCGCTGTCTGCCTGTTATAATGCCATGTGAATTTGAGGCAGGGGTCCAAATTATTCAACCATGCAAGGAACTCCTGCAATTTGACCTCAGGTCCAGTCCACACACACAGGACATCGTCAATAAATCGTTTCCACAGGCAGATGTGAGCCTGGAACGGATTTGACTGATGGTACACATAATGAGTCTCAAATTGCCCTACATATATGCATGCTAGGCTCGGGGCAAAAGTTGCCCCCATTGATGTCCCAGATGTTTGTAAATATAGCTGGTCTTTATATTGGAAAAAAATCCTAGTCAGTGCTAGCTCGATGCATTGTAGGACAAATGATGGTGGTGTATCATAGAACCATTATCTATCCTCCAGTGCCCGCGCTGCTGCCACCAGCGTGGCTTCCTGGGGTATGCTTGTATATAATGATTCTATGTCGATTGTGACTAAGTATTGTTGATCTGGGTCATATTCCATGCTTGTCAGTATATTCAACACATCTGTTGTATCCTGTATGTATGAGGCTTGAGTGATGACACATTCTCTCAGGAAGAAGTCCGCAAATTGGGACAGGGGTTCCAGTACAGACTGGATACCGGACACTATGGGGCGACCCGGTGGTGGAGACTGAGCCTTGTGGATTTTCGGTACAATGTAAAATGCTGGAGTTCTTGGTTTGGGATTGATTAGAAAATCCATTTCCTTTGCCGTGATCCACTTTTTTTCTTTTGCCTCTGTTACTAATGTTGTGATTGTCGCGAGGAGTTCTGCTGTTGGGTCCCGCATAAGTGGTTGGTAGTTTTTACGTGTTCCTAGTAAGCGGTAGACCTCTGTCTCATAGTCCATCGTGTTAAGTACCACGACAGCCCCGCCTTTATCGGCTGGCTTAATGGTTATCGAGGTGTTATTCTCCAAAGATTTTACTGCCATCCATTCTGTTTTGCTCATGTTAGAATGTTTCCGTTTGTTCTCGCACTGCTCCAGTTGTTTAATGTCGGACAAAACCTTTTCTTCAAAAACAGCTACCTCTGGGCCAATGGCGCTCATTACTGGGCAGAAGGTAGAAGGACGATGTAAATTCGTGGTGAACAGTGAGGGTGGGTCATGTGGTTTGTCAGCAAAGAATTTCTTTAATTTGATTTTTCTCAAAACTTCCCATATTTCGCTCCGGCACTTAAAACTATCATGTGACGGAGTGGGGACAAAGCCCAGTCCTTTGTTTAACACCTCATGCTCTTCGGGTGTAAGAACGTAGTCCGATAAATTGACCACGATGTTGTTATCATGTGTAGCTAGAACTGGGGTTGTTTGTATCCTCTGCTCCTGGTGACTCGTGGGGAAAAGGTTTGCCATGTTGGATTCTGACTCGCTCGTCCGAGGCCTCTCTGTGCTTGTCCTCCCTCTCGCCCTCGGTCTGCCTGTTGTTGTCCTAAAAAAGACCTGAATAATGCTCCTAGGTCCTCGTCACTTCTCCCTTGGGTGTTAAACCTAACCCGTCCCTGATTGGATGTGGAGGGTTGGGCACTGGTGTCGTCGTCCTCACTACTGGTGCTGTCAAAGGTCCAGTTTTGTGGGGTTCTTCTGCCCTGGTTGCGCCCCCCTCTATTTCCACCTCTCTGGGCTACTTGATTTGCCTGGGTTTGGTAGTAGGCGTCTTCTGTGTAGGGAAATGCCCACTCGTGTGTGAACTTCTCTAGATTCCTTTTTAAACCTTTTATTTTCTGATTTACCATGTATGTTTTATACTCGCCTAGATCCGTTTGGATTTTTGCGAGTTGGTCTTTGGTGTTTTGTAGGGTGGTATCCGCTTTTATAACCTCCTCAAGATCCAAGATCTCTTGGAGAAGTTCTTCACTGAGGCGCTTGGCTGTGTTGATGATGAGGATGAGCCAGTCACGAGTGCACTTATTCGCGATGTAACTCCAGTCCACTCGAAACCGCTTGTCCTCCAGGAAGATCTTGGGCTCTAGTCTCACCAACAAGCTGGCGGGTGCTGCACCTGCCCTGAGGTACTCTGTCATTAATGCCCCATGTAGGGCTACTCTCACTTGGCGCTTTTCCAGGTTACTCAGTTTGTTCCATTCATCTCTTACTGATGTTGTACTTGTCAGGGGTGCGTCTGGTAGTAATGACGGGCCTGATAGGATTGAGGCTATTTGGTCTTCTGTGAACGCCAGACAGTATTTGTCCATACTATCTGTTTATGTCCGATGGAACAGTTGGATAGGGCTAATGTCAAACTCAATGTTAATTATGGCTAGAGAGCCAGTCTTATATCAATGTTTGAATCTAAAAAGCGAGGATAATTCAGGGATGCTCTCACGGCTGATCCGCCGTTCTCAATGCTTCTCTCACAAAAGGAGCTTAGAGGGAAAACTTAGAACACAGGTACCCTCCACTCATAACATTATAATCACAACAACCTGGTCCTTGACTCCATAGGCTATTCTTTCTACAACATCCTTTGTTGACTCGTTGGTGCGGTTACACATAACCTTTCACCCACATGAAAAAGTTACAACAAGGTGTGCCTATCATTAAAACATCCTTGCAAATTCTCTGTGTGTCTGCGTCTACATCTATAGTGTCTACTGTCAGTCAAACCTCATGCAACCCCGTGCAAAAGAAAATACATCGGATCACATCCTGAAAATAATCAGAAAAGATCAAAGAAAAATGTGGTACACGAGTGCCCTCAGTTTCGCCGGTAGTCCCCATGAAATTACAGGTGTGGAACGCGATGGGAACAGGGCAAAACAGTGAACCCGATTTAAACAATTTATAAAACAAAAGGGGTGACTGTGGATAGCCATTGATAGGAAATAAGCAATAATAACTGTCTACATACTTGCAGGTCGACGTGAAGCGACCACAATAGACAATTACAAGGTGGACCACACATGTGGAAGAGGGTACGAAGAACCCTAGGTATGCCAGTAGGCACTGAAATGAAGGTAATACCCCTGATATGTTCATGAAACAGTTGGATACAGACTATACCTCGTAGGAGGTTTGCTTGATACTAATGGATGTCACTCAATGTTTTTTCTGTCTTTGTCTGTGTGTATGTATCACTGTGTCTACAGATATAACGGGTTGGCAGTGTCCAGCTGAGTGTGGCGAATGAATTACCCCCTGCCCTGAAGAAATTGCCGACCATTTCTGACAGGCAATGAAACATGTTGGCTTCTTATAATACAAAACGAAGCACAACGGCAAGGTTTTGGTTTTAATGGGAGTAGATACCCAGCATGGGATAAAGTTGTTCAATCAGCTAGGGCTATCTATCTTCATTTTTTAACGTAGTGGATCTCACTGAGTAGCAGTGTTGATACCAAGGGGGTAGATGCACAGGAGTGCTATAGGGATACACACCTCTAAGTTGATTGGGATTTAATTTACATATATTGTTTCCTATCTTCTTGTTGTTTTGTTTTTTGGGTGGGAAGGAGCCGATGATGAGAAAAGGAACACACTAACGAGAACCGGTCAGCAGTTCCTTGGTGGTTGCTCCCTTGAGGTTCCTACCCACCACCCACACATTTTTCTTTGATCTTTTCTGATTATTTTTCGGATGTGATCCGATGTATTTTCTTTTGCACGGGGTTGCATGAGGTTTGACTGACAGTAGACACTATAGATGTAGATGCAGACACACAGAGAATTTGCGAGGATGTTTTAATGATAGGCACACCTTGTTGTAACTTTTTCATGTGGGTGAAAGGTTATGTGTAACCACACCAACGAGTCAACAAAGGATGTTGTAGAAAGAATAGCCTATGGAGTCAAGGACCAGGTTGTTGTGATTATAATGTTATGAGTGGAGGGTACCTGTGTTCTAAGTTTTCCCTCTAAGCTCCTTTTGTGAGAGAAGCAGAAAGGCAAGGAAGCCTTGGGAGTCGTATGAACTCCATTTGCGCGATAGCCCGTCAGCCAGGATAGAGGCCTTGACCTTGCCACTAACTGTGATGGTAGCATCGATCAGGTGGTGATCCGACCAAATGCAGGGGGAGGTGACTGGGCGCGATAGTGCTAGGTTATGGGTCCAGAAGTGATCGAGGGTATGGCCCTTGATATGGGTAGGGGTGGTGATTTGTTGGACCAGGTTTAGGCTGGTTAGGGCTTCAAATAATTCCGTAGCGTGAGGGCCAGCTTTGTCATCATTAAACCAGTAATTAAAGTCACCAAAGAGAGCGACTCTGGCATGGTGCATCATTAGATTTGCCATTTGTTCACTCAGGGAGATCGGGAACGAGGGCATGGGTTGGGGAGGCCGGTAAATAAGTACAAGAATGAGGGCGCCAGCCTCAGTTTCTAAATTGATGACCAGATTATCCATCTCTGGGAGAGCGAGAGAGGCCGTAGCGATAAATTTAAATTGTTTCTGTATAATTGCTGCTACCCCGCCCCCCGGACACCTAAAAATGCACCTACATTATCTGTCTGTATTGGATTTCTGAAAGCTGTATTGCATTGCCCACTGCTGCCATAATATGCCTCTTTAACAAATATGGTAACGCTCAAAATAATGCTACCTATGAATAATTTCACTAAGCTTCCTTTCCACCTAAGCAGAGTGTTAATTAAACTTGACATTATATTCCCTGAAATTACCCTCAAATGATGTTCCTTTGGCCCTGATCTCCTTGCATGTGAGTTGCACACTCTCCTGCTGTGATAATACCAAGGGAATTAGTATTGAGCCACTGATGAATGGGAAGTGCCGTGGTCAATACCCATCAAATTACCACTCTCAAATGTTAATTCTGTTGATGGTCAAACTCCTACACAAATCTAGCATGCAAACCTTGATAGCCTTCTGCAGTATGTTCACTTCCATCATCAGATAACATGGCTAAGGCTTCCAGGATAGTCCTGGGTATGTGTGCTGCCTATGGGTGAACAATTATGTTATTGGGTATCCCTGAAAGATATGGGTGAATGGATCATATATGGGCACATATTGTGTAATAATGGCAATAGTTCTACTCATACATCGCAAACATTGAACTCCTCTTTCATAACACCTTCATTTTCAGCTTTTCCAAGACTTTATCACTATATTTTTTTTGAAACGCATCTAAAAATAAGGAGAAAATTCCGCTCACAGTGCAGAACAAGTCACAGCAATAAAAAAAGCTTAAGTGTTGGAAGAGTTAAAATTGAGAGTGATCATTGTGCAAGGAGTAGATCATGCATGCTGTTGCAAATTTGATTTTCGCATCAAAGGGAACCACTATAGTGCTTTTGATATGGGTATAATGTTATTGAATGTTTTTGTGCCTAAACTACTCTGGCTGCAGAGTAGAACATTTTTTAAGGGGATCAAAGTTTGTTCTAGTTGCTCCAGAAAGGTTGCACTCCATAGTGAATCCTGGAAACAATGAACTCTTGTGCGTCTAGTCTGTAGTAGGATAGTAGTAAATAGAGTGTTTTTCTTTTTTTAAAGTGCACAATTGTTATAGCAGCCATAGCTTTATGGTCTTTGTGAGAAAACCTGGTTCACAGGGAATTAAGCAAGATGTCCAGAGATTTTAGTTCAGTGGAGGGCAAAGGATTATAACTGACTACACTCTAATAAAGTCAGGTTATATACTCATTGATGCTGTTTTGCTTGAGCAGAGTAATAGCTTTGTTTATTTCATGGTTTAGTATCTGGAAATATGAGGGCATGCAGTGCTGGGATTTTGCAAGTCATATTTTTGAAAGTGTGGGTGCCATGATTTGTGGAGGCCTTTAGACACAGTTGGATATCATCTACATATTGGCTCACTGCTATACATTTCTTCTCAATCAAGATTCGCAGTGGTTCTTAACAAATGTTGAACAGAGTAAGAACTAGAATTAAGCATTGAGGGGCACTGCTAAGGATGAGCCTAGGATTGACTTCTATGCCAGATACCCTAGAGCCAACATGTAGTCCAAGGTGCTCAACTCAAACCTAAAGCCTCCGTTGGATGAATGAGTTCTGAATTTACCAATCTTCTTTGAAGTGACATTGAAAAATACAGGCAAATATGTCAGAGGATTTCATCTAAGAATGAAATCAGACAGCAAACTACGAAGTCAATATTTCCCCTAGTTTGAGGATTTGCCTTACACTAGAGCCTGTCAATAAAGCTGACAGAAGGACAGCATAGGCAGCAAACTAAAGCTGGCACACCTTACGGGGGCTTATTTACATTGCAACACTCAGTACAAGTACATAAGTGGCCCTTCACAGTATGACTAAGTCTCACTTGTGAAGAGGCTGAAACCACTACTCAGTTAGCGAACAGAACAATGCACGAACATTCATTTTTATTTTGGCAGAACCTTCCACCCTACAATTGTTTCTTTCAAAGTGTTACCAAACCTTTGCAGTAATCTACTTATTTCAGTGTTAAAAGCAGGGCCTGTTTTAGTGCTGATGGTGCCCGGTACAGCAGTCTTTTTTGATGTCCCTCCAATTACTTCCTTAACTATTGATACCCTCACTACCTTTCTCAAACAGTGCCCCTTCTCTCTCCATAGCACCTCTCACAAACATTTAATTTGTTTATTAGTGTTACTCATACCACTTTAGGGTGTCAGAGCACTTTACATCACACAACATTATACATAGACATCAAATCATATGTGTGTAAATCAGTCAATAAAAAACTTTACATAACACAACGAGGATAAAAAGGTGAGGGAATCCCATGTCATCAATAATAGCAGTCAATATATTTTAAGAGTGCTTTGCCTTGAGAAAAACAACCTCATTATTTTAAAATGTAAAACAGTAGCAGGGGTCACCTTAATATTTTTATTTCCAGGTAATATTAGATGAATAAAGGGAAAAATGGAAAAAACATGCCCATGACTAAGACATCACATTATGAAATAATCTCATCAGCAACAGAGCACTGGTAATAAGGATATAATAAAGGTCCATAATTGAGCTAGTGCCATGAAATGTCAATGATGTCCTACCAACTAATATCACACCAAATAACAGCTGGCATAACTCCCGCCAAAGTGTTGAGGGTTTCATGAACCATAAAGAAACCTCTATCTAAATCCTAATGCCTTTCCAGGGGAAGGACGAGACCCCACATAGTTTGTATAGCAAGTTCAGTGGAACCTGAGAAAGGAGGGATAACATAAAACTAGAAAGCAAACTAATTATGGCTGTGGCAGACTAGGGTATTCCACTTGGTGATAGGTATGAAAGTGAGAAGCCGCTGGGTGCCCGGAAAAAACATCTAAGGACCAAGCCTTCTAAGGAATCGGAGAGTCAAACCCATGGGGGAGCAAGCCACAGAGCCGAGGAGGGCTGAAGGGAGAGAGGCAACATGTAGTCCACATATTTGTGTCTGACAAGAGGTGAGGGTTACGCAGAACATAAGTCCTATACGTCAATTTGTGGGACCGGTGAGGCAACACTATCACCCTGGCGATGTATCATCATGCCTCCCCCCAGTGGTTGTGTAGGTATGAACAGTATATGTTCCTCAGGAGAGGCGTTTGCCAGTCTTGACAAAAAGCACCATGAAATGGACATCCCATGCGTCTAATGATCGTGGTTCTCCCTGTGTTGAGGGAAAGCTCTCCACATCGCCACTTCACCTTAAGGAGATCCTTCAATCGCAGGGATAAATACAGAGAAGGAGCTGATTTTCAAGACGTGGCTAAACAGTGTTTTACAAACATAAAGGCTAAGACACGAAAATGAGCAACATACTTAGCCTTACTTGTCCACAGGAACAAGCCTAATAGGGAGAGGCATGGATTGCACTCCAAAGCATGGTCTATAATCTCGGACAACGATTGAGTAGCCTCCCCCTGGAAATGTGCAACTTCCAGGCAGGCGCAACCCATATGATAAAAATCTGCCTCGACACATAGACAGTGCTGGCACTTTGAGGGGACTCCCAGAAATATACACATAGTGAAAGGAGGGTCAAGTACGGCTGGTGGACATAATCTAACTGTGTATATTTCAGACAGTAGTTCCTGGATAGGCCTGCACTTGTGTCAATGCCTGATCCCATCAGCTTATGGTTAGTCAATAGCACCCACTTGTTCCACAATCTCTGTTGGGTGGACATTATGGGATCGAGCAAACCACCATAGATCAGTGTAATCTCATGCCTCCTAGAGCCATGTTCAAGCTGTGCCTGAAGAGCCTAACCCCTTCTGCGCTCAGGACGGCCGGGAGCTGTCCTGAGCCACGCTGGGCATCTGCCCAGGAAGACTCCTCACACATGGTACTTGAAATCCCTCCAGTGCTGGCAACAGAGGGATTTCTTCCCCCCGCCCCCCAACAGCCTCGGGAGCTGGGGAAGAGCTCCAGAGGCTGTATAGATGGTTTCCAGAAAATGACGATCAGAGCCCATGTCGCACTGATATCTTTACAGTGAATTTTCCCGGGAGGGCGATCCCCAAGCAGGGATCCACCCACTAGGCACCAGGGAGGGGGAGTGGCCCCTTGGGCAAGGGCCTTTGCTCCCCCCATTGCAAAAAGCACTAACCAGTCTTTCCATCCCACTAGACGCCAAGGATTTCTTTTCCGTTGAATTTAGGGGTGGGGTCTGCCGAAGATGGACATGAAAATGCCCCTACCCCCCCATAAAATTCCAGACTTTCTGCCCTCCTGTGGGGCAGATGTGGGCTGTAGCCCCCAATCTGCCCAGGGGGTCAGAAAGCACACTAGATACCAGGGATTTTCTTTCATTGCAATTAGGGGTGGGGGCTGCCCAACATGGGCATGCCAATGCCCCACAACCCCTGCAAAATTCCAGTCTTTCTGCCCACTAGGAACCCGGGATGTTGTTTTTTTATTTATTACGGAGGGGTGGGAGCTGCCGAGAATGCGCATGCTAATGCCCCACCTCCATAAAAGGCTTTCTGCCCCCCAGAAAGCAGATCAGGGCAATAGCCCATTTCTACCCCCATAGAGGGGCAGAAAGCCCACTAGGCACCAGGGATATGTTTATGGACATGCCAGTGAGAAGCCCCAAAGGCAAGGGTCACTCTCTTCTTTTTAGGCACACATTTTGGCTGTTTCCTTGATATTTTCTTTCTCATCTACACCCAAGCGGGGGCAGAAAACCTCTAGAAACCAGGGACAGTTTGTGTGTGTAAGATGGAGTTTGGCTGACGGACTGCGTGTACTGACATTTGGCTGGCATTTTGCTGGCAGTGTGTGTGGACATGCACTTGGCTAATGGTGTGAGTGGACTCTTACTTGATGACAGTGTATGTAGATTGGCACTTGCTTGTTGGTGTGTGTGGAGTGGTGTTTGACTGGTGGTATACGTGGACTGGTGTTTGGCTAGCTGTGTGCATAGATGGTGCTTGGCTGCAGGGCCATAATGGCTGTGGGGGGTGGTTTTGTCAGTGGGGGCTTGTTTTGCAGCAGTGCTGCAATATCAGGCCAGGTAACAAAAGTGGGAGTGGTGCTTTTTACTAGCACGCCCCCCAGGACCGGCCAAGCAGTAATCTGCCAGGATTGGTTGCTGTTCCCAGTCCGGCCCTGCTTGGTTGGCAGTGTGCGTGGATGGTGCTTGGCTGGTGGAGTGCATGGGTGGCCCTTGGCTGGTGGTGTGCGTGGACATTGCTTGGCTGACGGTGTGCATTGGTAGTATTTGGCTGGCGGTGTACGTGGATTACACTTGGCTTGCGGTGTGCATGGATGGAGCTTGGATGGTGGTTTGTGTGGATGATGCTTGGCTGGCGGTGTGTGTGGATGGCGCTTGGCTAGTGGTGTATCTGGATGGTTGTGTACATGTACTGACTCTTGGCTGGTGTTGTTGCTTGCATTGATCCCCCAGAGTTTTCTTACCCTGAATCCCACGGAAATCTCACTTTTACTTACAAAGTCATATTTTCCTAATATTCCTGTGTGGGTAAGTTGTAGGATCACTGTGCAGGGACAAATGTCCTACTACCCAGTATTCCCCTTGGTCTCCCAAGAAAAATGATACCTTACTTGAATGGATGCCCAAAGTTGCGTCAGCCTAAAAACGTATAAACAAACTGTACTTTTAGACCCACTTTTGCCCCTCTCTATTTCTACACATTTTTAGCCCTTTCATGTCATAAGCACTTGGTCCATCCACACAAATAAGGTATCATTTTTATTAGGCAAACGAGGGAAACGCTTAGTGGTAAGATATTTGTGCTATGCTTTGATCCCACAACTTTCCCACACCAATATTAGAGGAAAATTTGACTTTTGAGCTAAATTTGAGGTTTGCAGTGAACTGTTGGAAGACAAATTTGGGGGGATCAACACAAGCCACACCTCACTAAACTCCAATGGGTGTCTAGTTTTCAGAAATGTCTGTTTTTTTTAGGTTCCTCTAGATATCTGCAAACCCATGCAAAATCACAAAACTGCCTAGTTTTTCAAGGGGTTTTTTGGTCCCGGGCGCAGTGGCCATCTAAGGAAACCTACCAAACCCACACATTTTTGAAAACTAGATACCCTGGGAAGTCCAGGGAGGTATGAGTTGCTAGGCCCCGCCAATGTTTTCCTACCCAGAATCCCCTGCAAACTTCAACTTTAACTGAACGAATGTAATTTTTCTCAAATTTCTGTGTGGGAAAGTTGTAGGATGACTGGACTCACACAAATTTCCTACCACCCAGTGTTCTCCTAGGTCTCCCAATAAAAATGGTATCTCACTCATGTGGGTGGGCCAAGTACCCGTGACAGGCAAGGGCCCAAAACGTATTGAGGAGACATCAAAATGAACTATCACAAAACGACCAGGTTTTGCAAGAGGGTCACCTGGGTTTTGGACCCAGGCTTGGTGGCCATCTAGGGAAACCTACCAAACCCACACAATTCTGAAAAAAGAACAGCTGGTGGACATAATCTAACTGTGTATATTTCAGCCAGCAGTTCCTGGATAGGCCTGCACTTGTGTCAATGCCTGATCCACTCAGCTAATGGCTAGTCAATAGCACCCATTTGTTCCACAATCTCTGTTGGGTGGACATTCTGGGATCGAGCTAACCACCATAGAGCAGTGTAATTGCATGCCTCCCAGAGCCAAGTTTAAGCTGTGCCTGCAGAGCTTAACCCCTTCTGTGCTCAGGACGGCCGGGAGCTGTCCTGAGCCACGCTGGGCATCTGCCCAGGAAGGCTCCTCACACATGGTACTTGAAATCCCTCCGGTGCGGGCACCCCCCAGGCTTTTCTTATACCCCTGGGGGAGTGGAAGAAATTGCTTCTGGGACCCTAGCGCAGAGAATGCTGTTATATACCTGCTTTCAGGCGCTATATTTTGGCAGAATAATCCATTTGAGATATCTAGTGTTGTTTTGTATTTTTTCCACACTATGTTATTCATTAATGCAGCACTGTGTGCATTTTGGACTGAAAATGTCTTAGTGCAAGTGTTTAAATATCTGTAATCTAAAACTAGATAATATGTATTGTCAGGTTTCATGACCGGAAACAAAGGATTGTTCATTGATGAGGTGCAGTTTTAGATCACCCCCTGGTATTCAAGTTGATCTAAGATCTCCCTGACCTGTTTTTTAGCTTCTTGCTTTATTGTATACTACCTCTGTGCAGTTGGAATATTTTTTAAAGGAATGATGTGGTGGGTTGAATCTTCATCCCATCCAACATGTTTTTTGTATAATGCTGGAGCCTGGGCTACCGCCCACACCTGCGCTTATGTGTGTCGCAAGCGCCTGAGAATATGATCTGAGAATGCTGGTAGAATTACAGTTTCTACTTTAGGGCAATCCATGACGAATGCTGGTGGCCAATCTTGTTCAGCTAACAAAAAGTCATACCCAAACGTAAGGTTCTCCCAAAAGAAACCTCTCACTGTTCTACTTTTGTCTGCCTCCATCTGGAGAATTATTTCATATACTTTATGTGGGACACTGACCCCAGTATCAGGTGTTTCTATCGTGATATAATCATTCAAGTCCGCTATCATCAGAAATTCCATCAGATTCTGGCGAGCTATTGTTATTTCTGCTGCACTGTCTAGCATCTTCAGAGCCCATTCCCCGTTCAGTAGTCGAGTCCTCAGAATTCCTGGCATGTCTGATCTTTAGACATGCAACCTTCTTCTTTTTGAACTGTGGCTTTTTCTTCTCTTCTTTTTTGGAAGTGTAATCTTGAGAGAGCTGCTTGAGTCTGGAATTTTTACAATCTTCTTGTCTTTCTTACTGTCCTTCCCTCTCTGATTTTTTGATGAACCCTGAAAGGAACGAGAGGAACTTGTATCCGTATTCTGATACCTGTCAGATTTCCTAATATTATCCCTATTCCTGAGGTTATACCTCTTTTCGGAGGGCTCCTGTGGAGGATATCCACCCCTGGATTGACATCTGTTTCCTTTAAATGTTTGTTGTTTTTTACTATCCCACTTCTTTTTAGTTGAAGCAGGTGTCCACTTGGAAGTGTGCTTTTCAGAACTGCCCATTAGTTGTGGTTTTAAAGCTTTCCGACTCAAACTGTCTGTGCCTAATTCTTCATATGCAGTTTTAATTATTTTAGTTAGTTTGTGTTCCTGTTCTAAATGGCTGAACTTCCTTAGGTATTGGCGGATAGCCACTGAAGCTGCCTTCCCTTTAATATTAGCTAATATTATGGCTGACACCTGGGCTTAGTTACCTAGTTACTTCATCCCTAAGTTCTTACTTCATCCCTAAGTTCAGAGCAGGTTCTGCTCCTTACTCGTTTTGTATTTGTCTTAATACATCAGGTATCACTGCTAAGGTCGGAATACCATGAGTCCGGCTATAAATTGCAGCAAAGACTGTACCCCAAGTGGTACAATCCCCTACTTGTGGTATTCTCCCCATGGGCAAGCAGATTGCTAGCATTCTGAGTTCATCATAAGGGGTGGTATTCGTAAATACTGCCTCTAACTGTGTTATTTTCTGAGCTACCCAGAATGGCAATTGTTCACGTTTTGTGGGCATTTAGCCCATTACTGAATGTAATGTTTGTGGTGTGATTTTAGTTGCTGTACCCTGTGATTGAGTTCCATTTGTTGCAACTATTGCTGGCTGGACTGTAAGTGTCCTCATGACAAATTGCGTCATGTTTCTATAGATTTTAATTAAACTTTTTGTTGTATGAGTAAGTCTCCTGGTGGCATTGTATCAATGTCAGGATGTGGTGTGAAGGCCGCTAACACTGGCCATGTTGCCCCTTCTCCTCCAAGCGGGCCGAGTCTTACTCTTCTTCGTATATGTAGTAGGGCACCTTTAAACCAGTATAGGTGTTCCTGGTACGTAAGCAGATCTTCTATGTCCTAAAACTGACAATATTCCTCTGGAGCATTTCTTTCTGTGTAGGAGTGAAATGTCTTTGTTCTTGCATTCGCTGCTGGGAATGTAACCCACGAATAGAATACCTCTGTTTTGTTTGATTCATGTGCCTCAATCATGAAAACTACTATCCCACCCCTAGATGATAATCCATGCTCTAGCAGTTTCAGGGTGACTGTTTTTCCAAAGTTTATTGCGTCTGCATCTTCCTCCTCGTCTGTGAGGGTAGTGCTTAGTGGGTTTAAGACCGTGTTAGTCATTGGTTTTAGAACACTGAAAATTTGTTTTTCAAGGTAACCAAGATATGGTGTTATGCACACTTTTTAGGAACTCCGTGTCCTTCAAGCTTGATTAACCAACAGTCAATAAATAGGATTTTTTGCCTACTCAGCTGTGGCGGAGCTTGTGCCCACCCATTCCAGACATCTCTGGTGCTTGTGAGTAGGGGTCTCTGAGAAAAGCACGACTGAAGTACTCACTTCCTACTGTTAAATAGGTACCCAATCAACGTTGGCGGCACCATGTCATGTAGTTCCTATATACCATATACAGGATCTGCATGTTTGAATAATATAAACTGTGGGATTAATGGCAGACTGGTTCAGTGCACCCCCACCAAAATGTTAGCCTGTCTGTATCAGCTAGCTCACAGTGCCACTAGTATCTCCTCTTATCGGGGAGAGAATAATTTCTGGCAAACTCAGAACATGATACCCCTGATCCCTAAGAATCGTGGAAACAATATACACCCTTTCGCTGAGTCACTCGTGCTCACTTAGTTGGTCTCAGAGATACACAGAATAAACAGTGTGGGCGTTTCAATAAGAATTTATTGAACAGTTATTATTCTAGTGTAGAATAGATGAGCTGTAACAACCATTAGACAGTGGCAGAGACATATGATTAGCAGTACTACGAAAGTAAGGGGATGGTACAGTTCTACCATTTTGCAATAATCATGAATACATACAAGTGTATAAAACAAATGATAAAAGTGCGTACTCCTACGATGTCTCCCTTACTAGATGTACCTAAATGTACCTAGCCTCTGTGTAGCTGTTATGCCAAGAATCCCTCTAGGATTTAGTCAACCCCATTACCTGAGAATGAGAGAACATGGGACCCCGTACTGGTCGCGAGTTGGACAACCCGCGAAGGATGTTAGACCACTGCGAGCTGAAGTGTCTGCATGTAGGAACCTCAATGTCTCTGGTCAGTGTGTCAGCCGGGAAGTCACAGTCTCCTCTGTCTTTCTAAGCAAGACATGATGTAGATATACCCACAGGTCTCCCCGGGGGTCCGTCCTGCTGTCAGTCGTGCAGTGCTTCCAAGAAGCCTCATGCATAATGTAGGAGTTTGGAACTAGGGAAAAACCGACATTCTGAATGCTGTGTCGAATCTAGGTAAAAGATCAGACCCTATGAACCGTTATGTATGAAATGTAGGGAAGGATATAGGTGAAAGGTTGCATTGTTTCCTGTGCCTATATAGGGTACCTATATGGAATATAACACTTGAACTCCCTCTAGACAAATTGTAGACAAGGGGTAGCAACCTTCGAAATGGCTATTGAGCAGGGATTTAAAAAATTAATGTACCAGGACTACAATCTCCCACACAACCAACGGATTGCTTTAAAAAATATGGAAAAGTTTGAAGATATTACCATAAAAAAGGGGGATAAATGTGGTAGCACTGTTATTATGGACGCTGAAGATTATGTTAAGAGAATTATGGTACTTCTATCAATGAGGGAACACTATAGACCTTCCAATCAAATTGGATGGAAGAACCTTCAAATAAAAATAAAAAGATGCCTTTTCTTAGTGAAGGAAGATGAAGTAATTTGCCAGGATGAGTTTGAATAACTCCATAATGAACATCCAGTCCTTCCAGCACTATATGAACTACCAAAAGTCCATATGAATTTACAGGATCCACCTATGCACCCAATAGTCTCCAGCATAGACTCGCTGACTGAACCTCTTAATCATTATGTTGATAAATGTTTAAGACCCCTCATAGAGGAACAAAGGTCGTACATTAAAGATACTCCGGATATGATAAAAAAAAGTAGAGAGAATATATTTCGATTCAGATAATCAATAGGCTTGTATCTTTAGCCACAGAAGCCCAGTATACAATACAAATATCCCACAAACAGATACAGTGGAGGCAATAAGGAATTTGTTACAGAATGAGGAGGGCTTTCTGACTCCTCGGGCTCAATTGATAATTGAGTTAACCGACACAATTTTGAAAATAATATCTTTTTGTTCAATGGTGATTTATTTTGCCAGACAAAGGGGACCAGCATGGGGGATACCTGTGCTCCCAGCCTGGCATGTTGATATGTCGTAGCTTTTGAACAGAAGCACATCTTCAATGAAGCAGCACCATTCTATGAGAATGTTCTACACTAGTCACCCTTCATTGACAATGTGTTTTTTGTTTGGCAGGGCGACCAAGAAACATTAGTCAACTTTATACTGTGGTTGGATTGTGGTGATCCGAATCTGAGGTTTACATCCACAATGAGCCAAACATTCTGTGTTTTTTTGGGCATCAACATTGTTGTGTGAGAGAGGTTTATAAAAGTAGAAATTTTCACAAAACCCAGTGATAGGAACACAATTTTCCATTATGAAAGCTATCAGCCTAGATGCCAAAAAGACAAAATACCTTTTGGGTAGTTTCTCCGCTTGAGGAGGAACTGCAAGAACAGAATGGACTTTGAGAGACATGCTGAGTTTCTGAAAGAAAAATTAAAATGTAGGGGCTAACCTAACAAAAATCATTAAACAGGATTACAAGCGGGCAAAATATGTTAATGGAGAGATTTTCTTTGAAAACAATGGACAGAAAAAAAGCACTGATATGGATCGGATAGTCTGTGTCACCAACTACTCAGGTCTGAGCAATAAAATAAAGAATCTAATAAATAGACACTGGTCCCTTTTGACAGATAGGAACACAGTAACAATAAAAAAAACTCTATTTGCACACGGAAGGAACAGCACATTCAGGAATTGTAACTCTTTTCTTTTTTTTCTGTTCTCATTTATGCAATCTTTGTTCTTTTGGCAACAGGGTCGCCTCTCACTAGACGCCCTCGGAGATGAGGTAGGAAACCATGCCTTAAATCCAACAATTTCCATGAGTTAACGTGTCGCTAACCACCACAAATAAACTCATGAGAATTATATTCGCGTTGGTTGAAATCATTGGACAACCCTTCCTCCCTACTGCCTATATTTGTCCCAAAGATCCCAATACTTCGTACGATTACATTCCCCTGTGGATCTATCCAAATTCCTAAACTTTTCTACTGAGCGAACCCAGACATCTACCTTAGGGGGAAAAGGAAGAATCTAATTTGTGCAAATCTCACGTCTAGCAAGTAACATGAAAGTAAACAAGAGGTATTTCTGTTTTTTCGTTAAAACAATATTGGATTCTTCGATATCCAAGATGACCTTGATAGTCGTATTTAAGCTTTTATCAATGATCTTACCAATGTCGTACCAAAATAAATCAAGGTAGTCACATGAGTAACGGATATCATTTGCTTCCCTCTCACCACATTTAGGGCATGTTTTCGTCACCTGGTTATTCATTTTTGACAACTCGGGCATCCAGTAAGATCTGTGCAAAGTAAACAAATGTTTTTTCCTAAGAGGTGTAGAAATTTTAATGTGCCATAAAAAAGTGAAGGATACTTTCCAGAGTTGTTGCAAGTCTTGAGCCGGGAAACGTTTTCTTCCAAATAAGGTCTGGAGTGTCATAATCAGCTTCCTTCTTCTCCACCAAATACCAGTACCACTTCAATACTTCTTTCCGCACAGAGTCTTTCTGGAATTCACCTTCTAAGTTCGCAATATGGTCCGTCCATTTCACTTGGTCTTTAGACCAGCTAACCTGCTGGTAATATTTGAACCTGGATATTTCATTCTTAGTTCTTTCCACTAGCTCATCCCAAGATTTTAAATTACCATTTTCCAAGAGATCTCCACACTTGACGATTCCAGCCCTCTTCAAGGGAAATGCTAATGAGTCTTTCAAACATTCTGGAGTTCCTGGAGAGTTCCATATCGGTGCTTGGGGGCTATAATACGGGCACTGCCATATTTTTCTTAACTCTGACCATAATTTAAATGCTTATCTTGGCACCTCCAGCCTGATTGTTTTAAAGAATCTTTGGTGGCCAAACTTACAAGGGCAATGGTCATGTTTTGCTACTGCTTTCCAGTAGGCGGGGTAAGACTCATAAGTTCGAAAAAGATGCCTTACATTCTTGAAGTGAATGCTTTATAGTACATCATGAGATGGGGACTAGCTATCCCTCCTCGATGTTTTTTCAGGCTTAATTTCTTCCAAGCTATCCTAGCACATTTAGAAGACCACATAAAAGTATTTATTTCACTCTGTATCTTTTTTATACAGAGGACGTTAAACTCCAGAAGAATTGTATTAAAAACAAATGTGAACTTTGGTAGGATAGCCATTTTTATCACGTTAGCTCTCCCCATAAAGTTGAGGGATAAACAAGTCCATGAATTTAATAATTTCCTCATCTCTTTGGCTTTTAACTCCAAATTGACCTGGGCGATTTCCTCAATGTTCTTTAAGACTTGGATCCTAATTTTTTGGGATTCTATTTGTGGGGATCATTAAGTCGTCAGCATATAATGCCACTTTTAAATTCCAACGATTAAAGCCAAAGGGGATGATTTCTCTGGTGTTCCTATTTATGTTAGCCTGGGGCTCTGTATATAAATTAAAAAGGTGAGGGGAGAGCAGACACCCCTGTCTGGTGCCTCTTTTGATTTGAAAGCTGTTTGATATACTTCCATTGATAAGTATATTTCCCACAGGACCTGAGTAAATATTTGCAATTATGTTGAATAACCTTTTGTAGGCATGACCAGTTAACACAGTCAAAAGCTTTGGCTGCATCGAAAGTAAAAATCGCAAGGGAGACCTTTTCAGGAACTGCGATGCCTATGGCTCCAATCAGATGATGAGTAGGATCATACAACTGTACTACCCCTAATAAAGCCCTACTGATCCTCGTGTATAAGCTTATCAGAAAGGGAGCCAAGTCTTTTTGCTTGTACCTGAGTAAAAATTTTATAATCAGAGTTGAGAAGCGAAATGGGTCTATATGACTAACAATACGATGGGTCTTTGGCCGGTTTTAAAATCGGGCTGATTGTCGCCTCGTTCCATTATTTAGGAATTGGAAAGCCCTCAAGAAAGATAGCATTGAAAATATCGGTTAATTTGGGGGCTAGATATTCTTTTAAAACTAAAAAAAGCTCATTAGGTATAGCGTCAGGCCAAGCTGCCTTGCTTCTTTTCAGGCTATTAATTGCCTCCATTACCTCCCTTAGGGTGATACATGCATTTAATGTTTCACAAGAGTCTACATCTAGCTTCAAAAGGTGTGATTTATTTAAATTCAAATCCACTGCTATGGGTAGAAGTGAAAGGTCCTCCTCATACAATGACTGGAAGAAATGTTCAAAGGCTTCTTCAATGCCTGCTCTATCTTCTACTATCTGTCCACTTTTACCCTTGTGGATAGCTGTTATTTTATTTCTATTAGACTTGGTTTTGCGCTTCCAAGCTAAAAGTTTAGCGCTATTCTCACCAAATTCATAATTTGATAGAGAACTAGCTTTCTTCCTTATCTTTTCCTCCAAATATGAAGCCAGTTCCCGTTTCTTTTTTAGGATTTCGTCTTTCAAAGTATTGTGTTCTTCTTCAGAGGTTGTGGCATCTAAATTCACTTGTTTCCCTAGTAAGTCAGCCTCTAATTGTGATATTGTAAGCCCTTTCAATTTATTTTTACCTATCGCTATACCAATTAAAGCTCCTCTAAGAACAGCTGCATACGCATCCCACACTAAAATACTGGATATCCCTCCTCACCATTTTCTTTAAAATACTTTTCTGTTTTTAGTCTTATGTTATCAGTAACTTATTGATCCAACAGGAGTGTTCTATCCAAAGTCCACCTTTTCTCTCCCTGCACTGGCTCAAGCCCTATATTTAGGTGAACCAACAAGTGGTCTGAGAGGTTTGCGGGTAAATGATGAACTGTCCTGACTTTATAACTTAGAAGTGTATCAACCAGCAAGAAATCTATTCTTGAAGCGTGACCATATTTATGATTCCAGTAGGTGAGTTTATTAGTTTGGTCCTCTCTAGATTTCCAAATGTTGATTAAACCCGTCATCTTTGAGCCTATTCAAACACTCTCGCATTCTAGGGAGGTTTAAAACTCTGCCTGGGGGGTGTCTATCTTTCTTAGGGTATAACAGAATATTATAATCACCACATAGTATAATTGGTGTAGGCAATAACAACAATTGCGCATACAGTGATTGAAGAGGTGAGGGATCATCTGTGTTGGGGACATAGTATCCAATCACGGACAGTGCAATATCTTTGACTTTTATACTTGTTATGACCCATCTTCCTCTTGATTCTGCAATTTGTCCTACCAACGTAAAATAAGGTGATATTTTGATAATAATAGACACACACTTAATATTACAAGATTGGTTTGTACAGACAGTCTCTCCGATCCATTTCTCATGTTTTAGGACTTCAAGCCACTCTTCTCTGAGAATATGTGTTTCTTGAAATATAATTATGTCACTATTCAGCAATTTAAGATTTGCAAAAAAATGTTGTCTCCTCCCTCTTGTTCTTAGCCCGTTTACGTTCCAAGTCACTGAGCAATCCTAGTTGCCCAGTTTGAAAACCGCAATCATAAAAAAATGATTTAACAAGTAAGGTTCATAATGCTACTTATCTCCATTTGTTTTCATATATTCCAGAAATAGTTCCACGTCTTTCTGGTCTCTGATGTTATAGGTTTTGTTACACCACATTATACGTAAAATGGCTGGGAATTTCATCTGAACTGTTGCTCCTTCAGCCCTCAGGTCTTGCATACATTTTCCTAAAGCCCATTGTCTATCAGCTGTTGCCTTGGATATATCTGAGTGGATTTTAATATTATGCCGTCTTTTGTAAGAGTGCGAGAGTTCAGAGCCTTATTCAAAATAGTTTCTTTTACTGTGTAAGATTTAAAATTAACCAAGATTCTAGAGGGAGTTTTTCTATCTTTATTGAGCCTCAATGGGTCTCTATGGACCCTTTGTAGATCCTCGTCAAAGTTTTTTCATCCATGTCGGGGATAAAGCCTTTTAGGTGATTTATTACAAAAGACCTTAAATTCTGTCCTTCTTGGACTTCAGGAATATTAAATAATCGTAAATTATTTCTCCTGGAATTATTTTCTAACATCTCAATTTTGTCCCTGAGTTCTCTCTCTGAGTGTGATACTTTATCAATGTCGCTCTGGCAAAGCCTCACTTCATCTCTAATCTGTTCCAAAGCCGTTTTGACCACCACAACTCTGTCTACTAATGCGTTGACCTTAGTTTCTAAAGCCTCGCAGGTAGCCTGGATTTTTTCCTGATTTTTTAAGATTTTGCAAATCCAAGCTTCATCTTTTTTAAGAGCGAAGCCACCAGGTCACCAAAGTCGCCCTTCAAGGGAGTATCCATACCTTGATCCTTTGTGGTGTTGCTATGTTGTTGGTGATCCTCGGATTGTAGGGTCTCCTCTATTGCGTCGTCTACCATGAGCTCTTCATCTTCTCCGGAGTCTTTTGATAGGAACACAGTAACAATAAAAAACCTCTATTTGCATACAGAAGGAACAGCACATTCAGGAATTGTGCTGTTCATACCTACAGAGAACCCAAACAAACATCTCAGGTTGGTATAGATAACAAGAAAATATTAGGTAATTACCCATGTAACTCTTGCATTAATTGTTGTTCAGTTACAAAAGAAAAAGAGATAAAACTAGATGGAATTAAACATATTTTTAATGCTATGTTAAATTGCAAGACATGAAATGTGATATACCTACTTATTTGTCCCTGTAACAAAGGCAATGTCGGAGAGACCGATCGGGAAATGCGACTACGCCTCAATGAACATAGGTCAGCCTTAGGAACAGAAAAAAGAAATGCACCACTAACAGAACATTGGCTAGAACATAACCATAGGTTAGAAGATATAAAATGGTGCATACTGGAGGGAGTATCTGGTACCAAAAGAGGCGGAAACATTGATAAAAAGAGGAAATGTACGGAACAATTCTACATGAGTAAATTTAAAACATACGTTTATGGGTTGAATATTAAGGAGTAATGGGAAAGAATTTTAAAATAAAGTTTCATCCCGTTTGCTAACCCCATTCGGCATGAGTTCCAATATTTTAAAATAGGTTTATACATTAACTGATTGTCACCACCTAGATAGTATAAATTCTAATACAATTTATAAGTTAAATTTACGTGACAGATAAATGAAGATATGACTCCTAACATTAGTGAATGAGCAGTAGCGACTAGCTCATAAAACTAGACCTTCTAAGATGGCCGCCATCCATATCAGTGAAATACAGCTGGATTCCTTAGTGGTAGTTTGGGGATTGAACCACTCCAAGCGACACACGAGTTGAGGTTTGGTTAGAACTTCATGATCAAACATGCCTCTTCATTTCTAGTGTTGATATAAACAAGCTGAGCCTAATTTGGATTTGAAATCAACGGGGAGCGGAGTTGGCCTAACGACTAGGGCGGTCGGCCTCAAATCTGGGGCACCTGGTTCAAGTCTCGGTAATGAAGCTGAACATCCTGTGACTCTGGGCAAATCACTTAATCTCCCCGTGCCTAAAAAAATGAATGTGTCCTCTTGTAACGCAACTGGTGCTATGTAAAGCGCTCTGATACCCGATACCCGGTCAAGTTTGCGCTATATAAAACTCTGTAAAAAATGCCTTTTTTTAAAAATACCACTTTTAAACATCTGAGGCAATAGACTTGATCATAGGTAAATACAGTCTAAGATGGCCGCCAGTATTTTGATGAAGGAGTTCACGCCCTCTGGTATGAACCCAGAAGCAATTAACTTGATCATTTGGCGGTAAATGGAGCGTATATAACTAGGAAGCTTAGATCAAAACTGATCTTTGCCAGAACAACTCGCATTCCAGGATACTTAAAGAATAGAAGCGGTAAGTGGACATGACACTGCGATAATTTATGCTGTTTAGAGTTATCGTGATATAGTTTAGTGAGCTAAGTGGAGGGCTGGTTCCCATAGGACTTGTATTATTATAAATAAGTTTTTGTATATATTTTTAGGATACATATTTTCTACATGGAGTAAAAGTTGAGTTGTCTTCTTAACCAGGGACATATGAGTGGGACATTTCTTTAAAATAGCATTTCTTTGATGCAGAGTAAATTACAAGATAAACCTCTAATAATATACTAGCTAGAAATGTTACACTCCTAGAAAAGGCAATATATCAAGCATCTATACTTATCTGTAATTTATATGTTACAGAGATGTCTGCCGAAAACTATGATATGTCACTGAATACTCTGGGAAATGAAATACTGTGACCAGAAATTTTAAAATAAACGCATGCTTCCTCATTGATTAAGGAAAGTGTGTAAACCAGTGAAAATTGGAACTAATAAGGGTAAGCAACTTGTTAGAAATTTCCCTTTTATCAAAAGATGTATGAATTCCTTTAAATACATGTCAGTAGACATGTATTCTCTTTAATTCAGATTATAATCGGAAGTAACAACCGGTACATCTATCTCTTGGAGTTTTCCTACATTAATGAGATTTATTATTTGTGGCTAAGACAAAATACCTCACGTGTTTTGATTGATCATATAGTGGCCAAATGGATTGAATGAGAAATTGTGATAATAAAATGCCCAGGATATTAATTGAATATGTATCACTTTTACAAGTGTATTTGAAACCATGGTTGTTCAAGGACTCAATCTTGGAATACTACAAGGGGATCCTTTTAGAGGTTTGAGTTTTGGCTTGACTCTTGGTTTTATAAAACAGTCCTGTTTTTTGCATTAATAGGTAGTCCTCTATCAGTATTTTCTGTTGAATTTTAAACTTCTGCCCATAGAGAGAACACAACTGTCTTTTAAAACTAAAAGCTTGCCCTGTAGAAGGTGGTGCAGAATAAGTCATGTCCACCGAAATACTGCGTCAATACTTTTGCTTTTACTATACTTGTATGAACATTGGTTTGATTCACTGTTTTAAAAAAAATTTGTATTGGATTTTGATAATATGTGAAATGTTTATTAAGAGTTATTTACGTGCGGAGATTCGCAGATAAAAATCAGTGTATGAATATTGTGATTTTTAAACAAGTGTAAATATGAGGAATGAAAAAGGAGGCCTTCTGGGTTTGTTTTACATCTTAGTATAATATTGATAGATGAAAAACTTTTATGAAATATTTATTTGGAATTTTGACATTCAGTCTGTGTCTCTATATATAAATATTATTTATTGTGATTCAGTGTTACATGAAAATAAAAGAAACATTTTTTAATATTGGAGGAGACATCTTTTGCAAAAAAAAAAGCTTTTATGTATTTTGAGTATGTATGCATGAATTTGATAATAGAAGAACAACAGAGGTGTAAAATCCAACAAATAAAAGATGAATCCTTGTGTTGCTGCATCCAGATGTGATTTATTCTTAGTAATCGAGAATTAATGTACAGGATACAAGCAAGAATGTAAAACAGTAAAGGCCCCAGTTAAGGCCCCACCGGGACCAGCTGCCCTGATGCTCAGCCTCAGATATAGCTCACAGTGTAAACAAACATACACAAAGGAACTCTAAGTGACATCATAGATACAGGCTGAGCAGCTTTGAAGAAACACTAAAGAAGGACATAGAAGGAGGAAAAGCAGGTTGTAACACATCTCCCCCTTGACAGAAATAAGAGCCAGATGAGAAATAGAACATACAGCACATACAACTGTAACACATCTTCCCCCTTGACAGAAAAAAAGTGCCAGATGAGAAAACGAAGAAAAGAAGAAAAGTAGATGATAGAACATACAGCACAAAGTGGAAGAGGATAAAACAACAAATGGGTGAAAGTACGGAAGGCAGTACTGTCACCTGAACATGAAAGGAAATGGAGAATAAATAAATGTGGTTCAGGCCCACCACATAAGAAAATCCACAAGAATTCAAGTGGATGGATTCATCACAAGCAAAAAAAAATAAACTGAACACTCCAAAAGATGTAGTGCAATAAAGGTTCATATACAAGAATTAATAAATGAAATATGAACTCCTCTAAAACATTAGAGGACTTGTGTGGTTCATATCAACAAAATTAAGCAACCTACGGCTCTTCATAACATTAACCAATTTGAACTCCTCTAAAACATTAGAGCACGTATGAGGTTCATATCAATGAGCAACCTGCGGCTGGTAACTCCACTAATAAATTTGAACTCCTCTAAGCGATTGAGCACTTACACAGCTCTTCATAAAACTGAATACCTCCAAAGAAATTCAAAAATTGAGAAGCGCTAGAACTCCTCACATAAAACTGAGCACAAGGCTCTCTGTATAACTTAACACCTCTAACTAAAAAGATCACTGATGTGGTTCAATAATATTAACCATGTATAAAACTGAGCATGAACAGAACTGAGCACACTGCAGCTCTTTATCATTAAACCTGAAAAGAATGGAGCGCCTAAAAAATCAGCTCCACAAAAGTATACATCTTATAAGTCCAAACTGGAACAACTAATCTACAGAAAATTTAAAATGGAAATGAAAACCTCAAAAACAATTTGAGCATAAATATGGTTCGAACAAGCATAACAGTATCAAACATTTCTGCACATAATCACTATAAATAAACACATTGAGCACCCCAAAACAAGTTGAGCACATAAGTGGCTCAATCCAATACAAATACTAATCTATCATATCACTGAACTCCAAAAACGGACTAAAATGCAATAACTGCCAAAGAATGACAATACAATATATCTTTAACATGACGAAATATGTAAATGTAGCATAAACAGCACACAAAGTAAATGATGTCATCAACAATACAATAAACAAGTTGGTCGATATGAATAGCAAATCAGAAGACAAAATATTCAAAATAAGAAATTAAAACAACAAAAGTAGTCACTGTTGTCTGAATGCTGAAATGACACAGTCACAGTTATTGTAGGTCATGTTGTCCCTTTTCACCAATGAGATTGTATTACTGTAAGTCCCAGAAAATATCCACAGAAATATCCGTCTTATACTTCCATGCCTTTGCTGCGTCCAGATGTGATTTGTTGGGACCAGAAACGTGCAAGTTGAAATATTTCTGTCACCTGCAATATTTGCTGTGGTGCAATGAAGAGGCATCGACGGGAGCACATTTTGCTATGCAACATCGGTGAAGTAATAATAAATGACCAAATGGGCCAAAATTGGTGGCCCATCCTCATTGCCAGTGTTAAATCCAATAAATAAAAGATGAATCCTTGTGTTGCTGTGTCCCAATGTGATTTATTCTTAGTAATCAAGAATTAATGTACAGGATACAAGCAAGAATGTAAAACAGTAAAGGCCCCAGTTAAGGCCCCACCGGGAGCAGCTGCCCTGCTACTCAGCCTCAGATATAACTCACAGTGTAATAAAAAAAACAAAGGAACTCTAAGTGACGTCATAGATACAGGCTGAGCAGCTTAGAACAAACACTAAAGAACGACAGAGAAGGAGGAAAAGCAGGATGTAACACAGGGTGTTCCACATGATTGATTAAACCAGCACAAGGGGGACAATATTTTTTTTTGCTCCCTGAGAAATGACCAGCAAGACTAGAACTCCAGCATTGAGAGAATGGCTGCAGTTTATTTTAAAAACCCGTACCCAGTCTTTGGTTAGGCAGAGGAGCATTTTGATGGGAATGTCGAGGTTGCCCCATGTCAGAATTCCAACCCAGCTAAGTTCCGTTAGCATCCTGAGAAGTAAGGTGGCCTGCTGTACACCAAGACGGGCTCCAGATGGCACATACCCTCAGGTAAATGGGGAGTTAGACCACTCTAAGGTATCCTGACAGATCCGCACACACTAGGCATATTAGGATAGGAAACGCTAGGTAGGAATATAGATACAAATATGTGTATTCATATAATCAATGTAGCAGCACAAGGGTTGAATTATTCATTTTCTTTGCCATTCTCATAATGCTGATTACTCTTTTATGTTTCCTTCTATTAATCATTTTAGTCATGCATTTTGCACAAGAATCCTTCTGCTTCAATACATGTTTAAAATGACAATTTGTGTATTTTTTGTGTCTCCCTTTGGGAATGCTTGAGTTAATTATGAAAGGGTTAGATTTGTTTCCACTATTTCCTTGCGGAATCAGGGTTGGCAGGATTGGCATGCTCTAAAGTTACACAAGCAATTCAGTACCAGGAAAGGTTAAAGGTCCAGATGGTGCACTGTGAGTGAGCTAGCTAGGACTGAGTTCAACATATCCTGATGGTGTGCCCAGACTCTGTCGTGCATAGGTTTGACATTTATGTTGCCCAAATGCTTAGTCTTAGTGAAACAGTCGGAACAGTACGACACTTGGAACAGTCAATACAGCATCACTGTTTAGTAGTGGACCCAAATAGGAAAATTACTGCACCTCATAAAAATACTTTATATGAATCAAATTATTTGTAAGAACAACTTTCTATAAGTATTGTATACAAAGACGTGCTATCGCAGCTCGGCACCCTACTAACAAAGGTAGCCCCCTGTACATTAGAAAACTAATGTCGATTCAATGGAACTGCTTTAATCACCCTCCGAGACAGTTGTTATAGCCATAACAGTAATGGATATTCATAAGCGTGGACACAATATTCAATATGCGTTATTAATCCTTGTACAGGAGCACACAGATACTTTTTTCCATGAACGACAGAAATAAAATCCAATTGCTATTTCAAGCCTTCACTGTTAATTTATTCTGTACAATGGAACTTCCAGCAAGAGATCAGCCAACATACGGTTTGTTTTTTTAAGACGTTTTGAAGGTTGGAAATATAGTTATAATACATGTTTGTTGCTGTTTGTATACAAACGGTGACTAGATTACAGGTAGCTGTTAATGTATATATTAACATTCTGAACATATATGGAAGTACTCCCTAGATACTTGTGCCATTCTAATTCAAAGAAAAAGAACTAAATTAATAGAAATCTGAGTATACAAAGGATGAGAGAAAATGAAGAGATATAATATCGACCTAAAGTTTTGCTAAAGAAGTCAGTGAATGCAAAGTCAAGCCTTCACTAAAATAGTGACCGAGGCTACAAGGTGATACCACCCAGTTGAGGCAGATGTGATAGTGTAGTCATACACCCACCAGTGCAATATAAGCATCAATTCCTCCTGCGCTTGCCCCTCCCAGTTCAGTGGGCATCTTCCTTAGCCTCGGCACTCATTTGCATGCAAGGAGGGATGAGGCAATAAGTACCCCTCTTTGACTGAGTGAGAAGTGGGGCTCTCGATGCCACAGAATGTTAATAGGTGGGAGAGGCACACGGAACTCTATCACTGTGCATCTGCCTCATTAGCCATCTTTGCCATGCCCCCGGGTTGACTTTACTAATAAGAATATATTTCTACCCAAACAAACCTTTTCAGCAACATCAGTGTAATGAAAGACTGCACTATATTAAGATTGTAATTAATGAGCTGCAAGTAAGAAAATTAATAACCCACTGAGCTGCACAACTTAGTCTCAGTTGTGTCCTCTCCCTGAGAGATGTAGAAGTTGGCAATTCTGTCACTCTCCCCGAGAGCTGAAGATGCTGGTAAAGGTGTGAGAGAGGCACAGCTGCAAGGCCGGACTGGCCCGTCACCAGGAGGCTGCAAGGGTAAAGGCATGGTTTTTTAAGACTGGGGGCCAGTTTTGTATCAGTGCAGCAGTTTTAAACCCCCCAACTGCAGAGTTCCTTGTATATCCAGCAGATTTTATGGTGATTAATGTACCTCCTGGAGAGAAATCGGATACTAGTGGCAGTTTTGACTCATCTAAGGTAGTGCAGAGGGTTAATATGCCTTCTGCAAAGAACATGTACCATTCAAATCACAGAACAGCACTTTGGGCATAGCTCAGTATGTTACTTATTTTGTCACAGAAATCTTTTGTTACTGTGCAGTTCTTAAGTTACAGTCGTAAACTAGCACAGTGAGCTATGAACTGCCATCAAAGAGCTGTGTGCAGACTGCATTATACAGGATAAAAAAAATATGTTTTTTCACCTTCTTCATTATCTTAATGTTGATAAAAAAGGGCTTGTTTAGGTAGAGCTACATTCTTATCAGTAAAACCAACACTAACCACTGTGTTATGTTATAAATCCCGAGTTTGTGCTTCTCCAGACCAAGCACTCTTATAAAATGCCTAACAGTATGGATGACATGAATCCAATACCTTGTAATCTCTTTTGTTTTAAGTAATAATTTCTGTACAGTGATTTATACACATTTGATTTATAGCCTTTGTAAGTGTGTGTGATGTAAATTGCTCCCAACACCCCACACTGGTATGAGAGGCATTACAAAGCAAATTAAATAATAGTGGGAGTGGGGCTATGCAGAGAAGATAGACACTGTTAGGGGGTTAAAGTGAGGGAAAAATTGAGGAGTCCCATCAAATATTTAAAAACCTGATACAATTGAATATGTAATGAACAATGGGTTGTAGAATGCACCATTTTTGCAATTGTTTCACACATTTTCATGGTGGTAGAACCCCCCCCCCCCCGAAACCACCCTCACAGTGACCAGGTTCAGTTGCTGAGCTTGCTTGCTATGTATCGTACGGGCTGTTCTGACAAAATCTGCTATGGCTGCTCTTGGCTCTCAGTCCGGCCTGTGCAGCTGCCACCAGCTGTTTATACAGTCTGAGAGGTGGACGAGCTGTGGACACAAAACAAGCTCTGCAGAAACGTGTTCCTGCAGTGCATCTACCACAGGGACTAGCCCTGAAATACTGGCCTTATTTTTGACACCATATTACCTGGGAGGCATAATTTAGAGTAGTGATGCAAACTCGATTTCTCAAAGATATTCTTAGTAGAAGATTCTTTATCACCCTCTTCCATCACAAGGTCACTGCCGTGGGAGCACCCAAGAGCCCCCCACCTTGATCATACAAGTGCTTTGTCTTGTAGTCTGCTGCCTATTGATGGGCTCCAGCCCACCTAAAACAGAGTGATCAGGTTGATCGAATCCCTTCATAAAAGAAACCATAACAGAGACGGGAGGTAAAGGGGGCACAACACCTGGGCTCCCTGTTATGGCTCGGATCATCTTTAAAATAGAGTGCCTTATACATGTCATCATAGGTCAGCCTCAGACTACCTAATAGCCAAGATCATGCATTCTACCCACTCGCTGTCCCTCTGTCTCTGCGGGGTGCTACAGTTAGTTATAGCTGCACCCCAAAGTTCACACTTCCCGCTAAAATGAAGTGCTGCTTCTCCTATCCCAGGGTCACCTGGTACATTCTTTTGTATTCTGCATGGTACATGTTCTTTGCAGCAGGCACATAAACCCTCCTTGCTACTTTATAATGAGTCTTAACTGTCACTAGACAAAACTCTGATCTCTCTCCAGCAGGAACATTTATTACCACAGTTATCTTGCCTTTTTTATTGTTGCCCAAAGAATTTTGTGATACACAAGAAACTCTGCAACAAGTGTTTTTAAACCCTTAAGTTATCTATTACTTCCAAACATAGTGCCACTTTCCTGAGGTCCATGAAAAGTACATCTGTACCATTTGCACCGCCCTAAAGCTGGGCTTGATCAAAGATATTGTACTCCCTTTGCAGTAGTTTCTGCTAGAAGTAGCATAAGTCAAAAACCTGCCCAATGAGATTTTTACAAAGAAACAATAGACAGACAATGTTACAACTTTAGATCATAACACAGGAGAATGTTTCTGCAATCTATGAATTACTTCCAAGACAGTGAAGTGTATGGAAGACTGTAAAAGCTCTGTTGTCAGGAAACAAAGTAAGTCTATACATTTCTGTCTGTCTTCGGGGCAAACTTAAGGCCATATTCATGGCCAAGCCCCACAGCGCAATGCAGCGCAGCAAGTCACCATGCTGCGCTGCACTGCGTGACAGGGAAAGGGCAGAAATGTGCCATATTTAAGTCAATAGGGCACATTCCTGCCTTTTTTCCTGTCCTGGTACCCTTTAGGCTACCTAGCGCCAAGACAGACGCCATTGCATGGTGCAAGGGTGTCTGCATTGTAAGGAGGATTGTTTTTGTGCAGCAAGGGACACCTTCCTACACACAAAAAATCCTCTGAGGCTTTTTCCTCTTTCATAAATGTGATGCATTCTGCATCACATATAGAAAGAGGAGCAAAACAAATGAGGAGAAATTAACATATTTCTCCTTGCTATGCATCACCTGGGGAGACGCACTCCCGGGGCTACAACTAGTGGTAAATCTGGGAATGCACTAAAATTCATGGATGGTGCCTGGGAACTCTCCAGCAAAGCCCATGGAAATGTCATCCAGGTGCAGAGTAATGCAATGCAATTTACGCTGCATTGTATCACTCGAGATTTATGAAGCCACTCAGGGTGGCCTTGCGTGGCTTCATTAATCAAATTTTTAATTTGTTGTAAAGGGGTTTATATCTATGCACCTTAGACCCTCATCCAAAACAGCAGTAAACATTCCTGTCGTATCGTCAAGCACCCAATCACGATAGGAGACCACGATCGATATCAGGTACCTTTATTTGATTCTTTACAGCAGCCTTGTTTGGCGTCCTGCTCCTTGCCCTGTCCGTCATTGAGTGTCCTCAACGCCGTCGCCCTTGACCGGAAGTGGTGTCCGGTGTCGGCCCCCTTCCACACTCCTACCTCGGGGTCCTAATGCCCACTGTCCAGGGCACGACATCTCCCCCCTTGTTGCAAAACAAACATTTTGTGACACTGCCTATTGTCACTGACAGAGAAATAAAAAGAGAGAGAGAGAGAGTGAGAGAGAGAGAGAGAGAGATTATCCCGAGGTGAACCTCTTCACATCACATCTCTTCGATTAGCTTCTTTGGTCTCTTGCATTCCCTTCTCTGCCGTGTCTCTCCGTTGTCCATTTGTGCACCTTCGTCCTGTCTGGTTTCCTCCAGCACTGGTGTCTGCTTTTCTTCTTCTTTGACCTTCAATTCCTTGAAGTGCGAGCTGTTTCTTGTGATGTGATAACACCCTGCTGATGCTGTTATCATGGGCCCTTTTACTTCAGTCACCGTCAGCGATCCTTCGAGAACGGGCTGTCTAACTTCCTCAGCTGTCTTTGACACACTAGCACCATGTCTCCTTCTTTTAGTTAGGCCGGAATGGCATGCCTCCTTGCATTGGCGTACGTTTTCATTTTTGCTTTTGCTTCTTCGTCCTTGGCAGCGATGCTGCCTCGCTCCTTCTTTGTAGTCTCTTCCATCTGCGGTATCCTCGTCCTGCTCAAACAGCCTAGCACCAGCTCAGCGGGGCACCACCCTGTGGAGCTGTGAGGAGTGTTTCTGTAGTCCCTTAGTATCTGGCACAGGGCCTGCCCTATCGATATCTGTGTTAGCCTTGCTTGTTGGACAGCCTTCTTTATCGTTCCCATGAACCTTTCTGCCATGCCATTTGCCTGTGGCCACAGCGGTGTTATTTTCCGGTGGCGGATCCCTAAGTAGTCCATGAATTTTCTGAACTCCTCTCCTGAGAAAGGCGGACCATTGTCAGTCTTTAGAGTTTGTGGGGAGCCCCTTGCTGCGAAAATGTCATCCATAACTGGCAGCTTCGCGTTTGCTGATGTTGACGCCACTTGCCGTACGATGGGAAATCTGGAAAATTCATCTATTATCACTAGCAGGTAGTTTCCTGTCTCCAGGGCCCATAGAAATCCGCTGCCAATTCAGTCCACACTGAAGCTCTGACATCTGTAGCGGTTCCGGCTTGGTCGGCTGTCCTGTCACTTGACAGACGTGGCAGTGTGCGACTGCGGCTTCTACCATGTTGTCTAACCCCGGGAACCACACCTTTTCCCTTAGCATTTTCTTTGTTGCTACCATGCCTCTGTGTGATTCATGCGCCAGGTCCACCGTCTGTCTCCTCAGTGCTCTGGGCATTACTATTCTTGTTCCTCTCATCATTATTCCATTTTTGGTCTCTCAGAGCTCTTCATGGATCTTTTTGAATGCCAACATTTCTTCTTTGATCACTCCTTTTTCCATGATGCTGGTATTGTTGACATGCCTCCACCTCTGTTGTCTCGTCACCGTCTTGATTGCTTGCATTGTTGGATCCCGTTTCGTTTCTTGTTCCAATTCTTCCATCTTCATCGATGCTGGAGTGTTATGTTTTAGTACAACGTTCAGGTATTCTTCCGCCATTGAGGTTGCCTCGAGTGCATGCGGCAGAGGGTGTCTTGACATGTTGCCCGCCGGGTTGTGCTCTTTTCCTGGTTTGTGTATGATCTTGAAATTGTAGTCCATGAGTCCTATTCCCCACCTCTCTATTCAGGCGGTATTTTTGCATTGGGGTTTCCATAGATCGTTATCAGTGCCTGGTGAGCTGTTATTATTGTGAATGGTTTCCCATATATGAACATGTGGTAGTGCTCACATGCCCATACTACTGCAGACTCTCTTTCTCTGGCTGAGAGTATGCCCTCTCGATGTCAGACAGGCTCTTGCTTCCGTATGCTACTACGCACCTTGGTCACTCTTTGCCTGGTCTGTTTTGTGCTAGTATCGCTCTCAATCCCACTGGGCTGGCGACCACTGTCAATTCTGTGCAAAGCAGCGGATCAAAGTATGCAAGGTGGTCTACTGCTGTCACTGCTTGTCTGATCGCTTCAAATGCTTTGCTGCATTCTTCTGTCCACATTAAGGTCTGGCCTTGTTTAGTTAGTTCCCTCAGTGGGGTGCTCACTGTGGCAAAGTCCTTTATGTATCTTCCGCAGTAGCTAGCAAGGCTGAGGAATGACCTCACTTCTGCAACATCGGTTGGATGTTTTGCTTTTTCTAGCGTGTCCACTTTGCTGCGATCTGGTCGCATCCCTTTTTTGGAGAAAATATGTCCAAATAATACCAATTCGTCTCACCTCAGTTCACACTTGTCCTCGTTTAGCGTCAGCCCTGCTTGTTCTAGCTGGGAGCATACGTCCCGCAGTGCTTTGTCATGTTCATCATCTGACTTGTCGAACACCAGAATGTCGTCACTGTAGTTCAGACTGTTTTTTGCCGGCCTTATTATTTGCCGTATTGTCTCTTGGAATATTTCAGCAGCCGATGATATCCCAAAACTCAAACGCATATCGGAAAAGACCCAGGTGTGTGGAAAATGTCGTGATGTATCTGGACTGAGGTTCAAGTTCTAGCTGATGATATCCTTTGCACAGGTCTAGTTTGGACAAACGTCGTGTGCCTGTCAGGCAGCTGATGATGTCATTGAGGTGAGGCCCGGGGTGCCTTTCAAGTTCAAATGCTGTGTTCGGTATTCTCATGTCGACACAGATGCGAATTTTGGATGTGCTCTTTTTTGGCACTGCCACTTTTGGCAACACCCATGGCGTTGGTCCCTCGGCTGGCTCTATGATGTCTTGGCTTAGCAACGCTTCAATTTCTTCCTCCACTTGGGGTTATAGGTGTATTGTTACTCGCCGGTGATGTTGAGCTACTGGTTTTACTGCTTCGTTGATGTACAGTGTTGTTTGTCGTCCTTTTAGCTTCCCTAGTCCCTGGAGGAGTTTGTGATATTCTCGCAAGATGCTTTTCTTCTTTGACATGTGATATGTCATTTCGAGGAGGCCCATTATCTGCGCTGTGACATTGCTCAATAGGCACAGTGCCGGAATGTCACCCTTCAGTACAAGTATCTCTTTTTTTATTGTTTGGCCTTTGTATGTCAAATTCTCTGTGAATTTTCCCATGTTCATCACTGGTTTTCTTGACCCCCATGTGAATAAGTCAACTTTTGATGGCATCAACACTGGTTTTACTTCCATCTTCTCATATTCCGATACACACATGATGTTACATTTTGCTCCGCTTTCTAGCACGAACCGTGTTTTGTGTGGTCCCATGTCTATGGTCACAATCTCTGTTTTCTTTACTTCATTTTTGTCCACCAGGTGGATGCTTTCTCGACTCGTGTCTTTTTCGGCGGACATTGCAACAGGCGTTCTACCTTTTCATCTTCCTCGTTTTCTCCTGGCTCGGCTGATGAGCTTCTGTTTGTTGTTTGTTGTTTCCACATGTCTGAAATGTCTGCTCGTCGTCATCCTCGGACTTCCTCTTTCACATCTGAACTGCAGTGCCAGGCACGCGCTGGCAAAGTGATTGCTCCTATTGCATTTCCTGCAAGTCTGGCGCATTGCGGGCACGCGCCTTTGTGTGGGAATTTAAGTCTGCATCTGTAGCAGGTCGAATCAGGTTGCTTCTTTGTCGCCTATTCATTGTGTCCTTTCTTCCAATTGTTTGTGCGGTTGTTCTCTGCCATGCGATGTGCCTGCTCTATTAGCCGTTCCTTTCCCCGCTCCATTTGCTTTGCTTGCACCGTTGCTCTTGCCTCGGCCCTCGCCAATGACAAGATTTTCTCCAATGAAGTTAGTTCCTTCAAGATTCTCGCACGAAAGTCCGTGTCATGGCATCCTTCAATGATGCGCAGGCGAATCGCTTGTTCGTTGTCGAACTTGTCGAATTCACAGTGTGTCACTAGCTTGCAAAATCGGATTGCGAAATCATCCAGTGATTCATCCGTGTGTTGAAATGCTATTGTGAAAGTATATATATAGGAAGTATGCTGAGGTAAAGAATTTCAGATAACAAGTAAGGCCATCAAAATATTTACCTCTGAATTAAGGGTAAACTATCCATGCTTGCATATTCTATAAAGTTGCTGTGTTGTGTTACGTCAAAGGGAGAGGGAGAAATAGTGCCTTATCTACTAAAATATAACACTGTTTTTCTCTTACCCAGCAATGGTACACGTTAGGCCAGTTCAGTGGTTCCCAAACTGTGCACCGCGGCACCCCGGTGTGCCATTAGGAGAAGCCAGGGGCGCCACGAACGCTGAGGGAACAAGCTTGTAATCATGTTGGGAAAATGCATCTAAGCAATTAAGAAATGATGCGTCTTTTGACCCCCTACCTGTCGCTCTGAACGAAGGATGCAAGTGAAGCTTAATTAAATAACACCCAGCCGCAGTGCAACACAGGGAGGTTCCAAATCCACCTTTTTAATCCAGAATCATTGTTTGGCCCAAGAGAGAACGACCGTCATACACACGTAATTGCTTTCATGCAGCCTCCGCATATGGCCCCCATTCGCAGCAATGTCTGACAAGCGTTATTGCTGCCGGTGTTCTAAAAGTAAGTAACAGGTTGCTTGCACACTATAATAATCATTGCTTTAACTTTATTTGTAAAGAAGGGGAAAATGACAAACTTGTTACCCCCAAGCCTGTGTATTACTCATATACAGGCAGCTGTTACTGCATGTCTTTCATGTGAAGAATGCCCGGGCCTGAAAGTCCAGTATGCAAACTTGCTTTTGAAATAGGCCGCATGCAGCCAGTATGCTTTTCCCGGACCAAGTCTGACCCTCATCCAAGGGCAGGAAGGTGGCACATAATAAACTGTTTCCTTCTCCGCCTCAGTGAAAGCAGTACCCTCATTATTCCCTCCCTATATTTCGCCATGTTAGTGACAAGAGTAGGGCCTCCCAAATTAAATGAGTGTTATAAAACCTTATCTACTGGTACTATCCTTTGAAGGCTTAAAGCTATTTCTTACAGCCAAGATGTTTTTCACCTAGAGCCGTAAAAATGTAGTGTGATGAAACCACTGGAAGGACTTAATTTTTCTCCACTTTTGTCTGATTCCGGAAAGCTTCCCTTAAACTCGGGATAATGATTTTGGAGCTCATTCTGTGTGGTCTGGCGTGGTTATTTCTGCTTTATTTTTAGGTTAATTACTGCTGCGCAATTACCAACTTTACAAGATTGTATCGTAGTTTAAAAATAAAAGTGTATTTTTGCTCACATTTTTCACTTGCGGAAAGGAAGTGGGAAGTATAAACAGAGAAGTACCTGAACTTCAAGGATTGCATGAGTTAAATATCCTGTTGATTCTGAAACTGACTGTATTCCCCATTGTTACCCAAAACTTCATAATGCTCGGTAATTGAGCTGGTGCTAATGGCCAGAGGTGGTAACCCTGGGCCTGCAGCTTTTAGTCAGATATATGAAAAAATGGCAGGTCACCTCTGTATAGAAAAACAGGCGTTTCGATCAAGCAGTTTATCCCTCCATGTATATTCACCTATTATTTATTCAATCATTCCATTCTCCGCTTCATACACATACAAAAAAATGTATATGGGATATGAAAATTTCAGATGCTTTTGAAATTCATCTGTTTACATCAATGATACCAACCAGATTAACAATGCTAATATCTGAAGAAGCACAGCCGACTAAAAGACCAGCTTGCATTGTCAATAGGTAAAAATTCTTAATTTCTAGGAAAATTTTACGTAAAAAAAAAATTAGAGGGCACAGCTGTTAAAAATCTATCAACTATGATTGTGCTCTCAGATTGCCACTACTGTTTTGAGTTGAATCTATGACTCTGCATTAATATTTGCTATTTTATGTAGCGTGGACATGGCCCGTAGGTATCGGAGCGCTTTACGAAAGTAGCATGATAAAATGGTACAGCAAGTTACTGTTACAATAATTATGTTCAGTTATTGGCACTGCTGAAAATGTGAAAAGCCTCAAACATTCCTGTTACTTACCTCTTGGGCCAAATAAGGCCTCTTTAATTGTATTGTAATTTCATGGATATAGCTTTTACTTCCTCGGACAAAACATCACAGCGCTGATATGCAAGTTGAACTCAGACTGCAGCAACCCCTTCGTCGGAGAGGCTGTTAATTCACCCTAGATCGGGCCACTTATGTTTTTTTATGGGAAGAGGAGTGCGGCAGTGGGATGAGAGAAATACAGGAAATTAAAAAAGGCACCAAGACTTTCAGTCTGAGAAAACAAGGGCAAGCCTCACAAGGTGGAGGATGGAATACACAGGTGTAAAACAAAGTGTGAAAGATTCAAAGAGGAAGAGAAGGAAAGCAGGACATATAGGTAGAGGGAGGGGAGAAAAAGAATGTCTGAAGAGAAAAGGCTTCGACAAGTGGTGGAGAAACGAAAAGGATTAGGGAATAGAAGACGCTTTAGCTTTTTCATAACTAAAAGTTTTATCATTAACTGACCATAAACAGATACAGCAGGGGTTGCAACAATGCAAACTTCCTTAAGTGTGATTAAAAAAGGTTAAGTCATGGAAACATATTTGGCAATTAATATTGTATAGTTTATCACTTAACCAAATAAAGTTTTTATTAAACAACTGTTATATTTTAATTTTGTTACAAATATGATTATAATACCTTCATCAGCTGCATCCCAAGTAATTTAAGGGAGAAAACGGGAAAAACTCCCGCTGTCGGGGTGACATCCCCCCAGCGATTATATTAAAAAAAAAGTGACATAATGGGGAGCCACGACCAACTGCCAATTATGTCAAGGGAGCCACAAGTCGAAAAAGTTTGGGAACCACTGTGTTAGGCTGTTGTGAGCCAACCCACACACACCCTTGCATTGTAATGCAAGAATGTGTGCTTTCTGTTAAACATAGGTTTTGTATTAGTAGGGAGCCTTCCACTACAAAAGCCATGCTTTAATACTTTTGTCAACGTTGTATGTGTGCTGCATAATGCAGCGCACATGCAAAGTTTGAAAATTGTGGAATCATAAAAACATTTACTTTCTGTAATACCGGTAATAATGAGGAATAACGTTTTGGAGCAAATTGCTGTCTGCAGCTGCCTTAAATTAGGGTTCGTCTCAAAACCCCTGGGGGGTTGCAAGGGAAGCCCCTTAACAGAAAGCAGCACAGTGTATATTATAGCACTGTGGGGCATATTACCAAGGGCCTCATCGCCGCTTAAGCGGGAATTTTTCCCGCTAATGCGGCGATAAAACTATCACCCTATGATCAAGCTGCCGCTAACTACTGTTAGCGACTGTTTCCATGCGTTAGCAACAGGAAAAATTATCGCGAAACACGGAAGCAATAAATATCACTAATGATATGCGAGGTAGGCGTACCCTCACTAAATGTCACCAAAAATGTCGCTAAAACGATAGCGCACTATTAACAACTAACGCATGGACATTCTTAGCGGGGAAAAAATTCCCGCTAAGGCCCCTAAGCTGGAGATAAATATGAACTGCTAAAACCAGTTCTAAAACAGCCAAACTGGAGATAAAAAAAACAAATAAAAGGAGACATAGGCCAGCCCAGCCCCACCACAAAGCTGAGGACCTGCAGACGCCATGGAGGCAGTAATCATACAGCTTGGAGTCCCACAAAGGCCACACTCCCCGCCACTGCCACCACCACCACCACCGCCTCCTGGACCACCACCAAGGCAGCGGCAAAGACGACGGCGGCCAATGCGCACACGACTTGTCCTTGGAGATCTACAACCCCAGGATTTCATAGCCCACTACAGGCTCAAACGGACATCTATTGAGTATATACTGAACCACATTGGCCACAGGCTCACACCAGCAACCCAGCGGATAACCAATATCCCCCCCGCAAACAAAGCTACTGGCTGTGCTGCATTTCCTGGCCTCAGGGACATTTCAACCCACAACATCCAGAGTGGGTGGAGTCTCTCAGGCAGCCTTTTCAAGATTCCTCCCAATTGTGTTGGATGGCATAATCAGCCTGATACCTCAGGAACTACACTTCCCCAATACTGTGCGTGAACAGCTCCTGGTCAAGCAGGGTTTCCATGCCATAGCTGGATTTCCACAAGTACTGGGTGCAATAGACTGCACACATATCCGATAAGTGCCACCTGCGGACAGTGCACACATATATAGAAACCGAAAGCACACTCACTTAATGAATGTGCATGCAATAGTGGACCACCGTGGAATGTTCACAAATGTCCTCGCAAAGTTCCCAGGGAGTGTGCATGATTCGCATATTTTCCAGCAGTCAGTCATCAACCAGCGCTTCCAGGATGGAACATATGGGAATGCAGTCCTAGTTGGTAAGTAGTAATCCAACATACCACTTCCATCTACAGCACATACATGCATAACAGAAATGTACCAATATCAATGTCACCATATCACATACAAGGGGGCACATTTACAATAACTGGCGCATTCCTGCTAATCAGCAGGGATGCGCCAGTTATTGTGCGCCACAGCTCCGACATCATGGATGGGGGCCATTTACAATGCGGTGCACCATGGTGCAAAAACGGCACTGATGTGTGACGCATCTGTGCCGTAAAAGTGATGCATAGCTGGAATTGCGTCACAAGCGCTATGCAGCTCCAGAAATGCTCTGGGGGCCCCATCTAGTTAATGCTGCGTCAATCCTTACACCTGCTTCAGCCAGGCGCAGGGTTTTGACGCAGCATGGGCCTAAAAGTGACTGAGTGAAATCTTGTAGATTTCACTCCGCCACTTTTAGGAGGTGTCCCAGCGGTGGAAGGCCCCCCCTGCACAGGAACGCCTACATGTGGTGCAGGGCATTACAATGTTACGCATCTCCCAGATGCGTCACGTTGTAAGTACCCCTGCACAAAAGTGACGCAACGGCGTTGTAAATGAGACGCAAGGGGCTTGTAAATCTGCCCCAAGATGTCCAAAAACATCAGCCCACTCCAGACACATTGACACCATGAACTGTGGTCACTGTAGCCAGATACATAGACCAAAATCACTGCAAGTTGTACATCCCTGTCCCCCTCCCCAAAGTTGCAAGATGTGTGAAACATGCATGTGTGATGGAGAAACATCACTCACAAGCAAACTTGCAACACAACTCCCACTGTGCATGTCCTGTGCTGGACAGGCATGATGAATACCACAGGAGAGACTGACATGTTGCCATTTAGTGTGCTAGTCTAGTACAGCTGCATGTCACTTACCGTCAGTGACCCAGTAGCACACTACAATGTGTGCATAATTGCTAAGGCTGTATGGAGTACGCCGACACATGTGAGGCAGATGCAGACTACCTGGTACACCTCTAGGTATATGGAGACTGACCCTCAAATATGGAGCTGATACAGGACTGTTCCCTCATTACATTGTTAATTTACCTATTCACAACATAACACAGTAATACTGCAATCTATGGCAGTACATACTTGAAAAACAAGAGACGTCAGTGGATAATACAGCACGGGCATGCATAAAAACAAAAGGTTCATACCTCATATTATTTCTTGCTTTATGATATAGGTGTCGCATCAACCACGGTTTACAATTAACTATGGAAAGTATGACTCGTGGACAAATGAATGGTGACACTTACAGGTGATGGAGGAGAAAGGAAACTCAGCAGTGGACCCCAGTTGTACTTGGGTTTAGACGTCCTTGCCAGTTCTTCAGCATAAGTTGACAGGGTCCCTACAGTAATCCAAGTCTTCCAGCCAGCACTCCATACCTGGTTACGCCCTACTATCCCATGTAAATAAGATGTGGCGTATATCCAGTCTGAGAGCAAATCTGACCAACCTGGCCACTGTCCCCTTAATGTGCAGAGTATGATAAAGTAGTCAAACAGAGGTGTACACGGAAACTGCTAACCCATCATGGTGTGCAAGTATCTCAATACTACCTCCCAGCATAGATGACCAGGAATACAGCCCCAGGACAAAGTAATAAACACTGCCCCGGATTGTTCACAGCACTTGCACTGATCATTTACCCTGAGACCCAATCTATGGAGCTCCACGGGTGGGTGGCATGTTTGGTGCCCAGTTAGTAAATTAATGATCAGAAAGTTGACATTGGGGGTGAGGCAGCTCGTCAGATGGCACACTTTGCCGGTGCTAGCGCCTCCGGGCTTGTCATTCCCCATGCTGCCACCCGTGCCGCACCGCACCCTGGATCCCATTGGCTGTCCTTGCCTCACACCTCACGCCTCCCAGCTGACCCCTCCTCCCCTCCTCCCCTTATTTCACAGCTGCTGCGCAGTGGAGACAGCGACCCTTGACCCTTGGATAGGTCGGTTACCCACTGCTGCAGCTCCGCCTGCCCTGTCCGCTCTTCCAGCTTTGACCCTTCCTCAGATCGACGCTGATTCACCTGTGTCATTGCTGCATGGCCCCCCTTGAGTGCCTGTGCCCCTTGCCTTCTGGATCCCTGTGTGCCTGCCCTCATCCCTTCTCATTTTGTACCCCGTGTGAGTGTTGAGTGGTATTAATTTTCATACACTATTGCTCCATTGCTGTTGTGCAGCGGACACACCGCTGTTGTGCCAAAGGCGCAACAAAGGTAAGCCCGTCTGTGCCCGTCTGCGCATTGACGGTGCCCAGCGCCAGGACCCCTGGCCCCCAACAACACCAGGCCACCGGTCTGAACTACGATGCCGCCACCCTCCACGCACTCAACGCCAACTGGAACACCACCTGCCACCAAGCCAGCCCAAAATGCACACACGGACCCTTCACCTGCCAACCCTACAAGTTCACCAGCCTCCGGACCAGCACCGCACCCGACCGGCCAGGCCCCAGCAACAACCACCTCAAGTGCATCCTGCTCAACACCCGCTCTGTCCACAGGCATACTGTTGAACTCTGGAACCTCCTCCATACAACATCACCAGATGTTGCCATGCTCACATAAAACTGGATGAATGCCTCCTCTGCCCCCCACATTGCCATAGCCATTCTGGATGGCCCCAACACCACCCTAAGAGGCACTCTCATCTACAGACCCCTGTGACCACGCACACAATTCAGCAAACCCATCGCAGACTTTGTCAGCTTGCAGGGCCAAACACCCTCAGACTACAACCTCCTTGGGGACCTCAACTTCCACCTGGAGAACAACAATGACAAAAACACCACCACCACCCTGCTGGACAACCTCGCCAACCTCGGACTCAAGCAACTGGTGAACACCCGAACCCACTATGCCGGCCAAACGCTTGACCCCGTCTTCTCCTCCAACAAGCACATCTCCTTCAGCCACTCCACCGTACTACACTGGACAGATCACAGCTGCTTCCACTTCTACTTCAGGAGAACCACGACTCACCACCACCTGCAACAGGTACCCCATAGAAGCTGGAGCAAGATCACTGCTGACCAGCTCACCACCTCCCTTAGCTAGAACCCTCCCACCAACACGACAGACCCCAACAAAGCTGCCCCAAACCTCACACAGTGACTCAACAACTTTTCAAATGAGCTTGCAATGCTGAAGTATCCTCCCAGCAGACCTGGCAGCAACAAATCCTCTTTGTACTACAAAATCCGAATCCAAAGATAACCTGCAGCACCCTCGAGAAAGCCTGGCGCCATGACCAGTCAACAGGAAACATAACAGCCCGCAAGAACGCCGTCCGCGAACAACACCATCTTATCCCAAACACCAAAAGGACAACAGTCAGAGAACTACTAGACAACAAGACCCACAACAGCAAGGAACTCTTCAGCATCGTCAAAGAGGTCTCAAAGAGGTCTCATACCACTACGCCTGCAACAACGACATCACAACCTCGCAAGATGGGTGAAATTTAAAGCGCTGTGTATGGCCCACAAGATGCTACATGGCAAGGGCCCCCCCATTCTTTCCACCATGGTACGCCCCTATAAGCCCACACGGCCCTTGCGCTCGGATCAAGGACATCTTCTGCAGTCATTTAGAGTTAGGAAGGCTCGCTCTGGAGGCAGACGTTTCCCAGTGCAAGTGGCGTCTTCGTGGAATTCCCTGCCCCTTAAGATTCGTTCGGAGTCTAAGATCCTTCCTTTCAGGAAACTTCTCAAGACTCATTTGTTCCCCGTGTAGCCTTGAGCAGCTGTCTTTCTCTTCTTCTGTTTCGCGCCGGGATGCTCCTGGGTAACTGAGCGCGCTATAAATTTTGTATAAATAAAAATAAATAAGACCTCTGCGCCTCACTTGCCTCGTTTTTCCACCGCAAGATCGCCGACATACACAACAACATCGGCACACAGACAACGCAGCAAACCACCGAACCTGCGCCACCCCCCACCACCCTCTGCACCTGGACCTCGGTCAGCTCAGAAGACACCACCCGCATGATGAACACCATCCACTCCGGCTCGCCAACCAACCCCTGTCCACAACACATCTTCAACAAAGCCTACTCCATCATCGCACCCCAACTCCGGGACATCATTAACAGCTGAGCTCAGCGCCCTCCTGGAGAAACCCATTGCTGAGCCACCGCTGGATGAAGATGATTCTCCTCCCTGGCAGCCAAGACATTGAACTCCCTGGCTGGCACAGGACCTTCTCTCCTTCAGGAAACTACTCAAGACTTGGCTCTTGGAGCAGTAGTGGCTCCCCCTCCTCCCAGCGCCTTGAGACCCTAACGGGTGAGTAGTGCGCTCTACAAATTTGTTAGATTGGCATTCACCCACTCCTCCACAGATACAGGCTTATACAATACGGTATTCCATTTGTGTAAGCCTTTGTCTGTCCCCCTGCCCATCTCCTCCTGCACCGCCTTGTAAAGGTAGGAAATTAATTACTTCATTGAGGGAAAGACAAGGAGCAACTTCAGGGCCTGTAGTGTTGGTGGTTCTGAGGGGGAGTCTGGGTATTGATCATGAATAGTCCGCTGTAGGCAAAAGCAGGAATAGTGAAAAAGTGGAGAGGGCGTATGGATATAGCCTAAGTCAATGTCTGTCATGTAGTGCCCTTCAGGATATAAGTCCCCCATCTGCACAATGCTAACCTCACGGAGAGACCGCAAATTACCCTACTCCTGTGTAACGGACTGTGCTGCGTGACATGGCAGGGGGAGTGCAGGTGTATATAATGTTACTTTTTTCCGCTTAGCTATTGCGTGACACGCTGCTATAGTGGTGTGTATTGTCTTCATACCTGTTTTTTGTGTATGACTGTTCACATGTGTAAGTACGCTCAATAGTGGGGTAGGACCTGCATCCCTGTCTCCTACGGCAACATGAGGCGGAAAGGCATGTGGTCATACCCAGTTGTATGCATACTGTGTTTGGCCACAAAGGTAGTAGACATACAAATGTATGGAACTTGAAACCACCCTTCTCACATGGCAATGTCAGTGTTTGCACCATTGGCAGTACCTACTGTGAGTACATCTATTATTTATTTGTTTTGTAGACATCATAGCTGCCCTGGCATTGTCAGTAAACCATGGTGCCAACTCATTGTGTGCCAATGTGAAGCAGGTGTATAGTCGTCTGTAGGCAATGTCAATGTCTGGAACCAACATGCTTTCACAATCATGTAAACCGCCAAAAAATGTGCTTGTCATGAGTCAGCCCACTGCCTGTGGGCCACTGTTTGATTGGTCATGCATGGTGTTACAAGTAGACATGGCATGGGAAAAGTGTTACTATGTTGGTAGGACCATGGAAATGGGCCCGAGCAAAAACAATTCCATGGTAGTCAGGTCAGTGAAAAATGCCACCTGGAAGTGAAGTGCTTGTTGTGTGTCAGCAATGTCCAATTTGCTTCACGTGCTGCACCATGAGCACGTCACACAATAATGGTACCCCTGTATTCCCAAATCCTACTAAGTGTATGTACAGATAATCTGGGATGAGGAACTTTTTGCAAAGTGTCCCTCAATGTAGATAAATGAATACCTACAGCCAAGTAAGTCATGTGAGATCCTGACCCACTGCTGTTGCAACTCAGGAAACATGCTTTGTAATTTCAATCAATGATGTTGAGAGTGGATACACATCCTCAACATCTTTGCATGGCACTCTATCACATTTTGCATGTGCAATCAAGTCTCGAAGACATTGCTAGACCATCCCTCCTTGTCACACATGATCCAAACTTGTAAACCCCTAGCCTCCAGGTACAGCATTGAGGATTACAGGGGTGGAATCATTAACAAGCAACGTCTTTGCAATGTGCATCTCACGTCGCCTTGTGTCCCTTGTGTATGGTGTGCATACAGAATCATGGAAGCTAATGTGTAGAATAATCAGCTTGCGGAAGGACAGGTCTCTAGCCAGTTGTGTGACCGTAATCAAGTGTGTCATGTCATTGTTGCTGTGTCCACCATATAAAGTTTACTTGTCTCCATTTCACCAATGCTGACATACATGTACAAACGTGGCAGCCCTGCTCTGCAGTTCATTGGCTGTGTACCCAATGTTCTGATGGTGTGTATGACTTGTATGTTTCGTAAGAACTGGCCCGGACTCTGCGTAGACAGGTGCCAAGGTGATGGCCGGAGCTGTGCATAATGCCAACTCCAAGGTGTTGCCGGCATTGTGGATCAGTGTGGTGATGGCGGTGGTCAGCCTAATGTCCGAGATGTGATATGGCAACTGGTGCGTGGTGTCTGTGCCGATGGGGAAGGCTGTGTGAGCGCTGACCTCCGCGCCTAATCCCTCATAGTAATCCTAGGATTGATGCCTCCTGACTCCACAACCAGAGCCAGAGGAGCCGGGTGCGGCCTGGCGCGGAGGGGCACCGAGACTTGCCCAGAGAGGAGCGAGTGGGGGCCGCACTAACTGCGTGATGGAGCGGGAGTACCAGCTGCCACCCACATTCATATGGCGCCGGGGCAAAGTCTCCGTAATGGCTGTGCCCAGCTGTGACACCGCTAATATAGGAGTGCGGACCTGTGGCTCTGCTCCCGGCTGCCTGGGGAGCGCTGGCGCCCTCACATGACAGGGTTGGGGAGCAGTGTGATGCGGCCGACAGCAGGAACGGCGCCTCGATAGCGGACATTGGAGCACACACATTCTGGGCTATGTGTGCAGCCACTCCGGCCTCTGTAAATACAGGTGGGCCCTGATGTGGATCACAGCTCTGCGACTGCTGACTGTGGAGCCTTGATCGCACGCCGGTTGCGCAGCCCCAGCAAGGAGGGCAACAAAAGAGGATGGGGGCTCCGAGATATACCCTCCCGCACTGACAGTGACTTGACCCCCGGCACGGCGAAGATACGGGCAGGGCCTGAAGTGACTGGTGCGGCTGGCCACGAGCTGGGGGTGCGCTGGTGAAGGGAGCGGCAGGCGGTTGCCCTAAAGAGCGGAGCAAGCCCACTGTGGACGACACCGCTCGGCCCTCCATGTGATATGCCCCGCGAAGTTTGCTGAGCCTCCCCCGGTGAGTGCAGTGGTTCGCATCTGAAGCCTGCTACTGACGGCCCCTACCCTGAAAGTGCAGATCACGACTGTGGAGGCTGAGCAGGTGGGGTTTGGACTTCTTGTAGGGCAAAGCGAGCAGGGCTGTAGACTTGCGCCTGGGTGGGAGCCCCCCTGCCCCAACGTAACTGAGTTAAAGCGGTGCTGTTTGGAGGGTGACGGACCCTCGAGAAGCTGCAGACCCTACCCCCACCTCCAGCAATATTGGAGCTGTGTGAACGCACTGTGGATTGAGGGAGGGATAGGCTGGTGATGGCACTGGACTGCCCTGTTGATTTGTGCGTGGACTGAGTGCAAATTGCAAAGGGGCGCAAAGGATGCAGAGCCAGCGATGGCCACGGATAGAGGTGTGGGAAGTTCCTTGAGGAAGTTAGACCTCCCAGTGGTGGCGGGCTGCTGCAATCTGCACTGCAAAGAGGATGTGTGCACACCCGGAACTGCCCACTGAGCGAGGGAGTACCGGTGGTACAGCTGTGGACGCAAGTGTAGGGGCCAGTGCAGAGTGACCTTGCTCGTGAGGAGGCCGGGATGGCTCAATAAGATGCACGGGAGGTGCAGCTTAACAAGACTGCGCAGTGTGTGTGAGTAGACGGGGGCGCAGGATTGGAGTACATCGCCAGCTGCAACCATGGGCAAGCCCGGAGGTCGGAAGGAGGGGGACCCATTGCCGTTGGACGCAGAATCCCTACCGGTGGAAGACTGGATTGAACCGGAATTGCAGCAGAATGCCGGTATTCTGCAGCAATTTGACAAGATCCTGGTGGCCATCACGGACACACGCTCTGCTCTTCAGCAGGACATTGCACAAGTTGCGACTGGATTAGGCCTACTGCGTGCAGACCATTCAAGAATTGCAGACTCACTAAAACAGTTGGAAGTTACACTTCAGGAGGTTGGCACAGCGCAGACGGCACCATTTGCATCAATGGAAGGGCTCTTGGACCGTCTCTCAGTAGTGGAGCGGCGAGCTGAGGACGCGGAAGGCTGAAACATGCGCAAATACATCCGCATGCTGGGCCTGCCTGATTAAATTGAGGGGCCGGACATAGAGGTGTATATTGAGACTTGGCTCTGGTCTGTTGTGGCCCCTGAGGGACTTTCAATTTTTACACTCTGGAACGGGCGCATCAAGTCCCGGCCAGACCGCCGGCACAGGGCCCTGCTCCAGGACCGTAGGTGTCGCGGTTGCAGCACTTTCAAGATCGCAACCTGCTTCTCCGGAAAGGCCTCAGCCATGGCCCCTTCCAAGTGGACAACAGCAACGTCACTCTCTCTCCAGACTACTCATTTGCCACGCAGCGGCATTGTGTGTCCTCCCAAGCTGGGAAGAAAGAACAGCATGCGGAAGGGATTAAATATTCTCAATATTTGCAAGCCAATTAACGCATAGTGTTGGACGGTAAAACCCACTTTCATGATACACCTGAGGAGGCCTGGGAATGATTGGAGTCCCATTAAGCAGGGAAGGATTGTCAGGAGGGGGAGGCACATGAGCTGGTCTGCAACTCGCAGCCTTGCGGATCGCAACGACTACAGCGAGGCAGGTGCGGCCTGCGGAAACCATTGGCTTCGCACACTGCCATGGAACGCAAGGCAGCCCTGGCTGCGGTGGTGGCGATCTCTGGGAAATAGCAAAACACTGTGTCGGCAGAGTTTTGGCATGGGAGTGGAAAGGAACACTCTGAGGGTGGATCCTCTGTATCGGACAACCAGGCACTGCCATTTTTCACCCCTGGGACAGCTGACGGATTGTTGGATAAGTAGCTATTGGAGGGTCTGTGGAGATGGGACTTTGGTTTTGAGTAATAATGTTGACGTGTTGGTATTAGTGGTTTGAAGATGGCAGAGATGAATCACATGGGGGGCGGTGAGTGCCTGTTTTGCCAGCAAATGGGGGTGAAGTGCTGGCGTGGAACGGTGATGGGCTCAGGGAGGTCCTGGGAGGCAGGATGATTCGGGAAATGGGGGGGGCAGCATTGGATGTTGTGTTTATTGGATTAGTAGCAGATTGTGACCTAGGCCCTATCCAACCTCCATTGGATGGTTATGGCAGGTTTGCCATGATTTAGAATGAGGTGTGCATTTGTGCCAGTTTGGATGGAATTCACAGTGTTGGTGCCTGGTCTTGTGGGGCTGGGAGGGTCAGTGGGGGTGTGGGTTGTTTGGGGTTTGTGATTTGTTTGGTTGGGGGACATTGCCTGCTGATGCGCCTATTGGTCAAATTGTTATTATTATGTATTGTGTTTTGTTTTATTGATGACAATGCTTGCCAGCGGGGGGAGGCTTTATTTGTGGTGCGGTTGGGCGTCGAGTAGCATTGGAGACGCAGATGAGGCCGCTGGCGGAGGGAGGCCTGGCTACTCCAGACTTCAAGTTATACTATCTAGCTGCGCAGTACCAGACCCTCACTCCGGCAATAGCGCTGGAGGTCAGAGGGCCGGAGAGGGAGACAGCGCCTAATGTACTGCGACATGTGTTGTCATTTGTGATACTGCTGCAGAGACTCAGGATCGCTGATATATCCATGGCGGATAATTGCCTTCGCTACTGTTGGGAACAATTCCATTAGCAGGATTGGAGTGCTGAGGCCTCATGCACCCAAGATACCACTGGGCATGTGCACAGCACTGCAACATGGGTGTGATTGGTCTGGTCTGGCGGAGTGAGAGGAACTGTGCCTGCAGATGGTGGGTAACTTGTACGCAGACGGAGCACTGCTTCCCTACAGTGTGCAGCAAGAAGCCTTTGGCCTCCCGCAAGGCCACTTACTGATGCACGCAGCCTTGAGTGCTGCTCATAAAATACATTTGGGTGCTGGTCTTTAGGAACTTCCGCTGAGCAGAGTATGTCAAAATGTGGTGATGGCAGCAGGCACATACAAGGCAATTACCAGTCTTTCTAAACGGACGTCAGGGGATGGGCTTACCCCGCAACAAAGATTGAGGGAGCAATGGGCGGAGGACCTTGGGAGGGACATCCTATAGACGGCCTGCTCACTGATCGTTTGAAGGGTGTGGAAGGGTACTAGGAATGCTAGCTTCCAGATGATCGATTTCTCTGTGTCACTTAGGGCATACCTCACACCAGCTAAAAATCATCAATCTTTCCAATCCTAAACGGCGATATGGCCCCGATGGCGAGCTGAGGGAGCTGACCTCAACCACAGGCTCTGGGATTGCCCATGGCTGGGCACGTACTGGGAGGAGGTGACCGGGGTGCTCTGCGAGGTGACTGGACGGAAGATTGATACGGACAAGGGAACATGCCTGCTGCACTGGTTCCCACACACTATAAACAAATGACATGACTAGTAAGTTGGTGGATTTAGGCATCATTCCCGCCAAGAGGGAAATACGTCACATTGGAAGGCAGCGGCTGGCCCCAGCTTTGTTAGGTGGAAGGCAGCGATACTCAAATGGCCGGGGAGTGAGAGCTCCATCAGAATGCAGCTGGCGCATAGGTCCCATCATGAAAAAGTGCTTGAAGCTTCACGTGCATGGGAGGCCCTGGTGGCGGGACTCTGGATAATAGACAGGGAGGAGGATAGCAGTTCTGTGTCCTCAGTGGGGGTGGGACATGCATGAGTAGGTCCATTCGGATAGAGAGGGACTAGCACAGTGAGAGGCACCCGCAACATAGGAGGTTATAGAGAACAAGACTATAGAGCGTACGATGACTCATTGGTACATGACACACATCAGTTGTGATTTTGCAACACATAGATTGTACACTACTGCACCATCGGCCGGGGTGGGGAGATGGGAGTTGATGGTCAATGTGCATGCCCAACGATGGGGCGTTGTATAATATTCATGAACCAGTATTCATGAACCAGTATTCATGCACGATTGTGGTTCATTGATGGGCTGGGCATGATGGCATCAAAACTGAGGGGAGTTAATATGCTTTATTACTTATTGCATACTTGTCCAGTCTTAACTTGGAAAGCGGATGGCCTTAATTCATAAAGGCCCTTAGTTTTGTTTAGTATGTATTTAAGAATAATAAAAAGTCTTATTACTAAAAGATCTGAAACATAAGAGATGTGATATTGCAACATTAATTATGTCTGCTGAGCACTCATGTCATTTGGTTTTGAGTCCAGGACAGGAAGGAGCACACAGTACAGGTAGTGGATGGTGTTGCACATGCTGGAGTTGATGTCGTTGTTGAACCTAACAAGGCCACAATGGTCCATGCATGTAACGGGTAGCTGACTGGTGATTTGTTTCAGACTATGACCGTGAGAAGCATGCGTTGTGTTCTGCAGCAGGATTGCTGAATGCTGGTGCACAGTAGGTCAAGTGTGTGTTGTGTGTAATCATGCCACCTATATAGCTAAGGTAAATTAAAGTGCAGTAGGTGGATCACTGTCTGTTGCAGATGGGAAAAGAGCCACACATGCAACTCATCTGCACACTAAAATGATGTTGGATGGAGTCACAGCAGTGAGCCTTAATCACATGCCAACATGCACTACAGCATTCAGCTTAAACACATGGGCAACTTGATATACAACTTGACATCCATCCCAACACACAAATCCATGCTCATCAACAACACATCCAGCACAAACAATGACTAATTCCGCTTTCCCTTGTATGTCACAGGGGACCAAGGATATGCACTGGGAGCATGGATGATGACACCAGTACGTAACCCCACCACCCCTGGCCAGAGGCAGTACAATGTGGCACAGATACGCACAAGGTCCATTGTAGAGCGGACATTTGAAATCTTGAAGTCCAGGTGGATCCAAGTGCCAGAACCACCTGATGAAGATGAGGAAGAAGAAGAGGCTGGTGCTGTACACCCCACACCAAATGCTGCTGGACTTGCACGGAGGAACCGCATCATCAACAGTTTTTCTGCCTGAGTCAGTCACGTGGTGTCTGTTAAATAAAATTGTCAAATAAATAACATGTTTCTGTGTTACTCTCTGGCATGGGCACTGTACCCATTAAACAGTTACATGTCCCAATGAGTGATCAGATGAGACAATTCTCAATGGAGGTTGGGAATGTGTACGCAGTACAGTTATGCCCTGCACTGTGTCAAATGTATGACACTCTACTTGTCAAGGTACTACGTAGGCTACACTATGTCAAATGGTTGTGTCACATGCTTTAAATACTAGCAAACTAGGGTGCTGTTTGTGATGAGGATGACATTCCTATTCTGAGTCCATTTCCCCAATCCATGTATAATGGCTTGGGTATGTTGTGTGAATCACACAAATTTGGAGTGTGTGAAATGGTGTACATGATGCCAATAGTCATTGCAACATCCCAATACACAATGGTGCCAATCATCAAGACACTTGTCCAAACCATGTCCGTCGTAGCAGCGGTAAACTGACCCTTAAGATGTGAACAATGTTCCGGATTACCAGCCAATTTCTTTTCCCATGGAAGCACGCAAAGATGTGCCGTATAAATAACCAGGGCCCGTATAAGTTACATATCCTGAATATTACCAAGCTCATTGTTGATGTATAATGTCAAGTACATATCTTCACAAATGGCCATACCGTCAATGAGGTTCCTGAACATATGCCTCAAAGATGCATGTGTGGAATGTGATAAGAGCTGAAAATAGGTCATGTAATAGCCAGAAATGTTGCTATGGCCGGTGAAAAGTGGCGCCATATGAACAGGGGAAAGGGCCTATAAATGAGACCACTTTAAAAGTCATGGGACAAATTTGAATAACAAGTTGATGTTGCGTCTAATGTGGGTAAACATTAGTTTGTCTGTCACAAGACCTCAGCCCGGAACCAGCTACAGATCCACAAGGCCAAACATCACTATGCTGACCAGATACTTTGCAGAATCGATGGACCATAACCATCACCATGACATGCATAACTGCAACATCCAAAATATTTTACATGGCTGGGTGAAGACACCTCCTGCAGCTGGACAGACAAGTATATGTGGATACACACTGACCCCATGGTCATTCATAGATACCAGTTCGACACTTCTGTCATTGCATTTCAACCACTACTACGTGACATCGTAACATCAACATCTGACATTACACATGCAGGTGCACACACCGCGAAGTTTACTGGAAGTGATGGCCCTATGTCACGTGTCCACCATGGGGGAGTAGCACATGTAACACGAGGCTATCATCACTCATGGACCACTTGTGAGCAATGGCAACATGACGTGGCATGTGTGGTGGCTAAGTGTACAAATAGTACAGACGTGCTTGGGGCTGCCTGGAGCTACCTTCCTACTTGTACCTACACATGTAGGATGCAGAGCTGCTGCCCATGTTGGTAAGTTGTGGCCCAACTACACACCTGCTGCAGCCCTTCCACAAATTTGATGTTGATGAAAGGCATGCTCATTGCACCTCAGGGCCACAGACTCATGAATCACAGACTACACACATAACAGTGTGACGGCAGGGAATACTCAGTGTATGCAGGAGTGGAACTAATATTCATTCAGACAGTGTGTACCCTTTCTAATGTATGATGCCAATATGGAGGTCAACCAGTGGTATGTAGCAGTGCATGGCATACTAGACATGAGGACATTAGTACTTGCCTTGCTGCATCCAAACATGGGCCAGGGGACGTTCTCCTATCACATTTAGCAAATTAATGCTCACTGGCATGTCCCAACAGATGACCTTACCTGATAACCCATTTACATTGTGACAATGTCATAGCATAGCATTGGTGCAATGGTGGCTCCACATGTTTACACATCTCTACATTAGTTTCCACCATCTCAGGATCTGTATCAACATGTACACTGCTCGTATTGACATTGTTGTACATTCCTAAGGTATCAGTCTCCGGACCCTAAAAAGCAAGTTAGTACCTTAACAACATATGACCAAAACACATATTAAACTGAAAAGAATAATTTATTTATAGTATATACACGTTGTGAGCATATAGGGCTAGTGCAGAGTGTGCCCATTGGATGGCCAGACAGAGACTATTGATGTTATCAGGTCCAAGGGAAGAGGCATAGTTCACTCCACAGGCTGGTTGAAGTGGCAAGGAATGGGTTCATATGGCAGTCCATGGGGGGGTCCAAGGATGTTCCGGGGGACAGTGAAAGTGAGTGCAAGAAGTTCATGGGTGGCATGATTCAGAGTGCTGCAAAACCAAAGAAACTGGGGCTTTGGCACAGAGGGATACTACTGCTTCCTCCTCAGCAGAATTTCGCTGTCATCCTCATCTCCATCATCATGTGCCTCACAGGTGTCAGTGGGTGTTGTGGCAGCAGCCATGTGAGGCACTGACACACCTGGTGTTGGAGCTGAGGATGTGAAGGCTGCAGCAGCATCCATCTGCGCCAAACCTTGTGGCAGTAAGGAGGCAACAAGAAGGTGCAGGGCAGTGTAAATCCCAGTAACCTGCCGCATGTGTTCAGCCCTGGCAGCCAGATGTTGGGCCTGCATCCGCTCCATGCTCTCCAGGATCTTCCTGATGTTGTCAGGATCCTTACTGACATTGCTGGAACCACCCTGAGCAGACAAAGCATGTTGCCTCTGGATCATGACTCCAGCAATGTCAGCCATGGACTGGTGGAGACCATGGAAGGGGCTGTGGGTGTCAGTAAGACACCCACGTAGGCCTGCAATTTCAGATGCCATTAGCTCGACCCTGTCCACCAACCGTTCCTGGAGCTCTATGATCCGCTGTTGGAATGCACGTGTCATTGGATCTGGCCCCAGGGAAGTGGCTGGGGTGGTGGATGCCTGCTGCTCGTTGGTGTGAGCAGGGTGTGGGCTGTGCCGAGGGCTGCTGGGTTGCCCTGCACCGGAGGCTGGGGAGGCAATGTCATTGAGCAGGAGTTGCAGGTCGTCGATGTCGATGGTAGCATAGACGCCCGTGCCATCAGTGGGTGCCAGGCCAGGTTGCTCTTCAGGAGGTGCTGTCTCGCCCTCTGCAATGTGACATGGGAGATGAATTACATCACTGTTTGTCACAAACAATCATGCATTTGTTCATTACACCTTGATACAGCATGACATTGTCTGGTCATACTTGTTTAGAGGAAAGGCCTTGTGTTTGACAAATGGCGAATGATCTGAGGAGATTTCACATGAGAAGTAGTAGTGGTACATGGTGGTCTCACAGTACCCTACTTGCAATGGGACATACCAAAATGGCTCTGCCTTAGCACTAGGAAATAGCCTAATGAGTGTGGAGTGTATGTTAACACAATGCTTGATTATTTGGACTGTGATGCATATTTACACTGGCTACCTGGCAGCCCTTGTGGGACTTCATCTCATATGCTCATCATTCCACACAATACTGTCACTGACATCACCTCCCGCTTAGTGGGTGGCTCATCTTAGTTCTGCTTTTGGTTCATCCTGTATGGCATTTGGATAAAAGATACCTATCTCGACGCACCAGCCACATCCTTAGTGTGGACTGAGTAATGGAAGGCTGATACATGTCCTGGTGTAATAATGACTTACTGCAAACCTACCACCCATTCTAAAAGCAGTATTCCAATAGGGGAGTTGCTATGTGTCCAGCTAGCCACAATGGCCATGCCATGGTTGCCTGCATTACGTTATGGCGTACTACATGTCTCCTATGGCCCACAGTGTCCGACAATAAGGTGCAGAATTCCAATACCTGTTGGCTCCCTGCATGTCTGCAGGGATGCCACAGTAATTGTGCAGAACGCCACTGCCAGCATGGATGTGATGCGTATTAAATGTTGTGCAGCCTGGGCCGTAAAATAACAGTATGTGTGAGCCATCTATGCCGTAAATGTGTGGCATTGCTGGAGTGTGTTTGCAAGTGCACGTCAGCCAGGTGCAGGTGCAAGTGGTAGTACGTGTAGGGTGTTGACATATGCAGGTTGGAGAGTAGTATTGTCGGGTGACTCTATGCAAATGAACATCACTCGGAGTCATAGCCCTCCACGTACCAGTCCTTACAATTGTGCAGATAGCTAAACAAGATTTGGATTCACACAGTAGCAAAACAGACTGAAGCAGCACAAGCAGCAAGTTACCCAACCATTAAACAACACTGCGTACCCAAACCCAGGAAACACAGTCCCACACATCACCCTATGTCCACATGACATTAGAGTGTGCTGAGAACACCCAATGGCATCCATGCACAACATGGCCAGGGATTTCCTCCAGAAGCAAGCACAATGATATGCCACACCCAGCGCAAGCAACCTCCAAAGGGCCCATGTGCCAACACACCACAAGCCCAAACACAGGCCCCACAGCCAACATAGCCACTGATGGAGAGTAGGCACAGAAGACCACAGATAATGACCAGCCAGGCCAAAGGGAACCAAAAAGGATAACCACCCTACAACAAAGGCACAGCATGAAGGAGGCACACCTCCAGAGGGGGCACAAACGCCAAACTGAGCACCTGCACATATACATCAGTAAGAGGTACACGACAGACCAATATTAGAACCATATACTCTGACAATGTGCAAAGGAAGAAAAAACCTGCCCCAGGAGGATTTAACTCAAGGTCCATCTGGACAACAAGGGGCTCACATGCTCAACCCACAAACCGCCAAAGGGCAATCCGGCCACATACAGCCCGACCCTAGTTGAAGCCAAACACCACGTAATCCTAAACACACCCCGGATTCAAATGCGGACACACCCCGTGTCGGACAGCACTCCAGGTAAAATGACCACATGACTGGCATGGGACCCGAGGGGCCAAGGGCTACCAAACCCAGGTCAAAACTCACCCAGAGTAGGAGGACAGGCCAACGCAAGGAGGTCCAGACACACCACAGCCACCCCACAAGCAGAGCAGACACCCCGAGACAGATGTGAAACAACAAGGGACCTCCGGCAAGCCGCAGCAAGTAGGGCCGGACTGGGAACCAAAACCGGCCCCGGCAAAGTGCTCGGCTGCCCCCCCTTGGGAGGTTGGGGGTGCAACAGAGCTCCTTGCCGGGCCGGTTTTCATCCGATTTCGTTACAGGGACGAGTTTGCAGCTATGCTGCATAAACGGCCCTGTAGCTAAAACGGACCCCGGGGCCCAAAACCAGCCCCTACCCTTGCGGCGCACCGGGGGATTGCCCGGTGCCCGCAACGGTCAGTCCGGGCCTGGCAGCAAGGCCCCACTGCCAAACACAATGTAGGGAGTCAGACCCACCCCGGACATACTCGATGCCTCCCCACATAGGAGGCTCGAGCCAGTCCAACCTGCAGCAGGATCCACAAATCCTGTGCAATTGGTGGGAAAGCACACATATGGCATTAAACACCACCATCACACAGTGTGACCGGAACATCAACATCCTCAGGAGGTACAAAGGCAGTAAGAGCCCAGAGCAAACGAAGCAACCATGGGATATACATAAGGCATAGGCTGCAATCACACACTAGACCAATGCGAGCCTGCGCCACCAGAGGGCCAAGACATGTACATTAGCACACGGCTATCAATGAAAGCACCATGTAACCCCACAACCGCCCTGCATGAAGCATCACGCATGCTGAAAGCAAGTGCAGGGATAAGACGCAGCATTGGTCCAAGAGTGAGTGGCTGGTATCATTCTAAATTACATCAGCCAATGGAATGACGCGTAGCAACGCCAGTACACTACGTCCTGTGCATTTGTGCCACCCCCGGTGGCAGCCCTTAGTGACGGTACATCTCTTTATGAGGCAAGACCTTGAGGATATGCCACAACATTGGGCATCCTTTGCCCCACATATGCTGCACATGGTTTGCGCCACAGCAGCCGCACAAAATGTAATGCTGATGCTGACTTTCAGGGGTGCAAGGAACTTGTAAATCTGCACCATGATGTATGGTTTGTGGTGTTCTGATCTCCCCTATTGTGTGTTGCCTTTCTACGTCTGCATGATGGTATTTCACTTATGACGCAATGCATGACATGTAGAGGCAAAACAAAGATTTTGACCAGTAACGTCTATTTAAATGCATTTGGAAGTGAATCATTGAACGTCCTGCCATACTTTTCAACAGAACCATGATGAAACAGCATTGTAGCATTAATTGTTAATATTTTTCCTGTAGGAAATCTGTGCATGATCACGTTCCCTGACCCCTATCTCTTGTGTAGATTTTTTTTCTAATAAAATTATTATTGTCATTTGTGGTTACACCTATTAATCATATAATTTTTTTTGGTGGGATTAAAAATATTGTCAATATTTTTCCTATGTTTTCTGGTATTTATTTCTAATTTTAGCTGGAAATGCATGATTTTATTCATTTAGAATTCCGATTTAATTATTTTGTCGCTTAGCGACATTTAGCGAGTATTTTTTCGTCGCTAATCTGAAAAACGGGTCGCATTTCGATCGATTTTGTATATAACTACCATAGCGACGTTTTATGTCACGATTTTTGTCGCTAACGCTAATAATATTGTCGCTAAGTTGGAATTTTTTGCAGCAAACAAAGGAAGTGGTGTATTACTGCTTCCTGTCACATGGGTGTGGTTTTTACTTTCACTTTGCTGGTGCATGTGCTGAGTGGAGGAGGTGTATGGTGGTTGCTGTGTTGGAAGTTGGTTTTGGAGAGTGGTGCTGCATGCTGTGTCCTGTCTGAAGTGTCTGTTTGTACTTTTTGTTGTATTTTAAACAGTGTGTGTGTCTACTGTCCTCTGGTTTGTCTGCAGTGTCTGTTAGTTGTATTTGTTGTATTTTACACAGTTTGTGTGTCTAGTGTCCTATGTTTTGTAGAGTTTATTTAGGGGTTAGTTTGTATTTTTATATAGATAGTTAGTTAAGTGGGTTATTATTTATTAGTTTTAAGTGGGTTACGGGGGTCAGGGAGATGCCTGCTGTTGGGAGGTCAGGGAGGATGAGTGAGGAGGCATTGGGTTTTTTTTATGGCTGATTAAATTTTATCTGCCAAATATGTTGGAGGCGGATCCTGCAGGGGTATGCTGTGGGGGCACGGAATGTGCGCTGGGAGCGTGTGAGGCTCCAAATGGAGCACTACTTTAAGATTGCATGCTCCGTGCACCAGTGGAAGCGCCGCTGGCAGGACATGACTGCGCGGGAGGCCGACCTCCTGGATTACACCGGAGTGATGCCAGGCATACAGGGTGGTATGTCCAAAAGCCATTATTTCACTTAAATGTTCAAATGTAATGTAAGTGAGTTACGTGTGTGACATGTGTGTATGGCATGTACATGCTGACTCGTTACTGTGATACTGTGACAAAGTGTTGATGACAATGTCATTTCCCTATGGGCCATATGCATCAAGGCAAAATTAGTTTGCTAACGCAAACATTCACTGATTTCCGGCGTCACTGAACCCATTTTCGCTAAATGGTATTTATGAGACATTTTTTGTGCAAAGTAAGGAATCGCTAAATTTGCCATTCCTTATTTAGCGATTGCATTTGAGGAATAGCTACTTTAGCAATTCCTTAAATGCAATGTATCAAGGCAAATAACATTCCAAATTGCCATTAAGGATTCACAAATTACCACCTACTTCTAGTTGGTGGTAAGTAGCGAAATATTTTAAATAAGCTTTTTTTTAAACATCAAAAGGTGCCATGTGACGCTCATACATGCCCTTAGGGCATGTATGTGCGCCATATGCGCACACATGTCATTTTAACAGGTGCAGCAGGGTGTTCTTGTGACACCCCTGCACCCTAGAAAATATTCTCAATTTGCGATTAGCAAATTGCTAATCGCAAATTTCCCATTAATTCCTATGGGCCTCCTGGCACATAGAAATGAATGGGAAGTTTGAGATTAGCAATTTGCTAATCGCATTTTAGGAATGTTAATGGATCGCTAACAATAAGCGATTTCCTACATACTTACCATTTTGCGATTTCAAAATAGCGAATCCTTCAAAATCGCTATTTAGTAATCGCAAAACGGAATGTTGATAAATATGTCCCTATGTGATTTGCACATGATTCGCATCAGTTAAGATTAATTAGGACTCCCACTTCCAGGCACATTTTAGCAGATTTACAAGCGACTTGGGGTTCTTTAGCGGCGTAGTTGAATTACTTATGTGACAAAGCAGCAGCGCGAAAGTAGCGCCATGGTGCAGGGTATGTACAATATCACAATTCTGGGAGAATCATCACATTCTAAAGCTATGCACCTTTAGGGTGCGTTCTGGTGCAGGGGAGGGCATTCATACACAGGAACACCTCTGTAAAGTGACAGAGTGAAATCTATCAAGTTTCAGTCATTCACTTTCATGGCAATGCTGCGTCTTAACTCTGGGCCTGCCTGAAGCAGGCATGAGGATTGACGCAGCATTGACAAGATAGGGCCAACAAGAGCATTGCTGGAGCTGCGCCACACATGCTTCACAACTCCTGCCATGCACTGCATTTACAGCACAGATGCCTGATGCATATGTGCCATTTTAGCAGCATGGTGCGCAGCATGGGAAATGCAGCTCACCATGTGAGTTGGGCCATGGTGCACATTTACTCTTGCCTCCATGCTGATTTGGTGGGATGCACCATTACCTGTAATACTGTCCCTTGGTGTGCTACAGTAGAGTAGGTGTGTGAGTAGTCAATGCTAATGTCCCTATTTGTATAGCTCCATGATTTGACAGTTGGAGTGAGTAGTCACGTTATCATTGAGGTGTGAAAACATATTTGCAGTGTGCAGACCAGATGTGGGACTGAGGTTTTCTGTGTGTCACTTGCATTCACATTACTATGTGATGGTGAATGACCACATGCCAGTAAGGGTGGTAAGGCACAGAGGATGTTAGCATTTATGAGCCCATCACGGCTGTAGTCAGTCAAAGAGATGTGAGCAGCGACTGTGTGCAGGATGATGTGTGTGTGTCCAGTATGTGTAACTGTACATATCTGAGCAGTGCCAGTGTGTGTGTGACCTATGTGCAGGACAGTACACAGTGTGACAGATGCTCAAATCCATGAGCAGCAGGACTGTATCTACACGGCCCCTGTACATGGGTCATGTGTAGATATATCATTGCCAGGTGATTATGCAATGTGTGAGTTTGACAGCTCCAGAGTGTTTTACATCCCAAAGGACTGTGTATCAGCCTCTTACTAAATGCATAGTTACCATCATACGCAGTACAACTTACACATGATGCCTGTGTGGACATGGTGCTTAGAAATGGCATAACTCAACTGTTATGTGCATGTATGACTGTGGTAATGTTATGTTTGGCCACCACTGCATTAGCAAGCCCATGTGTGCATGCCAATCAAAGTGCACAGAGTCATTAGTACAATGTATGAATCCCCTACAAAGTGATGTAGCATTTCCGGTGACTGAAAAGTTGTTCCTCATGTTTATGTAACGTTTCTGAATGCCATGCAATGACACATGTTTTATTTGGTTCACTCACAGATGGTCGGCGACCCATCACACAGGGTGACGTGGATCATTTCAGGGACCCAAAAGCCACTGGTGAGTAATTGTAATGTAAATTGCCATGTGTGATGTAATGGATGTCATTAACTAATGCAACACACAGTAGTTTTGCAATGCTGGTGTGTTCCGCATGTCACTCGGCTACAAGGTGCAGAGTATTTTTATGTTATTATTCAGACAATATGTATAAGAGTGTGGTTAGACGCATATCTATCTAAGTTGTGACTTTGTCCATGAAGGGACAATGCAACAGCTCTGATTTCCTGTGCATGACATCCAGCACAGATTATAGCTAAATAGCCAATGATCCAGGGATCATGCAGGTATTACACTACATGATTTTCACACATGGCTACATATTATCAAGACCAGCCAGAAGATGTATCCACGCTTCATCTGCAGTACACTGCCACTGAAGCGGACATTGAAGTTTAGCTAATATGCCCTGGGACATTCCCATCTCATGACAGGTTAAGGTCAAGTCATGTCTAAGGTATGAATAGATCACATATCATCTACACAAGGTTTGAAGGTCCTTTTGCAGTGTAAATCAGATGAAACTGTGCCATAGAGGTTCCAGGCAATGTTGCACCACATATTGAGAACAGGCAAGTTTACCAACTTTCACAGGAGAGTTTGTGTTGATAGATGGATAATGGGTGAGGGGGCAGTTCATTACACCGCCAAGGGGCAAGAGAAGTTACCTAGCGTAGCCATGTTGAGAGGGACTAACACAAGACTGGGTCATGAATGTTTTATACCAGGATCTAAGTGGTCTATTTGCCCATCCCAGTTCTTCTCCTTTATGAGGTCTTTAGGTCCAGGGTTAGACAGGATGTCATGCATGCAACTCTGATTGTTAAACTGCCTTTTCTGCCGCATGATGAGCCTGTGGTGTATTTTCTATGAAGGTGTGGAAGGGGTTATAGGCGACAGGTCGTGAGTCAGTGTGGCTGCCTGATTCTGCAGGGTCTGCTGTTTGACAAAAAATTTTCAATGTAGTAATTAAATCTGAGGATTGCTGTAATCAGCGTGGCTGATGGGCAGGCCCTGCAGCAAAGGGTTCCTTGCTTCAATAGGATGGCATTTGAAGTTATTCCATATTTTACACATGAACCCGTAGCAGGTGACAATTACCTGGCTGACGAGCTTTGTCCAGGACAGGGCATGTTGTTTTGTTAGTCGTAGGTCTAAGATCACATGTTTGAAAGGGGGACAGGAGCACAGTTCCAGCTGCCACCTTTCATGTGACCAAGATACCTCAGGGCTGCCAAACTGAATGATGTCTGTTTTACTGCTGTTTAGTGTGAGTTTGTTGATGCTCTTCTAGTTACTCATGTAAAACATGCTGTTTGTACAACAGAGACGTGTGTCAGAGTAGTCTGTCCCACATGTACTCAGTTACTGGTTATTGTCAGCATACAATACGCTTAGATGAGCCGTACAATTTCCCGACGTTGCCCAGCAAGCTCAAGTATAGATTGAACAGCATTGGACTTAGGATAGATCCTTAACCTCATGACCAGGACAGCTATGGGATTTCTCAGGTGCATATTGTCAAGGCGTTTATAGCGGGTTTTGCAGCTGTTTCCTGCCGATGTACGCAGCAATATTGTGGAGAACTTTCTTGATATTCTTGACACCTGTTGTTGGTAGGGTTGTCCCGGTCTTCTTCCCATGCATGGAGGCTGAGCTTACATTGAGTTTCCATTGACATATACATACAGCCACACTGGCAGCCATGTAAAAGAGTGGCTGTCTTGTCAGTGACTACCTGACCTGTACACATTTTCAGATAGACACACATGTCTGCACATGTGCATCGTACAACAGTAGCAGCAGTGTGTCACAGGGTCAGATGAGGGTGGTGCTGCCCATGGAGGGGTAGGGCCACACTACTAATGTTAATTGGACTACTTGCACACTTTCAGGATGCACAATGGTGACATGTTATCACTGTCTCATTTGGCGTCTAATTTGTCAGTACATCACACCTGCCATGTACTGTCATGTCACGTTCCAGGGCCTGTATTGTGGAAAGTAGGGCTTGTCAATTATGTGGTCAGGTCACTTTGAGACGTTACAGGATGTCACATGTGTGTTGCCTCCCATGTGGTATGTGATTTGTGCCAAATAATATGATGATAGGCAAATGACCCAGTGTCCTTGTTTTGGGATTGACATTTCCATTTTTTTTCAGACAACATGAATGCAGAGGAGACACACTATTTGTAAAGAAGGGGGACCCCTACTAATGATACATTCACTACTTGTAGGGAAACATATGAAAACTTTCTTGCAAGGCAATAAGTAGTGAGAATTATAGTAACGCCAAGCATCCAAGACAGCGACACTAAATTACACAGTTATTGTGACATGTAATTGAAAGCTGATAAAGACAACAATTATTCTTGTGATGTAAATTGATATTTTTGTTTTATTTCAGTATTTTTTTGCATTTTTAAAGAACATATTTAATTTATAAAAATATACATTTCTGAGTTAAAAAGTGCATGATAAACATGTTAATTTATCAGGTGAAAAAATACAAAAAAATAAAAAAACACAAAAAAAGGGAAAATACAGGGTGGGCAACAAAGATGACTCCGATGTTAAATAGGGCTTGATTGTATTAAGCAAAGCGGTAGATGGGACTCTACGCGCGTTTCGGCATTAGCCTTCTTCAGGAGTCCGTCAATTTGTAGTGAAAACATAAACACAACAATAGGATTGTTAAGGTGCACTATTATGCTGTTGATGTTCGTTATGGGCAACTCTTGAGGTTTATCTTTTTCTTTATTCTACAGGCACAGTGACCTTATCCTTGATATGGATTCAGTGAAAGTAGGGCCACGTAAGTAGGTAGTCTTTCGGCATGACCATCACGATGGACCAGCTCTGACTCCCGGTTATATTAGGCAACTTACAATCAACAAGTTTAATCAGAAGACTACCTACTTACGTGGCCCTACTTTCACTGAATCCATATCAAGGATAAGGTCACTGTGCCTGTAGAATAAAGAAAAAGATGGAGAGGAGACACATGCATTCAATGTGGCAAAGGAACGGCGGGTTCACTTCCGCAGGATTAAGAAGGGGTACAGGAACATGGAAAGAAAATACGCGGCTGCTCTGAAGGATGGGACCTGGCACTCGATGCCAGAGGCTGTTGGACACACAGACAAAGCTAAGAGCTCCAGGGCTGCTGGCAAGGCTGGCCGAGTCAAGAAATCAAAGACACTGGTCTCACCTGTTGTTCCCATTTCAACCACTGCAGCAATTCCAAGTACCAGCAGCCAGGGGCCGGCTCAAGCTGCACCCAGCCAAGGAGCAGCCCAGACAACAACACCCCAGGATCTGGGGGCACCCACCACAACGCCGCCAATAGCTGAGACCCAAAACAAGATACTCATTGAGCTGGCCAGGAACAATAACTTGCTCCTCGATCTAAAAAATGAAATGATTACCCTGAACCGGTGGGTGAATGACATTGCTGTGAAACTTGGTATTCCCTAAACCTGGACTTCTTCTGCCCCACACCCCTCTTCTGCTTTCCCTCCTTGTTATTAGGTATTTTGTTGTAGATAGTTGTATTATAGGATTTAGATGTAGATTAGTTTTAGATTAGGTATAGTTAGTTTAGTGTAGTGAGATATTGTTAGGTTAAGATAGTGTTGGGGCTAAGTTTTTTTTCTCTTTGGGTGGGGGGTTGATGTCCTTTTTTAGTTTGTGTAGTAGTGTTTAGTTAGTATTACATGTGTAGTTTAGTTTAATATGTGTGTAGGGATTTTAGTTATAGTGTTAGTTTTAGTGTTTAGTGTAGTTTTAGATAGGTTATATTTCATACAATAAATACTTTTGAATTTGTTACTACTTGCATTGGTGTCAGTTAGGTTGCAGAGTGTGGGTCTTGACACATTGTATGCTTCTCAGGTCATCAGTGGAGTGATCCCTGTATGTGTGACTTTGGATGCAACCTGTTACTGGGATGCATGTATAGTGTTAAGTAAACCTTAGCTGTGGTATCTGCTGACTTGCATGGTTGACAGATTACATTGGATTTATTGTGTATGGGCAAAATCTGCTACTTTGTTTGCTGTTTATGCTGTGACTGGCTTTCGTCTTCATCTGTCCCTGACAGCGTTGGAATCCCTGTTCACCTGCTCTGGGTCCCCGCTGCATGCCTCCTGCCTCCCACTGCTACTCTTGAACAACAGCACCGAGTGGCCGTCGAGTGGAGGGGGGCCTCTGCAGCGAGGGGACTCCATCTACCATCTGCCTTAGCGGCCGGTGCCGCACCTGGGGAGCCTCGCGCCAAGCGGCGCATAAATTACCGCACTACCTCCGGCGGAGTGGGTGACCTTTGTTTGCTGTTTATGCTGTGCCTGGCTTTCATCTTCATCTGTCCCTGACAGCGTTGGAATCTCTGTTCACCTGCTCTGGGTCCCCGCTGCATGCCTCCTGCCTCCCACTGCTACTCTTGAACAACAGCACCGAGTGGCCGTCGAGTGGAGGGGGGGCCTCTGCAGCGAGGGGACTCCATCTACCATCTGCCTTAGCGGCCGGTGCCGCACCTGGGGAGCCTCGCGCCAAGCGGCGCATAAATTACCGCACTACCTCCGGCGGAGTGGGCGACCTTTGTTTGCTGTTTATGCTGTGCCTGGCTTTCGTCTTCATCTGTCCCTGACAGCGTTGGAATCCCTGTTCACCTGCTCTGGGTCCCCGCTGCATGCCTCCTGCCTCCCACTGCTACTCTTGAACAACAGCACCGAGTGGCCGTCGAGTGGAGGGGGGGCCTCGGCAGCGAGGGGACTCCATCTACCATCTGCCTTAGCGGCCGGTGCCGCACCTGGGGAGCCTTGCGCCAAGTGGCGCATAAATTACCGCACTACCTCCCGCGTCGCGGGACCGAGCGCGGGACTAGCCGGGCTAAGCCCGGGCAAAGGGCGGGCCGTCTGAGGCCGTCCGAGGTTGGACAAGGTTGGGTTGGGCCAGGGACTCCGCTCTACACTTCTGTTAGCCCACCATTGGATCCATTGTTCCTGGACCAGCGACGACCAGGTAAACAAACATCTTTTAGTTTATTGTGAGCCAACATCCTGTTCTAAATTCACAATCCATCTGTACTAATGCCAGGAAAAAAGATAACCCCAGTTACAAACACCATGGAGAACTATCTTGTCCAAGTTGTGGCGAGAATAAATAGTGATAGAAGGTCTTCCTTGGGACTAGATTCATCTACACAATCTCCACTGGCAGATAAAGAGACAGAGGACTCATTTGCTTTATTGAATAGCAGTTTTTCCGGTGGGGCGCAAGACTCTCTCCAGGACACAATTATCATCCAGCCCAGTGGTATAGTAGCTATTACTGAAGAAAATAGTGACAATGAAGCAGTGACTGTGATCCCTACAGATAGTGAGTCCACCATCCCCACTGTTGTTCCTATTCCTGCCCCGAGGGCTACAGGGGGAAAAAGAAAAGCCATACAAAAACGGGGGGGATTAAGGTAAGCTAAAAATAAAGTTGCTACGCCACCAAGGAAAACATCTGATGAAGAAGAGGATGATTTGACTGGGGAAACTTATCTGACCCTTTCTAACGCCCAATTTCAGAAATTCTGTAGCTTGATGGACATAAAAATCAAAGGGATAGTCAAACCTCTGATAAGCAAAATAGATAAATTATCTGCCGAGGTCAGCAAATTGGAAGGCTTACTTGGAAAAACCCTGGGGGAGGTGGGAAAATTCCCAGAAGTCATTACGTCTAGTGTTCAGCCATTGGTGAGCGAAATTCATTCATACAAATCGAATGGATTGACTCCTGCTGTTGTGCCAAACCCTCCGATGGCTTCACTGATAAATCCACCTGATAGCATTTCCGGTGTTGTACCCTCTGCTCCTCTTAATGGTGAACCTAATACTTCGAAAGGGTCGTTTGAACTGGTTGTGGAAGCCTCGCCACTTGTTCTCGTACTTGCAAATGTACCCCCACTAGCTCCTGGCGAAGTTGATTCAACATCATCACTTCTAAATAAATCTCTATCATGGCTAACTAACAACATGGCCATATCTCCTTGGGGCAAGCAGCAATTATCCGAAGAACTGGTAAACGCTAGAAGGGTTGAGTGGATTGGGAACAGGGTAAAAAAATTCAAGGGTGATTGCGTTGTGCTCAATTTTTCTGACCCGGAGGTTTTGCCAAACATCTTGCCTAATATCTTCCCTCCACAGAGAAGATCTTCTTCTATTGTTCCATTGACTTTAGACTTTTTCTATCCCCGGAAAGGTAGAGGCCCCAATTCAAGCACCTTAAGAACAAAATGGAACGTTGTAACTAAAAGGGGCAGTAAGAATTTCGGCCTCGCTGAGTGGGGTCTAGGTCTGGAAAACAGATTTTCTGCCCTCTCCAACCTTGATGCTTGTGACTGACAACCATTTAACCCCAAGCCTCTGTTGCAAATTCCTTCGGCTGCACGTACAATAGGGGAGCACAGTTGTTCTACAGGTACACAAAACAAGTCACCCAACCTTGATGCCACAGCAGGACTATTTACTGCAAATATAAAAGATAACGTTAATGCCGATGCAATGTTGAATGGGTCTGTTCACAGTTCTAAACCAAGTATGGCAAATGCCACCGGGAACCTATTGTCTTGGAATGTTGCTGGGCTTTGTTCCAAAATGGGTTGTGGAGAATGGTTTGGATTTGTCAGTCAGTATGACGTTTGTATTTTTCAAGAGACTTGGGCCTGTGATCCCGTTTTTGCACTGGGGTATTTGAATTTTCACATTCCGGCCACTAAGGGCCCTAAAGGACGCCCGATGGGGGGACTCACTATATGGGTCCGCCAGTCCCTAAAGATCGAAGTGAAAAATCTGGAGCTCCATCAAAAAGACATTCAGCTCATTAGACTTACGGGGGACTTATCCACCTACATTGACATTTATAATATATACGCTAGAGGTGGAAGAGCAGGAAAATCAGAGGTTCTTTTGTCTCTGTATAATTTCCTAGACATTTACTCTTCTGGGAAGAACATTATAATAGCAGGCGACTTAAACCGCACTTTCGAACCACTAGACACTGGTGAGGCTTTCTTAGGTGCGGAGGAAGATAAGATTTGGGACATCCCCGCACTTGACACAATCCCAATAACTCGCTGGACCGTGGACATTCTAGGTTTAAATGCTATGTGCCTTGAACAAGGGTTAAGGGCTTTGAATGGTCGGACCAAGTCAGATAGAGTACCAGCCATGACTTTCAATAATGGGAGAAATAAGAGCCGTATTGACTATGTCATATGTAGTATGTCCATATGGTCATTTGTTATTGATATGGTTGTTTTGGAAAGGCTCGAGAGTGATCATAATCCTCTATGTGTTCTCCACAAATGGTGGCTGTCTGATGTTATGGTTCCTAGTAATTGTATTGAATCCTTACCCCCGTTGATTGTACCAACTAATGACTTACGCAGGTTGAGGTGGACAAGCGTTAGAACAGATCCGCTGATTTTAGAAAAAATAAGTATGGCAACTGATAAGGCTATAATGGCCCTTGAGGGAGAGGCTGGGCATCTCACTAGTCAAAATGATATTACCAAGGTCCATGAAGATCTCTTTAATGAAATCAAATTCCACTTCTTAAAACCGGTAAATAAAAAGAGGATCTGTGCCTATAGAGCTGCTAAATGGTACAATCACGACTGTAAGGCGGCAAGAACCTCCTTGGGTGATGCAATTAAGAACAAAAATCTGGAGGTTATTAGATCAGCCAGGAATCAATATAAACATTGCATAGCTAAAGCGAAAAAAGATTGGGATGAAGCCCATTGGAACAAGCTAAAAAGTGCTAGCGACCAAAATCATTCTAGGTTATTCTGGCATATAGTCAAATGGGGTCATGACAGGCTTGAAGAGGCTAGTACTAACAATGTCCCCCAGGACGCCTGGGTTAAATTCTTTAGTGAACAGTACGCTTCCAGAGATCAGTCTGTAGTCAGTAGATGCTTGCCTTTTTCACTGGCAGAAGACGATACTTTCACGCAGAGCGAAATACTGACTGCACTTAAAACTGTTCAAAGTGGTCGCGCCCCTGGCATTGATGGGGTTCCAGCAGATGTTTTCTTAAACGATACTGAAAGATGGTCCAAATACATCCACCTGCTAATAAACTACATTACCAGAGGTGCAGATATTCCAGTAACCTGGCGGGGTGCTGTAATCATCCCGGTATATAAAAAAGGAGATCGTGCTCAGCCCTGTAATTACCGCCCTATTAGTTTATTAGATACTATACAAAAAATAGTGGGGAGAGTAATCGTTAATAGGTTACTCGATTGGGCTGATGTTAAGAATATTTTATCTCCCTTCCAGGCTGGATTCCGTAGGGCAACCAGCACCGTAGATCAAGTTTTTCGTTTCCAACTGATCCAGTGGAGGACCGTGGTGCTAGGTGGAGGCAGCCTGGATGCAGCATTTGTTGATTTGCGGGCTGCCTTCGACCTGGTACCAAGGGCAAAACTGTGGGAAGTGCTTGAGACTCTAGGGGTCCCTGGGGTCTTGTTGTCCTTAATCATACGATTGCATGAGGGCAACTATGCCAAAATTCAATGGGGTGGGTATGGAAATGATACTGCCGAATTCCCCGTTGAGCGCGGGGTTCGGCAAGGGTGCTCAATGGCCCCTACTTTGTTCACCCTTTTTATTAATGGTATTGTCTCCCGCATGCAATCTCGGGCAGTGGATGCTCCTTTTCTTGCAGGTGAAAAAGTTCCAATTTTAATGTTCGCCGATGATACCTTAATTTTATCTAAAACCCCAAGTGGTCTGCAAAAAGCATTGGTAATATTTGACCAGTTCTGTGTAGATCATGGACTGGAGGTGAATGCGTCCAAAACAAAACTCATGGTTTTTAATCCACATAGAAATTTTAAATCAAAAATTTCCATGAGTGGTCGCACTCTGGAGGTCGTCAAATCTTTTACTTACCTGGGGATCCTTATCTCAAATGACAATAAGTGGCAGCAACATCTTAATCTCGCTATATTAAGGCATAAGCAACTAGCTGGCACTATTATTAAGGAACACAGGAAATCGCTGACTAAACCTATTAAACCACCTCTGATAATATACGAGGCTAAAGCAATTGGGTCTGCTTTGTACGGTGCGGAGTTATGGGGGCATGAAAATCTCCAGGAACTCCAAACTTCAGAAAATAAATTCTTAAGGTCACTGACAGGTACCCCACAGAGCAGTCCGCTATTGCCCCTACGTTATGAGCTAGGTAGAAGAGAAATTTCGGAAATGGCCAAACTACGCCCGATCCTATACTGGCGTAGGCTCTGGACCACGCCAGAGCTCTCCCACTATGCAGATGGGTTCATAGATGTTATTAAAGCCGATCGTTATAATAAAATCAGATGGTTTAAAACATTAAAGATTGCATTGTTCGAATTAGGACTAAATGCTTTATGGACCGATCCAGTTGGGGCTTCCTTTCCCACTAAGTCTACTTTAAAAAACATTTTTTGGGAATATGTTGTCAATAGGAGTCTGCTAAGTATTAACAGTGGGTCTATGACCACCAGTTTACTGGAATTTAAGATGTACCCTATTTATGAAATGTACTGGGACTACATATCGAACCCCATAGACAGAAAACTGCTCTTTCAATTGAGGGTTGGTTCCCTCCCCCTTCGTAATCTAACATCTAAGTGGAAAACAGGGGGTGTAGCAATTTGTCCAGTCTGTGGGGTAGGAAATGAAACTCTTGGTCACTTTTTGTTTTCCTGTCCAGTATATTCCGCACCAAGGCGAGCTTGGTTGGCTCCTATGTGCAGGAACTTAGGCACAAAAAGTAGCATGGTAGCGCTGCGTATTGTAAGATCTACTTCTGTAAATTGGATCATAATTGCCACCGCAAAGTACTTGGGGTGGGCGTGGGTTATAAGGCAGAGATTGCTGGTAGGTTAATTATTCACTGCCTAGTTGTTCAGAGATTGCTAGACACTTGTCTATTCTCTGTAACAGCTTATTAATAGCTCAGAGACTGCTAGACTAATGTTTATTCTCTGTAAATGTTTATTTAGCTGATCAGAGACTGCTAGACTAGTGTCTATTCTCTGTAAATGCTCACTTAATGTATCATCGGTATGAAATCTTATTGGTATGAAATTTTAGGATTTTTTAATGCTTTTGTGATCATCATTTTTCGGTATTTTTAATAGTATTGTACTTTGCACCTGTGTCTATGACGAGTTATAATTTTTAAAAAAACTGTTATGTGCTTGTGTCAAAATGACTTTGTAAATTTAATTGCTTTTTATTATATGTTTGTATGTCTGCTTTTATGAGTAATACTCGAATAAAGCACTTTTGAAATTGAAATTGAATTGAAATTGCTACTTTGCGTTCAGCTATTTTGCAATAAATGGCAAGACAGTCCACAAGTTAGCACATTTTCTGGCGTTCTTGTGGATTTTGTAGCAATTTGAACAAATATGTGCCCACATGTGCCTGTCACTTTGCCAGCACACCATAATGCAACAAGGTCCCTTGAGTGAACTGGCCATTATAGTGGGGGCGGGCAAGAAGATGTTTCATACTGCTAGTGTGTGGTGGAGGTTGCCAAACAGGGAGAGCTTCTATGGGAGTTCACATGCATCTTGTTTAGAAGGGGTCAGAGACCAAGCAGAGCAGCAGGTAAGGAGAATGCAGGCACCTTGTCACAGGAGCTTCACAGGGATGGCGCTTGGGAAAGTAATGGATGCTAATATACGTTTGGCTCTGGACCCCAGAATCCTTCAGATGTCCAAGATTGCTCTGCTGCGCGTGTTGGTACATAGCCATTCAGATCCTGCTCAGTGTGTTCATGCGCATGCAGCTGCTGCTGATGGACAATGTCCCATCTCATACTTAAATGCCCCATACAGGACTATGCTGGCGCTGGGCAGTAGGGTGCAGTGGCATGCAGGTGCTGCACGCATGGGACATGCACATACCTGTTCCAAGGGGGACAGATGTTTATTGGTGCTGTGTAGGTAGTTATGACTTTATATTTTGACTGCACTGACGGTGGTACCACCTACACAGATATGGAGCATCCAGGCACAAGACCTCATGGTGCAAGAGCATGATCGTGCTGTGCATTACGGGTATATGTGTACTGGGGGCAGGGGGTAACTTGGCACAATATGTGCTCACACCCTGAGGGCCCACAGGCAATTGTGCTAAATAATATATTCACACTGGGAGAGCTCAGGGGCAGGTCTGCAGCACGGGGCTCAGACACACAGGTCTCCCAGGCAGTTTAGCTGCGCCACTCTCTGGTTCCTCACAGCACCCTCTGGTTCACACCTGCCACCATTTTGTTCTTCACACCACCCTCTGGTTCACCAGTGCCACACTCTGGTTCACCACTGCCACCCACTGGTTCACCACTGCCACCCTGAAGCTCACCACCCACGCAGATTAATTCCTCAACACTGCCAGACACCTCCACTTCCAGATCCACACCGACCCCAACACCACCCTCAGAGGTACACTCATCTCCAGCCCCCCAGACCACATTGTCAATTCAGCAAATCCCTCGACTACCTCGTCTGCAACCATGCACTCACCTCCATAGACTACATCCTCCTCGTGGAGCTGACATTCCTGCTCAGGAACAAGAACAACACCAACTCCAGAACCCTGTTGGCCACACTAGCCAACCTCAGCCTCAGCCAACTCGTCACCCCACGCACCCACCCACGCCGCTGGTCACATGTTGGACACCACCTTCTACACAGGCACCCACGTTACTTTAGTACACAACACCTGTTTTCACAGGACTGTACCGTGCTGCATCCATTCCCCCTTCAATGTACAGTTCACAGACCACCGCACACAACGGGTAACTCACCACTGCTGGAGGAGAGTGACTGTAGACCAGCTAATCACCACCTTTACCCACAGGCCACACAACAACTCCACCAACTCCAACGCTGCAGGCCGCCACCTCAGGCAGTGTATGTACAACTGTGACAACACACTTGTGCCACTCAAGGAACCCTGTAAAACCCACACCAGCAGGCCAGCCGCCAAGTTCACCAATGTGCTGGTGTGTATCCTGAGTTGGATGCCGGAAACAAGAGTGGATATTGGTCACCATATGCACTCCAGACAACCACGCAGACCACAAGGATGCCATACACATACATCTCCACCTCTTGTGATTGGCCAAGGGTTGCTCCTTCAAAGCCTAACTGGATAACAACACACACGGGAGCAAGGGGCTCTTCTACATCGTAAGGGAACTCTCGAACTAAAACTGTGCAACTCACTAGCCATCTTCTTCCACTGCTAGCTCGCTGATATCCATGACAGCTTCAACACGACACCCACCCAAACTATGCCAGGGCCCACCTCCCCTGTGTACACCAGCAGCGCATGCCACCTGACCTTCTGGTCCAATGTCAACAGCAACAAGTTACACAAGGTTATGTACTCCATCCACTCACGCTCCCTGTCACACCTATTAACAGACCACGTATATAACATGGCAGATGCTGCTATCTGAGCTGACTACAGTACAGCAACATTTCCATGGAGCTTGGAACACAACTAAATCTACACCCTCCTCAACTAGCCAAAGCCAGGCCACAAGGACCTCAAGTGCTTCCAGCATATCTCCCTGCTCCTGTTTCCAGGGCGGATCGCTGGGAATTTCTCAACATGCAACTGGCCCACCACCTGGTAGACAACAACATCCTGTACCCATCCCAGGCCTGAATCATACAAGTCCACAGCACCCTGCCAGAACTCATGTCCGCCACTGACGACCTCATGAGCCAACTGTGCAACAGCAAAACTTCTGCCCTCATCCTCCTGGTGATGTGTCCCTATGCCAGCATGCCCAGGGCTCTCCAGGACTTGTTGTACAGTACATGTGGGTATGCAATGTAATGACTTGCATGGTACATGAGTGCCACTGTGCCCATCCACCCACTTCCACCTGTTCCTGTTTGACACTCACCCTGGTGTTGTTGTGTGACTTCCAGTACAGCAGTATCCTGGCCTGTGACTCCTACAACAGTCTCCTCACTGATGACGTTCGCCACCTGCTCCTCCAGCTCATCCAGCTCCTCCTGTGGAGCTGGTCCATCGCCTCCCGTCGCACTTTCTGCCCTTAGGTTCGCTCCCAGTTTCTTTTTAGTTTTGCTCTTCGTATCGTGCCACCGCTTCTTACACTCGTCCACTGTCCTCTTGCGCTCCCCCACGGCATTGACCTTGGTCATGATGTCCTGCCATATATCCCTTTTCCTCACCATGGTGACGGTGGAACTCACAAAGAGTTCCTGCTGGTGTCGCATCACCTCTTCAACCAGTACCTGATTCTCATCCGGAGTGAACTTTGGGTTCCTCTTCCTCTTGGCCTTTCCCTGGGTCTCAGCCTGGCCTTCCTGGATGTTGTTTCTGCCCTCTGCACTTGTCCCTGGCTGCTCACCATCATTTTCAGTATTTTCCATAGTTAGCAACGATTTTCGGTTTAGCGGGCATTTTTTCGTCCCGCTAACGCGTTATATGGTAGCCTTGGGCCTATTGGTTTAGCGATAATCATCGCTGATAGGCCCAACGTGCTTTTTTTCACGTTAGCGTGCGACGGGTTAGCGTCGTCACGCTACTTCTATTGCATGCTTTTATCGCAGTACCGGGGAATTATCGCCACCTAGCGGAGTATTGCTAATACCTCGCTACGGCGGCGATATTCCCTTGCGATGTTAGGCGATAACATTTTTCCCGCTAAATATCGATTGCGATATTTTTCGCATGTCATTGGTAATATGCCCCTGTGGCCAACTTTTCAATGAAAAGCCTGATTTGCGTAGGGAAGTGAATATCTTCATAATGCTTTGCACCGAGTTAGAATCCCTAAAAGTAAAGCAAACCCAGAGCAATGTGCTATTAAATCTGGGCCTATATCTTCCTAACATCCTGGATTATGTTTCCAAGGCTCTTCTGTACTCTACCATGAAATGTCAACACTGGATCTTTTTAATTTTTAAATTACTAATGTCATTCTCCTCAAAATCAGGAGCATGCCATGTGAATATGCTTGGAGCAGCTATATTTACACTGATAAATTATCTAGAAATATTTTGTAAATATAGCAACGCCCCATCTTGCACTTGCATGTACATTGCGGGTTTAGTTAATTAAAATGACAGCTAATACTTACTTGCTAATTAACCCTGTGTGAAAAGAAATAGGGAGAAGCATGAACACATTTTATTTACACACATTTTGCGCAAGTTATCACTGTTTGCATCCTCTTTTACATTAGCAATTATAATCAGACTGTAATAAAGCAAACCAAGGATGGCTGGGTAACAGTTGCGCTGTGTTGTGTAAAGTGATGTTCACTAAATCAGGCTGCTCAAAGGATATAGATAATGGCCATCCGCCATTACCAGATATGCAGGCAATGCCCACACACAAGCCAAGCAAAAGGTAATATCCTGAGCAATAAGCATCCATAGTAATAAACATAGTCCACAATAATAGTAGTCTCAAGAGTTCTTCTTTGTCTTCTTTATTTCTTTAAAACACGCTTCAACACAGGGCCTAGCCAGCAAGTGTTTCATCTTAGTGTGGAGTCAACCACAGACCTCTTCAGAGATAGAACATTTAACACAAAAAAGCCTGTATTATAATTACAGAATCATTCACAGGGACATGTCTGTAAAGGACATAAAGGACCGAAAGGCCGTGAGCATACACTGAGCAGATACCCTAAATTAAACATTAACATGCTCATGTTACACAAAAAGTGGTAAAAAGTTTGATCTGACACCTCATAGTTCAACCCACTTGGTTAAAGTCAAACTTAACATTGTATATTTATAAAAGTGAAAAGGTGAAAAGAATTGCAACCAAGGAAAAGAGAAAGGAGACTAAAAGAGTCAAATATGGTGAAGTTAGACCAACAACAAGGTAGTGAATATGTAAACTATAATCTCTGTTCCATCATAACCCTATAGTGATTTATAAATACACTCTGTTAGGTTTGACTTTAACCAAGTGGGTTGAAACTATGAGATCAAACTTTTAACCTTTTTTTGTGTAACATGAGCATGTTAGCTTTTGATTTAGGTTCTATGCTCAGTGTATTCTCATAGCCTTTAGGCCTTTCTGTCCTTTACAGACATGTCCTTGTGAATGATTCTGTAATTATAATGCAGGCTTTTTGTGTTAAATGTTCTAGCCCTGATCAGGAGCTCTATCCAGGTCTTGGCCGTGATGTAGGAGAAAGTCCTTCAGCCCATTCTGGCTCTGCAGATGCGCGGGGTTTTGGCGAGGGCGAGGTCGGCGGATCGGAGGTTTCTCTTGGGTGCGTGGAAGGAAACTCTCTCATTGAGGTATTGGTTCCGATGTTGTGGAGGCATTTGAAGGCGTGGATGAGTATCTTGAAGGTTACTCTCTTCTCGACGGGGAGCCAATGGAGGTTTCACAGGTGTTGGGTGATGTGTTCATGTCGAGGGACGCCAAGGATGAGTCTGGCTGCGGTGGTCTGTATGGTCTGAAGTTTGAGGAGCAGAGACTTGTTGTTTATGGCGTCGAGAGCGTTTCCGTAGTTTAGTCTGCTGGTTATGAGTGCATGGGAGATGTTTTCTTGATTCAGGGGGGGACATCAGATGTGCCCCCTCCCTGAAAACCTTCAGGAAGACCCTCAAGACCTGGCTCTTTGGCTAAACAGATCTGTGGACCCCCTCCCCTCAGCGCCTTGAGACTCTCATGGGTGAGTAGCGTACTTACAATTTCCTGGTTGATTAATTGATTGATTGATTGACTGATTGAGTGATCCATTTGAAGGTCTTGCAAAGGATGCGTACGATGTTGAAGCAGGTGGAGGCGATAGTGTTGACGCGTCGGGTCATGGAGAGGGAGGAGTCGAGTACAATGCCGAGGTTCCGGGCGTGGTTGCTGGGGGTGGTGGGCCATCAGGTTGTATCCCAAGTGATGGGGGAAGGTCCGAGGATGAGGACCTCTGTTAAGCTTCAGGCAGCTGCTGCTCATTCAGGTTGCAACGTCCTTCATTCCTTCATGAAAGCTAAGCCTGGTGGTGCAGAGGTCCTTGGTGAGCGAGAGTCGGAGTAGGAGACTATGTTGAGTCTGTGTTGTCTGACAATGGTGGTGATGGGGGCCATGTAGATGCTGAAGAGCGTAGGGCTGAGTGATGATCCTTGAGGCACTCCGAGGTTGATCTCTGTGGGTTCGGAGAGGAAGGGTGGCAGTGTGATTCTTTAGGTCCTGCCAGTGAGGAAGGACCAGAGCCTGGACAAAGGTATTATTTGCAACGCAGCACGGAGCTTTGAATGACTCGCTTTCGGTGCAATTAGACAGCGTTAGACGCGCTTTTTTAAAAGTTTGTTGTTGAATCTTTTAAAATTCTATTGTTATTTTCCTTACATATAGCGCTCACCCGCACTCTAATTTTGGTAACTCACCGCTATTTTGGGCGGGTCACTTAGTAGTGCAACACACCTTCGCAACCATCTTGGGGGAGGCAGGGATTTACCGTGGTGCCATTTCGGTCAGCGCCCTAGTCTTTACGCGGGATAACACGCCCCTCTACTTAAGACAAGCATACCTGCCTGGCCAGCCCTGGACAAAGGTATTATTTGCAACGCAGCACGGAGCTTTGAATGACTCGCTTTCGGTGCAATTAGACAGCGTTAGACGCACTTTTTTAAAAGTTTGTTGTTGAATGTTTTAAAATTCTATCGTTATTTTCCTTACATATAGCGCTCACCCGCACTCTAATTTTGGTAACTCACCGCTATTTTGGGCGGGTCACTTAGTAGTGCAACACACCTTCGCAACCATCTTGGGGGAGGCAGGGATTTACCGCGGCGCCATTTCGGTCAGCGCCATAGTCTTTACGCGGGATAACACGCCCCTACTTAAACCTCCCAATGACGACGCGCAGCGGAGACGCGCAGCGGGACCGCCGGACTCACGCCGGAGTCCAGCCAAAGTCCTGCCCGTCTGGGCTCGTCTGGGCTCTGACGGGCATGGGGCCTGGCACTATGCTCAATATCCTGGAACTCAGACTGACGTATTCCCGGGAAGAGTTACTTGCACTGCGCGACTTATATCCTGCGGACCGTAACCCGGTAGACAATGGACTGCTTTTACCACCATTCGGAAGGATGTGTCAGTCGGCTCTTCCGCAGAAAGGTAAGAATACCCTGCTGGTGGGTCTGCTGAATTGCAGATCTCTACCGAGGCACTCAGCTGAAATTAATCTTCTCATACTCGATCGGGACCTAGATATCCTGTTCCTAACTTGGATAACTGTCAGCTCCGATGCTGATATTGTGTAAGCCCTCCCGCCAGGTTTCCTTCTGTTCCACTTGGACAGACCTGAAGGGCGAGGGGGTGGCATTGCCATTCTATATAGAGAGACTTACGTATGTAGGGCCCAGAAAGGTTTAGTTGCTGACTGTGAGAGCTGCCATTTCTCCTTGCAGATAACCCTCACAGTGGCACTGTCAGGTTTACTGATTTACCGGCCTCCGGGCTGCCTGGGCAACTTCGTAAGTTCCGTAATGGAAACTGTGACGGCGCTGGCGTCGACTACAACAAATTTTATTGTGCTGGGGGATCTGAATCTCCATTTTAACGATACCGCAGATTTAATTGCCCGTGACCTTCAAGGTGACTTAAAAGCATGTGAGCTGCTTTTAATTAATGCAGGAGCCACGCATGATAAGTGTCACTTACTTGACCCAATGTTTTCTAATATCCCCCGTCTCTTGGCCAGGCCAGTACATCCTCTCCCGTGGTCTGACCATTTTTTGGTTTCGGCGGAATGGCAAGTCGAGTTACCCTCGACATCCGCCCCCAGGCTTTCCTGGTGGACAGAGCTTGGTCCAGATTATCGATCAATGACTGGACCTCCAAATTGGTAGACTCGCTTCCCTCTTCCGAGTTAGACCCGATTAAAGGAGATGCGATTTTTAACCAATGGTTGACCACCTCTCTTGACGCCCTCATCCCTAAAAAGAGAGTACAAAAGAGGGAGAAAAGAATCGGATCCGCTCCCTGGTACATTGCCGAGCTTCGCTTGCTTAAGAAAGGATGTAAAAAGTTGGAGAGGGTATGGAGAAAGAAATTGGAGACAAATAAACGAGAGGAGTATTGTGTAGCTATGAGGGGTTATAAAGTTGCCCTCCAGCTGGCAAAAGCCCAATTCTTTGAGGAGCGTATAAGATATGCTTCAAGCTCATCTAGGGAAACTTTTAAAGTGGTGCAAGAACTCCTTAAAGTTCCCGAACTGGTGAGCACACATGATAAACAGAAGTGTAAGGACCTGGCAGACTTTTTCCACACGAAAATAGTAAAGATACTTAGTTCCCTGCCACAGACTATACGACCTCAGCAGATTCAGGAAAAGAACTCCATAACTCAGCCTAGAGAGCTATTTGCCTATTTAGATACTTTCGGCCCAGTTTCAGAGGCCGAAGTACTGAAAGCTCTTGGTTCTATGAAAAGTGGCTCCCCTATGGATCCGGTCCCTATGAAATTTTTAAAGCAGGTAGCAGCCTCCATTGTGACTCCTATCACTGAGCTGATGAATGCTTCCTTTTCCCAGGGCTTGGTTCCACCAAGCTGGAAAACAGCAGTGGTCAAGGCACTTTTAAAAAAACCAAACTTGGACACGGCAGAATTGGCAAATTTTAGGCCTATATCCCTGCTGCCAGGTCTCGGCAAAATTGCTGAAAGGCTAGTGAATTATCAACTGTCAAGCTTTTTGGAGTCAAATGGACTGCTCAGAGACTCGCAGACCGGATTCCGTCCAGGCCAGAGCACTGACACTGCCCTCCTGGCTGTCGTAGAAGAATCTAGACGCATTATGGATTGTGGAGGATCAGTGGAAGTGATCCTCCTGGACCTTAGTGCGGCGTTCGACACCGTTAATCATCAGGTGCTGATTCAGCGACTGTCAGAGGTGGGTGTGGCAGGGGCAGCTCTGAAATGGCTTACGTCATTTCTCGACGGCCGCTCATATCAGGTTTGGGAAGGCAGCAATCGGACTACATCTATCCCCCTCCAGTGGGGGGTGCCACACGGCTCTTCTCTTAGCCCTACATTGTTTAATGTATATATGGCCCCCCTGGAGGATGTGGTGGCCCCTTATAACATCAAGATCATCAGCTATGCTGATGATACGCAATTAGTGGTCGCCTTATCCCAACTGGTAGAGAACCCCGAATTGCTGCACTCATGCCTGTCGGAAGTTCATGCCTGGATGGATGAATCAGCCCTTAAGCTGAACGGCTCTAAGACAGAGATAATGTTGCTAGGGAATAAAGTCCCCCCACTCCCATTGAACAGCTGGCCCAGCTGTATGGGCGATCTCCCTAGTACGAAAGAGGAGATTAAGAGCTTGGGGGTCTGGTTGGAACAAGATCTCTCGTTCAGGACCCAAGCTAAAAAAACTGCAGGAGTTTGCTTTGCCCTGGTATGTTCAGCCAGCAAAATCTTTCCTCTTCTTCCTTTTCCATCTAGGAAGCTGATGATTCAGGGGCTGATAACATCGCGACTCGACTATAGCAATGCCATCTTTTTGGGCGCCCCTGAATCCACCTTCAACAAACTTCAACAGGTTCAAAATGCGGCGGCCAGACTGCTCATGGGCACCCCCAGAACTCAGTCAGCTAGACCTGCCCTTAAGGAATTGCACTGGCTCCCAGTGCGGGAAAGAGTAAAATTTAAAGCACTCTGTATAGACCACAAAATTCTCCAGGAGACAGGACCCCCTATCCTGAGAAATCTAGCAGTGCCATACAAAGCGAACAGAACATTACGTTCTGACCAGAAACACTTACTCTTAGTCCCGAGAGTAAAGAGGGCACGCACGGGCGGGAGAAGATTCTCGGTGAACACAGCGAGGCTGTGGAATTCCTTGCCTTTAAAACTGCGCGCTGAGACCTGCACTCTGCGTTTTCGCAAATGTCTAAAAACACATCTGTTCCCTGCCTGATTGCACTTGACTGACCGTTTTTTTATCTGTTGTTGTCCTGATAAGCGCTGGGATGCCCTAGGGTAACTGCGCGCTATATAAAATTTTAATAATAATAATAATAATAATAATTTGAGGGTGGTTCCGTGTATGCTGCCATTGAAGAGTCTGGCGGTGAGAGTGCAGTGGGAGACGGTGTTGAAGGCTGGGGATAGGTCAAGTAGGATCAAGGCTGCAGTGTGGCCTTGGTCGAGGAGGGTGTGTATGTTGTCTGTAGTGGCGAGTAGGGCGGTCTCGGTGCTGTGGTTGTTGCGGAATCTGGATGAAGAGGGGTCAAGGATGGAGTTCTCTTCAATTAATTTCGTTAGCTGGGGTTGATGGTATTCTCAGTGACTTTGGCTGCAAAGGGAAGGAGGCAGATGGGTCGGTAGTTCTAGAGGTCTGAAGGGTCTGCCGAGGGTTTCTTGAGCAGGGGCTTGACTTCCCCGCATTTCCAGTCATCAGGAAAGGTGCCGGTTTTGAGGGTGGTGTTGATGGTGCTTCGTAGTTCCGGTGCGATGGTGGCAGCGGCTTTGTGGAAGATGTGTGGAGGGCAGGGGTCTGTGGGTGCTCCTAAGTTGATGCTTTTCAGGGTCAATTCAGTGTCTTCAGTGGTGGCAGGGGTCCAGGCAGAGATGGTAGGTTGGCTGGTGTCATTTGAGGGGGGTGGTTTAGGAGTTTCACTAGTTAAAGTTGTTTTAGAGGGCCTTGATTTTCAGATGGAAATAGGAGCTGAGATTGTTGCAGAGGCCCAGAGAATGGGTGTTGTCTGAGGCCTCGCTGGGGGGTGTGTTGAAATCTTGGATGATGCTGAAGAGTTCTTTTGAGTTGCCGGCATTGGTGGAAATCTTCTTCCGGATGAAGGTTTGTTTGGTTGACCTGATGAGATGGTGGTATTCTGTCATGGCGTTCTTGTATGTGGTTTGGTTTTCCAGCGTTTTGCTGTTTCGCCAATTTATTTTGAGACTTCTACAAATGCGCCTGAATTCTTGGAGATCGGCTGTGAGCAAGGTGGCCTTCCAGAGGCATTTTCTGTTAGGGTTGCGGAGGGGCGCAAGTTCATCTGCAGTTGGATATCCATCTGTGTAGTTCTTTGGCTGTGAGGTTGGCGTTAGTGGAAGAGGAGGGGGCATCGCAGTTGAGGGTGGACTTGAGGTACTCCTTGGTGACCTTGCTCCAGTTCCTTTGTGGTGGGCAGTGTCCAGGTTTGGGGGCAGTGGGCTTGTGGACTTGGAAGTGTATGCAGTGGTGGTCCATCCAGGGTGGTTGCATGGAATGGCTGAAGTGGATGTTGTTACCTTCTGTGAAAATGGGGTTGAGGGTGTGTCCTGACTTGTGTGTGGCGGTGGTGATGAGCTGTTTTAGTCTGAGGTTGGTGAGATTGTCTAGGAGGGTGGAGGAATTAGGGTAGTTGAGGTTGTCGAGGTGGAAGTTGAGGTCTCTGATGAGTATGTAGTCCATGGAGGCAATGGCATGGGGTGCGACGTGGTCGGTTATGGTGGTTGTGAACGCAGTTTGTGGTCCAGGCGGCCTGTAGGTTAGCGTACCGTGTAGTGTGGATTTGGGGCTGGTCTGTATCTGGAAAATGAGGTGCTCGATGGAGGACTGGGGGTCGCTCGTAGAATAGGTGGTTGGCGGGAGCTCTTGTGTGCAATGGCAAGTCCTCCTGCTGGGCGATTGGGTCGGTCTTTCCTCTGGATCTTATATCCATCGAGATGGTGCTGGAGATGTCCGGGGCAGAGGATGCGTTGGTCCAGGTGTCCGTGTAGAAGGTGATGTCTGGCAAGAGGGTGTTGAGGTGGTCGCAGATCTCTATAGCATGTCTGTGCAGGGAGCGCATTTGGAGCAGTATGCACTTCAGGGCTTTGGTGGTGTTGGCATCTGCGAGGGGCTGGTGCCCATGGGAGTGCGGTGGGTGGTGAAGGTCTGTTTGCAGTGGCGGAAGGAGAACTGACCGTGGGTGTTGTTCGGCGTGGACAGCTCACAGTTATTCTTTCTTCTGGGAAGAAGGGCAGCAGAGTCGTAGCGGTGGATGTTCAGAGATCCAGGGATACTAGCGCTGGTCGGAGATGGTTCACCGACTGGCGTGGACGGGCTTGCTTTTGAGGCGCCTTTGTGTACTTTTGGTGCGGCCGATGAGTGGCCGCCATAATATAGCGAAGGGGGAGGGGAGCTTAGCTGGGAGGCGGGAGTTGAGATGGCAAGGGGGAGGGGCCGCGGGGGAGAAGTGGTGGGAAAGGGGGAAGGGACCATGGGTAGAGGAAAGAACAAGGGCATAGGGCAGAAGGACACAGTAGATACACAATGAAAACAAGGGCAAAGTGCTACAAGATACAATGGCTACTTACAAAAGAGAGTCAAACACAGAAAATGGGCACAACGATCACACGAGGCAGAGGGCAACCGGAACAGCAGAGGCAAGGCTCAACCCCCTAATGGCCAACCTCTCAGCAGCACAGCGGTGGAGTTGCTGGGGTAGAGAGCAGGCCCCTGATCAGAGGTCAGAGGTCATGCTTGCTCACCCGCGCAGCAGACGCCATTATATAGCGAAGGGGGAGGAAAGCTCAGCTGGGAGGCAGGAGAAGTGACAGCACGGGGGAGGGGCCACGGGGGAGCAGCAGTGGGAATGGTCAATGCGAGAACAGGCAGAGGAAAGAACAAGGGCACAGGACACAAGGGCACAGTAGATACGCAATAAAACAATAAAAACAAGGGCACAGTGCTAGAAGATACAATGGCTATTTACAGAAGGGAGTCAGACACAGAAAACGAGCACAACAATCACCACAAGTCAGAGGGCAAATAGAACAGCATAGGCAAGGCAGGAACCCCTACTGGCCAACCTCTCAGCGGGGCTCTCTTCACACGATCAGCAGGTGAACAGCCAATATGACATGAAAGCAGGGAAAACTAGTTGAAAACCTCTGTAAACAGTGGATTTCCATCTCATTTTCAGAGGCCTTGAACTGCCAACATCTATTAAATAGAAAACATCCCAGGACAATGGCAACAGACACAGCAAGCTTTTTTTGGAGGAAGGGGTATGGTGGAGAGGCCCAGGGACAACTACCTCTTAGGCAGTTCTTGGCATGAAACCCATCCCTGAAAGGCACCCCCCCCTGCTCACACTGTGATCTTTTTGGTTTTTTTGGCAGCTCTCTTGTCGTGATACACACATGTGGGTAATATTTGTATTTATCACCCAATGTGTGCCAGTAAATCCCATTTGCTGCCACATTTTTCTCATTTGCATCTGGTTCTAAGGGACCTTTTCAAGGTTTTATGAACCACATTTAAAAAAATAAGTCAATGCAAAGAACAATAGTATTTCATGAATATTTCAGAGGTGAATGTAGTTTCCTGTTGTGCTTCACACCTAGCAGAAGCTATAACAATGACAAAGGCAGTCCAATTAAAAATGCAATCACTGTCACAAAGCAAAGCCGTAAGATGGATTTTAAAAGCAATATAAAGGGACAGTTAACAAGTTTAGCAAGTGTGCTTGAGATGGAGTAGGGGGATGGATTGATATCCTCCTGAAACATTCAACAAGCAATGGTGAATACTGAATGTGCGTCTTGGATTACAGATACACCCACGGCAAAAGTGTCTGTTTTTGCTTTCAAATGACTTCACTGTTTTTCCCAACATTTATATCTGAGGGTTTAAGAAGTCTAGCGTGATTTCATTATCCTGAGAATATTCAGCTATAACATAGTAAACATGTATGTTATCATTATATTCATCTGGTCAACAAATAGCAGGACTAGAGGCAGTTAAAAAGACCTTAAATCCAAACCCACAAACAAAAAAAGTGACTATTCACAACACAAATGTGCTTTAACACCAATATATTCACCTTCAAAATTGACATTAAAATAAACAAGGGGCTGTACCATAACAGTGAGCAGGAACTGCTAATTTAGGATACAGGGGTATATTATCAAGGGGCTTTATCTCCGCTTTTTTGGCTTTAAAAGCCAAGAAAGCGGAGATAAAATTATCTCCCTATTACCAAGCTGTCGCTAACACCAGTTAGCGACAGCTAATAGGAGATAGTGACCATCTTGGGCCCCGCTTTGCATGTCAGTGATATTTATCACTAATGACATGCAAAGTGGGCGTGCCAAGATGTTAGCGACTGAAAACAGTCGCTAACATCGCTATCTCCTATTACCAACTTTTGGAGATATTCGCGCTAAGCGCGAATATCTCCAAAAGCTAACACTTGCCCAGGAGCAGTTCTTAGCCATGTTATCCAATGGGAGGTGGATAACATGGCTAAGAGCATTTGCTCGATAATGCATGAATATCGCTGACTTTTCAGCGATATTCATGCATTGCGGCCGTTTTTTATCGCATTTGCGATAAACCTTGCTAATAGCAAGGTTTATCTGCGATAAAAATCGCCGATGTGCGGCGATAATTTTTGTCTCTAAACAAGTTAGAGACAAAAATTATCTCTATTGGTTGGTAATATGCCCCACAGTCTCATCAACAGTTTTGGACTGAATATTGTCCTAAACAGTTGAAGAGCTGGAGCTGTGCCAGTTTTACAACTTTAGACAGTGGCAAATGGTTGCTCACCACTTTAGACAGTGATAAAAGGTTGCTTGCCAAAGGAACCGTAAAGGCTTGTGCTGCTTTCAGCTGTAAATATAGAAGCATGTGTTGACTGCTCTAAAGTAAACAACAGGACACAATAAAAAAAACATGCACAAAGCAACATAACAACACAATACATGTAACAGGGCATAACATTGAAACAGTTATCACAGAACACAAAACAAAACATTTATGACATGCATATCTTCTTATTAGGTTCGGTTCACGGGAATTGCGATAATTAGACATTTCGCGCTCCGCGGAGAGCACGAAATTGCCAAAATGTACGCGATCCACAGCATACCAGAGATTGTTTTCATGCTTGCTCTTTGAAAATACGTTCTCGTGGACGCGATCGCCTTGCCGGGATCCTCGCGTTCGCCGACAAGTTTTCCCGATCCGGTCGAGTGCTCCACGAAATGTTGATAGCCATTTGCGCTATCTCGCGAGAGTACGCGCCCGCGATCACGTCATTCGTCTCGCTATCATGCACCGCGAGAGTATGAGATCTCAAACACGTCATTCTCCACCGTGAGCGAGAGCGTGAGGATGCCAAAACATCATATCGAACGCGACAAGGAGCTAGAGAACCCGAACATGTCATTCTCCACCGCTGGCAAGAGCGTGAGGATGCGAACACGTCATATCGAACGCGACAAGGAGCAGGAGAACCCAAACACGTCATATTCAACGCAAGAGGGAGCGAGAGAATGCAAACACGTCATTTTGGACACGCCATCGACATCCTGCGGAAGTAAGGTGATGCTCGAGAACTCAAACACCTAAAATTTTCAATCTGGAGAAGAATATCAGCTCTAGCAGCATAAAACCTTCTGCAAATGATTATTTGGATGAACAAAAACTCCTCATATTGGCATTTGGTGTCCTTTTTTGTGCAAGGAGTCTTTTTTAAAGTTGGGGGAGGGGGAGAAAGTGCCACAGAATATCCAACTTCCTGTTCCTGTCCAGCAGGCTCCTCCCAGTGCTTTGCCCATCTCCTGCACATTCTGCCTTTGGATTTTGAGCTGGAAAGATCACTCTTTTTGTCTGCTGCATATTTATCATTGGATTTGAGGATTTTTGAATTGGATATTTTACAAGTAAGTGGTTGTTGTGTCTGTTTGATTAGGGGCATTGCAGTTGTTGCAACTACAACTTAATTTTGGTACATATCATTCCTTTTTTTTAAATTGTTGTTGGTAGTAGTAGTTAGTAGGCCCAGAGCTAGTCATGGGTGGGTGCATGATGAAGCAACTGTTCCTTTGGTGTGTTCTGAATGTATTTCATTTTCAAGCATCAATTAGGGCATAGATTGCATTGGATTGAGTTGGGAAATGTGTTTTTGGGGTGGGATTTTTGTTGTTGGGCCTGGCCATGTGGCTGGTGGCCATTTTGAAGCCTAGACCTGCAAGCTTGTCTGGCCTTGTCTGCCAACAGGCCTGCTTTCATCTGGTAGGCTCAGAGCAGGTAGCCACAGCTGCATTAAACAAGTGTTTCTGTGTGGTCTGTTGAATTTAGACATCATTTAGGGCATGGATTTCATTGGATTGAGTTGGGAAATGTGTTTTTTGGGAGGTGGGCTTTCTGTTGTTGGGCCTGGTCATGTGGCTGGTGGCCATTTTGAAGCCTAGGCCTGCAAGCTTGTCTGGCCTTGTCTGCCAACAGGCCTGCTTTCATCCGGTAGGCTCAGAGCAGGTAGCCACAGCTACATTAAACAAGTGTTTCTGTGTGGTCTGTTGAATTTAGACATCATTTAGGGCATGGATGGCATTGGATTGAGTAGGGAAATGTGTTTTCTGGGGTGGGCTTTCTGATGTTGGGCCTGACCATGTGGCTGGTGGCCATTTTGAAGCCTAGGCCTGCAAGCTTGTCTGGCCTTGTCTGCCAATAGGCCTGCTTTCATCCAGTAGGCTCAGAGCAGGTAGCCACAGCTACATTAAACAAGTGTTTCTGTGTGGTCTGTTGAATTTAGACATCATTTAGGGCATGGATGGCATTGTATTGAGTTGGGAAATGTGTTTCTTTTGGAGTGGGCTTTCTGATGTTGGGCCTGGCCATGTGGCTGGTGGCCATTTTGAAGCCTAGGCCTGCAAGCTTGTCTGGCCTTCTCTGCCAACAGGCCTGCTCTCATTCGGTAGGCTCAGAGCAGGTAGCCACAGCTACATTAAACAAGTGTGTCTGTGTGGTCTGTTGAAGTTAGACATCATTTAGGGCATGGATGGCATTGGATTGAGTTGGGAAATGTGTTTATTTTGGTGTGGGCTTTCTGACGTTGGGCCTGGCCATGTAACTGGTGGCCATTTTGAAGCCTAGGCCTGTAAGCTTGTCTGGCCTTGTCTGGCAACAGCCCTGCTCTCATCCGGTAGGCTCAGAGCAGGTAGCCACAGCTGCATTAAACAAGTGTATCTGTGTGGTCTGTTGAATTTAGACATCATTTAGGGCATGGATGGCATTGGATTGAGTTGGGAAATGTGTTTTTGGGGTGGGCTTTCTTAAGTTGGGTGTCTTAAAGACATGCCTTTGTTGTGTGTGTCTGGTGTGTGTTGGTGTGCAATGCATGTACCCTGCAGACCTTTTTTGGGCCTGAGTATTATCGTTTTTGCATTTTACTGCATTAAAAAGGCAGAGTAGTGTGCTTTAGCATGCATCCTTTGCCTGGCTTTTATAGGCCTTTTGTCAGCTCCTGGTGTTTCCTAGGCCCCCGCTTGTTGCTTGTGATTTGTGAGTGTCCATGTGGCTGGTGGCCGTTTGTGGTGGGAGTTATTAGTGTCCTGCATTTGCCATATAGGCCTGCATGGTTTTCCCATTGGCTTACTGCTTCCATCCATCCATCCCCTTTGCCAGCAGCAGCTCCATGAATGATGTGATGCTCAAATAATTTAATGGCAAATAGGGTCCACCCCACTTCCATTACATTTTTATTTTGGTGGTTCTTATTGTCTTTCCTATCGTTCCTGAGAGTGTAGTGTGTATTCAGTAGTATAGCATAGCCCTTGTTGACAAAGTCTCAGAAATGGCTAGACTATATCATTTGTTTGTTTGTTTGTACTAGTACAGTAGTAACTGAACCAAAGCAAAAAATGCAACATTTCACTGATGTCCCTCTTCTGGCTTATTTGCTTTTAGGTGCACAAAAAGACAGAGGAGGAGGTGTCATCATCATCACCCGTTGTACTGCCAGCCAGACAGAAGTCCTGCTGCTAATCACTTCCACGTGTGACCATAACTTGTGCACCTGCGTCCTGACAGACATCTGAAGAAGAGGGCTCCAAAGAAAGGTATCAGGTCCAGTACCAAGAAAGTTGCCGGTTAGAAGAAGGAACAGAAAAAGGAAGTACCACTGACCACAACTGGTGTGCCGGCCAATGTTTTTTTTTGGGACCAAAAAAATGACGCCTGCAGCAGCGTTGTCCGGGAACCAAGGTGGGATCAGCACCTCTGCACCAGCGGTCCAACCCCACCAACCTAGGCCCAAGCCCTTGAGTGTCACAGAGGTAGCCAGTCTACTAACGAGCAGCGATGTTGAAATGTCATTATCGCAATGTAGTACACAATCAACGCAGGCGGAAACTCAGCTGATAAGTGTACAGCAGCAGCCACAAAAACAACAGCAGCAGCCACAAGAACAGCAGCAGCCGCAAGAACAGCAGCAGCCGCAAGAACAGCAGCAGCCGCAAGAACAGCAGCAGCCCCAGGAACAGCAGCAGCGGCAAGAACAGCCCACAATAGTAGTTGTTGCTCCTGAAGTAGGGGCTTTTCACGAAATCGAACTTCCTGCACACAAAGTGGAGCAAACCACTGTTTCGGAAGATCTATTGTCTTCCAGACCACCAGCAAGGAAAAGGAGGCTTAGTACATCATCTTCTTCTTCAAGCCCCGCTTTTGGTGATCGTGATGCCACTTGGCAACCACCAGCTCAGTCTGAGAGTGATGCACGCCACAAGACAATGCTTCTGAAAAGGAAGGTTCCAGAAAAACTTAGAGTTATGGAGGTAGATGTACAAGAGGGGGATGATGTTGATGAAGATGAGCCAGTCATCACGCACATCACTGCCAGCCCAAAGGGGATGGAGACCAACATTTTCACCCTATCCAGAAAGGCTGCTGCTGAGCTTGATGTAGCACGGATACCACCAACACAGGTTACACTACCACGAACCCCAGCTGTCATATTTTCAAAGGGCCGACAGGGACCTACATCCGGCTCAACCATCTCAGTAGGTAGTGGTAGTAGAAGTCACAGCATAGCTGCACAGAGTCACATTCCAAGCACACCCTCCAGTTCATCTGGTATTGAAAGTGGCACATCCAGTAGTGCCAGAAAGTTCTCCTCCCCAGTTTGGGACTTCTTTTCTGTTAGCAACAAGGAGGAGAACGTTGCTATTTGCTCAATTTGTCGACAAGGTGTTCGGCGGGGTAAGCTTGGTACAAATGATGGTACCAGAGGCCAAGCAAGTCATCTCTGAATACACCACATTATCGTGTGAGAGAATCACCTACTTCACTTGCAACAAAGTAAAAAAACTCAACCCATTGAAGTTGGGCATGAAGAATCAGGGGACGATATTACTGCGGTGAAAGGTGAAGAGATGGAGGCATTTCTAGCCCTGTCCCCAGTAGTGTAGTGGTACAGCCCACATCCTCCTCAGCAACATCTTAGTTGCACCGCAGTAAGAGACATACTCAGAGTCAGGCTGAGACACCAAGGCGACGGAGTACTGCAATAAGACAAAGTGCGTCGTTGAGCCTAAGTGGGTTAATAAAAACAACAGCACCACAAAGGAAAGTAATCCAGCCTACCATTGAGAGCATGCTTAGGTTGGAGGGACAGTTCCAACGCAACCACCCAACGTCACGATTGTACAATGCGAATCTGGCTAAATTCTTAGTGCTGGACCTTCTCCCTTTTTCATTTGTGGAAGGGGTGGGTTTCCTTGAATTTGTGTCAGCCATCTGCCCTAAATGTTATGTTATGTTATGTTATGTTACGTGAATTTGTACTGCGCACAGCTGCCCCAGCTAAGGGGCGTACTGGCGCATGGCAAGGTAACACGCAACAGCCAACGGGAAACACAACAGCTAAAGAAAAGGAACCCAGTTAAAATAAGAAGGTTTTAATAGCCTTACGGAAGGAGAAAAGATCCTCCAACAGCCGAATCTCCACCGGGAGGGAGTTCCACAGTTCGGCTGCTTTGACCCGGAAGGAACGACCACCAACACGGCATAACTTATATCGAGGGATGATAGTAAGAGCTTGGCCCAAAGATCTCAAAGGCCGAGTGGGGACATACCAGGACAGGAGGTCCGTAAGAATTTGAGGGGCCGTACCCTTTAGAATCTTAAAGGCCAGGCACAGTACCTTGAATTGAATTCTGGCCCTAACTGGCAGCCACTGCAATGCTTTCAAAGTACTGGAAATGGGGCAGGATCTAGGAAGACCAACGATTGCTCTAGCGGCAGCATTCTGCGCACGTTGGAGGCGGGTGACTTCAGCCAGGTTAGCCCCCACCAGGAGAGAGCTGGCATAATCCAGGCGCGATATAACAGTCGCCTGTATTACCAACTGCCGGGTGCGGGGGTCGAAGAACTTCAGGACTGGTCGCAGAGCCCGGAGGATTCCAAAACAGCAGGCGGCCGTTTTCTTCGTGTGCCCCACAAAACTGAGAGTGGGATCCATCCACACTCCCAGATTTTTTAATTCCGTCACCGGAAGAGGGGCCGACCCAAGCACCGAAGGCCACCACCTGTCCCCCCAGAGATCCGCCCTTCTACCGACAATCATGATCTCGGTCTTCTTCGCGTTGAGCTGGAGACAGTTGGCCTTCATCCAGCTTGCCACCGCCCTAAGTCCACTCTGAAACCTGGGAGCATCTTGGTCCGCATCCCCGATGATCGTAACCGCTAGCTGGGTGTCATCGGCATATGATACCATGGTCATGCCCCACTGCCTGACCACCTCAGCCAGCGGTCTCACGTATAGATTGAACAACGTGGGACTCAGCGAGGATCCCTGCGGCACGCCCTGTTTCAGAGGATGGAACTTGGACTGGAACGGTGGCACCGCAACGCTGAAGAAGCGACCATCGAGGAAGGACCAGAACCACTGGAGGGCAGACCCGCCCACCCCAAACTCCTCCAGGCGATGCAGCAGGATGGAATGAGAGACAGTATCAAAGGCGGCGCTTAGATCTAATAATACCAGCGCCGCCGTCTGTCCTGCATCCATCTCTGTGCGAAGATGTTCAGCCATGGTGAGAAGGGCGGTCTCCGTGCTGTGACCAGCACGGAACCCGTTCTGGGTGAGGTCTAAGATGTTAGCTCGAGTGAGATGGTCGGAAAGAACCTTGTTCACATGGGCCTCCACGACTTGGACTCCACGACTAAATGGAAGGTTCCCAGCCGGTTCTATTTCGCACTACATCATGATGTGCTGGAATTGGTTGGACAAGCTTTGCAGCAGAGTGCAGTTCACAATATCTACCTGACAACAGACATGTGGACCAGTTGCCAAGCCACAGATTACATGTGCATCACTGCACACTGGGTCTCTTTTGTGGGGGTTAGGGATAAGCTATCTGAAGGAGGTGCTGCTGACACAGCTGAGATTTTTAAAGCTACTCGGAAACATGCAACTGTAGCCATGTTCGCCATGGAGAAATCTCATACTGCTGTAAACATTTTGGAAGAGTTTTGCAGCAAGGTTTTTGAATGGCTGCGCCCAAGAGGGCTTAGTATTGGTTTTGTTGGAACAGATAATGGCAGTAATGTACTTAAGGCCATGTACATTGGTGCCTATTTCAGGGTTCCATGTTTGAAGCACTGCATAAACATTACAGTTCAAGACTTTCTGAAAAAAGAACTCATAGTCAGCAACTTACTGACCACCTGCCAAAGAATATGCACTCATTTCAGCCATTTTTTTAAAGCTCGGAAGCAGCTGAGGATCATTCAACGCGACTATAGAATGCCAGTCAAAGCACTCATCCAGGAGGTGGCAACTTGTTGGAACTCAACGTATTACATGCTTGATCATCTGTTTGAGCAGTACAGGCCATTCAATAAATATGTCATGCAAAGAGGGGGTGCTACTGTGAAAGGCATGAGCCTTCAGATGGACCAACGGTGCCTAGTCTAATGCCAGACTGACATGCTTCGTCCTTTTGAGGTCTTCACACATGAAGTCAGAAAGGAGGACTGTACAATGGGCCAAGCTATCCCATTATTGCACATGCTAGAGCATCAGCTGAAGGCGGTGTCTGAATCATACAAATGTGTAGAGGAAAAAAAAAGCCTATGACTTGGTGGAGAGCTTAGCCCGTCGCTTAGCTGAAAATACAAGGGTGCAAAATAAGATTTTGTCACAAGAACATTACATTTCTGCCACAATTCTGGATCCACGGGCAAAATTGGCACTGAAGTCAATAATTCCTTTTTCTGAGATGGATGTTGGCCGCTACAAAACTTTGGAAAAAGTTGGAAAAAGAACGGCTGCTAATTAAAAGCCTGCTAGATCAACCCACAAAAAGTACTGCAGCAGGGCATCCGGCATCAAGTGCAACTTCGGAGGCTGAGGGTAGTGCATTTGGCTCAGAACACTCACCATCACTATCGAGAACAGCAACAATAACTAGATCATTAGGCCCAGTAGAATCGTTACATGATTGGTATTTACAGTTAGGCATTGGTACGCACAGTGCTGATGCACAAAGAAAAGAGCCCAAAAAAGGTTAGCAGCAGCACCCCTGAACATTGAGCGGATGGTCCATGCCTATCTGGACGATCCAACAGAGGTGTACATTGATCAAAACCCATTGCAGTATTGGTATAGGAAAAGGGCCGAATGGCCACTGCTCAGCAGGCTGGCGTTAAGCTATCTGGCTTGCCCTGTCGCAAGTGTCTCTTCTGAATGTGTTTTCAGTGCTGCTGGTTCCATTGTAACAGTGAGAAGGACGAGTCTCTCGCCCAAAAACGTGGAGAGGTTAACAATGATCAAAATGAATCAGCACTTCATATCACCGAATGACACAATACATGAATCAAGGGAGGAAGATAAGGACAGCGGCACAGGTGACGGAAGTAGTGTGCTACATGATTAACTACTACTGGTTGAACCCCCGGAATTTTAGGCTTACACTTACTGTCTTCCTCCCTTATTTTCCTTTATTTGTGTGTCTGTCTTTCCGGTTACAAACTTTGAATCACAACAAATCCATCACCCCCGTCTTCTACTCTTTTTATTTCAATATACGAGTTTCAGCTATCTGCATTTCACAGTACAGTCCTCCGAATCCAGCTCCTCCGCTCCATCCTCCTGAATCTCCCTAAATCCATTGTCCTCAAGACTGATGATGATTGGATGATGCAAAATAGAAGAAAAAATAAAATCTTTCATAATCCCTCCAAAAGAAGTGGAACATGATGACTACTAGAGCTATCCTCCTTTCTGAGCCGAGAGAAACTGCCCATTAACTGAAAATTAGATGGAACAGGTAATGAATGATGCAATGCATTGGACACAGACTGAGTGATTTTGTTGTTGTTTGTTGTGCATGAAGTTACTTCATTGTGCACTAATCATCATTCTACACACTAAAAGTAACTCAAGGCAATTTTCCCCTTCTTGCAACTATTTTAAATAAGAAATGTGTACTTCTACTGCAGCTTGATACATTGCTTTTGATTGAATACAGGAAGGGGACTCAATCTGTACACTGCACACTGAGTATGACAACAGCACCGGCCATAATGATGATGGCAAAAAAAATGGCCTGTTAACTTAATATGAGAAGGAACAGGTAATGAAAGTGAATGGCATGTATTGGACACCTGACTTTGAGTGATTGGTGTTTGTGTTTGTGTTGTTTGTTGTGCATGAAGTGAAGTCAAAGTGTACTAGTAGTCTTACTGTGCACACTAAAGAGTGACTCAAGTCAATAATATTTCTACTCTTGTGTAATAACAAAATTGTACTTCTACTGCAGGCCGATCTTCGCAGTCAGTCAGTACAAGTATCGGAGATGATTGATGGAGCATTCAGTGAGAAGCGAGGGCGCCGCACCACTGCTTCCCGGTCCCCGCGGTCCTGCCCCCAGTACCTGGCTCCAGGTTCATGGTGCACGGACTTCAGCTGGCGGCCCTGTCGGTCCTGATTCCTGAGCCTGGGGTCTGAAAATCGCCCCCAAGTCGGTCGAAGAGCGGCGCGGGGCGGAGCAGTGACTGAGCCCAGGCCTCGGGTGCATTGGATAGCCCCAATCTGGATGTGGGGGTAAGTGGCAGAGTGGCAGAGAGGCAGATAGGCTGAATGGCGCAGCCCGAAACAACAGAGCAAAGCATTTTTGAGCCGGTGCTCTGGATTGAGCCGGAGTTGGAGACTGGCTGCGTCTTCCATCGTGGGTCAGATTATTGAATCGAGCAGACGCCCTGTGCTAGAATCTTTGGAAGCTTGGAAACCCTGTTTGCCACACTTGCACTTTTCTATGATTAACACAGTGTTTGTAGTTGCAGTCACATAGATATATATATATATCTATATATTATTTTACATAAGTTTATACACTTTATGGGATAGTTGGTGTGGCCGTAACTTCAGTTTTGAGTTTAAGTTGCATTCAAATAAACGTTGTACGAATGTTTGTACATTGGATTCTGAGTGATTTTTAGATTGATTGTAAATAGTAGTGCATTCATGAGAAATGGCACATGTAATATTGTGGAAGGTAGAGTTTCACTTGATGTTGTAGGTTCTGTAAGAAATTGGTTATCGGAAGCCCCAGTCCTGATGAGGCCCGCAAGTTGATAGGCTGAAACGCGTCGACAACATAATGGAAGACACCCAATACATTTTAATACATTCAAATAGTAGCATCAGCAGGTGTAAAAACATATGGACAAAATTGTTTACCTTGAATACTGCTTTTGAAGGGTGATCTTACTTCTAAGGAATGCTCAGTTGAAGTTCATGGTAGAGCATCCGTTTTGATTGATATGGGCTACGAGAAACAACAAGTGAAGCTATAACTTTGTGTTTCTATCAAAAGTTACGGTGCGAATCAGTGGTATATATATATATATGGCTATGTGATAAATGTTTGTACATGTATGTACATGTTTGTGTATATATATATATGTAAAGCTTACACCTATATGTTTTTGTAATGAATAGCAGATGGGATGAATAACAGATAAAGTAAGAAAAAGCAAAGTGATGATCAAATTTACATTTGCTAAACAGTGATTATTGGTTTTGCGGCAACATTTGGTGAGTGAGAAACCATGAGATTAGGTTCAATATAAGTAATGAGCAGGAAGAGGTAATTAAAATAACTGTCCGACCTATTTTTGCTAGATTTGTCCCAAGGCTTTTTTTATTTATGTATACACTTGCTACTGCTAGCGTGACTGCGAGGCTGCAGTCCACACCGTGCACACCGACATCAGCCTACAAACCCCAGGGGCTTAGCGACCGTAGCAGGAGCCGCGCACCACCTGGGCACCACCCAGAGCACAATAGTGCCGACTGGATGCCATAATATCCCGGTAAGACCTTGGACTGTGTTTTGGCATATTAGTAAAGTGGGTGATATGGGGAAAAGGAAGTTGCCGGTCGCCGCCACCAAGGGGATGCAAGTGGTCAAAACAGCCCCAATTACAAATTATTTGATAAATGCTATGGGGAATATTAATGATGAAATTGTCTAGGTTAAAGAGCAATTAGCCACTACCAAAATAGCTCTGATATATGTTCATAACGAGCCTAAATCCATGGTTGTGGCATGTGCGAAAGTAGCCCTGCCCTCGTAGCACATGAACTTGGACATAAAAGTGAAATGACTGATTCTAGTTTGAAGAACAAAAGTTCTAGCGCTTCTAATTTATCTAATTCTGTCCCTGTTAATATGTTTGGACCCTGTGTTCTATTAACGTCTTCTGAAATTACTGCTGCTCCTAACTCACCTAAACTCACCTAACTCTCCGGAATTGATTTCCCCACCTGCGAAAAGGTCCAAGCAGCAAACGGCGCCAGCTCCGTTAAAGAATGGCTTAATGAAACCTAAAAAAAGGGGCAAGACAGTAAAACGTGATGACCAACCCAGGCCTTGATGACTCAGTGACATATATGCAAGCTTTTGAGACCCTCTTCAAAAAACTACATTGGAAGATAGACACTATCGAGAGACGAGTTATGTCTGAGTTAAAAATTGTTCAAAAAGATATCTCTTCGCTAATGGAACTGGTTTCAGCTATGCGGACATCACATTTTAATACGTCATGTCAGAGAGACACTTCAGGCATGAAGGATAAGGACAAGGAACCCAAGGAACTAAGCCCAAATGTGCAAAACAATAGCAGTGATATAGCAGAGTCTAAGACACATCACCCTTCTGCATCACATAGAAAGGATGTACTAGGTCCGTCCAGACCACAACTAGCTAACAATCAGAAAAAAGGTACATTATTGAATGGTGACTTAAGGAATAGTAACCTCGATATCCAATCATCTGAAAATTTACAGCAATCAAGGTCAGACCATAAGGGATCCCTTAGTTTGCGCCCCCCGGGCCACTCCCTATGTAATCATCTTGTAAAATGTTCCAAAAACCTATGATAACGTCACTGAAACATGGGACTCATTAAAGAACCCGTTGTAGTCCTGGGTTCTTATCCCAGGAAATAATTATGCTGAGAAGGGTGGGCTGGGTGGGTAATGGGGGTAAGCAATTTGATGGGGATTGTATTGTAGTAAACTTTTGTTACACTAATGTGGTAGGTCGCCTACTAGAAGAGGCCTCAGCAAAACATTGTTGGCATTACCATGATTGTAACGAGGGGATAACTGCCTTACCCCTGGGATATTTCTATAGATCTAGCTTTGATCCATCCGTCCAATCGGGAAGATTACATCGTACCCCTGCGAATTTCAGGCTACCACTTAAGTCTAATAGGTTTGCACTCCTTGGAAGTTGCACTGAGGTTGATTGACTGGGCTTAAAAACAATCACATTGGACAATAGCTTATGCAACCCAAATAAAGCAGACATACCTAGGGTAGTAGTACCAAGCAAGATAGTGGAGAGGATAAAGAAAGTTAATCCTTGTATTCCCTTAAAAAGAACTGAAGTAAACCCTATGGAAGAGTCGCAACTAGATATTTATAGTGACCCCAGTAACCCAAATAGCATGATTCGGGTTGCTTTATCAGAATGTTTACTGGTTGGGTCACCACAAATAATGACATGGAACATTGCAGGGGTCAAAAACAAATTACAAAATCAAGTATGGTTGAAGAGCATACAGCACTGTTCACTAATCCTTTTACAGGAAACGTGGGCGACAGAACCTTTTTATATTAATGGTTTTAAAACCTTTTATTCCAATGCAATACCATCTTCGGCGGGGAGAGCGAGCGGGGGATTGGCTGTATTAATTTCCATATTGGCGCCCTTGGTCTTAAAGAAGATTGGTACAAACTCACGGTATTTTCAGATTTGAGCTTTTACTGTTAAAGCGAGGCAGAATATTGTACTTATCAATTTCTATAATAATATATTTGAATACACAAGATAGGAGATTATTGCTCAATTGGAGGGAGAAATTGATATTTTTCTGAAAGATTTGAGGGGAGGAAGCATTATGATTTGGGCAGGGGACTTCAATACGGAATTATGTGGAGACATGGTAGGGGATAAATGCGGCCTTGACGATGTACTTGGCGACCAAATTTCTCACTTCCCTCTTAACTTATATGGCACAGCAATAAATCACGCTATGTTTAAATTTAATTTGGAAATTATGGAGCCAGGACCCTATAACGGGGCACACATCAAACATACTTATGAGGGGCCAGGTCGTCCTCATGCATTGATCACTTTTTAATATCCAGATACTACAGCAGTATGGTGGAAAAATGTTTTATATCTCCTAGTTTGCTAAGTGACCATCACCCAGTCTTGTTACTATTAAATTCTAAACTATTCAATAGAAAGAAGTTAATAGCACCCGCAACCAATATTAAAACCCAAGGCGAAAACGGGATTTCGCTAAAATGGGTTGGGGTTGACCCCACGGCCTTTGGGGAGACAATAATGCATGTGAATAAAAACCATATAATAAAATGTTTGGATAAACAATCCAGTAATGCAGACATCGTCTCAGCTTTTCAAAACATCACCGATGATATTTCTAAGGAATTGAGAGTTAAAAATAATAAAATCAGTAATGATTGTCCTAGCTGGTTTAACCATCATTGTTCGAGCCTAAATAGGGATTTGAGGGAATCGTGATCGTAAACTCTATCACCAATTTCGTGTAGGTTCTTTACCTATTAATTCTTTTACTACAAAGTGGGTGAAGAATGTAAGTAACAAATGTTTTTGGTGTCCAGACCAGGTAGAAAGCATTGGCCATATGTTTTTTGCTTGCCCAGCATACAGAGCCCCTCGATTGAAATGGCTGAAACCATTGTGTAGAATTTTGGATTGTAGGGGTTATCTGGAAGCCCTACAGAAATTTCATAGTATTAGATCTGAGATTTCTGTGATCTGTGTGGCTAAATTTCTGGGTTGGGCATGGCTGATTCGTACCAAGAAATTGAACACTTTTTAAATTAATTGCCATGACACGAATTACATATCGTATGTTTGTAACTTTCTTTTAGGTATTTGGGGATATGTTCACTGTAGTTTTTATATGTTATTATGTATTGTATGTTGTCTTTTATGAATTTTGCTTCGAAATAAAGACATAATGAATTGAATTGAAAAAGGAAACGAAGGAAATGGAGGAAAAATTGTTTGCCTTCGGATGAGCTACAAATTAGCTCTAAAGCTGAGAAAAATTGAAATAAGGGAGAACGCTTGGGATAACCTGGTTAAAGCAGCTGGGACAAAGAATTCTACTCTTTTTGGAAAACTATCGACCAGCCTTTGTTTAAAGATCACTCTTTGGCTAGGGTCGATACTTTAGTAACTCCAGCTGAATGGTTATTGCATTTTGAAAATATTTTTAACCCCTCGCAACGTATGTTGGAATCTAAAGAAACTCGACAACTATTTTTAATAAATACTCCTAAGATAGCTAGAATTACTAAAGAAGACATACAAATTGCCTTAAAAAGTAGTCAAGCGGGAAAGCAGCAGGGCGGGACGGTGTTCCAATTGATGTTTTTAAGCACGATGAAGAACTTTGGTCCCCTATCTTAGTTAACCTTTTTAATGCAATCACTAATGGGGTGTTACCGTCTACTTGGGCTGTAAGAGTTTTGTCCCCATTTTTAAAAAAGGAGATAGAGGGTGTGCAAAATGTTACCGACCAATCTCCCTTCTGGATTCCACTTCTAAACTTATGGGTAGAGTCCTTCTGGCCAGATTGGAATGCTGGTTAGAAGAGAATAATATCTTAACAGACGCCCAGCATGGATTCAGAAGGGGGATTGGAACGGTGGAGCAATGTGTAAATTCAGAGTTGCTCATAGGAAAATTTACACAGACTAAAGAAGGATCACTCCATCTCTGCTTCATCAACCTGTCTAGTGCGTTCGACCTGGTAAACCATTCCAAATTGTGGCAAACCTTAGCAGAGATGGGCGCACCTGGTGATATAACACACTTTCTCTCACAGTTATACGCCCATCTAACTTCAAAACTATGCTATGGCCAGAAAGGGGAATGCACCACGTACTTTAGGGTTACTAGAGGAATTAGGCAAGGCTGTGTCCTCGCCCCCCTTTTATTTTCCCTTTTTATCCATGGTATTGGTTTTCTTTTAAAGAGCTTGCCAGCTTATGCCCCTGTTATTGGTAAAAGTGTCACCCCAGTTTTATTATATGCAGATGATGCAGTCCTAATATCTAGGACTGCAAATGGCCTCCAACTTTTGATCGATAATTTTACATCCTACATGACTGAAAAGAACCTGAAAATAAATTTGGGCAAAACATTGGTTATGACATGTGGGAAAACAAAATCGAAAAATAGAAATCACTATGTCAGGGGGACCAAAATTGAAAGAACATCTACTTTTTCGTATATGGGGTTACTTTTTAATGGCTAGGGACCATGGGCTGCACATGTAAATCATTGTAAACTTAAGTTCCTGAGATCTAGTGAGGCAATTCTCAGATTTTCTGAGAAAATATGGAATAAACCCATACGTGAACTATTAAAGCTAAATGGGAGAAAGCATTACAGGGATGTGCTACGGAGGAGCACTCAGGGGTATGGCAGACATCTCCCCATTACAAACTCTCGAGAATAAATTCCTGAAACGGGTTTTATCTGTGCCCAGATCGACATCGGCTTATATAGTTCATAAGGAGCTAGACACACTGTATATAAGTGACTTGATTAGCGTAGCGGCCCTTGTATTGTGGCACCGAATCTTCACTAAAGAAGAAGTTCATTTCACTAAAGAAATCATTTTAGATTGCCTCACATTAGACCACCATAGGAACATAACCTGGCTGCATTACATTTGTAGCCTTATGGCTGAGTGCAATATGGTATCTCATTTTAAAGATCCTGTGAGTATACAGATTTATGGTGAGATCGAGCTCAAGAGGAGATTCCTGAAATGAAGAGAAACTAAGAGGCTAATTGAACTTAGTACAAAATCAGGCATTAAATCATACTGAGAAGGACCACTTCTCTTTGGCATATAACCATATCTCATTTTTACTAGAAACGTACAGCACAGATTTTATTTGACGAGATTAAGGCTGGGTACACTCCACTTTCAAGTAGCATTCCCAGAGATGGGAAAGTGGAGTCGAGATTTACCTAAGAGCCCATGCGATGGTACAGGCCCCCAGAGTACTTTGCATTTTATACTTTTTTGTAACTTTTACAGGGACATCAGAAAATCTTTTTTAAGCCCCCTTTTTATATCAAACAAACTGTATTTTTATAAGTCTGCTTTTTATCATGTTTGTAATTTGGAAAACTCAACGATATGCAATGCAGTGATCCTCTTTACCCAGATGGCAATTAAACGGAGAAAGGATTTCACTTATCTGGAATTGCTATATTATGAATCTGATTAGCTTGAATTTTCCCTATAAATCTTTTGTTACACATTTTTGACTCAATGCTTTTATAAATATCGTGCTGATATTGCCTTGAGTTTTTAAATGTTTTTGTATTTTATTGTGTTCAGTGAAGCTCTGTAAAATCCACTCTGTGTATTTTTGGAACGTTTTTAGGATACTGTTGTGTATACTTATGATGAAATATCCTCCTGTGTAAATCTATCACAATATTGTATTCTCCCCAAATGATTATGATGGTTGCTTTTTTAACATATGTAGTATGCTTTCATGGTTATATATTTACAACAAGGGGTGGTGATGGACAGAGTCTCTGAATTAAGCAGAGTACTCTCACCCAGTCAAGAGATCAGGGCTAGATCCAACACCGTTTTTTAGCTCATTGCACCATCCCAGTTTCAGAACCTGGCTGTCTGCAAATTAGTCTGTCCCTGGCCCAGTGCATCATGGGAACAGGGCAGACCAGACTACAAAAGCCAATTCTTACACTGGGAAGGAAACAAGCTTCCAGGGACCGGTTTCTGCCATTTCAGGCGTCTTCGGCCCGGCTTGCTTGAATCCTGATGGTGCAATGAGCAAGGGACTCACATCTGAGTATACCCTTCCACGCTTAGGGTGGACAAAATTATTTACAACAAGGGGTGGTGATGGACAGAGTCTCTGAATTAAGCAGAGTACTCTCACCCAGTCAAGAGATCAGGGCTAGATCCAACACCGTTTTTTAGCTCATTGCACCATCCCAGTTTCAGAACCTGGCTGTATGCAAATTAGTCTGTCCCTGGCCCAGTGCATCATGGGAACAGGGCAGACCAGACTACAAAAGCCAATTCTTACACTGGGAAGGGAACAAGCTTCCGGGGACCGGTTTCTGCCATTTCAGGCGTCTTCGGCCCGGCTTGCTTGAATCCTGATGGTGCAATGAGCAAGGGACTCACATCTGAGTATACCCTTCCACGCTTAGGGTGGACAAAATTATTTACAACAAGGGGTGGTGATGGACAGAGTCTCTGAATTAAGCAGAGTACTCTCACCCAGTCAAGAGATCAGGGCTAGATCCAACACCGTTTTTTAGCTCATTGCACCATCCCAGTTTCAGAACCTGGCTGTATGCAAATTAGTTTGTCCCTGGCCCAGTGCATCATGGGAACAGGGCAGACCAGACTACAAAAGCCAATTCTTACACTGGGAAGGAAACAAGCTTCCGGGGACCGGTTTCTGCCATTTCAGGCGTCTTCGGCCCGGCTTGCTTGAATCCTGATGGTGCAATGAGCAAGGGACTCACATCTGAGTATACCCTTCCACGCTTAGGGTGGACAAAATTATTTACAACAAGGGGTGGTGATGGACAGAGTCTCTGAATTAAGCAGAGTACTCTCACCCAGTCAAGAGATCAGGGCTAGATCCAACACCGTTTTTTAGCTCATTGCACCATCCCAGTTTCAGAACCTGGCTGTATGCAAATTAGTCTGTCCCTGGCCCAGTGCATCATGGGAACAGGGCAGACCAGACTACAAAAGCCAATTCTTACACTGGGAAGGAAACAAGCTTCCGGGGACCGGTTTCTGCCATTTCAGGCGTCTTCGGCCCGGCTTGCTTGAATCCTGATGGTGCAATGAGCAAGGGACTCACATCTGAGTATACCCTTCCACGCTTAGGGTGGACAAAATTATTTACAACAAGGGGTGGTGATGGACAGAGTCTCTGAATTAAGCAGAGTACTCTCACCCAGTCAAGAGATCAGGGCTAGATCCAACACCGTTTTTTAGCTCATTGCACCATCCCAGTTTCAGAACCTGGCTGTATGCAAATTAGTCTGTCCCTGGGCCAGTGCATCATGGGAACAGGGCAGACCAGACTACAAAAGCCAATTCTTACACTGGGAAGGAAACAAGCTTCCGGGGACCGGTTTCTGCCATTTCAGGCGTCTTCGGCCCGGCTTGCTTGAATCCTGATGGTGCAATGAGCAAGGGACTCACATCTGAGCATACCCTTCCACGCTTAGGGTGGACAAAATTATTTACAACAAGGGGTGGTGATGGACAGAGTCTCTGAATTAAGCAGAGTACTCCCACCCAGTCAAGAGATCAGGGCTAGATCCAACACCGTTTTTTAGCTCATTGCACCATCCCAGTTTCAGAACCTGGCTGTATGCAAATTAGTCTGTCCCTGGCCCAGTGCATCATGGGAACAGGGCAGACCAGACTACAAAAGCCAATTCTTACACTGGGAAGGAAACAAGCTTCCGGGGACCGGTTTCTGCCATTTCAGGCGTCTTCGGCCCAGCTTGCTTGAATCCTGATGGTGCAATGAGCAAGGGACTCACATCTGAGTATACCCTTCCACGCTTAGGGTGGACAAAATTATTTACAACAAGGGGTGGTGATGGACAGAGTCTCTGAATTAAGCAGAGTACTCTCACCCAGTCAAGAGATCAGGGCTAGATCCAACACCGTTTTTTAGCTCATTGCACCATCCCAGTTTCAGAACCTGGCTGTATGCAAATTAGTCTGTCCCTGGCCCAGTGCATCATGGGAACAGGGCAGACCAGACTACAAAAGCCAATTCTTACACTGGGAAGGAAACAAGCTTCCGGGGACCGGTTTCTGCCATTTCAGGCGTCTTCGGCCCGGCTTGCTTGAATCCTGATGGTGCAATGAGCAAGGGACTCACATCTGAGTATACCCTTCCACGCTTAGGGTGGACAAAATTATTTACAACAAGGGGTGGTGATTGACAGAGTCTCTGAATTAAGCAGAATACTCTCACCCAGTCAAGAGATCAGGGCTAGATCCAACACCGTTTTTTAGCTCATTGCACCATCCCAGTTACAGAACCTGGCTGTATGAAAATTAGTCTGTCCCTGGCCCAGTGCATCATGGGAACAGGGCAGACCAGACAACAAAAGCCAATTCTTACACTGGAAAGGAAACAAGCTTCCGGGGACCGGTTTCTGCCATTTCAGGCGTCTTCGGCCCGGCTTGCTTGAATCCTGATGGTGCAATGAGCAAGGGACTCACATATGAGTATGCCCTTCCACGCTTAGGGTGGACAAAATAATTTACAACAAGGGGTGGTGATGGACAGAGTCTCTGAATTAAGCAGAGTACTCTCACCCAGTCAAGAGATCAGGGCTAGATCCAACACCGTTTTTTAGCTCATTGCACCATCCCAGTTTCAGGACCTGGCTGTATGCAAATTAGTCTGTCCCTGGCCCAGTGCATCATGGGAACAGGGCAGACCAGACTACAAAAGCAAATTCTTACACTGGGAAGGAAACAAGCTTCCGGGGACCGGTTTCTGCCGTTTCAGGCGTCTTCGGCCCGGCTTGCTTGAATCCTGATGGTGCAATGAGCAAGGGACTCACATCTGAGTATGCCCTTCCATGCTTAGGGTGGACAAAATTATTTACAACAAGGGGTGGTGATGGACAGAGTCTCTGAATTAAGCAGAGTACTCTCACCCAGTCAAGAGATCAGGGCTAGATCCAACACCGTTTTTTAGCTCATTGCACCATCCCAGTTTCAGAACCTGGCTGTATGCAAATTAGTCTGTCCCTGGCCCAGTGCATCATGGGAACAGGGCAGACCAGACTACAAAAGCCAATTCTTACACTGGGAAGGAAACAAGCTTCCGGGGACCGGTTTCTGCCATTTCAGGCATTTTCGGCCCGGCTTGCTTGAATCCTGATGGTGCAATGAGCAAGGGACTCACATCTGAGTATACCCTTCCACGCTTAGGGTGGACAAAATTATTTACAACAAGGGGTGGTGATGGACAGAGTCTCTGAATTAAGCAGAGTACTCTCACCCAGTCAAGAGATCAGGGCTAGATCCAACACCGTTTTTTAGCTCATTGCACCATCCCAGTTTCAGAACCTGGCTGTATGCAAATTAGTCTGTCCCTGGCCCAGTGCATCATGGGAACAGGGCAGACCAGACTACAAAAGCCAATTCTTACACTGGGAAGGAAACAAGCTTCCGGGGACCGGTTTCTGCCATTTCAGGCGTCTTCGGCCCGGCTTGCTTGAATCCTGATGGTGCAATGAGCAAGGGACTCACATCTGAGTATACCCTTCCACGCTTAGGGTGGACAAAATTATTTACAACAAGGGGTGGTGATGGACAGAGTCTCTGAATTAAGCAGAGTACTCTCACCCAGTCAAGAGATCAGGGCTAGATCCAACACCGTTTTTTAGCTCATTGCACCATCCCAGTTTCAGAACCTGGCTGTATGCAAATTAGTCTGTCCCTGGCCCAGTGCATCATGGGAACAGGGCAGACCAGACTACAAAAGCCAATTCTTACACTGGGAAGGAAACAACCTTCCGGGGACCGGTTTCTGCCATTTCAGGCGTCTTCGGCCCGGCTTGCTTGAATCCTGATGGTGCAATGAGCAAGGGACTCACATCTGAGTATACCCTTCCACGCTTAGGGTGGACAAAATTATTTACAACAAGGGGTGGTGATGGACAGAGTCTCTGAATTAAGCAGAGTACTCTCACCCAGTCAAGAGATCAGGGCTAGATCCAACACCGTTTTTTAACTCATTGCACCATCCCAGTTTCAGAACCTGGCTGTATGCAAATTAGTCTGTCCCTGGCCCAGTGCATCATGGGAACAGGGCAGACCAGACTACAAAAGCCAATTCTTACACTGGGAAGGAAACAAGCTTCCGGGGGCCGGTTTCTGCCATTTCAGGCGTCTTCGGCCCGGCTTGCTTGAATCCTGATGGTGCAATGAGCAAGGGACTCACATCTGAGTATACCCTTCCACGCTTAGGGTGGACAAAATTATTTACAACAAGGGGTGGTGATGGACAGAGTCTCTGAATTAAGCAGAGTACTCTCACCCAGTCAAGAGATCAGGGCTAGATCCAACACCGTTTTTTAACTCATTGCACCATCCCAGTTTCAGAACCTGGCTGTATGCAAATTAGTCTGTCCCTGGCCCAGTGCATCATGGGAACAGGGCAGACCAGACTACAAAAGCCAATTCTTACACTGGGAAGGAAACAAGCTTCCGGGGGCCGGTTCCTGCCATTTCAGGCGTCTTCGGCCCGGCTTGCTTGAATCCTGATGGTGCAATGAGCAAGGGACTCACATCTGAGTATACCCTTCCACGCTTAGGGTGGACAAAATTATTTACAACAAGGGGTGGTGATGGACAGAGTCTCTGAATTAAGCAGAGTACTCTCACCCAGTCAAGAGATCAGGGCTAGATCCAACACCGTTTTTTAGCTCATTGCACCATCCCAGTTTCAGAACCTGGCTGTATGCAAATTAGTCTGTCCCTGGCCCAGTGCATCATGGGAACAGGGCAGACCAGACTACAAAAGCCAATTCTTACACTGGGAAGGAAACAAGCTTCCGGGGACCGGTTTCTGCCATTTCAGGCGTCTTCGGCCCGGCTTGCTTGAATCCTGATGGTGCAATGAGCAAGGGACTCACATCTGAGTATACCCTTCCACGCTTAGGGTGGACAAAATTATTTACAACAAGGGGTGGTGATTGACAGAGTCTCTGAATTAAGCAGAATACTCTCACCCAGTCAAGAGATCAGGGCTAGATCCAACACCGTTTTTTAGCTCATTGCACCATCCCAGTTACAGAACCTGGCTGTATGCAAATTAGTCTGTCCCTGGCCCAGTGCATCATGGGAACAGGGCAGACCAGACTACAAAAGCCAATTCTTACACTGGAAAGGAAACAAGCTTCCGGGGACCGGTTTCTGCCATTTCAGGCGTCTTCGGCCCGGCTTGCTTGAATCCTGATGGTGCAATGAGCAAGGGACTCACATATGAGTATGCCCTTCCACGCTTAGGGTGGACAAAATAATTTACAACAAGGGGTGGTGATGGACAGAGTCTCTGAATTAAGCAGAGTACTCTCACCCAGTCAAGAGATCAGGGCTAGATCCAACACCGTTTTTTAGCTCATTGCACCATCCCAGTTTCAGGACCTGGCTGTATGCAAATTAGTCTGTCCCTGGCCCAGTGCATCATGGGAACAGGGCAGACCAGACTACAAAAGCCAATTCTTACACTGGGAAGGAAACAAGCTTCCGGGGACCGGTTTCTGCCGTTTCAGGCGTCTTCGGCCCGGCTTGCTTGAATCCTGATGGTGCAATGAGCAAGGGACTCACATCTGAGTATGCCCTTCCATGCTTAGGGTGGACAAAATTATTTACAACAAGGGGTGGTGATGGACAGAGTCTCTGAATTAAGCAGAGTACTCTCACCCAGTCAAGAGATCAGGGCTAGATCCAACACCGTTTTTTAGCTCAGTGCACCATCCCAGTTTCAGAACCTGGCTGTATGCAAATTAGTCTGTCCCTGGCCCAGTGCATCATGGGAACAGGGCAGACCAGACTACAAAAGCCAATTCTTACACTGGGAAGGAAACAAGCTTCCGGGGACCGGTTTCTGCCATTTCAGGCATTTTCGGCCCGGCTTGCTTGAATCCTGATGGTGCAATGAGCAAGGGACTCACATCTGAGTATACCCTTCCACGCTTAGGGTGGACAAAATTATTTACAACAAGGGGTGGTGATGGACAGAGTCTCTGAATTAAGCAGAGTACTCTCACCCAGTCAAGAGATCAGGGCTAGATCCAACACCGTTTTTTAGCTCATTGCACCATCCCAGTTTCAGAACCTGGCTGTATGCAAATTAGTCTGTCCCTGGCCCAGTGCATCATGGGAACAGGGCAGACCAGACTACAAAAGCCAATTCTTACACTGGGAAGGAAACAAGCTTCCGGGGACCGGTTTCTGCCATTTCAGGCGTCTTCGGCCCGGCTTGCTTGAATCCTGATGGTGCAATGAGCAAGGGACTCACATCTGAGTATACCCTTCCACGCTTAGGGTGGACAAAATTATTTACAACAAGGGGTGGTGATGGACAGAGTCTCTGAATTAAGCAGAGTACTCTCACCCAGTCAAGAGATCAGGGCTAGATCCAACACCGTTTTTTAGCTCATTGCACCATCCCAGTTTCAGAACCTGGCTGTATGCAAATTAGTCTGTCCCTGGCCCAGTGCATCATGGGAACAGGGCAGACCAGACTACAAAAGCCAATTCTTACACTGGGAAGGAAACAACCTTCCGGGGACCGGTTTCTGCCATTTCAGGCGTCTTCGGCCCGGCTTGCTTGAATCCTGATGGTGCAATGAGCAAGGGACTCACATCTGAGTATACCCTTCCACGCTTAGGGTGGACAAAATTATTTACAACAAGGGGTGGTGATGGACAGAGTCTCTGAATTAAGCAGAGTACTCTCACCCAGTCAAGAGATCAGGGCTAGATCCAACACCGTTTTTTAACTCATTGCACCATCCCAGTTTCAGAACCTGGCTGTATGCAAATTAGTCTGTCCCTGGCCCAGTGCATCATGGGAACAGGGCAGACCAGACTACAAAAGCCAATTCTTACACTGGGAAGGAAACAAGCTTCCGGGGGCCGGTTTCTGCCATTTCAGGCGTCTTCGGCCCGGCTTGCTTGAATCCTGATGGTGCAATGAGCAAGGGACTCACATCTGAGTATGCCCTTCCACGCTTAGGGTGGGCAAAATTATTTACAACAAGGGGTGGTGATGGACAGAGTCTCTGAATTAAGCAGAGTCCTCTCACCCAGTCAAGAGATCAGGGCTAGATCCAACACCGTTTTTTAGCTCATTGCACCATCCCAGTTTCAGAACCTGGCTGTATGCAAATTAATCTGTCCCTGGCGCAGTGCATGATGGGAACAGGGCAGACCAGACTACAAAAGCCAATTCTTACACTGGAAAGGAAACAAGCTTCCGGGGGCCGGTTCCTGCCATTTCAGGCGTCTTCGGCCCGGCTTGCTTGAATCCTGATGGTGCAATGAGCAAGGGACTCACATCTGAGTATACCCTTCCACGCTTAGGGTGGACAAAATTATTTACAACAAGGGGTGGTGATGGACAGAGTCTCTGAATTAAGCAGAGTACTCTCACCCAGTCAAGAGATCAGGGCTAGATCCAACACCGTTTTTTAGCTCATTGCACCATCCCAGTTTTAGAACCTGGCTGTATGCAAATTAGTCTGTCCCTGGCCCAGTGCATCATGGGAACAGGGCAGACCAGACTACAAAAGCCAATTCTTACACTGGGAAGGAAACAAGCTTCCGGGGACCGGTTTCTGCCATTTCAGGCGTCTTCGGCCCGGCTTGCTTGAATCCTGATGGTGCAATGAGCAAGGGACTCACATCTGAGTATACCCTTCCACGCTTAGGGTGGACAAAATTATTTACAACAAGGGGTGGTGATGGACAGAGTCTCTGAATTAAGCAGAGTACTCTCACCCAGTCAAGAGATCAGGGCTAGATCCAACACCGTTTTTTAGCTCATTGCACCATCCCAGTTTCAGAACCTGGCTGTATGCAAATTAGTCTGTCCCTGGCCCAGTGCATCATGGGAACAGGGCAGACCAGACTACAAAAGCCAATTCTTACACTGGGAAGGAAACAAGCTTCCGGGGACCGGTTTCTGCCATTTCAGGCGTCTTCGGCCCGGCTTGCTTGAATCCTGATGGTGCAATGAGCAAGGGACTCACATCTGAGTATACCCTTCCACGCTTAGGGTGGACAAAATTATTTACAACAAGGGGTGGTGATGGACAGAGTCTCTGAATTAAGCAGAGTACTCTCACCCAGTCAAGTGATCAGGGCTAGATCCAACACCGTTTTTTAGCTCATTGCACCATCCCAGTTTCAGAACCTGGCTGTATGCAAATTAGTCTGTCCCTGGCCCAGTGCATCATGGGAACAGGGCAGACCAGACTACAAAAGCCAATTCTTACACTGGGAAGGAAACAAGCTTCCGGGGACCGGTTTCTGCCATTTCAGGCGTCTTCGGCCCGGCTTGCTTGAATCCTGATGGTGCAATGAGCAAGGGACTCACATCTCAGTATACCCTTCCACGCTTAGGGTGGACAAAATTATTTACAACAAGGGGTGGTGATGGACAGAGTCTCTGAATTAAGCAGAGTACTCTCACCCAGTCAAGAGATCAGGGCTAGATCCAACACCGTTTTTTAGCTCATTGCACCATCCCAGTTTCAGAACCTGGCTGTATGCAAATTAGTCTGTCCCTGGCCCAGTGCATCATGGGAACAGGGCAGACCAGACTACAAAAGCCAATTCTTACACTGGGAAGGAAACAAGCTTCCGGGGACCGGTTTCTGCCATTTCAGGCGTCTTCGGCCCGGCTTGCTTGAATCCTGATGGTGCAATGAGCAAGGGACTCACATCTGAGTATGCCCTTCCACGCTTAGGGTGGACAAAATTATTTACAACAAGGGGTGGTGATGGACAGAGTCTCTGAATTAAGCAGAGTACTCTCACCCAGTCAAGAGATCAGGGCTAGATCCAACACCGTTTTTTAGCTCATTGCACCATCCCAGTTTCAGAACCTGGCTGTATGCAAATTAGTCTGTCCCTGGCCCAGTGCATCATGGGAACAGGGCAGACCAGACTACAAAAGCCAATTCTTACACTGGGAAGGAAACAAGCTTCCGGGGGCCGGTTTCTGCCATTTCAGGCGTTTTCGGCCCGGCTTGCTTGAATCCTGATGGTGCAATGAGCAAGGGACTCACAGCTGAGTATACCCTTCCACGCTTAGGGTGGACAAAATTATTTACAACAAGGGGTGGTGATGGACAGAGTCTCTGAATTAAGCAGAGTACTCTCACCCAGTCAAGAGATCAGGGCTAGATCCAACACCGTTTTTTAGCTCATTGCACCATCCCAGTTTCAGAACCTGGCTGTATGCAAATTAGTCTGTCCCTGGCCCAGTGCATTATGGGAACAGGGCAGACCAGACTACAAAAGCCAATTCTTACACTGGGAAGGAAACAAGCTTCCGGGGGCCGGTTTCTGCCATTTCAGGCGTCTTCGGCCCGGCTTGCTTGAATCCTGATGGTGCAATGAGCAAGGGACTCACATCTGAGTATACCCTTCCACGCTTAGGGTGGACAAAATTATTTACAACAAGGGGTGGTGATGGACAGAGTCTCTGAATTAAGCAGAGTACTCTCACCCAGTCAAGAGATCAGGGCTAGATCCAACACCGTTTTTTAGCTCATTGCACCATCCCAGTTTCAGAACCTGGCTGTATGCAAATTAGTCTGTCCCTGGCCCAGTGCATCATGGGAACAGGGCAGACCAGACTACAAAAGCCAATTCTTACACTGGGAAGGAAACAAACTTCCGGGGACCGGTCTCTGCCATTTCAGGCGTCTTCGGCCCGGCTTGCTTGAATCCTGATGGTGCAATGAGCAAGGGACTCACATCTGAGTATACCCTTCCACGCTTAGGGTGGACAAAATTATTTACAACAAGGGGTGGTGATGGACAGAGTCTCTGAATTAAGCAGAGTACTCTCACCCAATCAAGAGATCAGGGCTAGATCCAACACCGTTTTTTAGCTCATTGCACCATCCCAGTTTCAGAACCTGGCTGTATGCAAATTAGTCTGTCCCTGGCCCAGTGCATCATGGGAACAGGGCAGACCAGACTACAAAAGCCAATTCTTACACTGGGAAGGAAACAAGCTTCCGGGGACCGGTTTCTGCCATTTCAGGCGTCTTCGGCCCGGCTTGCTTGAATCCTGATGGTGCAATGAGCAAGGGACTCACATCTGAGTATACCCTTCCACGCTTAGGGTGGACAAAATTATTTACAACAAGGGGTGGTGATGGACAGAGTCTCTGAATTAAGCAGAGTACTCTCACCCAGTCAAGAGATCAGGGCTAGATCCAACACCGTTTTTTAGCTCATTGCACCATCCCAGTTTCAGAACCTGGCTGTATGCAAATTAGTCTGTCCCTGGCCCAGTGCATCATGGGAACAGGGCAGACCAGACTAAAAAAAACAAATTCTTACACTGGGAAGGAAACAAGCTTCCGGGGACCGGTTTCTGCCATTTCAGGCGTCTTCGGCCCGGCTTGCTTGAATCCTGATGGTGCAATGAGCAAGGGACTGACATCTGAGTATACCCTTCCACGCTTAGGGTGGACAAAATTATTTACAACAAGGGGTGGTGATGGACAGAGTCTCTGAATTAAGCAGAGTACTCTCACCCAGTCAAGTGATCAGGGCTAGATCCAACACCGTTTTTTAGCTCATTGCACCATCCCAGTTTCAGAACCTGGCTGTATGCAAATTAGTCTGTCCCTGGCCCAGTGCATCATGGGAACAGGGCAGACCAGACTACAAAAGCCAATTCTTACACTGGGAAGGAAACAAGCTTCCGGGGACCGGTTTCTGCCATTTCAGGCGTCTTCGGCCCGGCTTGCTTGAATCCTGATGGTGCAATGAGCAAGGGACTCACATCTCAGTATACCCTTCCACGCTTAGGGTGGACAAAATTATTTACAACAAGGGGTGGTGATGGACAGAGTCTCTGAATTAAGCAGAGTACTCTCACCCAGTCAAGAGATCAGGGCTAGATCCAACACCGTTTTTTAGCTCATTGCACCATCCCAGTTTCAGAACCTGGCTGTATGCAAATTAGTCTGTCCCTGGCCCAATGCATCATGGGAACAGGGCAGACCAGACTACAAAAGCCAATTCTTACACTGGGAAGGAAACAAGCTTCCGGGGACCGGTTTCTGCCATTTCAGGCGTCTTCGGCCCGGCTTGCTTGAATCCTGATGGTGCAATGAGCAAGGGACGCACATCTGAGTATACCCTTCCACGCTTAGGGTGGACAAAATTATTTACAACAAGGGGTGGTGATGGACAGAGTCTCTGAATTAAGCAGAGTACTCTCACCCAGTCAAGAGATCAGGGCTAGATCCAACACCGTTTGTTAGCTCATTGCACCATCCCAGTTTCAGAACCTGGCTGTAAGCAAATTAGTCTGTCCCTGGCCCAGTGCATCATGGGAACAGGGCAGAACAGACTACAAAAGCCAATTTTTACACTGGGAAGGAAACAAGCTTCCGGGGACCGGTTTCTGCCATTTCAGGCGTCTTCGGCCCGGCTTGCTTGAATCCTGATGGTGCAATGAGCAAGGGACTCACATCTGAGTATACCCTTCCACGCTTAGGGTGGACAAAATTATTTACAACAAGGGGTGGTGATGGACAGAGTCTCTGAATTAAGCAGAGTACTCTCACCCAGTCAAGAGATCAGGGCTAGATCCAACACCGTTTTTTAACTCATTGCACCATCCCAGTTTCAGAACCTGGCTGTATGCAAATTAGTCTGTCCCTGGCCCAGTGCATCATGGGAACAGGGCAGACCAGACTACAAAAGCCAATTCTTACACTGGGAAGGAAACAAGCTTCCGGGGGCCGGTTTCTGCCATTTCAGGCGTCTTCGGCCCGGCTTGCTTGAATCCTGATGGTGCAATGAGCAAGGGACTCACATCTGAGTATGCCCTTCCACGCTTAGGGTGGACAAAATTATTTACAACAAGGGGTGGTGATGGACAGAGTCTCTGAATTAAGCAGAGTACTCTCACCCAGTCAAGAGATCAGGGCTAGATCCAACACCGTTTTTTAGCTCATTGCACCATCCCAGTTTCAGAACCTGGCTGTATGCAAATTAGTCTGTCCCTGGCCCAGTGCATGATGGGAACAGGGCAGACCAGACTACAAAAGCCAATTCCTACACTGGGAAGGAAACAAGCTTCCGGGGGCCGGTTCCTGCCATTTCAGGCGTCTTCGGCCCGGCTTGCTTGAATCCTGATGGTGCAATGAGCAAGGGACTCACATCTGAGTATGCCCTTCCACGCTTAGGGTGGACAAAATTATTTACAACAAGGGGTGGTGATGGACAGAGTCTCTGAATTAAGCAGAGTACTCTCACCCAGTCAAGAGATCAGGGCTAGATCCAACACCGTTTTTTAGCTCATTGCACCATCCCAGTTTCAGAACCTGGCTGTATGCAAATTAGTCTGTCCCTGGCCCAGTGCATCATGGGAACAGGGCAGACCAGACTACAAAAGCCAATTCTTACACTGGGAAGGAAACAAGCTTCCGGGGGCCGGTTTCTGCCATTTCAGGCGTCTTCGGCCCGGCTTGCTTGAATCCTGATGGTGCAATGAGCAAGGGACTCACATCTGAGTATACCCTTCCACGCTTAGGGTGGACAAAATTATTTACAACAAGGGGTGGTGATGGACAGAGTCTCTGAATTAAGCAGAGTACTCTCACCCAGTCAAGAGATCAGGGCTAGATCCAACACCGTTTTTTAGCTCATTGCACCATCCCAGTTTCAGAACCTGGCTGTATGCAAATTAGTCTGTCCCTGGCCCAGTGCATCATGGGAACAGGGCAGACCAGAATACAAAAGCCAATTCTTACACTGGGAAGGAAACAAGCTTCCGGGGGCCGGTTTCTGCCATTTCAGGCGTCTTCGGCCCGGCTTGCTTGAATCCTGATGGTGCAATGAGCAAGGGACTCACATCTGAGTATACCCTTCCACGCTTAGGGTGGACAAAATTATTCACAACAAGGGGTGGTGATGGACAGAGTCTCTGAATTAAGCAGAGTACTCTCACCCAGTCAAGAGATCAGGGCTAGATCCAACACCGTTTTTTAGCTCATTGCACCATCCCAGTTTCAGAACCTGGCTGTATGCAAATTAGTCTGTCCCTGGCCCAGTGCATCATGGGAACAGGGCAGACCAGACTACAAAAGCCAATTCTTACACTGGGAAGGAAACAAGCTTCCGGGGACCGGTTTCTGCCATTTCAGGCGTCTTCGGCCCGGCTTGCTTGAATCCTGATGGTGCAATGAGCAAGGGACTCACATCTGAGTATACCCTTCCACGCTTAGGGTGGACAAAATTATTTACAACAAGGGGTGGTGATGGACAGAGTCTCTGAATTAAGCAGAGTACTCTCACCCAGTCAAGAGATCAGGGCTAGATCCAACACCGTTTTTTAGCTCATTGCACCATCCCAGTTTCAGAACCTGGCTGTATGCAAATTAGTCTGTCCCTGGCCCAGTGCATCATGGGAACAGGGCAGACCAGACTACAAAAGCCAATTCTTACACTGGGAAGGAAACAAACTTCCGGGGACCGGTCTCTGCCATTTCAGGCGTCTTCGGCCCGGCTTGCTTGAATCCTGATGGTGCAATGAGCAAGGGACTCACATCTGAGTATACCCTTCCACGCTTAGGGTGGACAAAATTATTTACAACAAGGGGTGGTGATGGACAGAGTCTCTGAATTAAGCAGAGTACTCTCACCCAGTCAAGAGATCAGGGCTAGATCCAACACCGTTTTTTAGCTCATTGCACCATCCCAGTTTCAGAACCTGGCTGTATGCAAATTAGTCTGTCCCTGGCCCAGTGCATCATGGGAACAGGGCAGACCAGACTACAAAAGCCAATTCTTACACTGGGAAGGAAACAAGCTTCCGGGGACCGGTTTCTGCCATTTCAGGCGTCTTCGGCCCGGCTTGCTTGAATCCTGATGGTGCAATGAGCAAGGGACTCACATCTGAGTATACCCTTCCACGCTTAGGGTGGACAAAATTATTTACAACAAGGGGTGGTGATGGACAGAGTCTCTGAATTAAGCAGAGTACTCTCACCCAGTCAAGAGATCAGGGCTAGATCCAACACCGTTTTTTAGCTCATTGCACCATCCCAGTTTCAGAACCTGGCTGTATGCAAATTAGTCTGTCCCTGGCCCAGTGCATCATGGGAACAGGGCAGACCAGACTACAAAAGCCAATTCTTACACTGGGAAGGAAACAAGCTTCCGGGGACCGGTTTCTGCCATTTCAGGCGTCTTCGGCCCGGCTTGCTTGAATCCTGATGGTGCAATGAGCAAGGGACTCACATCTGAGTATACCCTTCCACGCTTAGGGTGGACAAAATTATTTACAACAAGGGGTGGTGATGGACAGAGTCTCTGAATTAAGCAGAGTACTCTCACCCAGTCAAGTGATCAGGGCTAGATCCAACACCGTTTTTTAGCTCATTGCACCATCCCAGTTTCAGAACCTGGCTGTATGCAAATTAGTCTGTCCCTGGCCCAGTGCATCATGGGAACAGGGCAGACCAGACTACAAAAGCCAATTCTTACACTGGGAAGGAAACAAGCTTCCGGGGTCCGGTTTCTGCCATTTCAGGCGTCTTCGGCCCGGCTTGCTTGAATCCTGATGGTGCAATGAGCAAGGGACTCACATCTCAGTATACCCTTCCACGCTTAGGGTGGACAAAATTATTTACAACAAGGGGTGGTGATGGACAGAGTCTCTGAATTAAGCAGAGTACTCTCACCCAGTCAAGAGATCAGGGCTAGATCCAACACCGTTTTTTAGCTCATTGCACCATCCCAGTTTCAGAACCTGGCTGTATGCAAATTAGTCTGTCCCTGGCCCAGTGCATCATGGGAACAGGGCAGATCAGACTTCAAAAGCCAATTCTTACACTGGGAAGGAAACAAGCTTCCGGGGACCGGTTTCTGCCATTTCAGGCGTCTTCGGCCCGGCTTGCTTGAATCCTGATGGTGCAATGAGCAAGGGAATCACATCTGAGTATACCCTTCCACGCTTAGGGTGGACAAAATTATTTACAACAAGGGGTGGTGATGGACAGAGTCTCTGAATTAAGCAGAGTACTCTCACCCAGTCAAGAGATCAGGGCTAGATCCAACACCGTTTTTTAGCTCATTGCACCATCCCAGTTTCAGAACCTGGCTGTATGCAAATTAGTCTGTCCCTGGCCCAGTGCATCATGGGAACAGGGCAGACCAGACTACAAAAGCCAATTCTTACACTGGGAAGGAAACAACCTTCCGGGGACCGGTTTCTGCCATTTCAGGCGTCTTCGGCCCGGCTTGCTTGAATCCTGATGGTGCAATGAGCAAGGGACTCACATCTGAGTATACCCTTCCACGCTTAGGGTGGACAAAATTATTTACAACAAGGGGTGGTGATGGACAGAGTCTCTGAATTAAGCAGAGTACTCTCACCCAGTCAAGAGATCAGGGCTAGATCCAACACCGTTTTTTAACTCATTGCACCATCCCAGTTTCAGAACCTGGCTGTATGCAAATTAGTCTGTCCCTGGCCCAGTGCATCATGGGAACAGGGCAGACCAGACTACAAAAGCCAATTCTTACACTGGGAAGGAAACAAGCTTCCGGGGGCCGGTTTCTGCCATTTCAGGCATCTTCGGCCCGGCTTGCTTGAATCCTGATGGTGCAATGAGCAAGGGACTCACATCTGAGTATGCCCTTCCACGCTTAGGGTGGACAAAATTATTTACAACAAGGGGTGGTGATGGACAGAGGCTCTGAATTAAGCAGAGTACTCTCACCCAGTCAAGAGATCAGGGCTAGATCCAACACCGTTTTTTAGCTCATTGCACCATCCCAGTTTCAGAACCTGGCTGTATGCAAATTAGTCTGTCCCTGGCCCAGTGCATGATGGGAACAGGGCAGACCAGACTACAAAAGCCAATTCTTACACTGGGAAGGAAACAAGCTTCCGGGGGCCGGTTCCTGCCATTTCAGGCGTCTTCGGCCCGGCTTGCTTGAATCCTGATGGTGCAATGAGCAAGGGACTCACATCTGAGTATGCCCTTCCACGCTTAGGGTGGACAAAATTATTTACAACAAGGGGTGGTGATGGACAGAGTCTCTGAATTAAGCAGAGTACTCTCACCCAGTCAAGAGATCAGGGCTAGATCCAACACCGTTTTTTAGCTCATTGCACCATCCCAGTTTCAGAACCTGGCTGTATGCAAATTAGTCTGTCCCTGGCCCAGTGCATCATGGGAACCAGGCAGACCAGACTACAAAAGCCAATTCTTACACTGGGAAGGAAACAAGCTTCCGGGGGCCGGTTTCTGCCATTTCAGGCGTCTTCGGCCCGGCTTGCTTGAATCCTGATGGTGCAATGAGCAAGGGACTCACATCTGAGTATACCCTTCCACGCTTAGGGTGGACAAAATTATTTACAACAAGGGGTGGTGATGGACAGAGTCTCTGAATTAAGCAGAGTACTCTCACCCAGTCAAGAGATCAGGGCTAGATCCAACACCGTTTTTTAGCTCATTGCACCATCCCAGTTTCAGAACCTGGCTGTATGCAAATTAGTCTGTCCCTGGCCCAGTGCATCATGGGAACAGGGCAGACCAGACTACAAAAGCCAATTCTTACACTGGGAAGGAAACAAGCTTCCGGGGACCGGTTTCTGCCATTTCAGGCGTCTTCGGCCCGGCTTGCTTGAATCCTGATGGTGCAATGAGCAAGGGACTCACATCTGAGTATACCCTTCCACGCTTAGGGTGGACAAAATTATTTACAACAAGGGGTGGTGATTGACAGAGTCTCTGAATTAAGCAGAATACTCTCACCCAGTCAAGAGATCAGGGCTAGATCCAACACCGTTTTTTAGCTCATTGCACCATCCCAGTTTCAGAACCTGGCTGTATGCAAATTAGTCTGTCCCTGGCCCAGTGCATCATGGGAACAGGGCAGACCAGACTACAAAAGCCAATTCTTACACTGGGAAGGAAACAAGCTTCCGGGGACCGGTTTCTGCCATTTCAGGCGTCTTCGGCCCGGCTTGCTTGAATCCTGATGGTGCAATGAGCAAGGGACTCACATCTGAGTATACCCTTCCACGCTTAGGGTGGACAAAATTATTTACAACAAGGGGTGGTGATGGACAGAGTTTCTGAATTAAGCAGAGTACTCTCACCCAGTCAAGAGATCAGGGCTAGATCCAACACCGTTTTTTAGCTCATTGCACCATCCCAGTTTCAGAACCTGGCTGTATGCAAATTAGTCTGTCCCTGGCCCAGTGCATCATGGGAACAGGGCAGACCAGACTACAAAAGCCAATTCTTACACTGGGAAGGAAACAAGCTTCCGGGGACCGGTTTCTGCCATTTCAGGCGTCTTCGGCCCGGCTTACTTGAATCCTGATGGTGCAATGAGCAAGGGACTCACATCTGAGTATACCCTTCCACGCTTAGGGTGGACAAAATTATTTACAACAAGGGGTGGTGATGGACAGAGTCTCTGAATTAAGCAGAGTACTCTCACCCAGTCAAGTGATCAGGGCTAGATCCAACACCGTTTTTTAGCTCATTGCACCATCCCAGTTTCAGAACCTGGCTGTATGCAAATTAGTCTGTCCCTGGCCCAGTGCATCATGGGAACAGGGCAGACCAGACTACAAAAGCCAATTCTTACACTGGGAAGGAAACAAGCTTCCGGGGACCGGTTTCTGCCATTTCAGGCGTCTTCGGCCCGGCTTGCTTGAATCCTGATGGTGCAATGAGCAAGGGACTCACATCTCAGTATACCCTTCCACGCTTAGGGTGGACAAAATTATTTACAACAAGGGGTGGTGATGGACAGAGTCTCTGAATTAAGCAGAGTACTCTCACCCAGTCAAGAGATCAGGGCTAGATCCAACACCGTTTTTTAGCTCATTGCACCATCCCAGTTTCAGAACCTGGCTGTATGCAAATTAGTCTGTCCCTGGCCCAGTGCATCATGGGAACAGGGCAGACCAGACTACAAAAGCCAATTCTTACACTGGGAAGGAAACAAGCTTCCGGGGACCGGTTTCTGCCATTTCAGGCGTCTTCGGCCCGGCTTGCTTGAATCCTGATGGTGCAATGAGCAAGGGACTCACATCTGAGTATACCCTTCCACGCTTAGGGTGGACAAAATTATTTACAACAAGGGGTGGTGATGGACAGAGTCTCTGAATTAAGCAGAGTACTCTCACCCAGTCAAGAGATCAGGGCTAGATCCAACACCGTTTTTTAACTCATTGCACCATCCCAGTTTCAGAACCTGGCTGTATGCAAATTAGTCTGTCCCTGGCCCAGTGCATCATGGGAACAGGGCAGACCAGACTACAAAAGCCAATTCTTACACTGGGAAGGAAACAAGCTTCCGGGGGCCGGTTTCTGCCATTTCAGGCATCTTCGGCCCGGCTTGCTTGAATCCTGATGGTGCAATGAGCAAGGGACTCACATCTGAGTATGCCCTTCCACGCTTAGGGTGGACAAAATTATTTACAACAAGGGGTGGTGATGGACAGAGTCTCTGAATTAAGCAGAGTACTCTCACCCAGTCAAGAGATCAGGGCTAGATCCAACACCGTTTTTTAGCTCATTGCACCATCCCAGTTTCAGAACCTGGCTGTATGCAAATTAGTCTGTCCCTGGCCCAGTGCATGATGGGAACAGGGCAGACCAGACTACAAAAGCCAATTCTTACACTGGGAAGGAAACAAGCTTCCGGGGGCCGGTTCCTGCCATTTCAGGCGTCTTCGGCCCGGCTTGCTTGAATCCTGATGGTGCAATGAGCAAGGGACTCACATCTGAGTATGCCCTTCCACGCTTAGGGTGGACAAAATTATTTACAACAAGGGGTGGTGATGGACAGAGTCTCTGAATTAAGCAGAGTACTCTCACCCAGTCAAGAGATCAGGGCTAGATCCAACACCGTTTTTTAGCTCATTGCACCATCCCAGTTTCAGAACCTGGCTGTATGCAAATTAGTCTGTCCCTGGCCCAGTGCATCATGGGAACCAGGCAGACCAGACTACAAAAGCCAATTCTTACACTGGGAAGGAAACAAGCTTCCGGGGGCCGGTTTCTGCCATTTCAGGCGTCTTCGGCCCGGCTTGCTTGAATCCTGATGGTGCAATGAGCAAGGGACTCACATCTGAGTATACCCTTCCACGCTTAGGGTGGACAAAATTATTTACAACAAGGGGTGGTGATGGACAGAGTCTCTGAATTAAGCAGAGTACTCTCACCCAGTCAAGAGATCAGGGCTAGATCCAACACCGTTTTTTAGCTCATTGCACCATCCCAGTTTCAGAACCTGGCTGTATGCAAATTAGTCTGTCCCTGGCCCAGTGCATCATGGGAACAGGGCAGACCAGACTACAAAAGCCAATTCTTACACTGGGAAGGAAACAAGCTTCCGGGGACCGGTTTCTGCCATTTCAGGCGTCTTCGGCCCGGCTTGCTTGAATCCTGATGGTGCAATGAGCAAGGGACTCACATCTGAGTATACCCTTCCACGCTTAGGGTGGACAAAATTATTTACAACAAGGGGTGGTGATTGACAGAGTCTCTGAATTAAGCAGAATACTCTCACCCAGTCAAGAGATCAGGGCTAGATCCAACACCGTTTTTTAGCTCATTGCACCATCCCAGTTTCAGAACCTGGCTGTATGCAAATTAGTCTGTCCCTGGCCCAGTGCATCATGGGAACAGGGCAGACCAGACTACAAAAGCCAATTCTTACACTGGGAAGGAAACAAGCTTCCGGGGACCGGTTTCTGCCATTTCAGGCGTCTTCGGCCCGGCTTGCTTGAATCCTGATGGTGCAATGAGCAAGGGACTCACATCTGAGTATACCCTTCCACGCTTAGGGTGGACAAAATTATTTACAACAAGGGGTGGTGATGGACAGAGTCTCTGAATTAAGCAGAGTACTCTCACCCAGTCAAGAGATCAGGGCTAGATCCAACACCGTTTTTTAGCTCATTGCACCATCCCAGTTTCAGAACCTGGCTGTATGCAAATTTGTCTGTCCCTGGCCCAGTGCATCATGGGAACAGGGCAGACCAGACTACAAAAGCCAATTCTTACACTGGGAAGGAAACAAGCTTCCGGGGACCGGTTTCTGCCATTTCAGGCGTCTTCGGCCCGGCTTGCTTGAATCCTGATGGTGCAATGAGCAAGGGACTCACATCTGAGTATACCCTTCCACGCTTAGGGTGGACAAAATTATTTACAACAAGGGGTGGTGATGGACAGAGTCTCTGAATTAAGCAGAGTACTCTCACCCAGTCAAGTGATCAGGGCTAGATCCAACACCGTTTTTTAGCTCATTGCACCATCCCAGTTTCAGAACCTGGCTGTATGCAAATTAGTCTGTCCCTGGCCCAGTGCATCATGGGAACAGGGCAGACCAGACTACAAAAGCCAATTCTTACACTGGGAAGGAAACAAGCTTCCGGGGACCGGTTTCTGCCATTTCAGGCATCTTCGGCCCGGCTTGCTTGAATCCTGATGGTGCAATGAGCAAGGGACTCACATCTCAGTATACCCTTCCACGCTTAGGGTGGACAAAATTATTTACAACAAAGGGTGGTGATGGACAGAGTCTCTGAATTAAGCAGAGTACTCTCACCCAGTCAAGAGATCAGGGCTAGATCCAACACCGTTTTTTAGCTCATTGCACCATCCCAGTTTCAGAACCTGGCTGTGTGCAAATTAGTCTGTCCCTGGCCCAGTGCATCATGGGAACAGGGCAGACCAGACTACAAAAGCCAATTCTTACACTGGGAAGGAAACAAGCTTCCGGGGACCGGTTTCTGCCATTTCAGGCGTCTTCGGCCCGGCTTGCTTGAATCCTGATGGTGCAATGAGCAAGGGACTCACATCTGAGTATACCCTTCCACGCTTAGGGTGGACAAAATTATTTACAACAAGGGGTGGTGATGGACAGAGTCTCTGAATTAAGCAGAGTACTCTCACCCAGTCAAGAGATCAGGGCTAGATCCAACACCGTTTTTTAGCTCATTGCACCATCCCAGTTTCAGAACCTGGCTGTATGCAAATTAGTCTGTCCCTGGCCCAGTGCATCATGGGAACAGGGCAGACCAGACTACAAAAGCCAATTCTTACACTGGGAAGGAAACAAGCTTCCGGGGACCGGTTTCTGCCATTTCAGGCGTCTTCGGCCCGGCTTGCTTGAATCCTGATGGTGCAATGAGCAAGGGACTCACATCTGAGTATACCCTTCCACGCTTAGTGTGGACAAAATTATTTACAACAAGGGGTGGTGATGGACAGAGTCTCTGAATTAAGCAGAGTACTCTCACCCAGTCAAGAGATCAGGGCTAGATCCAACACCGTTTTTTAGCTCATTGCACCATCCCAGTTTCAGAACCTGGCTGTATGCAAATTAGTCTGTCCCTGGCCCAGTGCTTCATGGGAACAGGGCAGACCAGACTACAAAAGCCAATTCTTACACTGGGAAGGAAACAAGCTTCCGGGGACCGGTTTCTGCCATTTCAGGCGTCTTCGGCCCGGCTTGCTTGAATCCTGATGGTGCAATGAGCAAGGGACTCACATCTGAGTATACCCTTCCACGCTTAGGGTGGACAAAATTATTTACAACAAGGGGTGGTGATGGACAGAGTCTCTGAATTAAGCAGAGTACTCTCACCCAGTCAAGAGATCAGGGCTAGATCCAACACCGTTTTTTAGCTCATTGCACCATCCCAGTTTCAGAACCTGGCTGTATGCAAATTAGTCTGTCCCTGGCCCAGTGCATGATGGGAACAGGGCAGACCAGACTACAAAAGCCAATTCTTACACTGGGAAGGAAACAAGCTTCCGGGGGCCGGTTCCTGCCATTTCAGGCGTCTTCGGCCCGGCTTGCTTGAATCCTGATGGTGCAATGAGCAAGGGACTCACATCTGAGTATGCCCTTCCACGCTTAGGGTGGACAAAATTATTTACAACAAGGGGTGGTGATGGACAGAGTCTCTGAATTAAGCAGAGTACTCTCACCCAGTCAAGAGATCAGGGCTAGATCCAACACCGTTTTTTAGCTCATTGCACCATCCCAGTTTCAGAACCTGGCTGTATGCAAATTAGTCTGTCCCTGGCCCAGTGCATCATGGGAACCAGGCAGACCAGACTACAAAAGCCAATTCTTACACTGGGAAGGAAACAAGCTTCCGGGGGCCGGTTTCTGCCATTTCAGGCGTCTTCGGCCCGGCTTGCTTGAATCCTGATGGTGCAATGAGCAAGGGACTCACATCTGAGTATACCCTTCCACGCTTAGGGTGGACAAAATTATTTACAACAAGGGGTGGTGATGGACAGAGTCTCTGAATTAAGCAGAGTACTCTCACCCAGTCAAGAGATCAGGGCTAGATCCAACACCGTTTTTTAGCTCATTGCACCATCCCAGTTTCAGAACCTGGCTGTATGCAAATTAGTCTGTCCCTGGCCCAGTGCATCATGGGAACAGGGCAGACCAGACTACAAAAGCCAATTCTTACACTGGGAAGGAAACAAGCTTCCGGGGACCGGTTTCTGCCATTTCAGGCGTCTTCGGCCCGGCTTGCTTGAATCCTGATGGTGCAATGAGCAAGGGACTCACATCTGAGTATACCCTTCCACGCTTAGGGTGGACAAAATTATTTACAACAAGGGGTGGTGATTGACAGAGTCTCTGAATTAAGCAGAATACTCTCACCCAGTCAAGAGATCAGGGCTAGATCCAACACCGTTTTTTAGCTCATTGCACCATCCCAGTTTCAGAACCTGGCTGTATGCAAATTAGTCTGTCCCTGGCCCAGTGCATCATGGGAACAGGGCAGACCAGACTACAAAAGCCAATTCTTACACTGGGAAGGAAACAAGCTTCCGGGGACCGGTTTCTGCCATTTCAGGCGTCTTCGGCCCGGCTTGCTTGAATCCTGATGGTGCAATGAGCAAGGGACTCACATCTGAGTATACCCTTCCACGCTTAGGGTGGACAAAATTATTTACAACAAGGGGTGGTGATGGACAGAGTCTCTGAATTAAGCAGAGTACTCTCACCCAGTCAAGAGATCAGGGCTAGATCCAACACCGTTTTTTAGCTCATTGCACCATCCCAGTTTCAGAACCTGGCTGTATGCAAATTTGTCTGTCCCTGGCCCAGTGCATCATGGGAACAGGGCAGACCAGACTACAAAAGCCAATTCTTACACTGGGAAGGAAACAAGCTTCCGGGGACCGGTTTCTGCCATTTCAGGCGTCTTCGGCCCGGCTTGCTTGAATCCTGATGGTGCAATGAGCAAGGGACTCACATCTGAGTATACCCTTCCACGCTTAGGGTGGACAAAATTATTTACAACAAGGGGTGGTGATGGACAGAGTCTCTGAATTAAGCAGAGTACTCTCACCCAGTCAAGTGATCAGGGCTAGATCCAACACCGTTTTTTAGCTCATTGCACCATCCCAGTTTCAGAACCTGGCTGTATGCAAATTAGTCTGTCCCTGGCCCAGTGCATCATGGGAACAGGGCAGACCAGACTACAAAAGCCAATTCTTACACTGGGAAGGAAACAAGCTTCCGGGGACCGGTTTCTGCCATTTCAGGCATCTTCGGCCCGGCTTGCTTGAATCCTGATGGTGCAATGAGCAAGGGACTCACATCTCAGTATACCCTTCCACGCTTAGGGTGGACAAAATTATTTACAACAAAGGGTGGTGATGGACAGAGTCTCTGAATTAAGCAGAGTACTCTCACCCAGTCAAGAGATCAGGGCTAGATCCAACACCGTTTTTTAGCTCATTGCACCATCCCAGTTTCAGAACCTGGCTGTGTGCAAATTAGTCTGTCCCTGGCCCAGTGCATCATGGGAACAGGGCAGACCAGACTACAAAAGCCAATTCTTACACTGGGAAGGAAACAAGCTTCCGGGGACCGGTTTCTGCCATTTCAGGCGTCTTCGGCCCGGCTTGCTTGAATCCTGATGGTGCAATGAGCAAGGGACTCACATCTGAGTATACCCTTCCACGCTTAGGGTGGACAAAATTATTTACAACAAGGGGTGGTGATGGACAGAGTCTCTGAATTAAGCAGAGTACTCTCACCCAGTCAAGAGATCAGGGCTAGATCCAACACCGTTTTTTAGCTCATTGCACCATCCCAGTTTCAGAACCTGGCTGTATGCAAATTAGTCTGTCCCTGGCCCAGTGCATCATGGGAACAGGGCAGACCAGACTACAAAAGCCAATTCTTACACTGGGAAGGAAACAAGCTTCCGGGGACCGGTTTCTGCCATTTCAGGCGTCTTCGGCCCGGCTTGCTTGAATCCTGATGGTGCAATGAGCAAGGGACTCACATCTGAGTATACCCTTCCACGCTTAGTGTGGACAAAATTATTTACAACAAGGGGTGGTGATGGACAGAGTCTCTGAATTAAGCAGAGTACTCTCACCCAGTCAAGAGATCAGGGCTAGATCCAACACCGTTTTTTAGCTCATTGCACCATCCCAGTTTCAGAACCTGGCTGTATGCAAATTAGTCTGTCCCTGGCCCAGTGCTTCATGGGAACAGGGCAGACCAGACTACAAAAGCCAATTCTTACACTGGGAAGGAAACAAGCTTCCGGGGACCGGTTTCTGCCATTTCAGGCGTCTTCGGCCCGGCTTGCTTGAATCCTGATGGTGCAATGAGCAAGGGACTCACATCTGAGTATACCCTTCCACGCTTAGGGTGGACAAAATTATTTACAACAAGGGGTGGTGATGGACAGAGTCTCTGAATTAAGCAGAGTACTCTCACCCAGTCAAGAGATCAGGGCTAGATCCAACACCGTTTTTTAGCTCATTGCACCATCCCAGTTTCAGAACCTGGCTGTATGCAAATTAGTCTGTCCCTGGCCCAGTGCATCATGGGAACAGGGCAGACCAGACTACAAAAGCCAATTCTTACACTGGGAAGGAAACAAGCTTCCGGGGACCGGTTTCTGCCATTTCAGGCGTCTTCGGCCCGGCTTGCTTGAATCCTGATGGTGCAATGAGCAAGGGACTCACATCTGAGTATACCCTTCCACGCTTAGGGTGGACAAAATTATTTACAACAAGGGGTGGTGATGGACAGAGTCTCTGAATTAAGCAGAGTACTCTCACCCAGTCAAGAGATCAGGGCTAGAGCCAGGTTCTGAGCTGGGATGGGGCAGTGAGATAAATAACGGTGATGGATCAAGCCCTGATCTTTGGACTGGGTAAGAGTGGTCTGCTTAATTCAGACACTCTGTTCATCACCACCCCCTTTTCTGAATCGTTTTTGGCCACTATAGGTGTGGCAGGGTATACTCAGACATGAGTCCCTTTCTCACTGCTCCATCAGGATTCAAGCAAGCCGGGCCGAAGAGGCTGAAATGCCAGAAACCGGTCCCCGGTAGCTTGTCTCCTTTCTGGTGAAGAATTGGCTTGGTAGTTTGGTCTGCCCTGTTCCCATGATGCACTGGGCCAGGGACAGACTAATTTGCATATAGCCAGGTTCTGAGCTGGGATGGGGCAGTGAGATAAATAACGGTGATGGATCAAGCCCTGATCTTTGGACTGGGTAAGAGTGGTCTGCTTAATTCAGACACTCTGTTCATCACCACCCCCTTTTCTGAATCGTTTTTGGCCACTATAGGTGTGGCAGGGTATACTCAGACATGAGTCCCTTTCTCACTGCTCCATCAGGATTCAAGCAAGCCGGGCCGAAGAGGCTGAAATGCCAGAAACCGGTCCCCGGTAGCTTGTCTCCTTTCTGGTGAAGAATTGGCTTGGTAGTTTGGTCTGCCCTGTTCCCATGATGCACTGGGCCAGGGACAGACTAATTTGCATATAGCCAGGTTCTGAGCTGGGATGGGGCAGTGAGATAAATAACGGTGATGGATCAAGCCCTGATCTTTGGACTGGGTAAGAGTGGTCTGCTTAATTCAGACACTCTGTTCATCACCACCCCCTTTTCTGAATCGTTTTTGGCCACTATAGGTGTGGCAGGGTATACTCAGACATGAGTCCCTTTCTCACTGCTCCATCAGGATTCAAGCAAGCCGGGCCGAAGAGGCTGAAATGCCAGAAACCGGTCCCTGGTAGCTTGTCTCCTTTCTGGTGAAGAATTGGCTTGGTAGTTTGGTCTGCCCTGTTCCCATGATGCACTGGGCCAGGGACAGACTAATTTGCATATAGCCAGGTTCTGAGCTGGGATGGGGCAGTGAGATAAATAACGGTGATGGATCAAGCCCTGATCTTTGGACTGGGTAAGAGTGGTCTGCTTAATTCAGACACTCTGTTCATCACCACCCCCTTTTCTGAATCGTTTTTGGCCACTATAGGTGTGGCAGGGTATACTCAGACATGAGTCCCTTTCTCACTGCTCCATCAGGATTCAAGCAAGCCGGGCCGAAGAGGCTGAAATGCCAGAAACCGGTCCCCGGTAGCTTGTCTCCTTTCTGGTGAAGAATTGGCTTGGTAGTTTGGTCTGCCCTGTTCCCATGATGCACTGGGCCAGGGACAGACTAATTTGCATATAGCCAGGTTCTGAGCTGGGATGGGGCAGTGAGATAAATAACGGTGATGGATCAAGCCCTAATCTTTGGACTGGGTAAGAGTGGTCTGCTTAATTCAGACACTCTGTTCATCACCACCCCCTTTTCTGAATCGTTTTTGGCCACTATAGGTGTGGCCGGGTATACTCAGACATGAGTCCCTTTCTCACTGCTCCATCAGGATTCAAGCAAGCCGGGCCGAAGAGGCTGAATGCCAGAAACCGGTCCCCGGTAGCTTGTCTCCTTTCTGGTGAAGAATTGGCTTGGTAGTTTGGTCTGCCCTGTTCCCATGATGCACTGGGCCAGGGACAGACTAATTTGCATATAGCCAGGTTCTGAGCTGGGATGGGGCAGTGAGATAAATAACGGTGATGGATCAAGCCCTGATCTTTGGACTGGGTAAGAGTGGTCTGCTTAATTCAGACACTCTGTTCATCACCACCCCCTTTTCTGAATCGTTCATGGTTATATATTCATATACCAAATAAAGCTTGTTTTGTTGTTGTTGATTGATGGAATAATAACAAGCCAGGAGGACGTTTCATAAGTGGCATAAAAGGTAAACAAGTCAACAACAACCACAGCAGACCTTTCCTTCGATAATATCCTCACCACCGCATCATGCGTCTGGTGGAATTCTCACCACCATACCACGACTCTGGTGGAGGAAATTCCCTCAGCAGTTTTTTTTTGCATTTATCTCGCCCAAACATTTATGTTGGTTATCACTGATGTAAAGATGAAGATCATGGACATCAATTCACGAAAATGCCAGATGGAGTGGAAGTGATATTGCACGCCATTTGATCTTTACTTTGACTCACACACACATGCTTAAATACTAACACATTCACACACTCTTGCACACATAAAAACCCTCTCACCTGCAAGCATGCATACAACCAGTGCTTGAAACGGAAAAATAGAAGTGCAGGTACTATGTAACAGAGTACCTGCTATGTTTCTGAGAAGTGCTGGTACTCTCCATCTCAAAATAGAAAAGTGCATGTTGCTCCGTACCGGAGAGTACCGGCCCATTTAAAGCACCGCATACAACATACTTTTAAGAGCATTTTTCACGCACCTTAGCTTCCAGATAGGGTCATATTCCAGCAAAGGTACTTCATCCTTTATTACACTAATAGTGAATCATATGATTCACTATTTGTCTCATAAAACAATTGACAGAAACCAGGCAACCAGGGTCCATTAATAAGAGCTGCCCCTACGTTCCAGACACTGATTTTGCCACCTCAGGTCACAAAAGCAGTGCCAGGGGTAGCAAGGGGCAAGCCAGCGGTCGCAGCTGCGACACGTAACTGATGTCCAGGTGAACATATGTGTTCCAAAGCTGATATAGTGCCTGTTTGCGTCATTTTATCGATGCACAGGGGCTTATTTATGAGCCCTTGCGTCACTTTTGCATAGCTGATGCGTCACTTTTTTTGATGCACAAGCGACGTAAAAAATTAGCCCTGTTACACCATATTTACAAAGTGACGCATCTACCTAGATGCGTCACTTTGTAAACCCCTGGCCCACATTATACCGGCGCCGGGTATAATGTACGCAGGAGGGGCATTCCGACGCAAGAAAGGGTCGTAGAATTGACGTCGTGAAATCTATGAGATTTCACTGCGCCACTTCTAGGACGCGAATGCATCAATATCTTACGCTTGCCTCATGGAATGCGTAAGACTGACGCAGGCACATTTCACATGGGACTTGCCCATGTGTAATGACCCATTGCTGGAGTTGAGTCACTTTTGTGACACACTCCAGCAATGCGTCATTTTTGCGCCTATAGATACGTCAGAAATACTGACGTATCTGTAACTCCTTGCGACATGATACGTCATACTGTAAATATGACACATCCATCATGTCGCAAGGAGAGCGCATTGAGAAGTGACGCATTGCTGTTTTTACGCATCTATGAGTCACTTTTCTTAATTGAGTCCCACAATCTTTAGCTAGGCATAGGACTGGCCAATTTTGCATTTATGGAGCAATTCTAATGTTGCTCAGCTCAGACTGATCTTTTATGGGATTGTCAGAACGAGGTTTCACTTGGGCTGTTCAGCTGTGCTCAGGAGTAAAATGTTTTTAAAATGTCAAACTAGGAATAACATACATTTTAAAATACGTGCCTCTTGATGCTGATAAAAGCTGGAACGTCATAATTTAGTCACATAAAAGAATACTGAAACTCGGAGTAAACATTGAAATATTGGTGCTGCTTTGGAATGATTTGAAACACAGTTACGTCTTATTTAATGAAATACAATGTAAGAAGGATGCCGACTAAAAGTGGGAAACGATTCTATTTGGTATGGCAAGCGTCAATAATCAATAACGTATATTAACAAGATGTATTTTAGCTACTTGCAATATCACTCATGTTGATGATATAGTAATGCTCCGCATGGCAATACAGTAATGACAAAACCATTTGGGGAACAAATTTCATTCATTTGAAATGGTTTTCTTGTTAAAGAAAATCAATACACCCTATGTATGGAAATGGTCTCTAATTGAAATGCCTGCACTGTAACTCGGCATCTCTTCCATGGTTGATATCACCCTGGAGGAGATGCCCTAAACAAGACATCCTTGATGCCGGATATCGACATTAAAACGTTACTTCTTTAGTGAGTTATTTCTCTAAATTTGAAGCTCAATCTTTAACTGAAAACACGAAGTTATTCATTGTAATGGCGCTAGGAGCCTGTGCTCCCCTGAAAGAGCTAGAAATATTATTCCCATTATAGAAATAGAGAACAGACTCGAGCCCACAGTCCTCACCCTGCCTTTACTTCCACTTGTCTAAATTGGACGATGCTGGACAATCACTGTTGCTTATTGTGCTAGGTTCGTTTATGGCCCTAAAAATTGGGAGCGATTATACACAGGAAGATGCACAGAGGCGTACATCCAGTGAAGAGAAATGCGCTATTTTTTAAAGCTGACATGAAACTTTTAGGACCAATGCGATATATGTAATAACGACCAAATACTTCTTAACGGACAACTTAATCTAGTTTAAATAAGTGTCTGTTGAATTCTGTGTCGTAATGTGTTTTTCAATGTTTTTTAAATAATGCCAAGAACACTCTAATGGTGGCACTGAATAAATCCTCACCCACGCCTACAAATGCCTGTTAAACACCCAGTGCTTAATTTGTAAAATAAGAAGTGCCTGGGCTCTACATTTTTTCTGCTGCCACTTCTTCTAGTTGTCCACCCAGGTACATTCCTGGCACCATCAAATTGCATTATTTGTCATGTTCATCCCCCAAATGGGCAAATCGAAAACAGCTCAAATCAAAAGAATACTACTGCTTGAGAATCATGACATGGATTTTAGCAGTCCACTTATCTGACAACATCAACATACATTAAAACAAAAGGTCTGTGAACAAGGGAAAGGTATAATATCTACCAAACACTACAATGCCTGAGAAGAAACCAAATACCTGTACGATGAACTGTGGTCTGGTGCTCTATTGACTTCATTACAGAGTGCTTGCATTAATGCCAGAGACTCAGTTGACATGGAATAACAAGCATGCACATCAAAACTAATGAAGGTGTTTAAAACTAACACAGACAAAACGAGCAAAGCCGTTTACCCAATCTGAAAGGCTCCATCAGCCGAGCATGTGAAATCACAAGGAGAACAAACTTTGTACACTGAGGCCTTGTAACCCTGCGCCTTTGATTCACAAAGCTTAAACTGTACCGGAAACTAAACAATAATGGGGGTAACAGAGTGATTTACCTGGTTCTGACTTCAGTGTTACTTGTCATTGACACATCTTTGACTGGTGATGAGGAGATAAGACACCTGCTTCTGTGGTGCATACCTGCAGAACGTTAGTAGGACTACACGAGCACAGGACACATCTATAGGGGAACTACATATGTCAATTGGGGTTGGACTAACCAATAACCTAATCTGTCACTTCACTGTAGAATTTTAATTTCCTTATTAGTTATGTGAATATACACTGGCACTCTTTACGGCACCTTTGCAGAGCTCATCCTGGTATATCTACACATACCCTTACCCAGTACAAATGCCAATGTGTACATCAAACAGCAGCATCTTCGAGTGTGTGTTACACTGTGCAGCATTTACAAACTTGTAATCCTGTTTTCTTGACAGAAATCTACTGGCATACAAACACTAAAATGCACATGTAAACTCTGAATGAATGAGTCACGCACACGTGAATATGGGACTCTTAAGAGCTCTATATCACTGGCAGTCAAGTGACCATCCCCTAAGTCATCTGACGATGTGAGCTACTTTGGGCTTTTTGATCACCACTGGAAAATAATCTTCTAACCTCCTGGCATTGGCTCTCTGCATGGCTTGTAATGTCTGTATGTCAATCGGGCCCTGTTTCCACACACTTCGCTGCTGCTCAAACAGTGCTGGAATCACTGGACTGTGGAAGATTCAGATTTGTGAGGCACACTGGAAACTTATGGCCAACCATGGTCTCCTCTGCTCCCGCTCCATGCATACCTCAGGGATGGCGGGTCACAGCAGGTCATCCAGTTGCTGGTGAGGTCATTAATCAGTCCAGGCCTGGCATCCATATGCCCAATGTTTGTTTCCCTTGCCTAGCTCAGCAATTAGAGTGTGCAGCAGCGGTTTAGCGCTTAATTGATGGTTCCCGACTGCAGAATCTGCGATGAGAGTCACCAGTTCATCCATATGTTACAGATTGTTTAGTCGGCCTAGATGAATGGGGCGCCATAGAAGGTGTGAGGCTAGCAGGCACAGTCCTAAGCAGACTGCTAATAGGAGGAGTTGGGATGCTGTGAACCATGAGCACCACATGTCACTGGCAGTTGTAGGCAGCAAAGCGAAAGCAAAGTTTGCGCTTTTACTTTTTCCTCACGTGCCTTTCCGTTACGTTTGTCTGTGCTTTCACAGCCTACCTTGCCTATGTTTAGCAATGATCCAGCCCTCATCTGAAATTTTCCAATAGGAGGGCGAATACAGGCTGCATCAAGCAAGGGCATGGATGATTGGATGCACAAACACTGCTCTGTTTATTCAGGGTTTGACAAGGCCCGAAACACGAAGACATGATGGGATCACTTACAGAGTAAAAATACACACTCATAATGCCTGAACAGTAACGCGGTGGGCCAGTCAGTGAAAGCGGTGGGCCAGTCTGTGGAGAAATATAAGGGATTCTCTAAGGCAGTTATATTTGCAGGTATGTTTATTTTAAACAGTTATCTGAAAATCTGACCGCAAGAGAAAGAATTTATAGTTCTGGCCCTCTCAAATAAGTGCCGAGGCTGAGCACCGGAAAGCACCCGCACATAATTAAGCACTGACAACACCGGACCCGAATACCTCAATGACAGAATCAACTTCCATGTACCCAAGAGGAACCTCCGATTTACCATCCTCGCAATAGCCGAAACCCCGCGCATCTATAGAGCCAGAGCAGGCGAAAGATCATTCTCCCACATTGCGGCCAAAACATGGAACGAACTCCCGGCAGACATCTGGCACACCTCCTCCCTGAATACCTTCAGGAAGGCTCTCAAGACCTGGCTCTTCGGCTGAACGGATCTTCTGACCCCCTCAAAGCCTTGAGACCCTCACGGGTGAGTCGCGCGCTTTACAAACCCTGATTGATAGTTGTTTTCTAGCCTCATTCATATCTTATTTTATATTTTATAATAATTGTTGTTTTTGTTTAGTACCAATGCAGCCTACTTTAACTAGTGTTATAAGTCCAAACAACCTGAACGAACTCTAACAACTTGGGACAGAGAGGAAATTGCGTCTTGGATCCTAGGGTTTGCCAGTACCTTCTAAGTGTGGGGAATAACGCTAACGAAACACAGCGCACCTGGATAGCCCTGTTCACTCAGTTCTGCAGTGTGCTCAGAGTAATTCGCCCTGTCGAACAGAAGGTTCAACCCGAGAAAAGCTGACTAACAACTCAATCCAGCACCAGTGGGATTGAACTACCTCAGAGCTAAATGGTCCTAGCCAAACATGAACCTACCACCTGCAAGTAACCAGGGCGGTAATAGCGACCTTGCACCTCCTCTCATTGAACATTGCAGGGAATAAACCCCTGCTGCAAGAAGGCATTCCGCCACAAACTTGGATATAATTTGAAATCATTGCTTTACAAGAGACTTGGTCAATGGTAGCGCTCCCAGTAGAAGGATATGCTCACTATCAGGTCATAGCCACCAACACACAGTGCTACAGGTGACCTAAAGGGGGTCTTGCACTATAGGTATTGCTCAATTTAGAAATCACCTCTAAAAAGACTACCTTCTATGGATTCAGGTCTCCAAATAATAAAATGTAGCGAATGGGGCAAATATGACTGGCAGACAGTTCTATCGTTAAATTTTTACTCTCATCCAAACTCAATTAAGAAAAAGCGTCCCAGGAAACGATAATCTCCAGGACACCCAACTACAAGCAAACCAAACCATAATGGGACATCATTGTGTCAGGGGACTTAAATTCAAATCCAATCTATAACCCAGAAAAAGATGATATGTTGGCAGCTGAGAACCTTTACTGGAAAGACTCACCACAATAACGTTTTAGTAGTTTAACGGTGTGATAAAAAAAGGGAACAGTTTGGGACAACCCTGGAGTTTGGGGGTTAAATGGAAGGTTTCCAGATGATAATCCTCCTAATGTTACCTATCATGAACCAAAGTCTCGGTCTATTATTGACTATACAACCACCTCATTGCCACTAATCCAACTGCCTCAGCAATACAAATTTCAATACACCATGGATAGCAACCACTCATATCAGACACTATCACTTGGACTAAACCCTCCAACTCATTTGCTAGCACCAGCAGACATAGGCACAATACATTTGATCAACTTAGAGAATCTGAGATAGAGCAATAAAAAAATAGCAGACCTTGCACTCATAGCCAGAATCCTCCTGATCCAGAACACTAATACTACAAGCAACCCAATTAATGCGTGGACAAACTTCAATGACAATTTGGTAAGTCAAGCAGCCCCTTTTAGAAGTGGATCATCATCAATGTAAAGAGTGCAAACATGAACAGAACTAAGAAAAACCATCAGACACTCGAGAACAACAATCCGGCAATCCTTTCCCTGGGAATGACTAACAACATTATTGAAAGAGTACATACAAAAACTCTTGGTTGACAGGAGATCCAGCAAAGAGGCACTCTTAGGCAGACTAACTCCAGGAAGTTCTGGGAGGCAATAAATGGGCTCAACAGACCAAGAAATGCAATATATAATTAAAATATACCAGAAGCACTATGGGCAGCTCACCTTGCCAACACATTTGCAATTAACAAACATCCCTCAGAAATCATGAATATGAAACACAGCTAAAGTGGTAACAGGCCAATGCACAATGTAATAGCCAGTACACATGATGTTAATCCCAAATGTGGGTCCAACAAAGGAGATGATAGCCAACTGCACTTGTTCACAGATAAATGTGACCTCTAGGAGAACATTCTATCAGCATAATAGAAAGAAGTTCAATCAAGTGGAGCCATCCCAATGAGTTGCCATGGTTCCATCATAAATTCAGTCTTTAAAGGAGGGGATAGGGCCAAAACAGCCATCTACAGGCTCATAGCACTCCTGCATTCTGGGGCTAAACACTATGCCGATCTAATATTAGCTTATCTCATTGACTGGTCAAACATGAACTATATGATACCTGTAAACCAGTCAGGTTTCAGGGAAGGACTTTGTACCATAACAAACATCCTAGCAGCCTCCTTTATAACTGACTGATGCAAACAAAACAAGCTATAAATTATACTTCTGGTTTGTAGACTTCAAAGCAGCATTTGACTGTGTCAACCTTGGGATGCTCTGGAATAAATTAACAAATTGAGAATCTCCCAAAAGCTGCTACGACCTATTGAGCAGCTATACCCGGAATCCTGGATCCAAGTTAAAATCGGTGATGGGACAAGAGTATCTAGGAGGATAACAACCTACCAAGTGCTTAAACAGGGATGTGCGTTGGCGCCCAACATCTTTAATCTATTTATTACAGGTCTGTCATCAGAGTTAGACCAGGAACCCCCACTTCCGGGCCCACTCTGTCTCTCTCACTTGTTCTACATGGATGATATTTTTCTATTCAGTATGACAACAATAGGGCATCAAAGGCTAGTTAATGTATTGACATCCTATGTTGAAACCAACAACTTTGAGGTAAACACAACATACACAAAAACAAAAACTATTACTATTAGTAATCGACCAGTGTGGCCAGTCAAGATCCTCCTAGATGACACAACTCTGAAAGAAGTACACAGTTATAAATACTTGGGGCTGTATCTGGATAACATAGGTATTTTGTCCCACCAAGAGCAATGCATCCTTAAGAAAGGGAATGCCTTAATGGACGCTTTCACCATCCTTGAAAAAAAAAACTGGATGGTCCCTCTTTCCAACCATTTTAGCAATAATCTCTGCAAAACTACTTCTGACCGTGGCATAAACCAGTCAATGAGAGGGCAGGAGGCAGTCCCACTGGACAAGCTTCTGGTTAAAGTATTTAGGCTGGCATTTTCCCTCCTCCAAAATTCATCCTGTCACAAATTCGACTGGAGTTTGAGCTCAGAAATTAAAAACTTCGTAGAATGCCTCATTAAAATGCTGGTGTAAAATAGGAACAACTCAAAATATTCTATTAAGTATATAATTATGATCTGCCTTGGAAAGTGACCCACAGTCAGCTTATCACAAATGCTCGTATAGTTCCAGAAAACTGATGCACTTAAACTTGGGACATGGGACAAGAACTAGCCATTTCCAACTTTCAAGAGCGTGCTGAACAAGGCAGCATAGATGCAGCCATATCTGGAAGATAAAATCCATTTTAGTTTCCAATCGAACACCTGGATGGTGATAAAATATTACAATGTCTTGAAACCTGCCCCATATCTAGGGACCACTTTCCCAGCATACATCAAGCATAGATTGATGGCTTTACAATGTGTCCACTTACCAGCGCTGGCCCGGCGACCCCTCTGGAAACTTAGCGGACCAACATGTGGACTTTGGGATGCCAAAAAGGAGGATTCTATACATGTGGGGCCCTATTTATGGCAAAATGATGCGGCACAGCACTCTACGTGTGCTGCATTCTGCAGCACACATAGAAAGAAGAAAACACGGCCATGGATTGTTTTTATGGGGTAGATGATCCTTCCTGCACAAAAACAATCTTTCCCACCATGGTGCAAGGTTGCCTGCATTGACTCTAGGCACCATAATGTGCGCTGGAGCTGGCTGAAAAGACAGGAATGCACTGTATCTCGTAAATATGGTGTCTTCCTGCCCTTTCGAGTTGGTGTAGGGCAGCACAGCAAAAAGACCTGCAGCATTGCCCTACGCCAAATCATTGTAAATGAGGCCCTATATTTGGTGCAAATACATTTCTTCCACCACATTAGAGCAACAGACCTTTGGAAGTGGTATTATATTACCAGAATTGTTTTCATATTTGTCTTTGGTGCATTTTGTTGAGGTTGCAATGTTTATTGTTTTTTCTTTACTGCAGTGCGATGTTATTGTGTTGCACTGTGTTATTTTGTGTTATAATATGTCAATGTGCTGTGATAGGTTATTTACTCTTAAGATGTCAATGAATTCTGTTAAATAGCTAGGACTTTCCTTTAAAATTAGTTTGAAAAATAACAATTAGCCACTGTTCAGGGATAGATAGGGGAATATTTACGAGGGCATTGCGCTACTGGAAGGTAACTTTTTCGACTTTCCAGTGGCGCGCTGCGATATTCTATATTTACAAAGCAGACTTAAGCCACTTTGCGGGTAAGCAGCTAGACTCATCTGAGGGTAGTGTTAAGCATGTGTTGTACTCACAGAGGCAATATATGAAACACACACTCTGGGATTAAATCCAAGACCAATTTGTAAATATAATATTGATTTTTAAATAAGTCTTAAGATCATAAACTCAATTTTAAGGTAAGAACTTTCAAAGTTACGATTTTTCAAAGTTTGGAACATATATCACTTCCATGCCCAATTACGCATCATTAGAAACAGTGGGGAAAAAGCAGAAAAATGCATAGAAATTCAGGCAATGATTTCACTAAGTTCACCTTCTCGTTTAAGTGGATGTCGGGACAAGGTCCACAGTTCCAGCATGAGAAGACTGGGAACATCCCGGTTTGGCTGGCAGCAGAGATGCTTTGGTCTTGGAAACTGATGCGCAAAGTCGAAGGGAGCCACTTAAAAAAGCACTGCACAGAGGGACTTACAGGTAAATATGGTGGGCTCTTTTGAGGAAGAAGGTCGAGAGGATCTGGGGACCAGAGAAGCAGTTCTGGTTGTAAAAGTGTTGGGGCTTTTGCTGCCAGGTGCAGAGCGAACAGGTCAGCCGGGCATTGTGCGTCTTGAGGTCCTCTCAGTCAGGAGCAGGCAAATTGAAGAGGCAATCTTAGGACAGCTGGGAACCTCAGGAAGTGGGTCTCAGGTGTCTCTTGATGGATGCTCGCTTCTGGTGATTTTTGAGTCCGGTGTGGACTTTTCTTTTTGTTTTTTAATGTTGGGGTTCCTGTACCCTGGGAATTGGTACGCCACAGCTCCGGTAGGTCCTGGTGCCTTTAAATTTGGTGAGGAGGCAGAGCAGACAATGCAGAGCTGTTATACATCTTCTTGCTTCTGTGCCGCTTCAAGGTCACCAGGGAACAGCAGGTCAACAAACCAGATTTAACAGGATCCATACCTGCGGTGTGCAGCGGAGTGATACCTTCACTCGAAGGGAGCATCATTTTTATTTTTAAAGGCTGGAGATGCTCTAGGGTTCTTGGAGTCCTTTTAGGTATCAGGATGGCACTGCAGCAGTGATTGTCAAGTTCAAGGAGGATCAGGCAGGGTTTGGCTGCTTTTTTTTCTACGGAAAGGCTTTAGTTCTGGAGCAGCCAATCTTTGTTGTCCTGGTCTTCAGTTGTCTGTTGAATCTGAGGTTCAGGTCTTGGGGTGCCACCTAAATATTGAATTTAGAGGTGGAACAAGGGGAAGCAGGTAGTAGACAATTGTCTTCTTGCCTTTAGGGTGTCTACACCTTCTACATACCACTTTCTGCGGGAAGAGGCTCTACCCTAGCCTTGATTGGAGGTTTTGCCATCATTCCAAGATAGTGGAATTTCAAGAGAGGGGTTTGGATCGCCTGCCCCGCCCTAGAGGTGGTGTAGGGCTCATGGGGAACTCCTCCTCATCTAAATAATTTCTCCACCTTTCCTCCCACCAAAAGCGGAGAAGCAATGGGGCATGCCCTCCTCCCCTATCTGGAGATTCCTGAGTTGGATTTAAAAGGCAGAATTGCCTTTGAAGCTTCACACCGAGGAATGCCATCCTGTCCTAGAGCAGGTGTGAAGCACCTCCTCCCAGAGCAGTCTGTATCTCTGTCCTCTGATAGCTCTGGCTCTCACCCCATGAGGTCAGAAACATGTCTGGTCATGGCAGACTGTTATAAACATACCAGTACTTGGTAAGTTTTCAGGGGACCCTCTAAAGTGTCTCCTGTGTGAATCTATTATTGAATCCATGAATGGCATCAATAAAGATTTATTCAGACAAGATATTTGGTACCAAACATCTCAGAAATCAGTGAAGTCAGTATGGAGGTAGGAAACACATGCTGACAAGTATCCAGCCATGTACTCTTTATGGCTTCCCTGTTCACCTTTATCAATCCAGAATAGACTGGACATTGTAGGGTCATATCTGCTCATGCGGGTAAGCCCACACATAGGACCTTAGGGCTATAGGCCAGCAGTAGGAGTGACTTAACTACATCCTATGCAGTTCATGGGAGGCATGGCACACAAGGCTAAGTGCCAAGTCAACTTTTCCAATTTTCCTGCACCAAGAAACATAGCCTGCAATGGCAGAGTTCCTCCTAGACTTGGTGAGGGGTCCCTGGGGTGGCACAATCAGTGCTGCAGCCCCAGTGTGCAGTCCTCAGTACCCATGCTCCAGGTAACAGTGGTACCATTTATTAGGGACTTACAAGACCATTGAAGTTGTGGCAATCGTGGTACCGTTTTGGGTAGAGTGACCTGGCCCTACAGACCTGGTTAGCTGGGTCCCAGTGCACCTACAGTTTGAAATTACATCAGACATCAGGCAAAAAGTGGGGGCTAAATATATTAAAAGACTTTATTTCTCTTAGTTTTTGCTCTTTCTATGTGTGCTGCATTCTTCAGCACACATAGAAAGAGCAAATCACGTTTAAAGATTAGTTATGTGCAGGAAGGTGTCCCTTCCTGCAGATAAACAATCATTCCTGCAACGCTGACACCCTTGCACCATGAGGCAAGAGTGCATACATTGATCATTCCCTGCAACACAAGCACCCTTGCACAATGGCACAATGGTATCTTTGTTGGCGCTAGGCCGATTTTGCTTGTACCAGTGAAAGGAAAAATACAGGGTTGCACCATATTCTTGTAAATAAGGTGCATCCTGTGTTTTTATATGAGGGAGCATGGAGCCGCTAAACTGCATGCAACACCATGATGAGCCTTTTCCTTGTAAATATTCCCCATTGTACTTCTGCCGAAGGTCTTTGTTAGAAATGGGGTCTCTAGTTGGTAGGTTGTTACCCTGTCCAAGTAGGGTCCCTGCTTCCTAGTCAGGATAAGGGGGATGCACTTTTGAGATAACTCCTGCTCACCCCTTGGTAGCTTGGCACTGACAGTCAGGCTTATCTCAGAAGCAGCGTGTGAAGCATTTGCCCACAACCAACAGCAATACGTTGAAAACACTATAAAAAGACACCACACCAGTTTTAGAAAAAAAAACAATATTTTATCTGTGCAAACAAGACCAAAAATGATTAATCCACCATAGAGTTTTCCGAAATATCAATATTCAAACATAGTCTTAAAATACGACTTTTTGAAGTCAATAGATCCATCCGTGGTTATCATGGCATCATGAACAAGAAATCAAAACAGTTCTGGCTGACCTTGGCATCGCGGGCCTGCTACAGTGTAAGGAAGACCTACAAAACAGTACCTTTAAGAAATTCAGGGCATCTGGGACATTTCTGTGAACGCCTAATAGCCAGTCTCGACGACGTCAGTTGCTCATGCTGGTGAAAGAGTCGTCGGGCCTTTGAAGTCACACGCTTTGCAGATTGAACTCCTCGCGGTTGAAGTCGGGAGAGCAGTAGGCCAAGACTGTGGTGCGGGACATGGGTGGTGCGTCATGTAACTTACGAGTGGCGCCCCAAACCAAAGTGCAAGCATCAGCTTTGATGTTGGCATAGAGTGGCATTGTCGGGATTACGAGGATGGCGACGTGAAGCGGGCGGTGCAAAGTAAATTACCCTCAGGTCACGGTGCAATCAGCGGTCCGATAGGGGCATCAAATGGCGTCGCTGGTGAGACCAGGGTTTCAGTGTAAAGTGCAGCGGTGCCCTCTGCAGTGTCTTTAGGACAAGGAGGCGACAGCAGCAGCGTCTTGGACAGCATCTGATTGCATTTTCTTCTGTTGCAACATGAAAAACACAGTTCACAGCACTGGTAGTAGATGAACTTGAAGTCTTTGCTGTTCCTGAGACTTCTTGAACAGGGGTCAAGCTCTACCTCAAGCACTTGGAGAAACTCTAACAAAGAATTTACAGAGAGTTCAGTCCAGTCCTTTCTTTGCCCAAGACAGAAGCAGCCACTGCAGGCCAACACAGAAAAGTGGTAATTTCTACTCACAGATTCTCCAGCTTTTCGTCTAGGCAGGTTTCTGAGTCCAAAAGAGTACTAAAAATCTAGGGTCTCCGCACCAATATTTATACCATATATACCTTTGTTCTCTTGTATCTCTGTGCCTAGTCCAAACCAGTTCTGTAATCTCTTTTCCAGATTTCTGGCAGGAGGTGGAGACAACATTTGTAAGGCAGACCAGGCCTATTTAGGTGCAAGGAAATCTGCCACTACTCTAAATGCAGCCCAGGTCTATTCAGCCCAGCCCTGACACATCCAGGAAAGACACGGCACACCTCAACCCCCCATTGGCTGTCTACAGTGAATGCACATGCCCAGCCCCTGTCACTCTAAAACCAGACACTCAATGCACACCCAGCAGAGGCCTACAGGATGGTTTAAGCAAGAAAATGCCCACTTTCTAAAAGTGAGAAAAACATGTAAGAGAGATTGCACTCCTTCCCTTATTTATTCATTACTTAATCCGTATTTTTTTGTATCATATCTTTGTAGTGCGTGCTGACGGCGGCTGAGAACCGTCCCAGGTCCTGGCTATTAACAAGATATGTGGAAAACGGGCACATTATTCATGAACCCCAGCGTCGCACTGCTGAAATGGGAAATAATCCCTAATTGGTAAACCACTTGCTCCAAAGTTCGTCATTATATTATATCACTGTTTGCCAAATTCTATTCCAATCTATTTTGCCATTATTCTTCCTCTTATAATCACCACAGAGACAGTATGGTTGCACTTGAATACTTTATTCATCCATTTCAGATGCCGCCTGCTGCCCATCCAGGCTACAAACAGTGGCACGTGGAGTCAACCATTTCTCGAAAAAAAGCTCTTTGTGTATTACCCAATGCATTTCGAGCCCTGTTGGCTCTTCGTCAGGGGTCACTGCAACACATAAAAAAGCCAGTGAAACTTACTGTTCAATACAAAAATGCTGCGTAAAATGAAGCACTACATCCCCTCGTGCTCCACCCTTAACAACCCTCTTATTACCTACCCCAGCCTGATCTTTTTGACAAAGTCCCCTTACTCCAATCCGTCTGAACTCGTACCCTCAACCCTCCCGCGTTGCCTCACATCCCCAAAAGGTAAATCTAATAACTAATGAAAATATAGGTACACATTAGGAAAACGAATTTAAAAAAAATCTTAACTTTTGTTTTTCAAAGTGTAAATTGTTTTCAACGGTCCACGTTGTCCCTTTGGCAGTTCACCTTTGCCTTCATCCATGCAAAAAACGTTCTTGGATTACAAGAAAATGTTCACCCAACTGAACATGCATTTGACTCTAGCCAAATACATCCAAGCTGAAAAGTATATGCAGACTTTTTTATGCAAGTCTGGCTCTTGAAAACAGATTCTAATCCCTGATAGATAACCTTTTGCTGTTCGTTTCTATGTATAGTGGCACTGAACAGGAGAAGAACACTAAGGCCATCATTCCTGTTGTGCAGTGCATTTATTTATCAACGTTTTAGTAATTTATCAGGCAACACGTTGGCTTTCAGGCTTTTTCAGAATGCCTCTGAACGGAAAGGGAGTATTGGAAAAGAAAATTGGATTAAAGGGGAACATAGCAAAGACGACAACAACAGGTAACATTCACAAAGGTTAGACTGGTGCATTCTATTGGGAATTGTGGCAAAGATCGTGCAAAGATCAGACTCCTTGCACTGAGGGTCTGATAGAGTTTGGGCCCAATAGCATTTATCCATTTAACTTCGGAGACCCACCACATCCAGCATGCTTCTCTCTGAGCCCCCTGAGCAGTGACAGAGTTGCAGTACGCGCTGTGGTGCTCAGGCTACCTGGGAGATGTTTCGCCACTGTGGCCTGATATGAGGGGCCCAAAGTCTGAGCGGCCTCCCTTCATGGCTGAGGGTGGTGATGTCCAGCGTGGAGGCCCAGAGAACCTACGATGTTGCCATTGACTGGGGGAGGCAGATGAGAACGTTGACGACTTTGCGGTGAGGAGAGCTGGGGTCAATCAATCAATCAAACAATTGATATAGCGCTCTACTCACCCGGAAGGGTCTCAAGGCGCTGGGTGGGAGGGGTCCGTTACTGCTCGAAAAGCCAGGCCTTGAGTTGCTTCCTGAAGGAGAGATGGTCGTGGGTCAGCCGTAGGTGGATGGGGAGTGAGTTCCATGTCTTGGCGGCCAGGTAGGAGAAGGATCTTCCTCCGGCGGTGGCTCTGCGAATGCATGGTACTGTGGGGAGTGCAAGGCTTGTCGATCGCAGCTGGCGGGTGGGCGTGTAGAAAGTGAGGCGGTTGTTGAGGTACTTAGGGCCCAGGTCGTGGAGAGCCTTATGTGCGTGGGTGAGGAGTCTGAACGTGATCCTCTTGCTGACGGGGAGCCAGTGCAGGTCTCTCAGGTGGATGGAGATGTGGTTGCGGCGGGGGATGTCCAGGATGAGTCGTGCGGAGGCGTTCTGTATGCACTGGAGTCTTTTCTGTAGTTTGGCAGTGGTTCCCACGTAGAGGGTGTTTCCGTAGTCCAGTCAGCTGGTGACCAGTGTCTGGGTGACCGTCTTCCTGGTTTCGGTGTGGTGGGGATCCATCGGAAGATCCTACGGAGCATGCGCAAGGTGTTGAAGTAGTCGTGGGGTGAACTCTTGCTGGGAGGAGCGCCCCAGCTAGGAGTGCTCTTGCTGTGGTCAGAATCAGCCACAGCAGGCGGGGTTTGAAGATGAGGCTGCTGACTGGGACTGAACTGGGAGGTGCACATTCCGTTGTGCCTGGGGACAAGTGAGGTTGGCCACAGAGAAGCAGGGCCTGCCGATGTTGCCCAGCTATATTGTACACTGTGTTGCTTGCAATGCTTGGGCAGAGAGCTAGGTCCATTTCATTCACATTGACCTTTGGACTCTGCTTTGGTGCAACGTGAGGTAGGGCTCAATATATAAACTTTGCCGGACAGTTCCGGAACATGTTTACTGCCCTACTCAGGAATGCTCAACGCTCTTTTACATTTATGAGCCATAGCTGTTCCTGTTATGCATGATTGGACTTTCGCTCCTTCTTGTGATGTGATTATGAGCGCACTTATCTGAACTGCTTTTGCTGTGACCTGAGCGTGTCTGACTGCCAGTTACAACTGGATATATACCAGACATGTCAAGGACCTCTTTTAGGAGTGGCTTGACTGCGCTTCCGCTCTTCTGGGGGTTTGAGGACTGCTACACTCTCAGAAGGAAAAACCAAAGGGGATGATGGACGGAGCGTTGACAATACAAACACTCACCCTCTGTCAACTGATCTGGTTTTAATCCATCACCGTTCTTTAGCTCACTCCGCCAAAACTTTGTTTTTTCTTTACACTCTCAAAAGGATCAGGCTTGAAACATTTCCCACATTGACAGAGTCTGCATGCACCGCTGATCCTGGACATCATATCCAACTCTGGACAACCGGGTTCTTCCAGTGGCATGGCATGTCCTAAAAGTCTATAATGGCCATGCTCTCCGCCAACCTATCCTCAACAGATTTGATACGGCTATTCGAGATCACTGTGGAGAAACATTTGGAAATGTTCAACAAGGTGCTCCATGCTATACAAGACTCCAAGACTGCACTGTAAATACAGCTTGGCACAATTCAAATTTAAACAGGTCTGCTGCGTGCTGGTCACCCTAAACTTGTGCAATCCATGCTGACACTGCTTAGCCCCACATTAAAGTGCCTGCAGACCCAAGTTGCAACCTTACGGGAATAGGTGAGGGAATTATCTGCTAGGGCGCAGGACATAGAAGGCCATTCCCGGCTGAATAATATTTGCTTTTTGGGCTTTCCTGAAGAGGTCAAGAACGCAAACAGTGAACTGTTCCTGGAGAGGTTGCTAACAACTACAGTGCTCTTGGCTAATGTTCAAACTCTTCTCCATTGAAAGGACACATAGGATTCTGGGGTGCCCCCCTTCTCTGAAATTTCCTCCTTGCCTCATTATAGGGTGCCTCCTCAATCATTGGGACAGGAACCTGCTATTGCAACTGTTCCGAGAGAAGGACCCCTGCTCCTACAATGGTGCTACAATCACGGCATATCCGGACTACACAGCGGAGGTGCAGAGGAAGCGCAACACCTTTACGGCAGTTGATGTGCAGCTCCACACCTTGGGCCTTTCATATGTATTACTTTTTCCTTCCAAATGACGAGTGATAGACTCTGTTTCTACGCACTTCTTCACAGCCCTGGAGGAGGCATGGGACTGGCTGCGCTCCAAAGGTGTACAACCTCCCAACAATGCCTCTCAGAATGATTTCGGTGGTTGGTCCGAGAAAAGAGCAAAGGTCTGCTGATACCCACAAAAAAACCTGATCCCTCCCCATAGAAGGTCAGGCAGTCTGGGAGAGGGCGCGAGTGGTTGTCGAGGTCTCAAATCATAGTTCCAATTGCTACCTCCCTTTAGCTATGGACATGGACTCGGAGATTGGTGATCCCTGATCAGTTGCTTCAGGAGTGGGAACTCTGATCACTCCACTGGAATCCCACCGAGGGGGAATCCCGGACCCTTGATAGCTGGTCCCTGGACAATCAGGACCCTTCTTAATCCTTTTCCCTGACTTCGAGAACACTTCTGGGTCCAGTAACGTATGATGCTGGAACCGGTTACACATGTGTGTGGTGGACACGCTACTTTGATTAATTTGGTTGCGCTCTTTTTGCCGATAATAATTTGCCTGGTATGCTTACGCTTGGTCCGCCCCCACCGTTGATACATTTCCAAATGGCCTTTTCATTCTTGGAGTATACACCATAACTGTTCCTTGTGGGTCTTTCTGGCATGATGCCCGTTGGTATATAAAACTGGGGGTGGATGTGTTGACATGCTACAGTTTTTATGGGTTTCTTACCATACGGCTGAACAGTAGGGAAAGTGGAGCTATGTGGTGAATGTTTTATATAAGACACTATGTATCCTGTTGCATTGTGCATTCTTTAGCACCATGGAAAACACAAGGCGTGATGAACGGAGTACTGAAACTTTTCAGACACTCACCCCCAGTCACTGATCTTGGTTGAATCCATCATCATTCTTCAGCTCACTTCCCCACCCCAGTTCATAACCAGCCATATTCCAAATCAGTCTTGACCCTGTTGCTCATGGGAACAATGTAGCCCATACTGCTAAGCCTGGTCTTCCCTGGACCAGAAACAAGCATCCTGGGACCAGTTTCAGGGTAACACCACACATCAGGCAGGCTAGCTTGAACCTAATGGCAAAGTGAGCAAGGGATCCACGTCTGGGCTTACCCTGCCAACTTAGGGCAAACAAAGCAAACACAAGGAATTGATGGACGGAGCGCTGAAACTTTTCTGACTCTCACTCCAGTGCCACCCAGTCAACATGGAGTACTTCTATCACGTGACTAGTCATCAGGTTCATACCAGGTTAGATTACATGTTTTGTACCTCACATTATTGGCCCCTAGTACAGGCCTCCGAGCATTTAGGTCTAACCATTTCTGACCATAATCCACTCAAGGTGACCTTCCGGTGGGGAATTACTATATCTGCCGTTGTGATAGGAGGCTGCAAACAGAGGCATTGCAGGATATTTCCTACAGGGAGCCCATAGCCACTCACTTCCCTCAATATTTTGAGAACAATGATGGTACAGGGACCTACAGGGGACATAAATGAGACACCATGAAAGTGTTAACAGTGTCTTTAGTGGACCACTGAAGACATCCCTATGGGCACTCCTTATTCTCCTCTTATTGTCAAAGAAGATGAAAGTGGTCATGAAAGGGCTCTGCATTAACACATCTTGGGGTGCGCAATCAGCACTAGTGTGCTTTGTTATGGACCTTGAGACACAGATACGTGTTGATCTTGCCGAACTTGAGGTGGTAAATGCCGTCACCGCATGCCCACAGCTGGCGAATTTTCACCGCCATTAAAGAGAACCAACTCAGCATTTGAGTGACCTTGATTATAAAGCCACTGTGGCATGTCAACACGTGGAGGGAGATATACCTTGGTGCATGTTGGAGTGGCTGATTTGTTCAGAAATCCCACGGACAGTTATAGGGGCCATTCACGACATGGGGGGAAGCATGGTGAAAGCACGAGCGGACATAATGAGGTCTTTACCTAATATTATGAAACATCATTCATCTCGCCTACAGAGCCATTCATGCCATGGCTTAAGGTCTTCCTGCAAGTGTTTACTCTTCGTCAGTTATCTCCCTACACCGACTGGAATTGGAACCACTCATACATTAGGAAGAGCTCCAGCAGGCCATCTGCCAGTTGGCATGGGGCAAAACCCTGGGCATGGACAGCTTTCTCGTAAAAAGTGTTACAATGTATTGTGCTATGCTGGCCCCCACATTACTGGTGATGTATCAGGAAGCACATCAAAGAGGTTGTCTACCCACCTCCCTTCGAGAGGCCCTCATTGTTGTACTGTAAAAAGCAAGGAACCGCTCCTAGTGAGTTCCTATAACCATGTCTCCATGCTCAACATTGACTACCGGATACTGAGCAACGTTTTAGCAAACACTTCCTGTATTAGATTTTCTGATAGACTCTGACCAGTGTGGCTTTCTTCCATGTTGATTGACCATGTACAATATACATTGGCATGCAATGTCATAGGTGCAGTGCATGCTTTAGAACCACTCCCTTTGGCAGTCTCCCTAGATTTTGAGAAGGCCTCCGACATGTTGGGCTGGTCTTACTTGTTCTGCGTGTTGAAGGCCTTTGGAGTGGGCCCTATATTGCTCAAGTGGGTTAAGTGATTGAATGCTGCCCCACAAACTAGGGTATGCACGGACCGGTGAGTCTCGGGCTCTTTTCCCCTCATTAGGGGTACTAGGTAAGATTGATTCCTTTTGCCCATCATTTTTGCTTTTGCTATGGAACCACTGGCTGTAGATCTGCGGACTAGGGATCCTCTTGGGGCATACAAATCCACACAAAGGGGCACCCTGTCTCATTCTGTGGAGATGATGTGCTCATCTATCTGTAGGGTCACACCCATTCCCTATCTGCCCTTTATGACCTGCTGGACACCTTTGGAGACCTGACTGGACTCTGGTTGAACTGGGGTAAGTCTTGCATTTACTCGTTCCGGGGTCTGAATTTCACCAAAAGAGTTGCACTGGGGTGAGACAGCCTTTCCTGGCATTTTGACACTTTTCGATATTTGTGCATTATTGTTTACCACACTAATAAAGATCTTTTTAATCGCAACCAAGGGAAGGCCTTGACTTCAGTACAGAGTTTGATGGTCTTTTGGTGGAAGCTACCTTTTTCGCCTATTGGCCAAGCAGCTACATCCAAAATGCTTATCCTCTTTCACTCCGCTGTCCCTATGCTTTTTGTCAATGCTCCAGGTCATACCTGTCAGTGCCTTCTTTAAGGAACTGAGTGGGTTGGAATCGGATTTGGTCTAGGGGCCAGCATGATAGCATGTACCCCTCTAGATGATGCATCTTCCTAAACTGGAGGGCGGCATGGGTACTCCAGATTTCTAACTGTACTTTGCTGCAGCGCAGCTCCAATGGCCTGTTCAGTGGCTGGCGAGGGACAAGATGGGAGAATCTGTCTTTGTATTTAGTGTGCTTAGAAATGGAAATCTTCTCCATTGGCTGCTATCAGTGGGGAACCCAATCACAGAGCTTGAGCTTGTGTGTGGCTAAACTGAGATGGAATAGATAAATGCACAGCACCCGCATATTCACCACAGATTCCTTTCTGGGATCTCCCTACATCAAGGCTACTCCTGGATGGACATGACCCAGGTCCTTGGCGGGAGGCGAGACTGCTCCAACTGGGTGACTTATTTGAAGATGGTGCCCTACAATCGTTTCAGCAACCTCAAGATGCATCCAACCTGGGAGCAGGCTCCTTCCTCACTTATCATGCTTTAACATGTGCTATTGGGGGCGCTTGATCGATGAGGGACATGAAGCCTCTGCTCCATCATGGACTTAGTGCTTCCTTACCAATACTGCTCCCTGGCTCCCGTCGTGAACAGGACACTTAAAGCCATGACTAGGTGGTATACAGACTTGGGCACAGTCGTTACAGACAAACAATGGGCAATGGCCTTAAGCCACAGCAAGCAGGTAGCCTGTAATGTGCACCTTAAACACACAAAATCTAATTATTTCCATTAGTCCTACCTCAGTCCACACTGCCTTCATGTGATGTCCTCAGGAATTTCTTCTACCCGCCCCAGATGTGGATTTGCTGATGCCACATTTTTGCATATGGTGCATGCCTGGACCTGGTACTGTAGCACATTTCCGCTGTGATTGATCTACATTATTATTAGGGATCGATAAGCATATAAAATGCTCTAAACCTTTACTTGAGGCTGGCTGACTTAGCATTAACGTTGTTTAAGCGACTGATAGCCATGTCCTGGAACACAGCTCAGCCGGCTGAGATTTCTGTATGGCTTAGGGTGACATATACATGGGCGTTGGCAGAGGCAAGTGCTATATCAGCTGCTTCAATCAGAGGGGCAGGTGACATCACACTTTGGGGCACATATGTATAGAAGATTTTTGGCAGATTGCATTTCTCTCTCTCCTGATACATTACCATTTCAATCCCTAAGGGGGCTGCTGATCACAGGCATCACTCCCTGGGCTGTACTTTCCTCCCTCCTGACTTGTGACCGTTTGATTGCTGCAGACACCAAGGTGACGCTCCCCATGCGCATTATATTATGGACTCTCTCCCCTACCTCTAATCAATTCCTGCACACTGTTCATAAACAGATTGCTTCCAGTAGCATCCCCTCTACTCTCTCTGTCACTTGATAGGTCTCTCCCACCTTCTGGTCTGCGTTACAATTGTTACTGTTGTTGGCATTGTTGATTTATTATGGTATTAGCCTTTTATACAAGGATGGGATATCTCTGCTTACAAAAGAAACCCCTATCATTACAGTCTTTTTGGGGACATTGACTTCTTGCATGGTTGCTGGATCCAGTTCATCCTGTGGTTTTATGATCTATTGCTTGCTATTATATATCTGTTTGTACCTTGAAAATGGCAATGAAGAGATTTAAAAAAAATGGTTGCTTTTAATTTCCTGTTATTCAGAGGAAGAGTGTGACTGCTCTTTTCCAGTCTGCACTTCTCGCTTTTCACTCTACGGAATTTTTCAGGTTTGCTATTTTTTACACCTCTCGGTTTGTGTATTTTCTTGTTGCCATGCGCAAGCGCATCAAGGGTTCATCATCCACTGATTCATCCCTCTATGTTGTATATCTGATAATTGTAGGCAGTCTACACAATCAGTTCTTTATGTATGTTCACATTTTTTACAGCGGCTCCTGAAGAAGGGATGCTTTAATCCCAAAATGCATTGGGCATATCTTCAAATGAAGACTTCATACTAATGTCGACCTAAACATAATTGTTATGCTCCTATGTTTTTTATTTTTTCATTGCAAACAATGATTGTATCTCATTAGATGTACTAGCATAATGAGCCAAATAAAGGCTACAACTTCAGTGTGTAATATATAGAATCTTGCGTTTAATCTTGTGGAGATTACTTTTTGTTTATTGTGGATTTTCTACTTTGATTTAGTGAAGAATTGCATTTTACGCTGTTCATCCAGAATTCGAATGAACGGTCACTTGTTTATTTTGTTCTTTGAGAGGTTGGCGACCCCTGTCTGGTTGGCATGTATACGAGTTTCATTTTTTGATTTCAGTGTTTAATTAGTTCACAATAGGTGAGCGATAACATTATCAATTCATGGAAATCTCATAGATTTCACTGCAACACTTCTATAACCCTTTTTTGTGGGGGAACACCCACCCTGCATACATTATACCTGAAGCAGGTATAATGTAGTGCAGGGATTGCAAAGTGACTCATCTGCTTAGATGCATCACTTTGTAAATATGTCACAGTGTGGCACATATTTTATGCCGCCGGTAAATCCCAAAAAGTGATGAAGCGGCAGCGCAAGGGGTTTATAAATAAGCCCGTCAGTTTTGTATCAGCTGAGGCTGATGCAAACATTTGCTGTTAGTAATCGGGTTTGGATATTCTAGTGAGGGAGAAGGTACACCTTGCGATGAAAGCTTATAATGGTGTGACCTTGCTCAACATATGAAGACAGAGGTGTGTGCTACACATACCAGCATTCACTTGTGTTTTGAAAGACAGCATTGGGGCAAATATGACTTCTGGGTTTCTTCCTTTGAAATACAGTTTAGAGGGATTTCAGCAGCATAGGAGTGCAGTGGATGTGGAATGGCATTGGATTTAGCTTATCAAAGAGTAATACCTTTAGCTATTGAGGGACAGGGTGCTTTATCTCATATATTTCTATTCATCAATACGATATGAAGTAATGTCTTCCCCGAAGGATCCTGATCTAGGTGTTTTCTGCAGAGGATTAAATGGCATCTTGAATCTGCCAACAACATTAGCCAGAGTTTATAAGTATGGAATAGAAAGGCATTGAGATAGGAATGATCCTCGGGACACCACCCGTAGTATTCCTTGGGGTAACAAAGTAAACCAAGATAATTTGATGTTGCATGAATTACTAAATCCATAATGCAAGCTGTGTAACACTCAGGTAGTGTTTGAGGCAAATTATGCTGCAATCAGGTGTCATAAGATGTTGTCTGGTCGAATAGTATTAATGCAGTAGGTTGGATCTTAACAAGGACTATCAGTATCACCCCTGTGTTAATGTAAGTGTAGAGTCTGGCCATCTGTTTTTCTAACTCCTGATTTAGGCGTTGGATTGGAGGGATAGGCAACGGAACACCGAATTGTGTGCTGCAGGTAATGTAATGACCCTGAAAGGGAACAAAGACACGTCACTTTACAAATAGTGTTGTTTTTTAGTCATTTATTTTTTACTTTTAATGTCATTCTTATGACAATGTGCATGGAATAGATGGCTACATGTGCCTGTATGATTGCTGCACCATGATGCATGGTGCACATATGTATGTACTTTATGGCTACTCTGCAACAACATTGATGCAGCAATCTTTGAATCACATTGCTTATTCAGGACTGAGTGTGCATGTTTGTGGTTCTTGTATATGCGTGCCACGTAAGCACTTGGACCCAATGTGATGTGCATGCAGTCAAGAGTGCCCAGGACATATGGGAAATTAGCAATAGCATAGATGTCTACCTTGGCCTCATGGTGATAGGGGCCTTGTTTAGGCAAAATGTACTCGTATATGTTGGCAGTTTTGACTCCAAAACATGGGGCAGAAAGACATATGATGTGCTGTACGACACCGCCACTCTTTGTCACAAATTCTCAGAAAGGAGCATGATAACAATAGATGGAGTGCCAAAGTAATTCAACATGAATAGATATTTAAGTGATATGCCTGTAGCGGGTTTAAAGGAGGGCCAAAGTGTTCTATAAGTTGTAATATTACTGCCTCGACTATTCCTTTCTTTGAATCTGTCTTTGGGTTTACAAAAGATCGTAGATTTTCTTACACTTTGATGTTTTCTTCGGTGGTCTTTCCTCTCTAATTGTATAAGTTGCAGTTGCTTTCATCATATTACAAACTTTGAGGCACATTTATCAATGTTTTGCATAGCCCTTGTGCCATACAAGATGGGGTGCAAGCAATATTTATGAAGCCACGCATGGCCAGCTTGCATGGCCCTGCATGGCTTGATAAATCGGGAGTAACACAACACAGTGTAAATTGCTGCCTTGCATTACTCTGCCCCAGGGAGGCATTCCATGGGTGGAGTGTGGGTGTTTCAAAATATCAACATATGGATTGTTGCACATTTCCAGATTTACCAACACTGGCAAATCTGTAAATGCATCAAAATGCTACGCCTCCCAACGGGAGATACAACAAAGAAGAATATCTATATTTCTCCTTGTTGTTTCCACTTTCTAAGTGTGCTGCATAGAAAGAGGAAAATGCTTCTGAGGATTGTTTTTGTGCAGGAAGTTGCCCATCGTGAGTCTGCCCTTTTTCCCCAAATTATGAGAACAAATACACTCATTATCAATTTTTCACTATAAATGATGCAGAGTCTGCCGGATCACAATAGTCTTTGCTCCACGAATGCAGTAAGGGCATCAATTCAGGCTCAATATTGATAAAACTAGGTAATTCTGGGTAATTCAATAGTTCACACACAAAGCAAGAGAGAGAGAGGTTGGAGTTCAATAGACAAAGTTCTCTAGGCTGAAAATGTGTTGGCCACATCAGAGAGAGAGGGCACTTGGGATTTCATCTCCTTGGGAAATAAATCACTTTCACAAATGCACTCGTTTATCTGAGCAAAACTAAGTGCAAATAGAAGAATCTTCTTTGCACAGATCAGCACATTAATGATTTGAAAAATTAGACATGTCATTTCTATGCATGATTAACTTTAGATTTTCATAAAGAGTGCTTAGTCGGACCGAAAAGCATCTGCGATTTTTCGATGTGTGCTAAGTGAAAAACTCTTTATAAATAATTCACCATTTGCTAGAATATATAAAGGCCATAATCAGAACACACACAGCTAATATAAATCCATTAATACAATTTAAGCAACCACTTATTATCGCATTCAAGAAATGTAGCTTTTTAGCCTCAGGCTATCAGAATGTTTCAAAAGTAGATGTATAAAATATAATATAGAACTATCATTCAAAAAGGTAAAGTAATTTATACAGCACTGAACTATTTCAAAGCACTCTTGAGATTAAAAAACAGTATGCAAAAGTATTCTTGCCATAAAAGAAATAACTGTATTGTTCTTTTAAATGTGTGTTCTCTTTTATCAGAGAATGAATGAATTTTTAAAAGACACACATTTAATTCAAGGTAATTAATCATAATAGGGTCATTCATAGGAGATTTCTTCTGAAAGAAGTCTTGGCAACATATTATTAAGAAAGATGTCATACATTGCTTTAATTCGGTATGAATGGCCATCATGCACAAGAGCAGAGCAGCAATTCACTGATTTAGTGATCTGGGCCCAGATTTACTAAATTCTCATGCAACGCAGCGCAACAGCCAAAAATGCTCCATTGCAATGCGTGAGAAAGAGAGAGCAGAAGAGTGCCATATTTACAGAGTGCAAGGGTATCTTCGAGAGTCTAGCATAGGTGTGGCACTGGAAGGATACCCATCTAGTACAAATACTATGCTTAGATTAACTTTAATACTGTTCCCACTGTGTATGTGTGCTGTACAGTGCAGCACACATGCAAAGTCGTAAAAGAATAAATAAATGCATTTCTTTGAGATAGCGCCTATTTGAAATGGGTGTTTTTTTTACGCAATACAGTGTGGGGCAGATTTACGAGAAAGTGACTCAGTGCATTCCGCAAGCCATTTAGCTTTCAGAACACAGGAATGTGATGTATTTACAATATGTTGCATTCCTGTGTTCTCCCAAGCACTGGGGCACAAACTGCTGCCATGCGCCGGCGCAGGCACCCTTGCACCATGGTGCAAGGATGCCTGCATCATGGGGAGATTATTTTCGTGCAGGAAGGGGCACCTTCCTGCATGAAGACAATCACTACAGGCATTTTCCTCTTTAAATGCATGCTGTAGAATGCAGCACGCATTGAAAGTGGAAAAAACGAGGAGAAATGAAAAAAATTCTCCTCGTTGTGCCTCATTACGCCACCCTTAGGGTGGCGTATCATACGGATGCATTTCCAGATTTACGATTCCTTGTAAATCTGGAAATGTATGGTTCCATGAGTCTTGTGTGGTAACACCCACAGCAACACTTATGGAGCGCCACTTTCATGGAAAGTGCTGCGTGTAAAGGGGCCATATTTACAAGGACAGGAAAAGCCATGCAGGGGGGTATTTCCTGTCTCTTTAAATATGAGGCAGGAAAACACGCCACCAGTACGTCACAAAAAGTGACGTACTGGTGGTGCAGGGAGCTTGTATATCTGCCCCTGTCTATCTTTTTTAGCAAGTAGGGTTTTGCATCAAAAGCCTTGAGTGGTTGCATGGGAATGCCCATGCACACCAACGGAATGCCTCCTTGGTGTTAAGTAATGCAAAGCAGAGCAATATGCTGCTTCGTGTTACTTTCAAGTGATTTTGCAGCGCAAAGCAAGTTTTGCACTAGAAAGTAAATAGGGAAAAAAAGATTTTGCATAGATTTGCATCACTTTTATGATGCCAACAAAAATCTAAATCTTAGTAAATATACCCCTTGGACCCAGATTTATGAAAAAGTGGTGCAGTGCAGCACGTCACCTTGCTGCACGAAGTCACTGGAAAGGGGCAGGAATCTACCATTTTTAAGGCAATATGGTGCACTCCTGTCCTTTCCCCTGCACTGGCGCACAATAGGCTGCTAGCGCCAATTCAGGCACCCTTGCAGCTTGGTGCAAGTATGCTTGGATTGCATGCAGGATTGTTTTTCTGCAGGGAGGGGTAGAATGCAGCACACACGGATAGAGGAAAAAAACAAGGGGAAATAAAGATATTTCTCCATGTTATGCCTCTCCTGGGGGGGCATATATTTTTGGTGCATTTCCAGGTTTACCTGTTCTTGTGAATTTGGGAATGTGTCAAACACAATGGATGTTGCGTAGTGACACCCAAGCAAACAGCATTGGAAACGCCTCCCTGGTGCAGAGTAACGCAGTGCAGTGATTTGCACTGCATTACATTACTCAAGAGTTATGATGCCAAGCATGGCCACACAAAGTGGCCACATTAATGTCATTTTTCCTTTGCATTGTTCTTACATCACGTTGCGTGGTGCAAGAGCGATGCAAAGGGGCTCATAAATATGCTGCTTAATTGTAAAGGATATCAGCTCAGGTGTAATTTCATGTTGCAGGTCCATGTAGCAGGAAATTTATCTCACAATATGTATGTACAACCGCTGAGAGAGCTGTATCTACAAGCTATCCTGGCTGAAGACGGCTGATAGCCAGAAACCGGTCCTTGGATGCTTGATTCCGGTCCAGGAAAGACATTGCTTGGCAGTTCGGGCTGGACTGTTCCCATGAGGCACAGGGTCAAGGCTGATTTGAATATGGCCATGTCTGAACTGGGGTGGTGTGGAGTGCACAAAAACGATGGATTTAGGCCCAGATCTCTGTACTGGGGTGAATGTATGACATTGTTCTGCATTCTGTCCATCAACTGTTGTTTTGCATTTCTCACCCCGAGTGGGATGGGTATGCTCAGACATGAGTCCCATGCTCTCCACACCACTGGAGTCAAGCTATCCTGGCTGAAGACGGCTGATAGCCTGAAATCGGTCCTAGGATGCTTGATTGCGGTCCAGGAAAAACATGGCTTGGCAGTTCGGGCTGGACTGTTCCCATGAGGCACAGGGTCAAGGCTGATTTGCATATGGCCATGTCTGAACTGGGGTGGTGTGGAGTGCAAAAAAAGATCGATTTAGGCCCAGATCTCTGTACTGGGGTGAATGTATGACATTGTTCTGCATTCTGTCCATCAACTGCTGTTTTGCATTTGTCACCCCGAGTGGGATGGGTATGCTCAGACGTGAGTCCCATGCTCTCCACACCACTGCAGTCAAGCTATCCTGGCTGAAGAAGGCTGATAGCCAGAAACCGGTCCTAGGATGCTTGATTCCGGTCCAGGAAAGACATGGCTTGGCAGTTCGGGCTGGACTGTTCCCATGAGGCACAGGGTCAAGGCTGATTTGCATATGGCCATGTCTGAACTGGGGTGGTGTGGAGTACAAAAAAACGATGGATTTAGGCCCAGATCTCTGTACTGGGGTGAATGCATGACATTGTTCTGCCTTCTGTCCAACAACTGTCGTTTTGCATTTGTATCTACAAGATACAGCACATTCCTGTCCTTTTCCCCTGCATTGGCACACAATGGACCACCATGCGCCAACGCAAGCACCCTTGCGTGATGGTGCAAGTGTGTCTGCATTGTAGGGAGAGATTGTTTACAATAACAATCACAAGAGGTGTTTTCCTTTTTCTATGTGTGCTCTGGAATGCAGCACAGATAGAAAAAGGAAATAATAAGGAGAAATAAATATATATTTCCTTGTTGCGCCTTCCATATGCCTTCCCTGGGGAAGCATAGGAATCAAAATCATTCCCAGGTTTACAAAACCTTGTAAATCTGGGAATGCATCAGGTTCCATGAATGTAGTGTGGGAACACCCACAGCAGCACCATTGGAATGCTACGTTTACCTGATGCCTGAAAGGGGGCGAATTTACAAGGCCATGAAAAATCAAACAGGGTGGTTTTACATGGCCCTGTAAATATGGGCAGGCACACTACGCCACTGGTGCGTCAAAAGAAGTTACGCGCTGGTGCTTGTAAATAAGTCGCCCAATATTCAGACCCTGATTTGCGGGATTACGACAACATTCTTACTTCCAATGCCCCAGCCTTGCAGTAGTGCCATGGATTAGGCGTCTTCAATGTAGCTACATCAGTTCCAGTGGTCAGTTCAAGAGGGTCACTCCGACCTCTACCTTGAGACTGAAATGCACCTCCACCCTGCATCACCGGTTCTGCATGTTGATTTAATGCCTGCATTGAAGGGACATTCCCTACAAATGGTGGGTTTTGGATTTCTCTCAGAGCAGACTTTATTTGTGCCACTATTAATTTTTCCTTTACCTTTTCTGCCTCTTCTCAATCTCATCATTGCAATATTTAGCATATCATAACAATTCATCAACCGACAAAACAAATGTAGTTGACTCATCATACTAATCTCAGGCCTCAACCCTGTCACAAACCTGTCAGCTCTCTCTCTGGCCCATCTATGGCTATTCTGCACACCATCCAGAAATCACTTGGGACCACAATATCAAACAAAGTATTCAAATATTCAAATTAGTCCACAAAATGTTTGAGATTTTCAGAAACCACTTAACTTGTTTGTACCAACCCACAGGGTTCTCGCTTAATTTGGGGAATACATTTGTAAATGACACAAGATTACTCCTACTCCAAGGTACATGTAAGTACCCATCCACTATGTAACTCCCACAAAGGCAAGGTTGTAGCCCTCCTGGGAGGAGGTGGCTGTCCTATCATTTTCTTGGAAGTTGTACTCATTGACCATTTAACGTCCCACTTCTCTAATTCGCTCCAAATTCAGATGCTGTGAATTAATTCCCAAATTTACATCTCCATCCCTGGTATTCTCATGCGTTCTATATCCTGATCACTAAAAGCAGTCAGTGGCTCTACTATAAATCCATTGTCTGCCCCAAATCTAATTCAAATTTCTGAGCTAATTTGGATCCTTTGTTAAAGGCTAGTCTTGCTCACCTAGTAAAATCCTTACTTGCGTACAAAGGTTTACTATGCTGATAAGTTTTTAACTGATCCAATGCACGCAACAACTTTTCATTTCATCTCATTCCAAATGTAATGTTCCCACATTCATCAAGTTCACTTTCAAAGTGGACTGAAGAGTTTTCTGGCTCACTTCTGTGCTCCCACTCTCATTCGATGTGGCATTAAAGAACTTTCAAAATGTCTTCTAATTCCTTGATGTTAAGACCGGAATGTACCTCTGGGGGGCTTCAGTACTTCCTTTACTTTGAGTGTGCTACTATACATATTTAAAGCTGGTTAATAATGACACACAAAGAAACCTGTGGGTCTGATGCAGAAAGATTACTATCAACGTAGTAATTTTAAAGGACTGTTTCCCTTACCCACCCGTGGGTGGCATGCTTCATCATAAGGTAACCTCATTGCAATATGAAGCTAGCCACAAAGTGTGCTACAACCCCTTCACTGAGAAGGAGGAGCTCGGGGATGTTTTGATAGAGAGAAGTATACTAAATACCCTAAAAGCTGGGAATTGCAAGGGGAGTAGAGCAAGGAAATAGTGATCTCAAATTAGCTCCAAGGTGTGTACACAAATTTATGGGGGCACCCCTGGGTCAGTATTAAAACTAAGCCTCAACAGGAGGGAATTCGGCCTGTCATTTTGTGGAAAAATAGGTCAACATGTTTCAGCCAGATACCCTATCCAGCGGTGTGACAGCCTTCTTTAGGACCTAACAGATGCTTCTGCAACAATGTGAAAAAAATTAAAGTAGTTCTAAATACAAAGCCACTGGTGAACTGGACACCACTTAGTCAGGGATCCACAGGTTGATGCATTTTCAAACGCCAGGTGCACATCTACAACTTAACCTTGCCATAAACTCAAGGCAGTATAATGTTCTTGTGTTAGGTATAGCCTGAACAAGGATTGTGCCACAGAAGGAAATATTTAAATGTTGTCCCGAAGTAGTTAAACCCGCAAGTACCCTAAAGGGCCAAATCCAGCCTGATACACAGATGGGTGTATACTTGCACCACAAGGAGAACTTGTATTAATTGTGCTTAAAGGAACAAATTCTTCCACTTTCTGACTCATGGATATAATTTCTGATGCTTGTTGTTGAGCGGGAACAGCTACATTTTGAATCCCATTTCCCCCAGAACCAGGTTTATACATAAAAACTACTGGTCCAATAGTACAGGAACTGTAAGTGCATCTAGGACTGTACAACCAGTTGAGGTCCAAGAAAGGTGAGTCCCCGAATTTCCTCCGATCATATGTTGACTCACTATTATATATCTCATCATGCTCTTGTCCATATTCACATGAGAAACATCTACCTTATGAGGGCTTATACTTATGGATGCAACCTAGCTCCCACCTCCTTCTGATCGAATCTCATTATATATTAGGTGGTCGCTCAGACATTAATACATCTAAAAGACTCTCACTAGTATCACTAACACTATTTTCATCTCTCTCTGGATTCTCTTGTTCTATTGTTCTTTATCTTTTTGGCTCTGTATTCCAGTTCCCTGCTTTGCAATAATAGGTATAATTTCACTCATTCTACCATGTCAATTCTCCACCTTTTCTGCTCTACATCCCACCTCACATTTGCATAAGTACGTAGTAACTTTTTTACTCATCCCTTATATCACTCTTCTTCTCTGATGTGAGCAGCATGCTCCCAAGTGTTAAACACTTCAAATTGTGTGAGTCTAGGTTATGATTTTCTCATAAAGAATCCTCCTCAAATTTTCAATAATTCCCAGTGTAAATGTACCATAACATAGAAACGCTGGTGCACCTTCTTTCTCAGTGATGTTGTTTAATTGTTCTAGCCAAATATATGTGTGTAACCTTACATTTATTGCCATATAATTACATGATATATCTTCAGATGGGGTTTCTTCCTCCCTCTGAGAAGTATCTGAACATCTCCTCTAAACAAATCTTGTACAACTTTAAAACATTCCATTTTTGATTGTTTGTTTCAACACTAAACAATATTTTACCCAAAGGTTTCATTCCAAATCAACAAACCAATAACAGTGCGGCACCTTGTGACATAGACAGCCAATAATAACACAGCTTTACACCACCCAACCTATCCCACCACCAGACGCTGTGATGATAATCTCACTCCTTGCAAAAACTATCTCTCCTTTACAATTTTCAGGCATGCACTCTCTTCAGCAATACGCTTCCAACTAACTATAAATCAATAGCACCAGATAGCAATTGCCTGCTTTACTAATAAAATAATCAGAAATTAATCATCCAAAAGTAATACAAACACACATTCGGATGAAACCTCATCCAGCAGGAAATTACCCTGAGAAGTGCAGCTTTCCTCTGCACAAACGTTCTGCCACACTAACCATAGATTAAGTTCACACAAAATAAGCATCCTTATCTCATTTGGGCTGTTGACGACATCTCACAACAAATCCCACAAAACCTCAGCAGACAATTAAAATACAATGTCGGACCTGATCATTTCTCCACAATTAGCACCACACTCACACTGTCATCTAATACATTATCACATCACAAAATCTCTGCAAGACACCACACACTTACCACAAACACTGCAAGCTAAGCATAAGTTGTTTACACCAACTCTATTAATACTCACTCCTCTGCTGTCACAACTTGTTCTCGAACCACTGGAACATCACTGATTCTCCAACTCGAAACATGGGCCTTGGGGACTGAGATTGGGTCTGGACTAATCTGAAAAAATGGTTTTCTAACCCCTCTACTTCAGGTACTAATCATCTTTGGTATGCTAACATCTGGAAAAGCTCTGAGCTGTTTCTTCAAAATTAACTCTGGTCAATAGACCTTGAAAGCAGCCTAAAAAGAAAGGGGGTTAACAACAATTTAAATCTCCAAGTACTGTGTGATCATTACGACTACACAATAACAGGCTGAATCACTAAAATGAAGTTAAATGGGTTTATTAGAAACTCAAAGACAGAATGATATATATCCATCTCTAGAACATGCTGTAAAAGTACTAAATCAACAAACGAAGACCAAAGTGTCATATGATATTTGGCTTCAAAAGCAAAGAACTTATCAGGATTTCCATTGTAGCAATGCACAGAATAAGGAAAAGAGTTTGATGACTAGACAAATGGTTTTGATTCTTCTCCCCATACATTGAGAAGATTTGAAACATCTGCTAAACCCTATACTAAAGTAAAAATAGGGGAAACCCCATTAAATTGAGGAAGCAAGACAGGTGTGAGCATCAGATCCTCTGTAGAAGTTCTTTAGGGAAGGAATTATGCATAGCATGAAGCCACACAATCAGAGATATCAAGAGAGTTCTGTATCTCTTCAAGTCTAAAAGGAATCTGACTAACCCCAAGGTTGGTTCACTAATTAAAAATAAAATACAAAAAGAACATTTGAGAAACATGACCCTATCAAAGGCTGGGGTCCAGGGTGTGGCCTGGAACCTATTGAAATTATTTCTGGCCGACAGAGTACAAACAGTTGATCTAGGAGGGGACAGATCAAAACCATTCTCCCTCCCCTGTGGAGTTCCACAGGGATCCTCCCTTAGACCGACGCTTTTCAATATATATGTGAGACCGCTGGCTGCCGTTATAAGATCTTTTGGGCTATTTTTAACCTCCTATGCAGACGACACGCAAATCGTGCTATCTCTGCAGAGAGGCAAAGAAGCGGAAAAGACCACTAGCTGCCATGACTGCATGGCAGCAATAACTGGCTGGATGTCTGCTAATTGCCTGAAGTTAAATGCAGGCAAAACAGAGGTCATTATTTTCCGTAACAACCCCAACCTCTGGTATCCAGCATGGTGGCCAAGTGAGATGACGCCCCCTCCCACCACCTGCACTTTAGGTTACACATTTGAGGGTGATTGTGGATAATACTCTCACATTTGGGGACCAGGTCAGCGGAGTGGTGTCTACCTGCTTTTTTCTCCTGAGAACACTGAAGAAAATAAAACTCCTCCTCACGGAATAAAGCTTCAGAACAGGTGTCTCAGCTCTCATTCTGTCCCGTAAGGATTATTGTAACAGTCTCTATCTGACTATGAATAATAAACATCTGAACAGACTACAGAGTGTACAGAACGTGGCAGCCAGGCTGCTTACAGGCACTCCGAGGTTTGTGTCGATTAGAAATGGACAACATCACCTTCATTGGATCCCAATCAAACAAAGAGCCCAATTCAAGGCTCTCTACACAGTCTTCAAGTCCTTGAGGGGGACCGGACCGAAATACCTTAAAGTGCGTATTTAATGGTATGTCCCTGGGAGAAAATTGCTCTCAATGGAAGCAAAATGGGCAGCCATTCTGAGGGCGAACAAGGCCAATGGGTGCGGAAAGAGATTTGTTCTGCGAGCCACCAATGCCTGGAATGAACTTCCGTTTTATCTAGGATCTGCCACGGAACTCCTTTCATTTAGGAAAGGTCTGAAATCATGGTTGTTTTCAGCTTAGTACCAGGCAGGGTCAAGGAATGGAGGGTTCCAGGTATACAGTGCTCAGGACACCCTTGGGTAACAGTGCGCTTTAGAAACCCATATAACACAACATAACATAACATATGCATCATAATATTTTTCCAGGTATCAAAAAACAACCTGGCACCTTGAACAGTACTCCTATATTCCAGTTCCCAATTCCAAAGCGTCCATGGATTCCTCTCTTTGACTGATAGCCCCAACTGGTCACACTCCCTATGTTCGTCATTAAAATTATTTGACCTTGCCAGCCTCTTCTTCACCTCACTATCTCAGAAATACAATGTGTTCTTTTAATTAATTAATGCATTTCTTTGGTTTGCACATGTAGTGGAGAGAAACTTACAGAAAAACAACTTTGTTAGAATTAAATGTCTCAACTGGAAGCTTAAGGCCCACAATCATGCTAACTTAACATTTCTCCTGAAATGCATATTCATTCTACAACCTACATATAATCCAATAAATGAATTATTTTATAAACGGATCAAGCTACTTTATACTGTACTCTTATACACTGTACACTAAAGTGATACATGTCTTTTTAAATGGAAAAGACAACTGGTCACAATTTACAAAGAAAGCATTAAACATACGTATGATTAATTCCCACTATTCCTGGCGAATGCACTGCATTTTAGCGCACCATCTTACAAGCTAAACCTATAGACGATTAATATCAGCAATCCAGATGTTTCTGTAAAAGAAAAACACAAATATGTACTCACATATATGTCTATATGTCTAGAACATACAATAAAGGCACATTCTATACTGTCAGAGCACCACATCTCATTAAAATGATTGCGCCGCAGAAGTATACAAGATCAAATGCAAATGAATATATGTGGCCTAGCCAAACGTAAGGGAGTGGAGTCAAAATTATGCTACTCCAGTAATCACATACCAAAGTTCTCTCCGAATTTTTGGGAGCCTCCCATGAGTGATGTATTTTTATATGACACAGAACACCAGACTACTGTTACTACTTGCTGTTATGTTAAAAATTTGATTTTTTTCATTTAATTTAATTTGACACGAATGGTAACATTCTACACAAAATGAGACATACACGAGGTTCACTCTAGTAACTGATGCATGATGGAAAACATTTGACTTATCAATGTTATTGTCCCTTTATATTTTTAGAGGCAAATACATCAACATGAGAATAGTCTTGTTCTAATGTACCATAGCAGTTGTTAATGCTCCACAACTTGTGGCACTGACAGAAATAAAGGTTCACATAGGAGACTCAGGAGACAGTTGTTACACAACAACTTTGAGGGTGTGACAGAATTCCTTCATGTAGATGTAGGGTACAGTATAATGCCAAAAGGAGTCCCACAAGTCAAATAAGTAATATCTAACTCTCTCTAGTTATATCTAACCTGGGGCCTCTGAAGACACACTTGGAGAGGTTAATTAATTCCAAGGATGCAAGGAAAGTCTTTAAGGTGACACTGCAGAAGCTATTTCAATAAGCAGTGCAAACAGAAAACTTTTGGGAACATTTTCTTCTTCTAATTTGAACATAACCTCGACTGGAAGTCAGGAATAAAGGCAAATCACTGATCACAAGCAGAGGTGCACAGGTGAACAGCAGAGGCCCAGGCAACGTTTCTTATCTAACAGGAAGCAAAATCAAGCACCTGGTCATGTCTTGGATGTGTGTTTTACAGACTGCAGTATTCTTGAATTGTGACCATGAATACTTTGACTTTGAATCCCACAGTGGATCCTCAAATACCACTATAGACTATGGCTCATATGGCATATGGCATATGACCATTGCTTCTGGAGTGCTTTCATGGGGCCGGCATTGACTGTGCGGTTGACAGAAGGGTAACAACTGGGTAGCAACAATGTGACAACTTCAATCCTGGCTGTGCATGACTCCTGTCACTCAGTGTGCATAACATCCTGAGTGGCACTACCTGAAGCAAAGGGTGAAAGGATTGGCAAATAATGCCCGGAACCAGAGGTGAATGGGTGTTGCGGCAAGCAGCTGTGACAAGTCATGACCCTAAGTCATTTGTCATGGTGCTCTGGAGGTCACATATTAACTAATCCCCAATAGCTGGAATGGTCCTCCTGGACACTCCTGCCATCATCAGTCATTAAGGCAGGCTTCTAGGCACCACATCTCTTCCCAGCCAGAGTTCCTGCTTAGATCAGGCCAAAGTGGCCATCTGGGCTTTTTTGGTGTCAAGAGACATCTAGATTGCTGTGTCCATGGAACAGGCAAACCAGAGGTCAATGGATTGACTCCAGGAAAATATTCCAGTCTCTCGGTGGCAGCAGGCGGCAAATGACCGTGAGGTTGTTTATTCTAGCAGTCTTCTTTCTTCCAGATGTCATCCTGGACTCAGGAATGCTCACAGCAAGCAGGTGGGGGCTATGTGTCAGTCTTATATTGGAGAATAACTAGCAATTGGAGAATTTCTGACATTAATATTTCTCATCCTTTTTAGGTTACTCAAAACACTTCCAGAAGCCCTAAGCCCAAGATGGTTATCCCCTTATCCACCTGGAAGAGCTCTGGTTATCCCCTAGTCACTCCCCTATACAGATGTGGTGTGCTTACAGCTGTCAGGCTCCACACTGATTTTTCCTGCTGTTGGAGTTAGACCTCGAAAGCCTAGGAATGCGCCCTGGAATGAGAGAATTCGCTGTCATCCCCGTTTGACATCACCATATTGAAACATCCCAGCATCTCTTATGGAAGTGGTACTTGCAATAGTAGTTAGTTATTGAGCTACTTTGTTAGAGTTGGAGTTTCTATCCTTGAAACAGCGTGGTCCTGTTGAACCAGTGGAAGAATAGTAGTATTTTGCAGCATCATTTAAAAAAGGCCACAAAGATGAAAAGCTTTCGGGTTCATTTGCACCATTGTTTACAGATAAAAAGATTGCAATTAAAGTGTATGGTGCAGATTTACAAGGCCCTTGCGCCACTTTTGCGTCACTTTTCCCATGTTAAACGTGACACAAAAGTGGCGCAAGAGCCTTGTAAATCTGCCCCTATGTTTGTAATCTGAGACATAATAGAATTCTACTTGAAGGCTAAAATATATCCACTGTACAAAGAATTGTTATGAAAATGAAATTCAGTCAGATACCAATAGGAGAAAATATATGAACCAACAAGGAGGGATCTTATTTTCATCCACGTTGTCAATACTGTGATGCTAAGATCCTGGATATGAGTCATTTTAATATGCAAAAAAAATCTATTAATCTGGTTATTTTAATATACTCATTAGTAATGTACTAAAAATAACTTTAACATTGTTAAATCCATCCACTGCGAGTCCTTGCTAGATTGATGACATTTTGCGGCTTCTTTCTTGAACTGTAATGTTTTACTATATTTAATTGGATTATACTGATATATGTAATTGTTGCATCTTTGTAATCTTTTATTATATTTTATGTATGTATGTACACTGTTTCGGGTTTCAAGTATCTTCTGTAGAAGCACGCATCTGAAATACATAAATAAATACTGTCTTGACAACCAGTTCAAAGGCTCTTAAAACAACCTTTAAGGGGGCTATTTTTTTTAACCATGAAGCAGGGAAGACACACACTATAGACTCAGTATGCTGTCAGGTCCTCTGACATCTTCATGATTAACACAATGCTCAAAACGACTCACTTTCAAGCACCATTAATTCTGTTCGGTATATCCCAGGGTATAGCAGTAACCACATAGCAGGGAAGAGGTTTGGGATGGGAGCAGCTGGAAAAGAGATTTGGAACGAGAAAGAAAGGATAGCGAGTGCTGTCTTTTTTCTAAGCCAGCAGGTCATTCCTAGATGTGATACCTCCCTACTATATGCCACTACGAGGCACAGAGTTTGAATAATAATGCCTTGAGCTGTTCTTCATGTGGTGAAGTTGTGCAATGTAAAAAAATAAAGATGAATTAAAACAACGACTTTACTTGCACTCTTAATTGCATCACCAACTACAATTACGCCCTTAATACACCAGAGACGATATATCAGAATAAATTGGCTGGAAGGACTTTTCTCTTTTCCTTTACGCAGCGTTTGCTTCAACCTGCGCTTGACATTTATTCAACATGAACAATATTAAAATATGTATATGTCATAGCTGTAGCACTCAGTTATGATACCTTTGATTAATTCCTATTCAGATGTCCAATCATGTCCAAAATATTTTATCTTGGCTACCACTGGTGTAACTCTGTCTCATACTAGTGCCAGTTTTTTTCTCAAATAAATAGAAAATGATCAAAACCACAAATGTGCCACATGCGCACCTACCAATGGTGTCGTAAATCCTCAAATGCAGATAAGAGACTACCATCGGCCGTTCCACTCTGCACAGGAATAGGGGTAAACGAAGCAGTCAAATTCAGGAACTTGAGGGGAACAACTGGGCATATATAGTCACGTCCAGAATATTACCCCTATGAGTGCGCTGGGTATGCCCAGACATGGGTCTCAGGCTCACTGTGCCACTGGATTCAAGCTAGCCTGGCTGATGAAGAGTAATACCCAGAAACCGGTCCTAGGATGATTGTTTCCAGTCCAGGGATGACCTGGCTTGGCAGTCCAGACTGGACTGTTCCCTGAGGCACAGGGTCAAGACTGCTTTGCATATGGCCATGTCTAAACTGGGGTAAATGTAAATATAAATGTGGGATTCTTGTAAAGCGCACTGTTACTCTACCCGAGTGTTCTGGCGCTGTAGACCGCTCGGGAACCCGTCCTGGTTTTCCCTGTGAGATGGTCCCTTTCTGGGTATCTCCAGGGTGAAACCAGGCATCCCCGCCGTCTGTGAGGGGCCGTTGTAGAGATGAGGCAAGCTTAATGCCCAGAGTTACCAAGTGTGTTCCCTGGTTAGAGTAGGCACTGAGGCGAGAATTATCGAGTCCGTTGACCCTGGTCCAAGACCCTGCCACATCGGGAAATGAACACTGGTCTCGGGCCTTTCTCTGCTTACAGGTCTGCCGCCTCTAACCAGTTAGCCTCACCACTCCATGGTAGCATGGTGAGCAAAATAATGATGTTTTTAGCCCAGCTCTCTTGACTGGGGGTGAATGTTTTGATGTGTTCTGCATTCCGTCCATCAATTGTGTGTCTTTTGCTTTCTCCACTCTGATGGTTCAACAATACTAAGGGGCATATTTACAAGCCCCTTGCGCCACGTTTACGCCGCTGTTGCGTCACGCAAGGCGGCGTAAACGTGGCGCATCCCTGCGAGGCATTTACAACGTGACGCATCAATGGAGATGCGTCACGGTGTAAGGCCCTGCGCCACATGAAACCTGCGTCAGGTTTCATGTGGGCGTGTCCACACAGGGGGGGCGTTCCGTCGCAGGAACGCCCGTGAAAAGTGACTCAGTGAAATCTACAAGATTTCACTGAGTTACTTTCCCAACGCTGATGCGTCAAAACCCTGCGCCAGCTTGAAGCAGGCGTAAGGCTTGACACACCACGTTTGAAATAGGGCAAGTTGGAACAGTGCTGGAGTTGCGTGCCGCTCGCAACACAACTTCAGCACTGCGCCAACTTTACGCCTAAGATGCGACACGCATCTGTTTATTCCTGCGTCATGGTGCACCGCATTGTAAATGCGGCGCATCATGGGTGGCGCAAGGAAAAACTTGCGTGTCGTATCTTTCCTGGCGCATCTCTGCTGATTTGCACAGATGCGCAAGGCAACGTAAATATGCCCCTAAGTGCGATAACCTGGGTGGGGCTCCGAGGTTGGCTGCTGCACTCAGCATCCTGAGACATGTGGTCCACACAATACTCTGACTTATTACATAGCCAGCACCGTCTCCCCTATTGTGAAAATACTCCATGATACGAGTCCCAAATATCTCACACATAGATCTCAATTTCATGGGATGGCTGATAGTGATGAGTTACTGATCTAGCTCTGTGAGGTGGGGGCTGAATGAAGGATTATGACAGCCGAGAAGCCCACCGTGCTGGTAACATTCATATCTTTGGTTCATTTGTATTGCTTCACACATTTTCCTGAACTTGCAGAAATGTGGCAACAAATATTTAATGCTTACCTTCAGGGAGCCAGCCAGACAGCTTGTCTGCCAAATGGTGTTAAATTGGATCCTGGGAGACAGAGAGGCAGTAATGTGTATTCCTTCTCAAAAGTCATATTTTTGGCATTAAAAAATCTATGTCTAACAACGTTTTATTCTTGCTAATGAGAGAAATGACTTCCTAGTGCATTTTAAACCAAAGTCAGAAACATTGGGTTTTTAAACTTTGGAGTCTTTACCAGTGTTCAGCCACTGTTGCCTAAAATGATAACTCAGCATATAATTTACGTGAGTTTTTAAAAGAGGGTTTGAAGCGAATAATATGCAGCTGGGCCTTGCTCTTATAAGGCATAGTAAGTGATGAGTTACTTTATGTCAGATTTAGCAATGAAATTCGAAATGTCTTCACTTGGCATTTCAAAACTAGGGGCTTGCACAGTATGAGAAATTTTCTTTTCAGACCATGTGCTAAATTTTGGACCTTCGTGTCAATGATGGGTTTTTGACCTTTATGCAATACACGCAACTTCTGCGCATTTAAGAGTCCCTTATACAAAGGCAAATATTCCACTCCATACAGCTATCCAGTTACCATATTTAGTGAGCAGCCGTTCTCTGCCCAGAGGACAGAGATGGCGACTGTAGGTCCCTAAAAAGCAAACATTGCACAGTAACAACTGATAACTATTTTGCTCTGTCCTATTTCCCATTTGTCACGAGCAATCATACCATGTCACATAGATAAAAAATTACCAATAAAAACAAAGATCTTAGAAACCAATAAAGATTTTAGCTGAGGGTCACACCTTACCCAATTCCAATCACATATAAACATACATATGAAGAGCAGGAAGTTTCATCTGAGTATTTTCACAACCTAATCCTAATCTCATTTTCTTCAAGCCAGATTATCTCATAAGCAGTACTCTCTTCTACTATCTATTTCATTACTTTAATAAGCAATAATAAATTGGAAGGGGACCTGATTCTCGGTATGTAAAACAGCAATAGTTGTCTGACATACTTTGCGTTGAACATGGCCCTCTCTGCGGGCTCACCTCCAAACATTTCACATTCCTCCTCATATTTATTTGCTGAATTATATTTTGTTGGCCTTATGGCTCTCCTCTTCACCACTGTCAACCAGTGCTAAACTACTTGTGCTCTCTCCCATAATCATGGTTTGATTAACATTTACCTAATTGGCATTTTAACTTATTTGTAAGTCCCTTGAATAGTGGTATACCATATAACCAGGGCCTGTAAATTAAATGCTGCCAGTGGGCCTTCAGCACTGATTGTGCCACCCCTCCAAAACATGTCCCAGGCCTGCCAGCCTGAATGCAGTGTCACACTGCCATGTTGATGTAGCATTTAAACGCCCTTGCCAAGCCTCAAACTGTCCTTTTATTACATAAAGTCCCCCCTAAGGTAGGCCCTAGGTAGTCCATCGAGCAGGGTGCTGTGTAATTAAAATATTGAACACGTGCTTTCAAGTTTTACATATGCTGGTAGTGAAAAACGTTGTTATTCACTTCTGTAAGGCCTACCCTTCTGATAGCATAACATTAGGGTTTCCTCATTGCATTTAATAAGCTGTAATTCCTAAATGAGAGGAGTTAGATTTGATTGGTACCTATAAATTGTAATCAAAAACTTTCTTTGATAGTAAGCTGGATTTGCATTACAATTTTGAAAAATGCCACTTTTAGAAAGTTGGGGGTTTACTGCCCTTAGACCTTTGTCCCTCCAGCTTGTCTTAGGTCACATGACAGGGTGTACCTGACAGTTAGACTTTGTTAATTCCTCCCAGACCATCACACAATAGAAGGATTGGGGTGCCTGAACCGGACATCTGCTGGCAGGATGAGGGGAGGGCTGAGCACAGGCACATACACTCAAATAGACTTGGCTCTGCCTTCACATAAAGGGCCTAACAACCCTGTATTGTCACCACAGCCAGCTTGGAGCCAGTGCAAGGGAGGCAGGAAATTCCAAGCACTCCAAAGAAACCTCTCCCATCTTCCAGAAGAAGGGCACCAGGGTATAAATATAGGACCTTCAGACCCACTCTTCAGTTCACTACTGTGCCTGGAGAAGAACTCTCAGAGGTCTGCCTGCTGCTGTGACCTGCAGTGCAACCTGCCAGGCTGCTGCTATACCTAGAAGGAACATTGTGCTGCCTGGAGCCTGCCTTCAACTCTTAGAGGCTATCCCCAATTTTTGAGCCCTGCATCTACACCTGCTCCCAGGACTATTAGGGTGATTCCAAGAGCTAGTTTGCAGGCCTCCTGTTCAGAGCAACAGGGACATAACAGGCGGCCACCATTTGAGCCTGCACCTGAACACACCTGAGGGCGTCCTGAACCCCCAAGAGGTGTCCCACCAGTCCGGGACCATTGGTTGTGGTGCTAAAGATTGGTCAAAATTAAAAACTGAGGACTTTGACAAGATTTGTCTAACAAGTGCTATGAGCACAAGGAGGAGACTGGAACCAACCTACTCACCTCTCCGCCAGATGTGCATTGCCGGTTGGAATGCCTTTGTGGCTTCTCCTGCTACGTTCTTCTCAGTTGCAGAAAATCATGGAACCATCTTCTGCAACAGCCCTCTGCTTTATCCAACTGAAGTTTTTCGGCTTCCATTTCTGTGACTAAGTCTGAATGTAAAAACTGTGGCTTCGACCCACAGCCTTCTGATGACAACGGTCCATCCTTGGACACCTCCTTCAGCCTTTCCTCACTGAACTTTACCTTCTCAGACATTTTTTTCAGAAACTTTTCTAAGTCCAAAGGTAAGCGCTGACGCGGTCTAATCCACTCCTTGTATCTAAACTGCGTTCCATTTTGGTTCATCCTAACTTTTGACTTTGACCTTATCTTGTGCGACTAGAGGCCTGCGGTTAGCGCTTTCATTTTTCAGGCATTAGATTTCATTTAAAAATAAAACATTCCAAAGTCTTCTACTTTATTGATTTTTGTAGTTTTTGAGTCAAATAATTCAATAAAATGTACTCTATTTTTCAAAACATTTCTTATGTTGTATTTTTACTATATTACTGTTTGTGTGCTGCATAAATATTTTGCACATTGCTTCCAAGTTAAGCCTGACTGCTTTTTGTGTCAAGCTCCCCGGGGTTAAGCACAGGTTAATTTAGTGACCTTTTGTGGTACATCTTGCAAGGGATTGTAGCTGTTGCTTTACCAGGGTTCATACCCCAGTCAACCAATAGATTATTTCATAATTTTTTTACTAGGCTGACAGAACAGTAATTTGAATTGTTTTCAGTTCATGTTAAGGTACAGAGCTTTGCTACTTATATTTGCTACCATCACTGTCTCTCCTCTTGCTCCTCTCACGTAACTTTACTAACAGATAGTTGAAAACTGTTTCTCAGGCATTGGGATCTGCAAATTAGGACTTGCCTTTGTCCATCTGAATTGTGTCTTCCAGGTAAATTAGAACTGCAAAATGTTTTTGCTAATTGATTTATGCTTCTACGTGATGGGCCTCATTTTTGAGGTTGTGCTGTAGAGCAGCACTGCAGGCCTTCCTACTGCGCCTCCCTACGGCAAAAGAAAAGGTCAGGTACCAGATACAGTGCATTTCTGTCCTTTTCCCCTGTGCTGACACACAATAGGTTGCTATGCGCTTACCAGGCACATTTGCACCATGGTGCAAGCGGACCTGTATTGTGTGCATTGTATGCAGGAATGCAGCACTCATAGAAAAAGGAAAACAAGGAGAAATAAAGATATTTCTCCTTGCTGTGCCTCCCTTACTCCTCCCCTGGGCAGGCATATATTTTTGGTGCAGCCTCAGAGTTACGATTTCTCGTAAACCTGGGGCAGTGTCAAAAAGCCATGGATGTTGCTAGGAACGCCCCCAGCAACACCTATTGCACATTCCTTAAATGCAGAAAAGTGTGTTAAAGGGAATTATATTCACGAGAAAGTATTAATCTAGAAAAAGTGGCTTAGTGCTGCCTCGTAAATATGGAGCAGGCTCCTGCGCCACCGAACGTCACAAAAAGTAACGTTCCGACAGCACAAGGGGCCCTACATGAAATATCAAATTGGCATGTTAAACTCACAGAATGGCACAAAATCCTAAATCAAACCATGCAATTTGATATTAGCTGAGCATTATTGTATGAAATTCGAGGACACAACCCCGCAATGTTATACCTCTTACCGCACCAACTGACAAAAGCTCATCCAGTGTGGAACCTGAAAATCACAGAAACTGACTGTATTATGTGAAACACACAGGATCTAATTACTCCCCATAATTTTCAACCTCTACATGGTTCCACATGGTTCATTACTCACTGATAACAAGAAAATGCCATTAAACGTAAATGTACCTCAAAATCTAGTCAGTTGATAGAAGTTAGGGATTCAAATATTCATGCTAACCCATAATTAAGTGTAATGTACTAAATTAGAATTTAACGTGACTGAGAGGTATCCTCTTGTTAATTTACTGTTCCATAAAATATATGATCCAAGCTTACCTATATCACATAAACCTCAATTGCTTCACACACCTCCAATTTAAAAGCATATGTGTAATCACTTGGATTAACCCTGGGTACAGACGTATTCTTAAAATAATGCATCAATTAGAAAATCAAGACTGCCTTTAAAAAGATCATACTGCTACAAAAAGAGAAACTGTTTATGTTACAGTAATCTTCAGATCAACAGTGCATATCCTGGTCTCTGAATACTTGGATAGAGGTAACAAGCTTCTTAATGAGCTACTTGACTTCGGTTTTGTAGCCCTGAAAGGTATTTTACAGATTGCAGCTGGTCTCATCCAGGGTATGAAGAAATTTGACCACATTACACTTCAGACTAGTAAACACTTGATCTTGGGCAGATAACAGGAGCCAGTACATTAACATATTGGGGTCTGGTTTTGAGGGGTCACAGACATGCAGGGGCAAGGGTGCTAAGTCCTGAGTTGTAACAGCAGTCAGTAGCCAAAATACTCCTTGCAGGTAGAGTAGTGGGGTGGGGGATGCAGCGAGAGCAAGGTAAGTGGTTTTCTTTTTTTCATTTTATTTTCCCTCGTTGTCATCTGTCGACTGCTCCCACCCCACCACCCCACACCTCTTACCTGTACTGGTCGCTTCTACAAACTCTTCTTTTTAGCCCTTCACTCTCAAAATAACAAGGCAGAGAGTTCCGAGGTTTACGCAGAGGAGGGGCTATGCAATGAAAAAGAGACTTAGAACTCAGAAATACAACAAACAACACTTAATAAATGAATGTCCTGTCAGTGGTTTTTTTTTATAAAAAAGACAAGTGTTTTATTACATGTTATTATATATTATGAACAAATTAACAAACATATATATTGCCTATGGTGACAACCTCAAAAGGACCTCACAATCTGAAAGGTCCCATGGGTCAGGTAACCTATTAAATGTACCCTGCACACCCTGTCGTGGTGATACCTCTAACAGTCTGTACCCCAACAAGCCCTTAACTCTAAAATCATAATATCCATATTTAAGCCTAACAAAGCATGACAAATGTATTCAATAAACGTTAGTCTTACTAATCAGGATATCACCACAATATTGGGACAACAAGTGCCTCAGAACCTTAAAACTAAAATACTGAATATATAGACCTACTTTCCATAGGAAATTCACAGCATTCTATTTGGTATAACTTTGGCGCTGGTGGACGAATTTTTGCGAATTTCTCTAAGAAAATGTCCTGCTTGGCTTCGCTCCTTCCCTGAAAGTTTGGGGGTGATTCGTCAAGTGGGGGCTGAGAAAAAAGGGGGTCCCAAAACGTGTTTTCCCCATGCAATTTTCGATAGGGACCTTTAGCCAGTGCTACAGCCCGAACGGCTGAACGGAATTACACCAAATTTGGCAGAGAGGTAGAGTTCAGTTCACAGATTGTGCTTTTTGTTAAAGGATGTAAATCCATTCTGTAGTTCCTGAGAAAATTAAAAGTAAAATCATGGCGTTATCTAGAGGCGAAGTACCGCACGCGTACGGAAATCGGTACAATTACGAGCACGAGCTGCATGCTGATTGGCTGTCAACTGTCTATCAACACTCCAAACCAGGAAATGTTGGAAGCCATCTTGTGCGTCGCTAGAACCGAGTCACAAGAAAACAGTAACACAAAGTTGAGAAATAAGGAAAGGGGGTAAGGTAGAATCATGTTGACCCTCTATGCCTGCCTCTATGCCACATGGATCTTTAGGCCCCACATTTTTTTTAAAATAACTAAATCGCAGGGTACGCGTACGTGGTGGAAAGGAAGAAAAAACTAGAAGACTGTTTTATTCTTAATTAGCCCCCGGGAGGCTAAATCCCAGGGGCATTTCTTTCTATAATGGGGTTTTATTTTGAAGTATGGACGTGGGGAGCCGTCTGGAATCGTGGGGGCATTGCGGCAAAAAAACCCAGTTTTTTTTTAGAACTAACTTTACTGGTTGAAAAAAGAGCTATATTTCTATGATAGTATGTAAAACCTTTCGGGTTTTTTTGTGTACCAATTGTACTCTCTACGCATGCGCAGCCTCGCTTCCAAGCCCATGTTTCTTTTTGTATCTTCAAGTTCGCCAAGCAAAGCTGTCATCATTTCAGGTATTAAATTTGCCGCTTTCTTTACCCGGGCCTTGTGTGTCATCCGCTGCTATACTTTTGTAATATTTTAATAATCATATTCTATCTATATTTATTTGAAACGTATTGCCAAGGCACCAAACGTTGATTACACACTCTGTCCACCGCTATTTTAGTCGTTTTCTTCCGTTATTTTTATTATACCTGCTACTTTCATTTTACCCTCCGCCTATCTTCTCTGTGATCCATGAGATTTCCTGCCACAGACACCACGGTGTTTGTCCTTGGCCTCCGATGTTATCAGACTTGGTCACACGCATACCTAAAAACAAATTTGAAGCACGTAAGCCACAGCTAATACAGCGCGTGTCTGTCACCACATAGCCATTAGGATGTTTATGGCTTTATTATGCGTGGTAAATGTATAGTAGTTGTAAAAGCATGCGTGGTAAAGGCATGCGTGCTAAAGCCATATGCGTGCTAATGGATTGTGGTGACGGTCACGCGTGCTTATGACCGCGTTGTAATGGCCCCCCAGGACACTGCAGGAACCGGGTCTGGGTGTGACGGAGTCCAGGGCATCAGGCGGTGGGCCACGCAGCCTCCCTCACACTATATAGAAATCTCCTGGGAGCGGTCGTTTTCGTGGTTTGAGGGGTGTCATTGAGGCCCATATAGTTAATTTTGTAGGGGGTAGGTTTGCATGCGAAAATGTCGCAAGAGGTTTGTAAATGTGGTACACATTGTTTTACTTTGATTTCCTTTCTATGTTGTAGTCCATCCAGAGAAAATATAAGTTATTGTACAGCTAGTACTTTTTAACCCTACTGTCAAACATCTTACTATAGTACTTCAAATTATAAATATTATTTTGGTTGTAGACCTTCCCCCTCCAAAAAAACCAAATATATAGTTTTTTTATTAACTTTTATGAAAATAACAATAACTGTAAACGTAACTTAAAGATAATGTAATAAACAACTAGAAAAATAGCTTCAATAAAACAGTTTTATAAACAAATTGTGATGTGGACTCCAAAAAACATTGGGTAGGTAATCTGCAAAACAAAAAAGAAAAAAAGAGTTTAAAGTTATGTAGATGTGACTAAATAAGGTAAAGCATTACAAGTGAAGGTAACAGTAAGATTTTACGTGCGCAGTGTGCCTAGTACATTTCACTTCTGTTATAGTCCCGCGTTAAAGTGGTGTCTGTATGGAAGTGCGTACTGCGTTACTGACACAAAAGTGGCACAACGGGATTGTAAATATGCCAACTTATTTTTAATGCATTGCAATGGAGGCATTGTATATCTAGGCCGCTGTGCTTTCCTTGTATAAACACTGCGTCCACCGGAGTTCACAACTTGTATTCAACTGTGCTTCTACACGTCAAAGTAGACAGCAGTGTCTATATCTTTAAAAGAGAAAGAGAAATGATGTCACAGAGAGTGAGAGAGTAAGAGAGAGAGAGAGAGAAAAGAGCATGAAAACTGTCTGGCAGAGTCTGGAGTTGAGATTTTTTGTTGAAAAGTCAGACGCAGATTTAGAAGCTCCTTGCTCCACTTTTCCCATGTTAAAAGTGACACAAAAGTGGTGCAATAAGCTTGAAGATCTGTTTCTCAGACTGTTGTAACCTGTCTAAGTGAAGGTACACTACGATTTTACACGTGCAGTGTGTCCAGTACATTTCACCTCTGTTATAGTCCCGCGTTCAAGTGGTGTCTGTATGGAAGTGCCTACTGAGTTACTGACACAAAAGTGGCACAACGGGATTGTATTGTAAATAGAACAACTTATTTCTAATGCTTTGCAATGGAGGCATTGTATATCTAGGTCGCTGTGCTTACCTTGTATATTTAGTGCGGCCAAACAGTGCGGCCACCGGAGTTCACAACTTGCAGACACCATTGCTTCTACACGTCAAAGTAGACAGCAGTGGCTATAACTTTAACCCCTTTGCTGCTGGCCCGATTCCGCAGCTGTGCGGTAAACAAACGAACAGGGCGGGGCCGTGATGAACCCCAGCCCTCATCAGCACACGAGCACCGTGGAGCGTGACGGCTGGGGCTCGTCACCAGCATGCAAGGGGTTAAAAGAGAAAGAAAAATGATGTCACAGAGAGTGAGAGAGAGAAAACAACATTAAAACTGTCTCGCAGAGTCTGGAGTTGAGATTTTTTCTTGAAAAGTCAGATGCAGATTTACAAGCTCCTTGTGGGGGGGCTTAACTTCAAGGAAAAAGAAAAGTGGAGCTGCAGGAGCTGTAAGGGGGGACATCAAATCCTCATTAACAAGCAAAATGTCTTTGAAAGACCTGTGAAGTACTCAGGTGCGACTGTGTGTGGACCCAGGAAGTTATCTGATCCTAGATGAAGTCCCGTTAGCCCAATGTGTGTTTTGCGCACCTGCTGCATACTACACATTCTCTCCTTTCACAGATAACTTGTCGTTATTTCGGACACAAGCTTCTTTGCTCACCTTGTGCCTTTGCTGTCGTACTTCTTACATAATCCATCGTGAAGCTCTACATCTAAAAGATATTAAAAGAAAGATGTTATGATTGGTAATTGTTACCATATTAATTTGAAGTTAGATAACATTGCGCTTTTATACACGTTCATTCTCACATTTCTACAAACTGTTTGTATTGGTAATATTCCGGACATTTCAGCGATTATAAAAACGTTACTGCTATTGGGAACAAAATGTATGCATGTAAATTAATACACTATATAGGAGTGCGTTCGTCTAAAATACTAAGTCGTGTTTTTGTATCTAGTCTGCTACAACCCAGACTCCCTCCTATGCGTACTCATGCCTCACTGCTCACCTTTTCGTGGAAAAGACACCTTCTTCATGATGTAGTCCCGATCTCCAACAAAGAAATCTCATATATGGTGCCGAGTCTTGATATCTCTGTGACAAATGACATACTGGTGCTCCCATCATCATCATCGCAGGTTCTTCAACCGCTCAGTGCTTCGGGCACCACAAACTCAGTGACGAAAGAGGCAACGCATGTAGTAGTGGGCCCCTTGTTCGTTGCTTTGGGGATCAACTCTAAAATGGCGTACAACACGTGCGCTCTGTCTTTTTTATTCATAGGGTCACGTGTGTAGTGACGGATACGCTGAATGGGTGTGGTGTGGGTGTATACCAGCCATGAGGGAGTGTGTGTGTCGATCTGACAAAAAGAATGGCAACTAAGAAATCACTACAATGGAAATGTGGGCCTTGCACTGTTGTTATGTTTTCCTGGTAGCGTAAGAGTGGCTTTCTTTTTTCTATGTGACGTTACGATACAGTCACCATGTATGTAGCCTATATTGTGATGCATTTTATTGTACAATGTGTTTTAAAAACTAGTTGTGGTAGGGTGCTTTTAAATTAAACTGTGTACTCTGCTTATGAGTTTGTTGAGTGTAGAAGTATTTTTTTTTCTATTTTCTATTCTATCGTAATTGTGCCGACTTTTCTCCTTTAGCGTGCAGTACTATATTATTTTATAAAATGTATAACTGTTGAAATCATCTTTGAAAGAAGAATGTAAGCATGTAAGCTGCTCTCTGTGATGAAAAGCAATGCTGGCTGCCTCAGTTATACATGGAGAGTGGAGGCCTTGGGGCTCTTCCCACGGTTGGCAACGTTACATTTGAGCGCTGGGGGATGGGGTCCTTGGGGATTATAAAAAACTAGTGATAAAGGCTATTTTTTTATGGTAGATTTATCGTAGGCGTACCAAGCACGTATGGACAACGTATGGTGCGAAGATTGGAAGTTGTTCCATAGCGTACTGAAGGAAGAAAAAGAAGAATATTTTTCAGATATTTAAAAAGAGCCCTTGTGTTTATTGGGAGATTTTAGTACCTACAAGTAAGTACCAATGCAGAGTCTAAAGTTCAAGAGGAAGACTCTGTTACCCTCATCTGTAAAATGTACACTGTCTCTCCTATAGATGTCAAGCATATTGAAATGCAGATTGTTGTGGTAGATGGACCCCATTCCATAGTCTCGGAGAAAGGCAGAAACAGATTTATTCACATGCTTCCTAGCTTTCTCAATCTGTTGACAATAGTGGTTGGACTAGTTCCATTTCTGCCTTTGGCATATATTAGAATAGACAAAGGCAGTTTTGGGGAAAAGTGTCATCAATTGTGAAGAGGTGTCCTTCATAAGCATTTCCAGACCACCTCTGTCAAAGTGTCGAGGTCATTGCCACCACAGTGCACAATTATGAGGTCAGGGTGTTGGAGATGTAAAAAGGATTTCACCAATGGCATCAAATGGTGCCACTTTAATCCTCTCTGTCCAATCCATTTAATGTCTACATTTGGTAAACGTAGGTCTTTGTGAATTATTTTCTGTTCTGCGTACCTTTGGCTCCAGAAAATATAGCTGTGTCCCACAATCCCACTGTAAACATCTTGAAGAGAGGTCTGGATGCACTGTGATGGTCTCTGTAAATGAAATGGCAGTTTGAAAAGTAAGATTTTTCTAAAATGGTGGACAACTTGCAGTTTTGATAAAAGAAAAGAAATGATTAGTTGTTTGACAACATTCTACACAGAGGTAGGATGCATGTTTCTATTTTTTAAAAGCCTGATTTTTATTGGTTAAGAAAAACTGATAGAAAAGAACGTTACATAAAATAAGCTGGTATCTTCTCAAGTCAAGTACACTTGCTGTTTTAATTTGCAACAATGTATGATGAACTTTTCACCTGTGTGCTCAGTTAGGTGTTTCCTGAAGTGTTTCTATGGGATGTATGACATTACAACGCATGCTTTTACCACGCATGCCTTTACATCGCAAGTTTTACAGCGCATGCTGTTACAACGCATAGTGTTGAGGGGTGCTGGATAGTGAATAGTTAAATTTACTATTCCAACTCCAGTCCCCGTGGATAGTAGGGAAGGTGTTGGATAGTAAACTAAATCTATTCCCTATCCTAGAGCGCCCCCCAGCGCAATGCGTTGTAAGGGCATGCGTTGTAATAGTTGCGTCTTAAAGGCACTGCGTGGTAAAAGTTGCGTTGTAAAGGATGTTCCCCGTTTCTATGGTAACTGGGAGAATGTGGAATGGGGGAAGGGTTGAACGTTTTGTCAGTTGGAAAAGGTGCAAAAGTTCAAACAATATAAGTTCGTTTCGTTTTGATTTAATATGGGAATAAATGTGATTTTGTATTTAATTGTATATGTGTGTGTAGATTTAGTGTGTAGATTGACAGGAAAAGTTTGCTATTTGCTATAGGACTTTCTGACCCCCTAGGAGTGCTTAGGGGGTTTTACAATGATCCCCAAGGTCAAAATCTTTGATGGCCTTTGTTGAGCCTTTGATGGCTTTGGGGAGCACCATCTTCGAGGTCCGGCTCCTGTAGTGTTACGGGGTGCGTATTTCCTGGACACTGCTGTTTGCTATGGTAGGGTGAGAGTTCTCTTTCAAGTAGGAAAGCAGATTGCTTTTCGTCTGAGAGAGCAGAGTGTAAGCTGGTCTCTCTGACAAAAAGCAATGCCAGCTCCCGAAGGATGCAGGGAGCTGGCAGGGACCGTGGGGTGTTTGGGGCTCCCCCCACGGTTCTGAACGTTATATTGAGCTCCGGGGGATGGGGTCCCCGGGGATTGTAAAATATCAGTGATAGATGCTATATATATTTTTTAATGGTATATTTACTGTACCCTTACAGTGCGAATTCTGAAAGTCGTTCCATAAGCGTACGTAAGGAAGAAAAAATCAATTAAAAATATATATTTTACAAATATCTATCAAGTTTATGTGTTTGTATGTTGGTTGCTTCTAATGAGACCTTTTCTCTTTATTGGTACTTATAAGTAAGTGCTTATGCATAGTCTAAATTTGTTGAGTAGCAGTGTTTTATAGAGTGTTGAACTTTTGACCTCTGTTAACAGTTGACTTTTGCATGATCTGTTGGCGGGTAGGGTGGAAAGTTATGTCAGTTGGAAAGGTTTGAAATGTTGAAACAATAGAAATGTGTGTTTCGTTTTGAATTAATGTGTGAAGGATTTTAATTGGTTATTTACATATATGTATGTGTAAAATGAGAGGGAAAATGTTCCATTTCGCGGTTCTGCTCCAAACACTGAACTAGAGAGATTCTGTATAAGAATATCTACTGTGTGAGTGGCATTCCTGTTAATCTACAAATAAATTTGAAAGGTGAGTTGATAAGTTGTATGGGAATGTATGTGGTGCATCTTTGTACATTAAGGAATTATATTTGTCCCTTTTTAAAGATTTTATAGTAGTAAATGTGTTTTGCTATAGTGCATGCTGTTATGTTTTTTTGTTTAATATCACATTGTGCGTGTGTGTATATTAAGGATTTATATTTGTCCCTTTATCCATAATTTCTAGCCTCCCTATTTTTATACTCCCCTCTCTCTCCTCTTACTCCTTCCTCTCTCTCGGTACTACTCTCTTTTTCTTATATTGTCCTCTGTGCTCATATTGCCCTTCTTTGTCTTCATATTTTCCTGTCTCTCGTCTTATTCCTTCTGTCTCCTCATCTTCTTCCCTCTCTCTTCATATTTCACTTTTTTTCTTGAAACTCCATGTTCTGTCCCCTTTCTCGTTTCTCTCCCTCTGTATATACTCTGGGCAGATTTACAAGCCACTTGTGTGTCTTTGTTGTTTTATTGTGTTAGTTTTTTGATGTAATAGTGGCATAAATAATGTAGTAAATTGCATATGTATTTGGAAAATCAGTCAGTGTTGTTCACTGAAATGTAGTAAATATATCCATGGAATAAGTATAGTCACTTAAACGTTTTTCAGTAGTAAATGGTAAAATGCATGGTCTCTTTTTTTTTGTCTAATATCTCACTGTGCACGTGTGTACATTAAGGAATTATGGGGCATATTATCAAGCCTGGGCAATAAAATTAACGCCGCTTTATCGGCAGGAAACTGCTGATAAAGTGGCGATAATGGGCTTGATAATATGCTCTATGGAATTCCAATCGAATCTCTTGTTAGATGTACTTCACGTGTGTGAAACCTATGGTTTTTCAGTGAATATATATATATATATATATATATATATATATATATATATATATATATTAAAGGCTCCAAAAGTAAAAACCAGCACTCGCGGGGCGTTAAATCCCTGTTGGATTTATTGACACAAAAGAATCAGGCACAAACGCGTTTCAGCAGTACGCCTTCGTCAGTGTAACAATCCACTGATGATGATGTCACTCACGACTCATGATGTGGTCAGTGACATCACTCATGACATCACTGATGATGTCTCAAATGACATCACTGATGACGTCTCAAATGACATCACTGATGACATCACTGATTACATCATCCAGTGAATGTGTGTCTTGCTGATGACGTCACATATTACATCACAGTAGTAAATGTGTTTTGGTAAAATGCATGGCCTTATAATTTTTTGGGTAATATCACACTGTGCATCTGTGTACATTAAGGAATTATAGTGGCGTTAAACAGGGACCCCCTGAATGAGATCAAATTCCTGGATCAGGGCAAAGCAATTGATAGCAGAAATATACACATCCAAGCAATAGCAGTGTAGACAACTGGCAACAACTTAGTATAACATTATAAACACAAGTAAAAGAAAAAGAAAAAGGTATAACCAATGATTATGATGACATAAAATTTAATAACAATGATAAAATTTTGATGGACACATTCATTTAGATACAAAATATTATAAAAAGATAATAAAAAAAGAAGAATACAATATTCGATTGCAGTATTCACTCTAATATTAGGAAGAAACCTCATTTGGTTGGGCTCAAACAAGTTGCCAGATCTGTCTTAACAAAAAAACAAGTAAGACCACGGTAGATACAGCTCATTCCTTCCCTTTTCTTTTGACCCACAGTGCAGAAGGAAGGCTTGCTGCTCTGCTGTGTGTCAAAAGATTGTAAATAAGGCCCAGCGGTTGTACATTGTGAATGTTTTCTTTACACTAGTAGGTTATATTCAAAAGCTCCATTTGAACACTTTTATTGTTGAGTGTCTCTTGTTATGTGTCTCTATACCGTGGTCTTATTTGTTTTTTTGTTAAGACATATCTGGCAACTTGTTTGAGCCCAACCAAATGAGGTTTAGAAAGAGAAAAAAAGTTTACTAAAAGGAAATGAAAAAGAGTTGTATATGTTTAAACACAAGTAAATTTATTCTAAAATTGGTATCTCTTGAATTATAGAAATATGCTGATGTGTTCCTGATGAAGACACTGGTTGTGTCGAAACGCGTCGACAGACATACATCAACTCTGACAATCAGCCCTGGGAGTTATCACAGCTTTTTATTTCTTCCTAATATTAGAGTGAATACTGCAATTGAATATTGTATTCTTCTTTTTTTATTATCTTTTTATAATATTTTGTATCTAAATGAATGTGTCCATCAAAACTTTATCATTGTTATTAAATTTTATGTCATCATAATCATTGGTTATACCTTTTTCTTTTTCTTTTACTTGTGTTTATAATGTTATACTAAATTGTTGCCAGTTGTCTACACTGCTATTGCCTGGATGTGTATATTTTTGCCATCCATTAAGGAATTATACTCACCCCTTTTTTTCATATTTTCTACACTCTTTTGTCATACTCCCTCCTCTCTTGTCTTACTCCTTCCTCTCTCATTATACTATCTTCTTTTTCTTATATTCTGCTCTCTTTTTATACTTTTTTTCATACTTGCTCCTCTTTTTGCATATTTCTCCTACTCTTTATATTCTCTCTTGTCTTTATATTCACCACTGTCGTCATATTTCTTACTGTCCTTTCATAGTACTCCCTCTCTTCCATGATGTCTTATCCGCTCAGTCCTCCCTTATAATTGTCTTTTCTCCACATTTTTGGCTCTGTGTCTCTTTACATTCCTTCCTCTTTCTTCATATATACTCTTCTGTTCTTATATTCTCTGTTTCTTCTTATTCTCGCTGGGTTTTGCAGGTAGTCATTATTGTTTTCTCATACTTTTCTTTTTCTTCTCATACGCTTGTCTCTGTAGTAACATTTCTCCTCCCTTTTGTTATACTTCACACTCTATACTAATATTGTGGTCTTTTCTTATTGTCACATTCCTCTCCTCATTTTCCACCCTGTTCTTATACTCCCCCCGTTTTCATATTCCCCTCTCTCTTCTCTTACTTTTCCATGTCTCGTAGTACTACTGCGTTTTTCTTATATTCCCTTTTGTCCTATACTCCTTCTCTCTGAGTTCATATTTTCCTCTTTTTCTTCTTATTTCTTTTCTATTTTAATTTTATGTCCTCTCTGTTTATTCTTCTTAAATCTGTTCATATTGTTTGCTCTCTTCTCTTACTCCTCCTTGACTCCCTGCATACAATCTGCAGCACTTTCCTCATATTCTCCGTCTATTCATTCTGACCTCTCTCTTTATATTTGTTTCTCTTGTCATACTTCTGCCTCTTTCGTCATACACTTTTTACTCTTCATAATCCTCCATCTGTTTATACTCCTTCATTCCTCCTCATACTGTATCCTCTGTTCTTGTGCACCCCTTTTTTCCTTATGCTCCACTTTTCCTCACATTCTCCGTGCTCTCTTCTGGTGTTGTTCTCTCTCTCCACATACACTCTGTCCTTTGCTAGTATTCCTTTTTTGTTCTTATGGTTGCGCGTCTTTTCACATATTCCCTCTTTTTTCTTTATAGTCTTTCTCTCTCTTCTTATAGTGCCCCCTCTGTCATCTCACTCTCTTTTTTTCTTCTTATACTCTTTCTTCTCTCCTCATATTTCCATCTTTCTCTTCATACTCTTTCTTTCCTATTCATACTTTCCAGTTTATTCATACTTCCTTTTTCCCGTTATATTGCAGTGTCTGTTTATACTGCCCTTTTTCGTTATATTTTCCCTTGTTTCATACTCCTTCCTCTCTTGTTGTAAGTCCTTTTATTTTCATAGTCCCACGTTTGTCCTCATCATCTTCCCTCTCTTCTTATCAGTAATATAATGGAATATTTCATATATTTATTTTTGTAATGTTATATATTTTTTTTGTAATAGATTCTGTTTATCAATACTGAAAAAAATTTATCATGGCTACGAAAACTCAAAAGAGGAAAAAACTAAAGAAAGGTGTTTAATTGAAGAGAAGTCATCCAGAAGATTTACATGAAAAACAATGTGTTAACAAAACGAAAAAATGTCCTGGTAAGAGAAGGAACACTTTTCTGAGGAAAATATTAAAGAATAAGAGTAGTGTGCAGAAAGAGAAAAATAGTATAAGTGTATCTGCAAGGAAAAAGAAAAAGAAGAATAAAGAGAATAATCATGTAAAATCAACTGCTGAAAAAATAGTGTATAGTAAAAGGAGGAAAAAGCAATTTATGGAAAGTAGGAAAAAAATGTTTTTTAATAGAGTTGTTTTAAATTTAATTAAAGAAATTAAGGAATGTAAAAAAAACTGAATTTTATAAGAAGAAGAAGGGTATAGAAAATGTAGTTGAGAAAGCTTTTGAATTGAAAAGAAAACGATCTAATTTAGTGATCAATAGAATTCGATCACTAGATAAGCCAATCCATTTAATGAAGCCCAGAAGTAACTTTTGTGAGTTTTTTTTGGGTGAATGGAAACATAGTTCAAGTTCTAAGCCTTTTTTTAATGAAGAAAGTTATCTTCAGAGTAATGATTTGTTGCATGCAGTTGACACTAGTAGTCGTGCTTATGAGGTTTGAAATGGTTGTCCTATTGAGAAAATTGTTCTTAGGAATGCAGAAGAGGTGTTAGCTGATGAAGTTTTAGGGCGACATCCTGAAGGTCCAGTGCACACTTGGAATTGTAGTAGTATTTGTAGTGTACGGCAAGAATCTATTGATTTTTTATGCAATTTCTTACGTAACTATACTAAGAAAAGTGTTAAACAAAAGATTAAGATGTTGCAAGGACTAGACCCTTGCAGAGTGAGAGAAAATACTGGTTTGCAAGGTCATTCTCTGGCTTGTCTTTCTAAAAAAGTATGTCAAAGTGTTTTTCACCATTTCAGGATGTTAGCAGTAAATCATTCTGAAATGAGGAAATTAGTCAGAAGATTGTATTATGCAAAAAGTCCAGCACTAATGTTAAAAATGTTGAACAGTGCTCTTTTGCATGGATCTGTATCAAATGTAATGAACGTTTGTGATGAACTTGAGGTTAGTTATTTTGGTCCTGAGGAAGACAGTGCAGAAATTGAGATATTAATAGAAGGAAATGTAGAAGAGAATGTACAACATTGTAGTACAGAACATTTTGAGCAAGACATTACAAAGTTTAAGGTGATTTCAGGTGAAAGGCCAAATTATTCTTGTATCTGTTGTCGACGAACTCATTATAAAAATCAGACCAGGACTGTTGATTTGTATTTAAAAAGTGAAAAGGAAAATATTAATGAGTGGAAGGATTTTGCAACGTATTTGTTGGTAGAGAATTGTTTTAATTTGGGTTCTGATCAGCGTATTTGTAAATATTGTTATAACAAATTAGATGAGAACAGAATGCCTGCTAGAGCTGTGCATAATAATCTTGAGTTGGAAATATTCCTTCTAAACTGATGGATTTAAATACCTATGAGTCTATTCTTATTCAATGTGTGCAACCATTTCAGGAAAATTGCCTTCTTCAGATTTACAGAGAGGATTAAAGGGAAAAGTTGTATATTTGCCCCTAGATTTAAAGAAAAATATTGAAACAATTGGTGTGGAAAATGTAGAGGATGAACCTTTAGTTATTCTTGTTAATGGCGTCCCTACTAATAGTAAGAAAATCTGACAAGAATTAGTGGATGTTAGGAAAGTGAAAAAGGCAACGTTGTATCTGGTAAAAAATAATCAATATTATAAATATGTGTATGTGAGAGAAGAAGAAATAACTGTAGAAGAAGATAGTGACTTGCCATCTGGACAAATTGAAAAAGTGGATGTGTCCAGAACTGAAGAAATCTACGAACATTACAGTGTTCATCCACTGCATTCTAAAGAAGTGATGGGGAATACTATAGAGTTATTCCAAAAGAAAGAAGCAAAAGGAAGTCCCATTAGTGTATGGGAAAAAAGCTTGGAAGAACGTTGTTTCCCTCAGTTGTTTCCCACAAGAAAAGAAGGATGATATGATGACCGACCTGTGCAGATTCCTGCATCTGAATTCCGGACATCAAGATTATATGCAGAAGATCCATGATTTCGACAATGTATTCCATATTTGTTTCATCTTTTGTTTGAGAGTGTTTTGTCTGGACTTTCTTTTGCAGTAAACCATATAATGAAAACAGGTGTACATCTGCAAAATGTTTCGGCAAAGGAATTCATTGATAAAGTACTGCAGAAAGATAATGTTTTGGAATCTCAGCTAATTAATCTCATGGCATGTCAGCGTGGTACTAATGAGTACTGGTACCATCGTCATGGAGAACTGAAATGTATGCTAAGCAACTTAGGAACTCCTACATGGTTTCTTACTCTAAGCTGTGCTGAATATACTTGGGATGATTTACTTGAATTTCTTTGAAAGGCAAATTCAAATATACTAAATATTGAATACAAGACACCTGGAGAACTGTGCTCTTTGGATCCAGTTAATGTATGCAGGTATTTCAATCATAGATTCGAAGCTATAATGTCTTTTATCAGCAATAGAAAAAATCGTCCTCTTGGAGAGGTTCTGGATTTCTTTTGGAGAAAGGAGTATCAAGCGAGAGGTACTCCTCACATACATATGCTAATATGGATCAAAGATGCTCCCAAATTTGGAACTGAGTCAGATGATACTGTGCTGTCTTTTATTGAAGAATGTGCTGCATGTGATATACTCAAAAGTACACGAGATAAGGACTTAAGACAACAAGTCTTACGATTCCAAAGCCATCGTTGTGGGAAATACTGTCGTCGAAAGTACAAATCTAAGGACAGGTTCTACACCAAATATCGTTTTGGATTTCCACGTCCTTTAATTTCGAAAGGAAGAGTGAACAGTTTTATGTCATCTTTGCGACATACTATCACAAGAAAGTCTCCAAACAATACCTACAACTTAAAAAAATACATAAATGACTAAAACCCAGTCATTTTGTCCATGTGGAATGCTAACATGGATATTCAATATGTTGCAGACAATTCCATTGCTGTTGCTCGATATGTAACATCCTACCTAACCAAATCAGAAAAGACAGAATTGAAGGAAATATGGGAAGAGATTTCCCACAAGAAGAGTCTAAGTAAGAAATTATATAGTTACGGTTTGAAGATATTATCTCATCGAGAAATTGGAGCGTATGAATGTTCAGATCGCTTATCATCTCCTAGTCTATACTCCAAATCTAGAAGAATCATTTGTTTGAGTTTAGGTCTTGCTGCAACACGAAATCGAGTACTTAAATCGCTACAAGAAATTGAATATTTAGCTGAAAAAGAGCCAGAAAATACAGATATTGTGAAAACAAATATGTTGGATACATATTATCCCAATAGAAGTCATCTTCTTGAAAACATGTGTCTCTATGAAGTGCTTCAAAACTATATTTTTAAACGGCATGCTACAGAAAACATCAATAATGGTATATATGCCGTGGTTGGTTCTGAAGGAAGTTTGGTGAAACAAAGAAAAGGACATTTGATTAATCACCGAAAACTGAGTTGCGAAACACCTGAAATAAGGGAATTTTACTATTTAGCTCTTTTGTAACTTTTCAAGCCATGGCGTTCAGAATTGGAATTACTGGGAGATTTTGAGAGCTATGAAGATTCCTTCAACGCAAGTATAGAAGTATAGAATGTCCTGTCTTTGCTAATTATGTGAAAATGTTGAACGGCGAAATAGAGCAAGAAGCTACAACTGCAGCTGAGATTGCTAGAGACAGTACACAAGACAGTCAAACTTCTGCTCCGATGAGTCAGGACCCACTAGGAGAACCAATTGTTCAAAATGAAGCAGCAACTGCTATGGAAGAGGTGGAAACAGCAATGTATCAAGCTCAAGGAGATGTAACAAACTTAGGAAACTTGTAAGAACAGCTAAATGTTGAGCAGATACAAATATATGACCAAGTGAGAGAACAGATTGATCATGGATTACTTCATGAAAAGAAAGAGTGCTGTTGCTCATCATTTTAACCTATCCGAATGTATGTGAGTGGACAAGCTGGAACAGGAAAAAGTTTTTTAATTAAGTAATTACAACTTATCTACAGAAAACAACTGAGTCGCATTTGTCTTGTGTTGTCACTGCTCCAACTGGGTTGGCAGCACACAATATTAAAGGAATTACTTTACATTGTTTATTAATGCTACCAGTAGAGCATGAAAATAAATTAGAATACCATAAGCTATCTGGAGAAGCTTGTTGTGAAGTTTCAAGAGTCTTGAGGAAAATAAAACTTCTCATTATTGATGAGGTGCACATGGTATCAAACTTAATGCTTGCCTTTGTGCATTTAAGAATGCATCAAATTCTTAAAACAGTGTATGACGTATTATTCGGAGGAAAACACGTCATAGTATTTGGAGATCTTCTACAACTTACTCATGTAAAGGGACAGCCAGTGTTTAAAACACTGGCGCATGAAGATACCAGAAAGTCTTTGGGGAGCATTGGAAATGTAAACATTTGGTCATATTTTGAGTATAAGGAACTTATTACAAATATGCGACAGGCAAATGATGCTGATTATGGAACTATTTTCAAGATATAAGAATTGGAAAAGTGACTGAATATGGCAAACAAGCTCTACAGAGACGATTACTTTCCAATTTGTTTCCAAATCAAAATATTGTCCCAGAGAAAATATACATGAGAATTGCAGAAAACAAGTCTGTAATCTGCTTAATGCCAACACTGCGTGAATGTTCTATGTTCAATGAAGAAATGTTAAAGTTGGAAAATGAAGAAATTATAAAATTGGAAGCTGCTGATAAAATAGAACATGAAGGAATCACTAATATTTTGAATGAAAAGTTGAAGAGGAAATTGGATTCTTTTTGAGAAATCGATAAGTAAAACTGCTGGTTTAGAAAAGAATTTATATGCATGTGTAAACTGTAGGGTAATTTTACGACGTAATTTGAATGTGGAAAAAGGTTTAGTAAAGGGAGCAATGGGTAAAATAGTTAATTTTGTTAATTATGTAAATAGAGATGTATTGAATTTTTGAAAATCAAATTTGCTGAAATTGAAGAAGTACAACAATTTAATCGTTGTTCATCTCAGTTTTTGCTTGTAAAAGATTTGTATGTTCGCAGAAAACAGTTTCCTATTTGTTTGACTATGCAGTGACCATTCAAAAATCTCAAGGTTTAAGAGTAGATAGTGCTTAAGTGAATATTTGAAGTACTGTGTTCAAAGAGGGCATGGCATATGTTGCTTTGTCTCGAGTGAGAACTTTATCTGGATTGTACTTGATTGATTTTGATGAGACAAAGATTAGTGCTGATGCAAATTGTGTGAAAGAGTATAATAGGTTAAGAAGAGAAAATGCACCCAATCTAGGTCAATATCCAATATTTGAAAAGCGTGTGGTAGGTAGAAAAAGAAGATTTGAGAAAATCTGTAGTGAAGCTGTGGAGAAAGGAAAAAACCAAGATGAAGTTGTGATTGCAAGCAAAAAGAAAAAGGACAGTGTTGAAGAGAATGATGGTTATCAGTTTGAAAATAGTTCTGGTGTCCACTGCCATGCTAATGTAGTTGTTAATGTTATTTTTTTTCTTGAAAGTTTGCTACAGCAAATTGTTGAAAATCGGAAAGAAAGATTCTGTTCGTTGTTGTATTCTGTTTATGAGAAATGTAGTAGGGATAAAAGTAAAATACAAAGTGTTTCTGATATTCGAAATGTTTTGGAAATATGTTCTGGTTCTACTCAATTTACGCAGAATATTCAGCAAGATTGTCAGGAATGTGTAATGTATATGCTTGTTGTATTGGAAGATGAAGGTATAGATATTGAAAATCTTTTTGGCCTTTCTTATAAATGGCAACATAACTGTGAAAAAAGTTTGTTTACATGTAGCAGTAACATTGACAGTGAAAGATTCATACATTTGACTTTACCTGACTGAATCAGTGTCTTTAATTTTTTTATTTACAATCTTTATTTCGATCTGTTTAGATCATAAAATATTACAACAATTTAAAGTAAGTTGAAAATGGTGTCAAGTATAGGAGGCTTTAAAAACATTACAGTAAACGAAGGTTTAAGAACAATACAGAAAACATATTTAAAATCAGTTGCAATGCATTAAATTTAGGAATCATCAAACAATGCATTTATCAATGTCTAACTTAATGCAGCGGTTACGTGTGTACCACATTGCTGTTAAAAATGTTGCCACTGCAAACACAATTGGGGGGATAGTTCTGTCTTTAATATTCTGTAGGCTGGGAGATAGTGCCTAAAACCAAGGTTTTTAAGGAGTGGGACAAGCCAGTATTTCCTGGATCTTTGATAAACTTTACAAAAAAATATCATGTGCAGATCATCTTCTTGGGGGTGTAGGCAAACTGGGCACTGTGTGGAGGGCTGGGACTTAGCCCAACGATCCGTAAATGCCCTAAGAGGAAGGGTGCCATATCGCCACTGCATGAATAGTTTTCTAGTCAGGACGGGACTAATTCCATCAAGGACAAGCTCTAGGAGGTATGAGTGTTTGGACTTGATAAACAGATTTGTTAGAGACCCCTCACATGTACTCTCAATTGAGACAAGTAACTTTTGCTCGTAAACGTCTCTCAAAAGAAGTTTGCGTGGGATCCTACAACAAGCATTTCCCGGATCAAGCCATAATTCTGGTCTTCCTAGTGTCTCGCATGTTTGTTTGATATATCTCAGCCATGGGATTAGAGTAGCATTTGGTAAGCGTAGGATCTCTTCGAGCTCAGCCCTATAGTTTGTTAATTCTGGGGTGCTCCACATTCTGCGCCAAAAAGTTATAGGTTTTAGTCCCAGCTCTTCAGTAATAGGTCTGAGACCCAGATCTAATCTCAGCGGGAGAAGGGGGGTGCTAGGTGGTAGGTCTGCCAGCTGCCTTATGAAATTGTTCCCACTAATCTGCAGTTTCTGGGCGATTGTATGACCCCACAATTCTCCACCATAGGTAACTGCCCCTCTTGCCTGCATTTTATAGATTTGGAGGTGGGGACCAAGAGGCTTGTAGGTCGACCTACTTGCCATCCTACAAATGCCACCCGTTAGCTGAACCAGTTTCATGTTGGCCTTGCTGCGATGCGAGTCCCATGTCATGTTCTGGTTGATGGTTACCCCCAGGTATTCGAAGGTGAGGGCCCTATCTAGTCTCAACGGCCCTATGGTAGGATTTGGGCGAGTTGAGGAGGGAGGGTTAAAGATCATGTATTTTGTTTTCAGGGCATTGATCTCTAGCCCACCCTCCACACAGAAAGTCGAAAGCCCATCCAGAACCCGTTGTATACCCATGGGGGACTTGGATAGCAGCAGGGTGTCGTCCGCAAACATAATAGCGGGAACCCTGTTGCCGTTGAGCTTGGGAGCGTCGATATCAGCCAACCTATTCAGGTGGTCGATCACCCCGTTGACAAAGAGGCAGAACAGGGTCGGTGCTAGCACGCAGCCCTGTCTTACCCCTCTGTCAACGGGGAAACTACCCAAGAGTGCCCCGCTTCTGCCACACCTGACCCGAGCGAAATTCCCCTGATGTAATCTTATCAAGATTGACAGAATGTCTGCCAGGATCCCTAGCTCCGCCAGGACGATCCATAATCTATCTCTTGGCACTAAGTCGAAGGCTGCTCGCAAGTCCACGTATACCGTGTACAAGCTGCCGCCCTTGATTGCCGCAGTCTTCCAGAACAAAAGATTCAGACGGAAGATCTGGTCCGTGGTTGAGACCCCCCTTCTGAACCCAGCCTGGTAGGGACTCAAGATAGCAAGTTCCTCAATCCAATTTTGGAGGCGATCGAGTATCAACCTACAGAAAATTTTCTGAGTTACATCAATGAGGCTGATAGGCCTGTAGTTGGCTGGGAGCAGAGGCGACCCCTTCTTATATATAGGGACAATCTCTGCGCCCAGCCAAGTACCGGGCACCTCCATACCCCTCAGAACTGCGTTGAATATCGTCGTCAGGTAGGGTGCCCATACATCGGGCTCCTGTTTGAAGAGGTCTCCCGGTAGACCATCCAAACCAGGCGCCTTACCTGATGTCAACCCTGCAATGGCTACTCGTACCTCCTTTTCAGTGAAGGGGTCCCCCTGTGGTACAATGCTGGTGGTCGGTAAGGGATTATTTAGGGCGCCATAGTCAACCCCGTAAAGGGACTGGAAGTGATCTTGCCGGGCCTTGGCTGAGATGTTAGGTTCAATTGCCGAGGCTAACTCCTCAGACCTCGTATTAACAATACGCCAGAATTTACGTGAATCCCTACATGATAGTGAAATGGTGAGATTTTCCCATTTCTCCTGTTCCCATTCGCTCTTGGCATGTGAAATCAGGGACTTGTAGGCCCTTCTCCTGCCCCTAATCACAGATCTGTCTCTGCCTTCCTTGATCAAAGTCAGCAGGTCTGATTTAGCCTTGCGGCATACAACATTATACCAAGTGGGTCGGGTGTAACGACCACCAACACTCTTTCCTGTTGAGAAGAGAACTTCAGCCACAGACTTAATCAGGTCCTCATGCATCAACCACAGCTGTTCGTTAGTGCCCTGCATGCTGGGTTGCTCCGTTATTGCACAAACCTTTTCAAGTGTGGGGATGACCCTGGCATAAAGCCCTGAGACCTACTCTGGATTTGAGTCAAGCTTCTCCCACTTAATTCTCCGTCTATTATTCGTCAGGGCTAGCCCTTGGGCGGGGGGGGCCTGCCACCACCCCTCTGTCGTCTAGGCCAGGAAGGGCATATTCCAATTCCAGTGCGTTGTGGTCGCTATCCTCCCTAGGTATCACCCGGAAGTCGCTAATGTGTGACCACAAGGAAAGTGAGACCAGAATGTAGTCTAGTCTCGACTCCTTACCTACTCTGTTGTATGTACATTTAGGAGGGATATCAGAATTTATGCGAATGTATGCGTCCATTGCAGGCCCGCACGCCATGTTTCAGGGTTATGGCAGTCATTTGGACGGCCAGAGGAGTCGAGGCTCTGGGCGCAGGCGCTGCCGTTGGGGGTACGGACCACAAATATTTTGTGGGGATAGAATATGCTGCAAAACCTGTGCGAGGGACTTCCTCTCTCGCCCAGGTTTCTTGGAACAAACATATATCCCTACCCTCAATGAATGAGCTCCAATCCGGGCAGTTCAATTTATTCCCCAGGCCGGCCACATTCCAAGATAGTATATTTAGGTGGGGCGGTCTGGGGTTCAGGGTCAGAAAGGGAGGAGTGCCCGTGTTAGGTGGAGTCATTAATGATGTATTACTATGAGGTCTTTCCCCTTGTTCGATTATGGTTTCACACAGACTGGGCCGGGGCCCGGCTATAGTTGTGTGAGCCTCCCTGGTGGAATATTGCTCCTCGCAACAAACTGTCCCCCAAGAGTTGTCAGTGCAAAGTGCGGGGGGAGTGGCTTCAGTATAAGACCATCTGCAAATGTGTGAGACGGTCAAGGGGTCCCTAAAATTAATTAGGACACAATCCCCATTAATCGATTTTTTTGTGTTGCCTAACCATGGGACTCTCCTCACCATGAGGACGTCACTCGATATTCCTTGGGGGAGGGGCCTGTTGATGGAAAGCCAATTGACCACCTTGGGCCTCATTTATGAAAAGTGACGCATCGCTGCGTGAAAACAGCGATGCGTCACTTTTCACTGCGCCCTCCTTGTGACACCAATGATGCGTCATATTTACAGTATGACGCATCATTGCGCAAGGAGTTACAGATACGTCAGTATTTCTGATGTATCTGTAGGCGCAAAAGTGACGCATTGCTGGAATATGTCACAAAAGTGACGCAACTCCAGCAATGCGTCCTTTCACGTGGGGAAAGCCCCATGTGAAAGGGCTTGCATCAGTCTTACGCCTGCTGTGAGGCAGGCGCAAGATTTTGACGCAACAGCATCCTAAAAGTGACGCAGTGAAATCTCATAGATTTCACTGCGTCACTATTACGAGGCTTTTTGCGGGGGAACGCCCCCTCTGCATACATTATACCTGACGCAGGTATAATGTAGCGCAGAGGTTTACAAAGTGACGCAGCTGCTTAGATGCGTTTCTTTGTGAATAGTGCGCAACAGGAGGCATGTTTTACGCCGCTGATGTGTCACAAAAAGTGACGCATCGGAAGCGCAAAATTGACGCAAGGCCTCATAAATGAGGCCCCTTATTTTTGAGAGCAACAACAGGTTCTTTGGAGGATGATTTCAGCTCTGGAACCCCCGCTAGAATAACTATGTATGGGCTCGCCTCCGGCGGTAAATTTACTGCCCTATGTTTTTTGTTACTGCCCTGTACTCCCTGTGTGTCTGCAGCTTTCCTTTCAGGGGGACGGGAAGTTACAACGCAATCAGTCAGCTGAGGGGAGGCGGTGTGAGGTGCGGGCTGTTGGATTTGTGAGGGCTTAGAGGCCAGGCCCGCCTCCTTCACTAGTGGCGTAGGTGTTGGCTTGTTGTTCCCATGCTCCCCCCCACCTCTGGCAACATTGTTGTCGTTTTTAGAGGTGTCTGCTAATTGCACCGTAGCTTTTTCAATGGGCACTAGTCTGGCTTCGATCTTGGTTAGGAGAGCTTCTAAGGGGTTTAGTAGTGACTTCAAAAGAGCGCCGATGTCAGAGAGGGTGATATCTTCGTCACCTGAGGTTACACTAGGACGAGGAAGTGTCTGAACTGATGTTTGTGAAGGGGGGTTCGTCGGGGGTAATGGCATATTTTTCCTCGGGGATGTGTGTCCCTTGCTACTTAATCCCTGTTTGGTTCCCTCCGCTACGGGGTTGTGCTTTGCTACCTTAGCCTTGCGGCCCCCAGGATTTTGCGCCCCTCTTTTACTTTTTGGAATGCTCCTTCCCTTTCCCCCTGAGTAGGGCAGCTAACTATGTCGGTGGTGTCATCCGTGTTAGCCACGGTGACGGTGACAGTGAATGGGGAAGGAGGGGGCTGGGGTAGGGGTAATAGGCTTAACTCTACAGGGGCGCTAGTATCAATATCGTTATTAAAAAAGGTAGAATTAGTTAGGTCAGGTATATCTAGCGTACCACTAACCCCATTCTCCCCATTATCGGACACTATACGATCCAGTCTCTTTTCCGGGGTCCTAGCCTGCGCTATTGGACCCATGGAGGATCTCTTTACCCAATCTATTTCTTGGGATATTCGCCTTTCAAGAATCGTGATTTCATCAATGAGAAGAGACCCCGCTTTTGCGAAGTAGGTGTCCAAAGTACCTTTTGCTGTCCCAGCGGCTAGCGTGCTCTTGCTCCTTGTCTCTCTCGTGGCCATAATTCAAAGGTTTGAGGAGAAGAAAGGGAGTTAATAGGTACAGTCAAAAACGCAAAAGGGGTGGCCCGGTCCCGGTCTCTACCGTTCTCGAATGGCCTCAAACGGCCCGCCCTTTGCCCGGGCTTAGCCCCGTGCTTAGTCCCACGTGCGTCCCGCGTGCACGTTGTGGTAGCTCCTATTAAGGGAGGAGACACAGGAGGGGGCGGGAAGAGGAGCAGCTGCGGCCAATCAGCGCCGCTGAGCAGGCTGGTCCTTGCAGTCCTGCCTCTGTCCGTGTATGGGGCAGATGATTCCAGGCAAGTCCTTGGGGTCCCGGCAAGATACCGGCTGCAAAGTTCAGGGACCAGCGAGCGGCTCCCGCGAAGCGGGGGCCGCGAGAAGTGGCGAAGTGGCCTAACAATGCAGGGCAAGTAACAAGGTCTGGAGCAGCAACAACCCACTGGCGTGGCACAAGGAGAAGGCTCCCACCAGGTACTCTCACTGCGAGTTCTTTTGTGCAGGAGGGGGCGGGAAGAGGACCAGCTGCGGCCAATCAGCGCCGCTGAGGAGGCTGGTCCTCGCAGTTCCGCCTCTGTCCGTGTATGGGGCAGATGATTCCAGGCAAGTCCTTGGGGTCCCGGCAAGATACTAGCTGCAAAGTTCAGGGACCAGCGAGCGGCTCCCGCGAAGCGGGGGCCGCGAGAAGTGGCAAAGTGGCCTGACAAGGCAGGGCAAGCGACAAGGTCCAGAGCAGTAACAACCCACCAGCGTGGCACAAGGAGAAGGCTAACAATCTAATTAGAGGAGCAAGTCAAAACGTGGAGTGTGGACAATGTAAATCAGAAATGTCATCAACATTATTTATACAAAGATATGGACAGTATGTAATTTTAATGCTGAAAGGTTGTAGAGCTGATGGAAGACAATTGGAAACTTTAATTAAAAAATTGTAGCTGGTCAAGTTTCAATATCAGGAAGAACTTTTGTAGCTGTTGCAATTATTTTTCATGATGGACCTTCTACAACATCTGGACATTACACTGTTTATTTGAAGTGTCTGAAAGGTTGGATACATTGTAATGATAGTCAATTGGTTTTTTAAACAACATTTGCCTAAAGAATTACCAAATTCTTACCTAATATTTTTAAAGCCAAAATATTCTGAACAAAATTTGGCCTTTCAGGATTACTGCTGTTAAGGTAGGTTAGTCTGGTGTTGTAGAGTATTGTGTAAGTGAGGGTGAGGAGCTTGAAGGTGATCCTCTTGTTGATATTGAGGCAGTGTAGGTGTATCAGGTGTTGGGTGATGTGGCTGCAGCAGGGGACATTGATGATCACTCAGGTGGAGGTCTTTTGGATTTGTGATAGTTGCTGTAGGCGTTTGACTGGAATTCCTGTGTAGAGTGTTTCGCCACAGTGTAGTCTGCTGCTGATGAGGGCCTGTGTCACTGTTCTTTTTCTTTTGGTTAGGATCCACTTGTAAATGTTGCGGAGCATATGGAGGGTGTTATAGCAGTACGAGGAGACGGTGTAGACTTGCTAACACATGCAGAGGGAGAAGTTGAGGATGAATCCTAGGTTGTGGACATGATCGGTAGGTGTTGGTACTGTTCACAGTGTAGTCGGGCAGCAGGAGTCGCCGAGGCTGAGGGAGTGGGTCTGAGGAAGAGTACCTTCATCTTGTGCGAGTTCATGTTTAGAGAGCTGCTCTTTATGTAGTTGGTGACGTCCTTCTTTGTGTCGTGGAGGTTGCTTTTGGTGGTATGTGGCTTCTTGGTGAGGAAGTGGATGAGCTGGGTGTCGTCGGCATAGGAGATGATGTTGACGTGATGGCGGGCAACTTGTGTGAGGGTGGCCATGCAGATGTTGAATAGCGTCGGGCTGAGGGATGAGCACTGGGGGACGGAGCAAATGATGTCTGTGGTTTTGGACCAGAAGGCTGGGAGGCAGACGCTCAGGATTACTATTGAACAATTTCCAAACTAAGAATTTGACGCATACTATTTGGCCGTGCGGAAAAGTATGTGAAACCATTAAGGACTTTTTGTTGTATATTTTGTCAGCATATATTTGTAAGTAACATTATTTACAGTGTATGAAAATTAATCATAATATTTTGTTATTTTATGATTGTTTGAGATGTGTCATATTAAGTGAGACATTGCTCTTAGAAAAAAACATTTAAGATATGTTTTATTTCTATTTTTTAGATTGTTATTGAGAATGTTGAATGGTTTTTTTTAAGATAATCATATTGATTGGGGATGTGCTGATAATCGAGGGGGCATTGTTTGTGTGAGGCTGTACTTACCCCCAAACGACCAACTGGAGAGCTGGGACCTCTGGCTGCTTGTCTCCCCGCCGCCGCCAGCACAACCGGGCGGCCGCCGAGAGGGAGAACCACAACTCCCAGCCTGCCTCAGTGCCACGCCCAGTTCCGGCCATACACGCTCCTGGAGGCGCTTCAAGTCAAGTCAAGTCAAGTCAAAAAGCACTTTATTCGATTAATTAAAAATCATAAAAGTATACTATACAAATACATAAAAACATCATACAGAGAAATTATTTAGTGTACATTTAAAATTCAGTAGCAATACATATGGACCGACACTTAGTTCACAGAATTACACAATTTGCAACAGTATTTCATAATTCATTTTAAAAAATACAATGATCCGGAACCTGGAAGTTAGTTTGTACTATCAAGTGTAGGGTAAACGTTTACCATAACCCCAACTGTGCTCATCTGGAGTCTCTTCCGTCTGGCACGGATTGATGCAATCAAAAAATTGGCTACACAGAACATCACCAGATTAACTGAAGAAACAGCAATGCAGGTTTCAACTGTAAAAACCCCATTTCCCTTAACAGTGGCTTAATATATTTTTCCCTGCCTTCCAGAAAGAAAGGACAGAAAAATACAAAATGTATCAGATCCTGATCAGAGAAATTGTCGCATTCACATGGGACATTGTCCATTGGGGTGCACCACTTATCATAAATACCCAGCAGAAAATGTGCCTGATTAAATCTGAATTTTGTTAACAGCCACCGGTGGTAGGGTTGTGTAACAATAGTCAGATATGGTTGTACTGACATTGAGGTAATCAGCATAAAGTGTGACCTTACTGTAGGTTTAGTAATTTCAGTCATCTCTCTTCCATTTCTCGGATCTTTATAAAATTAAGTTTTACCCAGTTGATGGTCGTCCCAGGAGTACTGCAGTTGTTTTAATAAATGCCAACCATTTAATGTCAGCCACTCTGTCCCGCCCCAAACAATCAATAATAATCTTGTGGTTCAATGTAAGTTTGGGGTTGAGCCAAGTTCTAATCCATAATAAGAGCGGCGCCATGTTTAACATATCTGCAATATATCCCATTCCTAACTCCACATGGACCGCAAAAGATGATGTAGATTGGGGGAGGCCCAGGAGGGATCGCAAAAATTTATTTTCCTCTCTCTGAATCAGAGTTAAATCTTTATAGCCCCAAATTGCTGCCCCATACCTGGCTATAGCTATAGTTTTAGCTCTATAAATCGCCAAAATTGCCTCAGGAGGTTTCCCACCCAATCTTTTCGCAAAGCCTAGTATTGCAGCCGATGACCTTTTCACTGCCACTCTTTTATTAGCAACTTGGGGGGCCCAGCTACCCATATCATCAAACACTACGCCAAGGTAGGTGAAGATTTTTACTCTTGATATTACTGAGCCATTGCAAGAGAGTGTTTTGATGTTATTCCGACCTTTCCCCACGGACATCACATGCGATTTCTCTACATTTATTACAAGGTCAAAATTTTGCATAAAATCTCCAAAGGAATTTAAAAGACGTTGTAAACCTATAGGAGTCCTCGACAGCAGCACCGTATCGTCAGCATATAATAGAACAGGCAATGGTGTTCCCCCCATGCACGGGACATCTACTGATGCTGCCGTCAAGTTTGCTCCCAATGCATTAATATATAGAGAGAATAACATTGGGGCCAGAATACATCCCTGGCGGACTCCCCTCCCAGACTTAAAATCAGCAGTGCACTTCCCCTCTTGTGTCATGCGTATAGCCGCTGTCAGATCTCTGTGCAGTTCTGCCAGGAAGTTCACCAAAGCCTGATCAAGCCCCATATCCAGAAGCTTTGTCCACAGCTTTGACCTATTAACTAGGTCAAAAGCTGTGGACAAGTCCATAAAAGCCAGGTAGATTGACCCCTTTGATGCCACAGTATATTTACTAACTATTAGATGTAAATTGAGGCACTGATCCTCAGTGCCTCTGCCAGATCTAAAACCATACTGTGCATCACACAAAATATCATTATTAGTTGCCCATGTTGAGATCTTAGCTAGAATAACCTTACCCAGAATTTTAAAGGACGAGTCCAATAATGATATTGGCCTATAGCATCTTGCATCCCCCCTCTGACCCTTCTTGAAAATTGGAACTATAGTAGACCGTGACCAGGTTATAGGCAATCGACTTTTATTTGTGAGGACAATTGACCATATGTTAGGATTTGATTTAAACATATCAGCTGGTACCCCATCCGGGCCTGGGGCCTTATGACCAGCTGTGTCCCCTATAGCTTTTTGAACTTCTTTAATAGTGAATCTCAAAGGTGGCCCTAGTTGTTCACTTGCTATAGATACAAATGGGTCTACTGGGAGGTTACTACCATAAATTTTTTCAAAATGGTCTAGCCATTCCTGTTCAGATATATTAAGTTCCAGCGGGGAATTTTCTTTATCACTAAACAGTGGTGTATTTACAATTTCCCAGAATTTGGAACTATCCCTCATGGTGGCCCTATCGTAAAGTGAGTCCCAAGCGTTTTTCTTAATCTCATTCTTACGGGACTCAACGATATTTTTATAGTTTTTTCTTAGTCTGCCCACTACTTGTTTATCCCGGGGTGTCTTCTTTAATTCTGACAATAAGTCTCTATGGGCCTTGGAGCACTTTGCATCGAACCACCCATACAGTTTTTGCTCCTTAGGTTTCGTCTTGGATGTTAAGTCCAAAGCCACTTGCTGGCAAATTGTTTCAAAGGAGGTGATAATATCACCTCCATACCTAAGTGGGTCCACACAGGTATTAATTTCATTGCCCACCTTCTCGGTAAGTGTTAAATAAAAATCCTCTGGGATAATTCTACTCCACTTGACCCGTCTCCCCTGGTCTTGGGCAGCTAACTCCATATGGGTAACAGTATTTATATTTACAGAAAGTATGGCTGGGTTTTTATTGCGCAATTCCATAACCACTGGATTATGGTCACTAAAAGTTGTTTGTATAGCATTATAAAAAATTACATTTTGTAACAAGCCTGGTGACACAAATATAAAGTCTATAATAGAATTTGAATCCCTAGCACTATATGTGACTACCCGGTCATTGGAGTCGATAAACTCCGGCTCGGATAAATCAGCATCTACCAATAATTCTTCTAGGGCAGCCCCCTTTATGGAATGTTCAAAGTGTGAGTGAGGGAGACAATCCATATCTATATAAACCCTGTATTGGCAATTAAGCTGGCACAAATGTATATTAAAATCCCCTAGCAAAATAAAATAGACAAAAGTGGTTTGACTCTCCTTATAAGTAGTTAAAAATGTTGCTAATGCATTAATATTTTCATTACAATGCGTACCATGTGGGGCATTATAAAAGTTGACATAGAGAATTTTGAGATTATTAGGCAAAGTTAGTTCACAGGCTAGAAAGTTAGGAGATGTAGTGCTTACAATTTGCGCAACTCCCCTGTGTTTAACAGAAATTACGAGCATTAGCCCCCCTCGGTCTCTCCCTGAACTAGATGCTTGGGCAGCTTTAAAGTAGGATGAATACCCATCCAGCCAGAAGTTACATTCCCTATCCCAGGTCTCCTGGAGTGCCACTACCTCATAGCCCTTTAATTGTTCCAACCATATTCTATCGTCTCTCTTGGAGCGGAGACCTGCAATGTTCCAGCTCATGATTTTAACTGTCTCCCCTGCTTCCCTATCAATAGTGGAGGTACAATAAGTCTGATCTTTATGGGCAACATTACCAGGCAGTCAATCATTTTCGTTCAGATGTGATAAGGCAGTGAATCTATTTGTTAGCTCCAGGGTAGCCCTATTTGTAGGTATAATGGGGTCAGTATGACTAGGGGTAAGGCTTGGTGTTTGCAATGCCCAAGACGACAGCCCAGTACCCCCTCTAAGGGCACCTTGCTGACTCTCATTAACTTGGGGCAATTTGGGAATAGTTGGCCGCGGGTAAAAGTAACCAAGTGGTACAGCTCGAACCCTTCCAACCTTTATATCCGTAGCATCCCAAAATAAACGGGCAGCCTCATGGGGTCTGTTGAAATTTATTATGATGCAATCACCGGGAAGATTTTTAACCGTGTGCCCCAGCCAATCAACTCGTCTCCCCATAGTAATATGAGTGGATATGTCCCTTGGCCCCGAACAATTTTCATCGCACCACGCCTTTATGTTTGCTAGTAAGGTACACTGGGGCTCCACCTCCCCTGGAGTCAGATGTGGGATGTTTACTAGCACAGCGACAAACGGGGTTGCCTCAGGTGGTAGATTAGTACGAGGCTTCCCACGCTGCCTCCTTACTCCCTGTAAATCTCCACCTTTATATACGGTAGTTTTCCCAACTGAAGTATTGACACAGCCTCCAACATGGGCCGGCTCCAATAATTCAGTGTGCCCAGCTAAATTGGTGGTGGTTTTTAAACATATTGGCACAGGGGGTACTGGGGGCAGAAAGGGGACAGGTGGAGTGACACTCCCTATCCCCTCCATCGGTGTGTCATGTTGGACAATGGGCGCAGGTATAGCCGAAGATGGACATTCGAGTATTTTTGATGATAACAGCATATTTAACCGATCACATTTCGCCAATATTTCTGAAACACAGTCTTTCAATGTCTCAACAATGTCATTAGCAATCTGAACACGGGTGCTTTCTATTTTATCTGTAAGCACCTTTTCTACCATGACCTTTATGCCTGTTTCAAATTTCCTTGTAGCTTGACGCGATGTAGCAAAAAACTGCATGAAATTCTTTTTTGCTCTCCTTAACCGCCTTTTGGTACGCTGAATAACTGGGGTTACTATATCTTGAGCAGAACTTTGGTCAGTAATTGTGCCCAACAAATTAGGTTCCACGGGGTCCGGTGCAGTACATTGGGCTTGTAATGTCATATCCTTAACTGTAATGATTTGGACAACAGGCTCCAAGGGTATAGCTTGTCTCCCAGTCAGTGGGGGCACCGAATTGTCCAATAATGGTTTATCTAGCCCCAGTTCACGTTCTTTTGCAGCAATCTCCTGATTAAGTTTCCCCGCAGCAGAAGTAAGATAGGACATGATACTAGCTGATGTAGAAGCTTTGCGGGGTACTTTAGATTTTCCTGCACCACCAGTAATCGATGTTTGCAATTTGCGCTTACCCATGTTGGAAATGAAGGCTTTAGGGGGGTATCCGTCCCGTCCCTCCTCGTCCCTAGACGGCCACAGACGGCCCGCCCTCTGCCCGGGCTCCGCCCGGCGACGCCCGCGCGCGTCGCGCGAGGCGGGAGGGACTTCCGGTCTTTTTGCGCCTCCGTGCGTTTGTGGTGGGCGTGTCACCGCCGAGGATGCTGGGGGCTGTAGTTCCCTGCCGCGTGGTGGAGCGAGCGGCGGCCGTGCACACCAGGAATCAGCCCAGCGTATCCCCCAGTAAACAGGCAAGTGCCCCAAATGTCCGTCGAGTCCTTCGAGACTCCGGCGCTTAAAACTGAGCTTCTCCTGCAGTGGTGCGGGATGTGCTGATAATCAAGGGGGCATTGTTTGTGTGAGGCTGTCCTTCCCCCCAATGGACCTACTGGAGAGCTGGGACCTCTGGCTGCTTGTCTCCCCGCCGCCGCCAGCACAACTGGGCGGCCGCCAAGAGGGAGAACCACAACTCCCAGCCTGCCTCAGTGCCACGCCCATTTCCGGCCATACACGCGCCTGGAGGCGCATAAAACTGAGCTTCTACTCCCGCGGCGCGGGACACGCGCGGGAGAAGCCCCGGACAAGGTTGGGACCATCTGCAACCATCAGCGGCCAGAAGAGGCTGGGCTGGGCCACCTCCCTTGATCCCACTACAGGTACTTTTGTAGCGAGTGTTGTAACTAAGCACCTGACCACGACATCGAAACAATTAGGAACCGTTCCCTAAGACTGGTAACAAAAGCTGACTAAAAATAATTGGGAAATTGCGCTAAGGGGAGGCAAATACATAGCTATGATCCATATGTTACACCTGCCATATACCAAAGAGGTCTTATAAATTTGTCCCAGAGAGAGCAAGGGAGTGCTGTTGCGGGTAGTGGACGGCGAAAGTTCTTGTACCCTCTTTAGCACTCTTTCCTTGCAATGCCAAATAAAGTAAACACGCGATCTGGCACTGGCAAGGCACATGCACCACGCACCCCAAATCCATCAGGGCTTGACCCTAATACTGTGCTGCCCCACAAAGCCCCACCCACCGCGATTAACCTGATGTTGAGAAAAGTCATTGGGGTTGTCTCAGGGGAGATTGAGCGCACGGAGAGGCGCCTGTCCATGTCACCATTACCTATCCCAGTCACGCCTACACAACCTAGGGAAGTAGATACTTCAGTAACCACCCTTATTGAAAGCCTGGAAAACTCGCATGAAGGTATCCCCTGTGCGCAGCAGGCAGAAGGGGTAGAAGCAGGAAGAACTAGGGATAGAAACACAGTCACAAGCAAAAGGGCCAAACAAGGGGGCGGTAGGAAGGGCCAGCCTGGGAGAAGGAATCTAAGCAGGGTCAAACACGGACCAAATGACAGGGAAGAGGTGGTCACGGAGGTAGTAGTTCCAAGTCACGCAGGTCCCCCTGGTTGGATAGATGAAGTAATAGGCGGCCTGCAAAAACGCATGGAAGCCTTTATCATAAGCCAGCTAAAACCCATAGTTAGCAGGCTAGACAAAGTGGCAAATGAACTGAGCAAACTGGGAAAGATAGAGAGCCCAATAAGCAGTAACCTAACAGCGAACACTACCCCGGCACCTACCATGCCAACAGGACAAATATCTGGGAATAAAAATAACTGTGTTAGTAATTTGCAATGTACCATTGCACAAATACATGAAACACCCAAATCCGCAGCCCAGGGAGGGAGGGGAAACACCCAGAGGGGGGGAAATAAGGATACAGACAAGGCCCATCAGCAAAGTAATGTGCTGATAGGTCAAACAGCGAATTTGACAACACATAGTCTGACCGAAACAGCCCAGATATGCCCGGAGCCAAATAATAGATTAAACTATTCTCCCCCCATATAAATCTACCACCTGAGGCGTCTCCGTATGTTGCTGTCTTTGCTGGGGTACCTGAACTGAAGGCAGGGGAGAAAGAATAACACATGGAATTGAAAAATAAAATAATTAAGTGGCTGAATATACACAGGCCCTTGCAAGGGGAGGAACATGGGGAGATTCTCCATGTGAGAAGAGTCATTTGGGTAGGCAGCAGAAGGAAAGATATTACGGGGGACTGTGTTGTGGTGAATTTTAGGAACACCAACCTAGTGGAATATATGCTAGGCAACCACAACAGGAATCAGACTAGCACTATTCGATCCATACCATTAGGATACTTCAACCCTAGGAGACGAGTCATCCATACCCGAGTTATTCCTATGGTAGAACTGGAACCGCGCCAACCAGAAATTGGGCAAGGCCGCATGAGCAGACAGGCCCGATTATGCAAAATCAGGGTTACCCCCAGTGGGCAAATAGATTCAGCCCGCTACTTTCTCTTGATGAGATTGACTGTCTAACCCAAATAGGGGAGTGCAAAGAGCAGATGGGCTTAGGGGTGTGTATGGAAATAAGTCCCAATGAAGACCCAGGAAGCCATCAAGGAAAAAGGGGGGAAGAATCCCCAGTAACAGGGGGAGAGGGGCACCAGGGTGCTAGGATGCTCAGGAAAAATTGACCCATATTACACAATCAGGGAGTAAATGACGGCGAAATACTGGGGGAAAGGCTGATTCTACTGTCATGGAACATAGCTGGCCTGGCAGGGAAATTTGACAATGAGGATTGGAGGAAGCACCTATGTGGCTGCCACATATTAGCGTTCCAGGAGACTTGGGCGGTCGACTCCTCTTCCTGCCAAATAGAGGGCTATAAAAGTTTTTTTGTGCCCGCTCAGGAAAGTAGATCAGGCAGGGCAAAGGGAGGGTTAGCATTGTATGTTGACCTTGATCTAGAAGGCACATGGACACAACCCTCCTGGATGTCACATACCCTTCAGGCAGTAGTATTTCAAGGGCAAGGGCTCAGGCTGCTGATATTTAACATCTATAATTCAGACCCGGCAAATGGGAACAGTGCAGCAATTCAGGAACTAGACTGCAGACTAAATGAGGAGATTGAGCAAAGGAAAGGGGGAGGAAATCCAATTGTCCTGGTAATGGGCGACTTAAATGGTCATTTATGCCCTAATCTGCTCCCTGTAAGTGCGGATTGGTCTTCTTGCCCAACAGAGAATGAGCCACATTTCGAGCACAGTAAGGAAGGGACAACACTAACGAAGCTATTAGACACCCATGCCCTTACACACACGATAGATTTGGCAGTCCCGGGGAAAGAGGGCACTCTAACACCAACATTTAAAGGAAGAGGATGCTCCTCCATCATAGATTTCATGATGATATCCACTTTTGCAAAGGATGGGGTCAAAGAATTTAGAACGGACTGGAGCCCTTTTAGTGACCATAATCCCTTAATCTTAGAATTAGCATATAGTGGTCGCCCCAAAAGGAGCAAACCAGTAGGGATTGAGCTGCGACCGATAGACCAGGGGAGGCGACTGAAGTGGTCAAAAATAAATGCTCAGGAATTTTATAAAACTCTTATTGAGAAAGGCCACAAGCAGATTCAAGACTGCCTGGAACCATCAGTAGAAGGAGGTGTGCTGGTCTCCGTTTTCGAGTCCCTAACTAAATTGGTTGATGGACTACTGAAGGGAAAAAAAAAACAGAAAGATAACAACACAACCACGCTGGTTTGATGCCAGCTGCTCTAGAGCACTGAGGGATCTAAAATCCTGTTTAAAAACTTATCCCAGGGACAAGCAGAAAGTAGCCATTTGTAGAAGCACATATAAAATCAAGGTAAAACAGAGGAAGATTACGCTCCAAACAGAAGTTTGGGCTGATCTGAGGGAGGCAGGGGAAAATAGGGACTTTAATGCATTTTGGGAAATAATTAACAGGCCCTGCTTTCAAGATAGTAGTGCGCCTGTTATTGCAACCAATATCCTTCCCGAACAGTGGGAGACTCATTTCAAGGGCCTTTACAATAATATCTGTGATTCAGTCCCAGCAGGGGGATGGGATGGGGCCCGGCCCACTGAACTAATATCCTCACTCCAGGTGACAGTAAAAGCTATTCAAGGCTTAGCCCGAAACAAAGCACCTGGTCCCGACGGTACGCCACCTGACCTCTATTTAAGTGACATTGACCTGTGGGCTCCCATTATGACGAGGGTGATAAATGCAGCCATAAAATCTGGGCTCCCGCGATCTTGGTCTACCGCATTAATTGTCCCAATCTTCAAAAAGGGGAGTAGGGACAATCCCCAATGCTATAGGCCGATATCGTTAATAGATGTGTCAGCCAAAATACTTGGCAGGATGGTATTAAATCGCCTTATGGCTTGGACTGAAGAGCACCACACCATAGTAGACACCCAGTACGGGTTCAGAGCTGGTAAATCGACTAGTGACCAATTTTTAAATCTGTATTTCTTAGTTGCAAAATACACAAAGGCAAGCAATGGCACAGTCTACATGGGTTTTATGGATCTGGCTGCAGCCTTCGACAATTTTAATAGAAATAAACTGTGGGCCATGATGAGTGACCTGGGCAGTGATCCTGGACTCATATGCATCCTTAAAGAACTACACTGGAACACAACTGCCAGGGTCCGGTACAGTACGGAGGGGGGGTGCACTGAGTCTTTCCTGTGTACCAGCGGAGTGAGGCAGGGGTGTATCCTTGCCCCTTCTTGTTCTCACTAAATATAAACGATCTTGAGAGAACACTTGTAGCTCTGAATGTGGATTGCCCTAAAGCAGGAACGCGTCAGATCCCAGTACTGCTGTACGCGGATGACGCGGTCTTGCTTGCGCGAACTGCTGTGAGTCTCCAACACCTCGTTGATGGATTTGTGAAGTTCATGAACTACCTAGAATTGTCCATGAACCTAAGCAAATCCTTCGTGATGGTGGCGGGCAAGAAACCCTCCAAATAATGTGTATTTAAAATAGGGTCCCACACATTGGAAACTATCAACACCTTCTCCTACTTGGGTCTTTTGTTTGATGAGGTTAAAGTTTGACTCCCTAATTGAGGAACGATGTAGAAAGTTGGTTGCCTCAAATGGTGCAATACTAAACTTTGCCCGAAGACTGGGTCGGTGGTCACCAGAGCAAGTAATGAATTTATATGGAGCTATAAGCACCGCAAAGGCTCTGTATGGGGCAGAGGTCTGGGGTTCCTGGATTGCCAGAGATTTACAATTGGAGGAAGACAAATTCCTACATAGAATCCTAAAGATACCGCAGAGTACCCCAGCAGAAATTGCACATACTGAGCTTGGGATCCCTTATATCATAGACCAGGTGAAGGTGAGACCCATTATGACATGGCTCAGAATTTGGGTCAACCCTGAGGCTGAACTAAGTAGGGTTATAGCTGGTGATTGTCTCCAAATCCCTTGGCTAAACTATGTAAAGGATACAAAAGGGAGCATAGACCTGCAGCCCCTCTTCAGTAACCCGATTTTAATTGCCTCATCCTGTAGACATCGAATCAAATAACTGCTTTTAGAAAAATTTGATTTGTGCAGATTAAACTCTGAGTCCTTAAAGAGATCAGTTGTAGCTCATCCGCTAGTAAGCAATGAGGAGGGTATGGAACCTTATTTATTTTTAATGTATAACCAGCAGGAGAGATTTTTAATGTGTTGTTTTAGGCTCAATTTGTTACCTAATATATTAGCTTATCCATCTGTTTTTTCTTTAACAATTGAGCAGAAGGGTGCCTGCGGCTGCGACAATAGGTCTCCGCAGGACACCCTTCATTTTGTACTTTTGTGTTCTTTTTATCAGGTTCCTCGTCGTAAATTTCTTGTGGATATTTTAAAAGACGCAAAAATTCGGCAAGCCAAAACTGCACTGTTGTTTTTACAAAGAGCAAATGACACCCGCACTTTATGTTCTATTATGCACTTTCTAAAGGTAGCGGTAAGATTAAGAGTCACACGAGATTGAGCATTGCTGTATATAATACCTCATATTTTAATTGCACAAAATCTTGTTTTTATGTAATATGGTTCAGAAATGTAATTACTGAAATTTGTAAAATGTATTTTTATGGTCGTTTTTAATCATCGAAATAAAGAGTTACTGAACTGAACTGAACTGATTGTCTTTTTTTTGCCCGTTGTTATGTGATGAGTACTATTGAAGTCACTGTTTCTAGTGAAATTCAATATATTCTGAGAACAGCAAAAAAGGCAAATGTAATACTTTACAAATTATTTTGTGTTGTAAAAGATATATTGTAACTGTATTTTTTTGTGTCTTCCACAGATGGTAATTTTATAATATATAATTTTTTTATTATTTATTATGCTTAAGGTAAGTAACTGTTAAAAATGGTCGATGGTATGTGCTTCTACCGAGCTGAAGTAACAGAACATCGATGGAGTACATTATTGTTTAAAGATCATTTGTATCTTTTAAAGACATTTCAAAAAATGATATACTGAGTGTACCAGTGTTCTATACCTGTTGCTGTGAGTATTTTCGACTTATATAAGGAATTACTACTTTCTAATTATGTTAAAATGTTAGTACTGGATAGATCTTCAAGAGTTTATTACTTTGAAAAGACATGAAGTATTCAAAAACTAGTGTGATAATGGTACCTAAATATACACGGATATACAGTGTTATTCTGGACAACCAATAGTATCTCTTGCATTTTACTAAAACACATTTACTATTTTGGAATGGGTAAGGTGAATAGACATATTCTACATTTTTTAGTACTGCATTTTACTATAACAGCCTGAGTCTTTTCCTATAGTCAGAAGGAGTGACCGGTTTCAAAATTTAAGAAAACTCAAGAACGGGATATCCTTATAAGTAATTATATTTAATTAACTTTATAAAGGAGTACAACTCTACTACTGGAATGTTATTGGACAATGGTATTTATATAATATTTTTTTTAGGCCAAAATAGTTGAAAACGCTAGTTTTGTATTATATATTAAGAAAACTGATAAAATGAACTGTTTATATTTTTATACAATCAGCCACAACATAAGAGAAAAATTATGGAAAGAGAACAGACCCTTACTGAGGAGATTTTGGAAATTACCATGAGTGTAATTGAAGAACTAATCTGTCGCAGGCAATGAGAGTGAAGGGGAAATTAGTGCTGCAGACATGAGCTATGATTTTGAAGACGAAAGCTTTGATGCAGATTTTGTGGAAGCATTAAATTATGTTGAAATTTTAGAACAAATTAATTCTGAAACTGCTAACGAAGGAATTGATGTGTATGAAATACCTGATGAACTTGTTTTAGAAGCTCTGTTAAATTATGAGATGTTAGAAGAATACTTTTATTGTTTAAAAATAATAAAGGTTTGAGCACTATCTACTAATGTATTCATTGTACTAAAAGTGAAGCACTTATAGATTCAGTTATACGTTCTTTACATTTTTGTACTGATTTAAGATATGCAAAGTGGGTCTGAGGGCATGGATTGCTTAAAATCCCTACGGACAATAATGCAGTCTTCTATGCACCTGCAAACTTGTGTTTTATACCTTCAATTCCCCAGTCTGTATCCTTCCACTTCCACTAAACACTCTGACACTGCTGTTTCAGTATTGTAGTGAGTCATTCAGCAGTATGTGCTTATCTATGTACTGTGGTAAAACTGAATCTGTCATAAAATTAGTTAGGCACTTCGTTTTCAGAACTATAATCATCTAGTCAGTACTTAAGTATTCATGGAGCAAAGTAGGTCTTACACCATTGACTGCTTTAAACCCCTATAGACAATGCATGCTGTCTTTTATGCACCTGCAAACTTGTCTTTTATACCTTCAGTTCCCCAGTCTGTATTCTTAGACTTCCACCAAACACTCTGACACTGCAGTTTAGGTCAGTCAGTCAAATACTTTATTCGATAAATTAATATCATAAAAAGACATAGTACAATACAAACGATTAATTACACAGAAACAACATCATAGACAAAAAAGTTCATTATGTCAGTGTAAATATTATACACTAACATAATGACACTGCTGTTTAGGTATTGTAGGGAGCCAGTCAGCAGTATGTTCTTTTCCATTGTACCGTGGTAAAACTGAAGCTGTAATAAAGTTAGTGAGGCACTTTCTTTGAAGAACAGTCATCATCCACTCACTATCTTGATACTCATGGATTAAAACAGGCCTTAGGCCATAGACTGCTTCAAACCCCTATAGACTGTGCATGTAGTGTTCTATGCACCAGCAAACTCTTTTATACCTTCAATTCCTCAGTGTGTATCCTTACACTTCCATACTACTGTTTTAGTATTGTAGTGAACCATACAGCAGTGTGTGCTTACCTATACACTGTTGTAAAAGTAAAGCTGCTATACATTCAGCCACACACTCTGCTTGCGGAATTATAATCATTCAGTCAGTACCTAAGTACTCATGGTGAAAGTGGGCCTTAGGGAATGGACTGCTTGAATGTCCTATAGACTATGCATGCACTGTTCTATGCACCTTCAAATTTACCTTTTATATGTTCAATTCACCATTCTTTATCCTTACACTTGCACAAAACACTCTGTCATTCCTGTTATAGTTTTGTAGTGGCTCATTAATCAGTGTGTAGTAATTCATTCACTACATTCAAACAGTAGTCAGCAGATGTACAATAAGTGGTACATCCCCAGAGATATTTGCACTGTGACATCACCATCATGGATGCATTGTATTTACAATGTAGTGTATTATGGGGCAACATGGCACAGATATGTGATGTATTTGTGTTGTGAAGGTGGCGCATTTCCTTGACTTGCGTTAGAAACACAACGCAGCTCCAGCAATGCTCTTGGGGCCCTATGCTTACAATGCTGTGTCAATCCTTACACCTGTTTCAAGCAGATGCAGGGTCTTGATGCAGCATAAGCGTAAAAGTGACTGAATGAAACCTTATAGACTTCACTTAGTCACTTTTAGGAGGCGTTCCTGCACCAGAACACCTCCACCCCCCCCCCCTCTGCGCAGGAAAGCCTCCTTCTGGTGCAGGGCTTTACAACGTGATGTACCTTCCATATGCATGTCATTGTAAATACCACACCATGGCACATCTTTTGCACCACCGCTGCATCACAAAAGTGACGCAACAGATGTGTAAAAGAGGCAGAAGGGGGTTGTAAATCCGCTCCTAACACATACAAATTCACACAGGCAGTTTCACCAGCCGTGCAAATTGAAGCATACATTTGTAACATATTTATATGGATAAGTTACATTCAAGTGCTTCGGAAGTACTACACTATACTATAAATACCTTATAGATTTTGCTGTAGCACTTCCTTATAGTTCTGCACTTTCACATTCACCATACACTAGTAATGTATTCATTCATTCATGTATGAACTAAACATTCATTCTGACAAACTTCTACACACTAACATAGAAATATAGTTCTTTCTTTGACCAGTGAAGGTAGTTCTAAAAAGAACGTTTTTTTTGTGTTTTTAGTTTTCTATTTTTTTTGTATTTTTTGAACAAGTTTATTTTTTTGCAAACTAAAAAAATAGAACAGGAACCCAAAAAGTGTCCAACAGGGACAACACGGAATGTGAAAAAAAAACTAATGACGATGACAGCGATGCTCACGCTTCCGGCGTTTTATCAGGTCGATGGACTGTTCCCCGTAACTTAAAAGTTTGTCACAATAAATGCAGAGGATTTTAACTTCACCAAAATCATGTTCGATGTGTAGTTGTGGACTGCTTCCCACAGGTGGTGGTGGTGCACTTGATGTAGTTACTACAGCAGCAGGTGGGTCCTCTTGCAACCTCCATGTTGCAGGTCTTGTAAAATTGTTGGGGTGCAAGGTCTTCACGTGCCGCACCATACTTGCAGTGCCAAATGAATATTTTTTTGCAGGATTGCCCCTGGAAAGTGTAGTTTGGCAAGTTTTACAGGTCACAAGAGGTGCATTGACCTTTTTTTCCCCTTCAGGGAACGTAAAAAACTTCCAAATGACCGCCTCTTTTTCCTTCCTCTGAGGTACTTCTGCAACAAATTATCCATCAGAGGAGTGGCTGGAAGATGAGTCCATAGGTGTTGTCATCGTTCTAATTTTACAGGCTTCAGAGAAGAGATACTTCTTCTCAGAAAGTCAAAGTAGAATGATTTAAATACGAGGGGCCTTTCAAGAGTTGGAATAGGAAGTGTTATGAACCAATCTAGTCTCTTCTTTTTAAGTCACATGGCTTTGTGTACGCTTATGGTGCGTTTATGGGGCTCTTACGATGCGAGTGTGAACGACGTACTTCCACGATTTGCGTAATTGCTTTTAAAAGTAATATACGCATATTATAAGTAAACAAACGTGTTTCATGATTATCCCAGATAATGTCTTCCCTTTGCATGTACATTAAATACATAATTATATTTTTTTGAACAATTACAAACTTTTGTGGCGTGCGCGTATGGAACGCCGTACATGATGTCACGCGGAAGGGTTGATGCGACGCGCGACGTCAAAGTGTGTCCGTATCATGTGCGTGGGTTTGCGCAGAGGACGATTTACTGTTCAAAGTATGGTACGATCGCGTGTCAAAAAAATTAAAAAGGAATTATATAGAATTTTATTTTAATATATTGTAAAAAAAGTGTAAATAATAAGAAAAAAAAATGTTCTTCTGTTATTATTTTACATAAAGAATAAGAAATATAACTTAGAAAATAAAATAAATATAAACATTTATAATAAAAATGTAAGAAATTAGTATAAAAAGAAAGAAATATAACAATTAATTCATTTAAAAATCATCATTTACAAAACCTTTGAAATTCACTGAAAAAAAACATAGGTTTCAGCCACGTTATAGTTAGGAATTGGCATTTAAAAAACCTTGTAAATTCACTGAAAAAACCATAGGTTTCACACACGTTATAGTTAGGAATTAGCATTTAAAAAACCTTATAAATTCCATGAAAAAACCATAGGTTTCACACATGTTATAGTTAGCTGGACATTTCACTCATACAAAACCATTGAAATTCCTCTGTTATAGTTAGTTCAGCTAACTATAACTCGCGCGCCCGCAATGCACTGCTGATGACGTCACATATTACATCACTCATGACATGGTCAGTGACATCACTCATGACAACACTCTCTACTACTCGCTCTCTCCTACTCTCTAATACTCACTCTCCACTACTCACTCTGTACTATTTGCTCTCTACTACTCTCTACTACTCACTCTACTACTAACTCTCTACTACTCTCTACTACTCACTCTCTACTACTCCACTACTCTCTACTACCCACTCTCTACTACTCACTCTCTACTACTCTACTACTCTCTACTACTCTCTCTTTACTGCTCACTCTCCACTACTCACTCTCTAATTCTCTCTACTACTTACTCTCTATTACTCTCTCTCTACTACCCACTCTCTACTACTCTCTACTACTCATTCTCCACTACTCTCTCTCTACTACTCTCTACTGCTCTCTACTACTCACTATCTACTACTCCACTACTCACTCTACTTCTCACTCTCTACTACTCACTCTCTACTACTCTCTACTGCTCACTCTCTACTACTATTTCTCTACTACTCTCTACTACTCACTCTCTACAACTCTCTACTACTCTCTCTCTGCTACTCACTCTCTGCTACTCACTCTCTACTACTCGCTACTACTCACTCTCTACTACTCTCTACTACTCACTCTTTACTACTCACTCTCTACTACTCACTCTCTACTTCTCACTACTACTCACGCTCTACTACTTACTCTCTACTACTCACTCTACTACTCTCTACTACTCACACTCTGCTACTCTCTCTATCACTCTCTACTGCTCACTCTCTACTCTCTACTCTCTATTACTCACTCTCTACTCTCTACCTCTCTCTCTACGACTCTCTACCTCTCTACCTCTACACCTCCACCTCTACACCTCTAGACTCTCTACCTCTCTTCTTTTCTCTACTCGCACACATATGCACATATATATGCATATATATGCATTTATATATATGTATGTGTATATATACATGCATATATAAACATATATATAATCTGCATATCTATATAAATACAAATATAAATGCATGCATACATGTACATATATATATATGCATACATACGCATTTTATATTCATGAAGGTTTGAAAAACACTAATGAAAGCAAAGCTAAAAAGCCACCTAATTAAAAACAGAATTGCTTTAACTTAAAAGAGGGCGAGACCTATTGCATTTTCAATGCTTGTTTACTTTGGTTCCATCAAAAGGGCATTCAGATGTCTTACACATTTGCCATAAATTCTGAATGTTAGCACTCTGGTTGCTCATTAGATCACTTTAGTAAAGCTACTGCTCACCAGAGAAGTCTGCTGCTGGTATTCAAAATGCATGTTTCAATCTGCATGTTAGAATGTTTTAATGAAATAGAAGAGCATTTGAGGAGTTAAAATGTGCCCTAATAGTTCTTTCTGCAGCACTTATCATAATTTCTCTGGCAAAATGTAGCCCCTCATTTTGTTCCTTTGCAAATTAAATGTTTTAAGTGTTGAATCAATCAAGAGGGCTTCAGGTATTCCATACTTTTGTCATAAGTAAGACTGTTAGCGCTCTAGTTGTTCTTTAGAACACTCTGGGACATTCTGTCATTGGGCTATACTTGGGCTACATCTGGATGATATTTGTGCTACATTTGGGCTCTTTTGTCTCTGGCGGTCATCTTGGGAAACTTAATTGTTTTGAAGTTTCCTAATTTCCTCATTTACTACAGTCTCCTCCTATACTTTCAGTGTTTTACTTTGGTTCCATCAAGAAGGCATTCAGATGTGTCACACATTTGCCATAAATTCTGAATGTTAGCACTCTAGGTGCTCATTAGATCACTGTAGTAAAGCTACTGCTCACCAGGGAAGTCTGCTGCTGGTATTGAAAGTACATGTTTCAGTCTGCATGTCGGATTTTTTTTATGAAATAGAAAAGGATTTGAGAAGTCACTCAAAATGTGCCCTAATTTTCTTTCTGCAGCGCAAATCATACTTTCTATGGCAAAATGAACCCCCCTCATGCTGTTCCTTTTTAAATTCAATGTTTTAAGAGTTACCACTTTATTCCAATCAAGATGGCTTCAGGTGTGCTATACTTTTGTCATAAGTAAGGCTGTTAGCACTCTAGTTGTTCTTTAGAACACTCTGGGAAGTTACAGTAGAACTTAAAGGAATCAACTGACAGTCTCTGCCCTTGGTGGATGTACATGTTTTACTGAGAATGTCAGACTTCATTCTCACATGAATGAGAAAGATAATGTGAATTTACAGTAAGTATGCTCTCAGTTTATCTTAGAGATCACCTTCCAAACCTCTGTGGGAAAAGCATGAGGAAATAGTTTTCTCTCAAAATGATTCATGATATCCCAACAGAAGGTTTTTCACAAGGGTAAAATTACCTTAGAACACACCACAATGCGTAAAATGAGTATGGTGCCATCAACAAATGATTTATAATGTAACTAAAGTTTTAAAACCTTCTATTAACTGCAATGCTTTTTAATGAGGTGCTATCATGTATATTGGTCCCAAGATGGCTGCCAACACTTCTTGGATGAAGTGCTGACAGCCAATCAGATCTCACGAAGAGATGTGTCGTTAGGCTCTGCCCAGATATATATGTATTTTTTCCTATAATATCTAAGAAACTACTTAACAGATTTGCACCATTTAACGAAAAGGCATGAGTGTGAACCAAGGACTACCTCTTTGCCAAATTTGGTGTAATTCCGTACAGCAGTTCAGGCTGTAGCTGGGATTAAAGGTTCCAATGGAAAATTGCATTGGGATCATTTTTTGGGAGGCCCCGCTTTTTTCTCAGCCCCCGCTTCAGGAATCACCCCAAAACCTTTAGGATAGGAGCGGCCCGGAGCAGGTCATGAGTTTTAAAAATTTTGCAAAGATTCGTCGACCGGCTACAAAGTTATTCCAAATAGAATGTTGCAGATTTTCTATGGAAAATAGGTCCTAACTATTACTATATGACTACCTTTATATATAAATATATATATATACATTACCTACTGGCGGTCGCCAGTAGGTATATATAGTTAGGATCGATTTCCATAGGGAAATCGCAACATTCTATTTGGAATAACTTTGGCGCCGGTTGAGCAATCAGGCTGAATTGTTCATCAACGTTGCCTCGCGGCTCTCCGCTCCTTCCCTGAAAGTTTGGGGGAGATTCGTCAAGCGGGGGCTGAGATAAAAGGGGGGTCCCAAAACGTTTTTTCCCCATGTTAATTTCCATAGGGCGGTCTGTCGCAGTTTTAGCTCGAACGGCTGAATGGATTTTCACCAAACTTGGCAAAATTGTAGGGACTGGTAGCCCGATGTGCCTTTGCTATGTCTCAAGATATGTGCTCCAGTGGATTTTGAGTAATTTAGGTTTAAAAAAATGTATATATCTGTAAGCGCGCCCCGGTACGCGTACCGGGGAGCGCTCCGGGTGCGCCACGCGACTTGCGCACGGCAAGCTGATTGGTTCTCGGGTGTCTGTAAACATTCGAAACAGTCAGCAGCGGCCGCCATCTTGTGTCTCGGTAGGATTGAGATACAAGAGGTGGCAAAAATCAAAGGGGGAAATGAGCAAAAGGGGGCAGGGTAGACCCCCCTGACCCCCTAGGTTTGATGTGGGGGCCATAAAAGGGTTTTTTGCGGGGGGAGCGCCCAGTACGCGCACCGGGGAGCGTACGAGGGAGCGTACTTAGGTGAAAAATAGTGAAAATAATAGTGTAAAATAATCATTTTGAGTGATTACATGTAGGGTAGCTCTGAAAAGAGCTTTTGGGTTCTGTGGCTGTTTTAGGTACCTACAAGTGTGTCCCACACACACCCACATGCACACAACCCCACACTCACACACCCACACACTCCCCACACACACTTCACACATGCACACTTCCACTCACAGTCAAACACCCCACACCCCCACATTGACACCTTACACATCCACAGCTACACCCACATCCCACACACCCACACTCAAACACACACCTCACCCCCCTTCCACCACACACACACACATGCACATACACACAAATATCTCACAGACACACCACACACATCCCACACACACATCTCCCCCCCAACACACACAGAGACAACTCACAGACACATCCACACATCTCATACATACATACACATCCTAAACACATACCTCCCACACCCACACACACTCCACACACACCTCACACACCCACACTCCCACCTACACTCAAACACCCCACACACCCACACACACACCTTACATACCAATATCCCCACACACACCTATACACCTCATCCCCCTAGACACACAGACACACACATAAACACCTCACAGACACCCCCCGCACATCCCCCACACACACCTCCCCCACCCCCACACATGGGGAAAACTCAGTGAAACACTAAAATAATAATTTAAAGTGCTTAGAGGTAGGGTATCTCTGAATAGAGTTGTTGTGTTGTGTGGGTGATTTAAGTACCAACATGTAGGTACCAATGCAGAGTCTTAAATTCAATGTACACCGTTTCCTCTGTAGATAATTTGCATGTTGTTATAGAAGTTAGTGTGGTATGTATATGGAATCTATACCATAGTCTGTCAGGGAAGCAGAAACAACATGGAGGCAGGAGATGAAAAAGAGATGTCAAATACAAATTGGAGATAATATAGTGGGAGAAAGGAAGTAATTATGAGCAAAATTACTATGTAACACAAATACGTTGCACAGTATACTATAAGTCTGACTTTATATTATAATCAATTTGGTAATAGTTTATGAATTACATATAATAATGAATAATGTCTCGAACAATTTTTGATTATTAAATATAAATTTATTTTTCTGATTCTTTTTCAAAATTTAATAGAACGTCTAACATTTGACTGTCCGAAATGTTCTCTTGTTGAGTGAACATAACTTCCAACATTTGACTGTCAGAAACGCCCTCATATTGAATTAACAAATCCACAGATTCTACACATTGTAGAAGTTCAATGTCCTGTGATTCATCCATGAATTCCAAGTCAATGGGTTCAATGATTTCCTCATTGTTCATCTCTAGGACAATTTCAAAGGAAATGTTCTGTTCTCCTTCCATTTTTGTGCTGAAATTTACATTAAAAAAATCAGTAGAAATATGGCACTGTTGGGTTTAAGTTCAGACAGGTAGTTTTGATTTTTTAATAGTGAAGTTAACTTTGGGCAATGTATGGTAACAGGCAGGAAGTAGAAATATTAAAAAGTGCCTGTGAAGAAGCGTAAGTAAATTCATAATTATAGCAGAGAAGCCTAAGTCAATTTATAAATATAACAGAGGAGCCTATCTCTATCTATAACTATAGCAAAGGGACATTAAATAATTATCAGAAAACATTTTTACAAATTAACTTAAAGTGCCCCTTACAAATTATCAACTTACTTTAGAGAGAGGTGGAGAAGAAAAAATGCAAAAATCCTTTCAAGATGTACCTCAGGTAGTTGTAGTCAAAATGGCCGTGTTTCCCTCTCATTTTTCATTTATATTCATGTACATAACCAATCAAATGTCAGGAAAAAAATAGAAAATGAAAGTAACATTTTAATTGGTTGTCAATTCTAACACTTCAGATGTGTTTTTGTTATGTAATTTACCTCAGGATATTTAGACAGGGCTACAGGCCAAATGGCTGAATGGAATTCCACCAAATTTGGGAAAATGGTAGGGACTGGTATGTAGTATTGCCTATTCTATATTTGGTGAAAGTGTCTCCAGTGGTTTTTATGTAAATTATCTTTTATTATTTTTTTTGGAGCGCTTCCCGGTGCGCTCCCCAGTACGCGTACCGGCAGCGCTACGGGAGTCCTCCATTTTGTGTTTCGGTAGATTTGAGTCAGAAAATGGCGGACAAACAACGTTAGGAATGGGTATAAGGGGGCACGGTTGGCACTCCCTGACCCTCTAGGGTTTCTGAGGGGGTCTTAGGAGGCCCATATAGGACAAAAAAAAATTATATTTTTAAATTTTCGCCGGGGAGCGCCCGGTACGCGCTCCGGGAAGCGTTTCGGGGAGCGTACTTGATGAAAAATAGTAAACAAAGTTAGAAAAAGATAATCATTTGGAGTGATCAGAGATAGGGTAGCCCTGAGAAGGGCTTTTGGGTTCTGTGGCTGATTTAGGTACCTACAAGTAGGTACCAATGCACAGTCTTAAATTCAGGAGGAATATTCTATTCCCTTCATCTGAGAAGTGCACACCATCTTCTCTGTAAATATCTTGCTTGTTGTAACACAAGTTGTTGTTGTATATTGAACCCATTCCATAGTCTCTCATGTAAGCAGAAACAGATTTATTCACATGTTTCCGTGCTTTTTCAAATTGTGGACAAAATTGGTTGGACCACTTCCATTTCTGCCTTTGGCATATATTGGAATATACCAAGGCAGTTTGTGGAAAAAGTGCCATCAATTGATCAAAGGTGTCCTTTAAAAGCATTTCTAGACCTACACCAGTCAAAGTGCCCAAGTCATTTCCTCCACAGTGCAGAATTAACAGGTCAGGGTGTGGCAAATGCAAAAAGGTTTTCACCAATGGAATCAATTGGTGACATTTTAATCCTCCATGGCCAATCCATTTTATGTTCACGTTTGATAAATCAAGGTTGTGTACATTTCTGTTACTAGCATACCTTGGAACCTAGTGAATATAACTATGTCCAATAATCCAGACAGAATACATGGTCAGAGGAGATTCTGGTGCAGTTAGATGAAGGGTGGAAAAGAAATGGCAGTTGGAATAATAGGAGTTTGCAAAAAAAAACTGTGGAGTTTCAGTGCTCTTGAATCACAAGCAATGATTGATAGAATGAGATAGGTGAAAACTGAAAGTTAGGGTGCATGGTTGTGTTCTGTGTAAGAAGTAATTTGAATGGTTAAAAAAAAGTTATTTAAAGAAACCTTACACCAGATAAGCTGGTGTATTTGCAGGTCAAACATACTTGCAGAGGTGATTTGCAACATTGTAGAATAAACTTTTAACCCTGGCAGCTCAGTGAGGAGGGAGTTGCTATGGTAACAGGTAGAAAGAGCTGATGGGGGAAAGGGTGTTGGTTTGAATATAGAGAGGGAAGAGTTTTAATTGGTTAACAAAAAGGGATATCTGTGTAGAATTAGAGGTTTTCTGTGCCTTTATGGTTTGCAGTGGTTGGAGAACATACCTTTTGCTCTGCTAAAGAAATATTGGTGTGTGTATCTGACACTGTTGTGAATGTCCTAAAGCATTTGTAAAGGTGAGTTACGATTCATTTAATATACATAGAGACTTGTATACTCTTTTAAACCTCTGCGCCACATTATAATCAAAAATGTAAAAACCAATCATTTTCTCCAAAATCGTTTTTGACTCCACATTTAGGAAACACACCACAGATCCTATTTACAATCATCTGCCTCACAGCAGGGATAAGACTGAGGCAAAATCTTGCACCTGCCTCACAACAGGAATAAGACTGAGGCAAACGCTTTCTCATGGAGCTTCACAATGTTATAAAATACAATTTTATATAACTATATAACTCAATATTTTCTTGGGAAGCATAGGTGGTGAAGCCTGTGTATAAGAGTGCAGTGGAGTTAGACATAGGTCTGATCTTCTTTGTAGTTGTGGACAGAGCTGTCTTCCACTATATTTTTCAATACACTCCTCACCTTTTGTGCACCACTGGAGAATCCTCACCTGATCTGAAACCCTGTATTGATCGTTTGCTTTTTGTCATTGCTTTGTTGTTTGGTAATAGTGGTCTATAATGTGGTACTGTTTTTCTTTAACACAGATTGAAATCGTTATTTGAAGAAAAAGCAAAGATGCCCACAAAGGAAAGGACAAAGAAAGAACGCAACCGGGAAAAATCAAAAATAGCAACGGAATTACAGCATTCTTCCACAACAGATACTTCAAAAAACAGGAACAAAGCTCCTGGTAAGACAACTAAGTCTTTTTTACGCAACATATGTACATCCAGAAAAAATAATGGACACCATGTACAAAAAGAAAATGAGAGAGTAAAATTGAAAAGGAAGGAGAGAAATTCAAAGAATCCTAAAACTGGAGCAGGAGAGAATAATATGTATAGGAATAGAAGGCAGAATCAGTTTAGAGACATTCGTAGACGAATGTTTCGCAATAGTGTGGTTTTAAATTTGTTAAAAAACATTAGGAAAGGTAAACAGAGAGCTGCTTTTTTAAGAAAAAGAAAAGTGTAGAGAAGATTGTTGATCAGGCTTTTGAAGTTAAGAAAAAATTATTTATTTTAATAATCAATAGAATTAGGACACTTAACAAGATAATTGATGTTTTCAAATCAAACAGTAGATGGAAAAGAGTAATTACTCGGACTAATTTTTGTAAAGTTTTTTCTGGAGAATGGATGCACAGTTCAAGTTGTGAGCCATTTTTTAATGAGGAGAGTTACTTCCAGGAGAATGATTTAGTGCATGCAGTTGACACCAGTGGTCGAGCGTATGAAGTGAAAGACGGTTGTCCGATTGAAAAAGAGAAACTTGTGCCTAGAGAACCAGAAGAGGTGTTATCTGATGGAGTTTTAGGGAGACGTACTAAGGGTCCAGTGTACACTTGAAAGTGTAGTAGTATTTGTAGTGTGCGACAGGAATCAATTGATTTGTTTTGTAATTTCTTACGTACATATAGTAGGAAAAGTCTAAAGCAGAAAATGAAGTTGTTGTAAGACTTAGATCCTTGCAGAGTGAGAGGAATCACAGGTTTGCAAGGCCATTCACTGGCTTGTCTTTCTAGAAAAGTCTGTCAGAGTGTTTTTCATCATTTTAGGATGTTAGCAGTGCATCATACCAAAATGAGGAAATTAGTGAGAATGTTGTATTATGCAAAAAGTCCAGCACTTAAGCTTAAACAATTAAACAGTGCTCTTTTGCATGGAACAGAATTAGATGTGAAGAAGATTTGTGAAGAAATTGAGATTTGTTATTTTCGTGTGCAAGAGGACAGTGTAGAAATTGAGACAGCAATTCAAGGTAATGTGGAAGAAAATGTACAGATTTTAAATACAGAAAAGTTTGAGAAGGAAATTATAAGGTTTAAGGTGAAATCAAGTGAAAGGCCAAATTTTACTTGTGTGTGTTGTCGACGGACTCATTATAAGATTCAGACTAGGTTAGTTGATTTATATGCAAAAAGTGAAAAGATGGATAATTATGAGTGGAAAGATTTAGCAACCTATTTGTGGGTGGAGAATTCTTTTGATTTGAGTTCTGTTCAGCGTATTTGTAAATATTGTTATGACAAATTAAATCAAAACAGAATGCCTGCTAGAGATGTTCATAATAATCTGGAGTTGATAGACATTCCCCGTGAATTGATAGAGTTAAATACATATGAGTCTATTTTGATTCAATGTGTCCATCCTTTTCAGGCAATTGTTCGCAGTGAGCCTAAGATAGGGAAATTGCCTCCTACAGATTTGCAGAGAGGATTAAAGGGAAGAGTTGTTTATTTGCCCCTAGATTTGAAAAAAAATATTGATACAATTGGTATAGAAAAAAAAGAAGAGGAACCTTTAGTTATTCTAGTTAATGGGGTTCCAACAAAGAGTAAAAAAATCTGGCAAGATTTAGTGGATGTTAGGAAAGTCAAAAAGGCAACGTTGTATTTAGTAAAAAACAATGAGTACTACAAAGATGTATGTGTTGCAGCAGAGGAAACAGCTGCAGATGAAGACAGTGATTGTTCAGCTGGCCAAATTGAAAAAGTTGATGTGTCTAGAAGTGAAGAAATATATGAACATTATACTGTTCATCCTTTACATTCCAAAGAAGTAATGGGGAATGCAATTGACTTGTTTCAAATGAAAACAGCAAAAGGAAGTCCCATTAGTGTATGGGAAGAAAGTTTGGAAGCTCGTTGTTTTCCACAGCTATTTCCAACAGGTCGAGGTGGGCGATATGACGATCGACCACTTCAAATTCCTGCATCTGAATATCGAACTGTAAGATTATATGCTGAAGATGCAAGGTTTCGTCAATGCATTCCCTATTTGTTTCATCTACTGTATGAAAGTGACTTGTCTGGGCTTTCTTATGCAGTAAACCATATTCTGAAAAGTGGAGCACATCTACAAAATGTTTCGGCGAGGGACTTTATGCAGAAAGTGAATCTTCAAGATAATATTTTAGAATCTCATCTAATCAATCTAATGGCATGTCAGCGTGGTACAAATGAGTATTGGTACCGTCGCCATGGGGAATTGAAATGTATGCTAAGAAACGTAGGAACTCCTACAAGGTTCCTCACTCTTAGCTGTGCCAAGTATGCATGGGAGGACTTACTTCAATTTCTACGAGAGGCCAATGCTAATATACAAAATATAGAATTCAAAACACCTGGAGAACTGTGCTCTTTGGATCCAGTGAATGTATGCAGATATTTTAATCATAGATTTGAAGCTATGATGTCTTTTATTACCAACAAAAAAAATCCTCCCCTTGGAGAGGTTTTGGATTTCTTTGGGAGAAAGGAGTATCAAGCGAGAGGTGCCCCTCACATACACATGTTGTTGTGGATTAAAGATGCACCCAAATTTGGAACAGATTCAGATGACACAGTGATGAGTTTCATTGAAGAGTATTCAACATGTGCTGTTCCGAAAACTACAGAAGAAAACAGTTTAAGGCAACAAGTTTTACGCTTTCAATCCCATCGTTGTGGAAAGTACTGTCGTCGAAAATTCAGAAACAAGGACAAGTTCTACACAAAATGTCGTTTCAGCTTTCCACGACCAGTGATTTCTAAAGGAAGAGTAAATAATTTGATGTCTTCTCTGCGACATACTGTGACGAGGAAATCACCAAAAAATACATACAATTTAAAAAGAGACGAACGGTCTAAGTACATCAACGACTACAACCCAGTGATTTTGTCCATGTGGAATGCTAACATGGATATTCAATTCGTTGCTGACAACTCTATTGCTGTGGCTCGATATGTGACGTCTTCCATCACAAAAAAAGAAAAGACAGAACTAAAGGAAATGTGGGAGGACATTTCACATGAAAAGAGTCTAAGCAAGAAATTATACAGTTACAGTCTGAAGATGTTGTCGCATCGAGAAATTTGAGCGTATGAATGTTCTGATCAATTGTCGTGAGCAAGTCTCTATGCCAAATCTAGAACCATCATTTGGGTGAGTCTAGGTCTTGCTGCAACACGAAATCGAGTTTTGAAATCTGTACAAGAGATAGAGTATTTGGCGACGAAAGAACCAGAAAGTACAGATATTTTGAAGACAAACATGTTGGATACATACTATCCAAATAGAAGTCATCACCTTGAGATCGCTTGTCTCTATGAAGTTCTGCAGAGATTTATTTATAAGAGGAACATCAGAGAAGATATCAATAATGGAATATATGGAGTCATTGGATGTGAAGGAGGTCTAGTGAAACAGAAAAAAGGTCATTTGATTAATCATTGCAAATTGAGTTGTGATAATCCAGATAAAAGAGAATTTTATTATTTGGCTCTTTTGCAACTGTTTAAACCATGGCGTGAAGAAGAGGAACTTCTTGGAGATTTTCTCTGCTATGAAGACTCCTTTAATGCAACGAAGGATACCATAGAATGTCCTGTTTTTCCAAATTATCTGCAAATGTTGAATGAAGAAATAGAGCAAGAAGCCACAATTGCTGCAGAGATTGCGAGAGACAGTTCTCAAGGCAGTCAGAGTTCTGCTTCATTGAGTCAGGATCCACTAGGAGGACCAATTATCCAAAATGAAGCTGCTACTGCCATGGATGAGGTGGAAAGAGTTATGGAACAAGGTCAAGATGATGAAGTTAACTTAGAAGATTTGATGAAACAACTAAACCTTGAGCAGAAACAGATATATGACGAAGTCACAGAACAGATTGAACATGGATTCAGTCATGAGAAAAAAGAATGCTCATGTACATCATTTAAGCCTGTCCAACTGTACGTGAGTGGAGAAGCGGGAACTGGAAAAAGTTTTCTGATTAAAGCCATTGCAACGTATCTGCAGAAAAGGACTGAATCACCGCTGTCTTGTGTTGTTACTGCTCCAACTGGGCTGGCAGCACATAACATTAAAGGGATTACTTTACATCGCTTACTGATGCTGCCAGTGGAGCATTATAACAAATTGGAGTATCACAAGCTATCAGGAGATGCGTGTTCCGAAGTTTCGAGAGTCCTGAAGAAAATGAAACTTTTTATCATTGATGAAGTAAGCATGGTGTCAACTATCATGCTTGCTTTTGTGCATTTGAGAATGCAAGAAGTTCTTAGAACAGACTATGATGTCTTATTTGGTGGAAAACATATTATTGTTTTTGGAGATCTTCTGCAGTTGACTCCAATGAACGGACAACCTGTGTTCAAAATGCTCACACCTGAAGATACCAGGAAGTACTTAGGGAGCATCAGAAACGTTAATATATGGTTAAACTTTAAATATGCAGAACTGCTTCAAAATATGCGGCAGGCAAATGATGAAGATTATAAAAATATTCTACAAGATGTAAGGATCGGAAAAGTAAGTCAGCAAGGGAAAGAAGCTTTACATGCACGATTAATTTCAAATTTGAACCCAAATGAAAACATTCTTCCAGAGAACATATTTAAGAAAATTAACGAGAAGAAATCTGGCATATGTTTGTTGGCAACTCTGAAAGAATGTTCCATGTTCAACAACAAAATGTTACAGTTAGAAAATGAAGAGATAGTGAAACTGGAAGCTATTGATAAAATAGAGCATATGGGAGCAACAATTATTTTGTCTGAAAATTTGAAATCAAAATTGGATTCATTAGAGAAGACTATATCTAAAACTGCTGGTTTTGAAAAGACTCTGAATGTGTGTTTGAATTGTCGTGTCATTTTAAGAAGGAATTTAAATGTTGAAAGAGGTTTAGTAAATGGAGCAATGGGTTATGTTGTTGGTTTTCTGAATTACAAAAATAGAGATGGAATTGAAATTTTAAAAATTAAATTTGATGACATTGATGAAATAGAACAAATTTGTCGTTGTTCAGCTAGATTTTTGCTCGTGAAAGACTTATATGTTCGCCGAAAACAGTTTCCTATTTGTTTGGCATATGCGGTGACAATTCATAAGTCTCAAGGTTTAAGTGTAGATAGCGCTTTGGTGAACATTGGAAGTTCTGTGTTTAAAGAGGGTATGGCATATGTGGCATTATCACGAGTCAGAACTTTAGCAGGATTGTACTTGATTGAGTGTGATGAAACAAAGATTTGTGCAGATTTAGATTGTGTAAAAGAATACAATAGGTTAAGAAGAGAGTATGCTCCACATTTGCCTCAATATCCTCTGATTGAAAAACGTGTTGTAGGCCGAAAAAGAAGAAATGAGAGTAATTGCAGTGAGGTATCAGCAAAAAGGCATAAAGTAGATAAAAGTGTAATTGTAAAGAGAAACAAAAATGATTCTGTTGAAGATGTTGTTGGATTTCAGTTTGAAAACAGTTCTGGTGTCAACTGCTATGCTAATGTAGTAGTTAATGTTGTTTTTTTTCTTCAAAATTTACAAAGAGAGATTGTTGAAAATCGGGAACAAACATTGTGCTGTTTATTGAATTCTGTGTTAGAGAAATGTAGTAGTGATAGAGCTAAAATAGAAAGTGTTTCAGAAATTAGAAATCTTCTAGATATATGTTCAGGTCAAAATCAATTTTCACAGAATATTCAGCAGGATTGTCAGGAATTTTTAATGTACATGTTTGATGTATTACAAGATGAAGGAGTAGATATAAAAAATCTATTTGGCCTTTCTTATCAATGGCAACATGAATGTGATAACTGTGCTTCATCAAGTACTACTAGAATAGACTCTGAAAGATTTATATATTTAACTTTACCAGACTGCAAATCAGTGTCTTTTAATAATCTAGTTAAAGCAGCGGATCACAATATGGTGTGTACCTAATGTAAGTCTGCAATGCTGTCCACATTATTTCTACAAAATTATGGTCACTATGTTATTTTAATGTTCCAACGATGTAGACCTGATGGAACTAAATTGACAACTTCTATTAAAAATGTTGTGGCTTCTCAGTTATCGATATCAGGAAGAACCTTTGCAACTGTAGCTATTATTTTTCATGACGGTCCTTCTACAACATCAGGGCATTACACATGCTATTTAAAAACTTCTAAAGGTTGGACCCAATGTAACGACAATAATTTGACTTTCAAACAACGTTTGCCTTTTGGCTTTATAAATTCATACCTAGTGTTTTTACAGCCAAAATTTAGGTAAAGGTAATTGGCCTATGAAGACGGGAGGAGTACTCATATATACTCATACATCTGACACTATTTGGCCAAATGGAAAGGTGCAAGAATGAGTAAAGAGTCATGACTGAAAAAAAGGAGTATATTACATTTTTGAAAATATTTCAGATGTTCTTGGAGCATTTCTTGTAGAAAGTCGATGAAATGGATTTCTAAGTGAACAGCAAAATACTATGTAACGAGAAAAGGACCTCCATGATATACTATTTGGCCTCAAGGAAAAGTAAGTCAATCAAAGATTAGCGTACATTTGTCGTTTGTCAGTATGTAAGGTTTTTTTAAAACACAATCTTTTAGATTGTGTTTTTTTTTTCCGGCTGTCATATGATGAGTAATTTGAACTCACTGCTTTAAGTGAAATTCAATATATTCTGATAACAGCAAAAATAAACTATGTAACATGTTGTAGAAATTATTCTATAGTTTGGATTGTGTAAATTAAATTGTATTCCCATTCTCTGACATCCACTCTCCCTCGCTTATCTTTGTTTGCTTCTTACTTTTGACCTCTTCTCTCTATTTTTCGTTCACTACTTCTCTGTACTCAGTGCCTCACTCTACTTGTATTATTTTCACATGTGTTTATCTACCTTCTATCACTTCTTTTACAACTTCACTGCTCCTCTCTCGTCGTTCTTCATCCCATTTCTTTTACTCTGGTTCCGTTACTATCCATCATTTCCTTTTTTTCATTGTCCTTCTCTTTACTTTCATCACCAAATTATTTTTTCTCAGTAGCACTGTTTTAGTCGTGTTCTCCTCTCTTTCCTTTTTTTTCTCACTTACTTTTTTCTTTTCTCACTCATTGTACTCCACCTCACTCTGTTTTTCTCTTAGTGTGTCTACCTTATAACTTCCTTAGTCCATTTCCTTCAATTTTTGTATATTATTCTGTCTCCCTTCATCCTTTCACTCTATGACTGTTCTTCACTTACTCTCAGTTATCTTCTATTCCTCATTCTTCTAAATGCATCATTAATTAGACTGTTTTCTGTCTCAGTCATTATCTTTTTACTTACTTGTGTTTCCTGATTTAATTTTGCTAACTCACATTGTTTTAGTATCTTTCTTACTTTCAGTTCATTTCTCTGTACTTCTCTCTCTTTTTCTTAGTGAATCTATATGCCTTACTCATTGTAATTTGCTCTCCTTCTATTTCTTTTTCCCTTTTTTTGTCCTTCTAACTTAGTTTATTTCCCTTTCTGTGTTCTTCACTCACTATATTTCTAAATAGAGTGTTATGATGTTTTTAGCTCTTCATTGGTATATTTTAATTTAAAATACATATTTTACTAATTATAACTTATATTTTTTTTCTCTCTTTCACAGATACCAACTGTAGTAAAAAAATTAAAGTTACATTTATTATATGGTAAGTATGACTACAAAAATGTAGTTTGTTATCACCCTTTGCTTTAAGGTCACTAACATTTTCTCAATCTACCTCACTCCTGTGTTTTTACTCTGCTTCTCTCACTTATTTTTATTCTCCATGTTTACTCCCCTTCCATTATTTACCCTCTCATATTCACTTCTTTTGATCCCTATTCTTTACTTCACTTACCCTCTGTTCCCTTCCTTTGCTTATTTACTCATTCTCTTTTTCTTAATTATTTACCTTACTCCTACATATATACCTCATCCCTCTCCCAACACATACACACACCTGTAACATACACCCCACACACACACCACACCTACACATCATACACACAAAAAAACTCCCACACACACTCCTCAAAAACACACACATTCCATACACACACATACATTGAACACATATACACCCCACACTCATACACTTCTCACACATATTTCACACACCCTCATCTCTACCCACACCAAAACACTCCACACAACCACACCCACAGACACACCTTACACACCCACACTCCGACCTACACCCACTAACTCCCTGTATGCCACACACACAGCATTACTTATCTTTGTTTGCTGTTGTACTCAAGCCCATTCAGGTACTGTTCCTTTTACTCTCTTTGTCCTCTCTCTTTGTCACTCATCATGTGTTATACTAATTCAATATTTCTCCCTCTATCACCCCTCTTTACTTTTACTATGGGTAGCGCACCGGGGAGCGTAACAAGGGGAAAACAAAGAGAAACAGTAAAATAACATTTTAGAGTGCTTTGAGGTAGGGTAGCTGTTGCGTTGTGTGGGTGATTTACTTACTGCACCCCTTCCACTCCTTTTCTCAGTACCTCTGTTCTCACAGTTCTTCATTCCCGTTCACTCAGTCCATCTATCTTACTGTAATTGTCTCTGTCTCTTCACTCTTTCACTACTTGTTCATTATGCTTTCTCCCTGAAGTTCAAGCACATTACCTTATTTACATTTCTTTGCTGCTTCAATTATTCCCTTTCTGTTACTTCTTCTTTTCTTATTTTAGTTTTTTTCTCTGTCAATCCACATGTTTTAACTTTATTCAATGTTATCCATCTTATTTCATCCCTCTTTATTTATGCACACTGCTTTTTTCTCTCTCTCCTTTACCAGTGTTATTTAAATCTGGTTCCGTTATTACCTTTTATTTGTACATCATTTTTTCTCTTTCCTTTTAGTCTTTACAGAGACTCACATTCTTCATGTGCCTCTGCTTTAGTATTCTTCTTCTCTCGTTCTTTGTTTCACAGCCTTATATTTTTTTAATTTTCTCTCTTACACTTTGTTATATCTTTTACACTGTTTTACTATGTATTACACAGTACATCTGTGTTGCTCTCTCTTGCTGTCTGTCTCTTAACATTACTCTCTCTTTCTCTTTCTCTTTTGCTCTCCTTCTCTTGTTTTTTTTTTCTTTTTTTTTGTGTTGCGCTAACGGGGCGCTCACCGGTGCGCGTACCGGGAAGCGCACCCATGAGAAAAATGAAGTGAAGAGTGCTAAAAATGTTAGTAATTTTTTTAAAATGGGAGGTAGTTCTGAAAATACCTTTTTTTTAATGTTTTTGTTGTTTTATATTTTATTTCTGAACATTTTATTTTTTTGTATTTTTTGAACAATTTTATGTTTTTTTGTTTTTTTTTTGGGGGGACAACGAAAAACAGGAATTAGAAAGGGCTCAACAGGAGCAAAAAAAATCACTTTTTGGGGCGTTTTGAGCACTTGTGATTTTCAAATGCTCTGTTCATTAAAATCACACTCATCTCCCCGTGGCAAAGTAGTCCCCCACAATAAATACACACTAGCTTGATGTGTTGAAAATTGCTCTGGATATTGAGGACCGTCTCCTTCGCCTCTGGTCCCGAAAAACTTTCCTGTGTTGAGGTGGTGGCCACAGGAGTTCGTGGGTTTTCACGGAGGTCACGCACCTCAGCCACGCTGTAATTTATTGGATGCCACCTTTGCATGTGGCGATGCATAGTATAGTTCCCATAGCTATATTTTTTATCTGTGCCTCGGGACAGAACTTCTTTGCAGATCAGGCATGTGACATGACGGGCATTGACTTTTTTTTGGCTTTCTGGGAATGTAAAAAATTGCCAAATGAAACTGTCCTTGTGGTGGGATTTCCGGGGCTGTTCAGGCAAGAATACTCCCTCATGTACCTCCTCTTCCTCTTCTTCCTCCTCTTCCTCAGGGTTGGGAAGGAACTGGGTAGGTGGTCCTTCCTTCCTAGGAGGTGGTGGTGGTGGTGGGGGTGCACCAGCTGCAGCTACTATTGAAGCCATCTCTTAATAATAAAAATAGGTCTTCCTCTCACAAAGTTGAAAGTCAGAGTGAGAAAAAAGGTGGGGGCTTTCATCATTTGGGAAAAAAAATTCTAAACCAATGAAAAGTGTTATTTTTAGGTCACATGACCTAGCCTTACATCATTAGGAAACCAAAAGTGAAATGAACCAATAAAAAGTTTTATTAACAAGTCACATGACCTGTTACGCTTACGTTACGCGCTCCGCGCCGCGCCCCGGATCGCTTCCGGGGTGCTGCGCTTCGCGCCTCGGTTCGCGCTCCAGGGCACTTCCGGGTGCGCTAACGCGGCGCGTCATAAGACGCATTACACGGCAACGCGATACGTCGCGCTTACGCGACGCGTCACAATGTTGTTTTCTAACGCGGCAGTTGCGCTAACGGAACGTTTACCGGTTCGCGGACCGGGTCGCGGCACCAAATTGAGCTAACGGGAAGCTACCCGGTGCGCGGACCGGTAGCGAAACAAAAATAAAAAAATAAAAACATATATGCATAAAAAAATTATATTAAAAACATATAAAATATATTTTTCGATTAAAAGAAGAATATATTTTACAGCTTTTGATATTTGCTATTAAAAAACCATTGAAATTCACTGAAAAAACCATAGGTTATAGACCATATATAGTTAGGAATTAGCATTTACAAAACCTTGAAAATTCACTGAAAAAACCATAGGTTATAGACCATATATAGTTAGGAATTAGCATTTTTAAAACCTTATTTTACTCACACAAAACCATTGAAATTCACATATATAGTTAGTTGTACTAACTATATATTTCGCGCACCCGCAATCCCCTGCTGATGATGTCACATATTACATCATTCATGACATGGTCAGTGACATCACTGATGACATCACTGATGACATCTCAAATGACATCACTGAATACATCACTGATGACATCTCATTTGACATGACTGATCACATCACTGATGACATCATTCATGTGATAATACAATGAACTTCTTCAGACTCTAATATAACCTTATTTACACTCAGTGTAAACAGACACTCACAGAGTGTCACTCATCCATGGAGTTACTCACACACCTAGTCAGTCATGCAAAGAATCAATCACACCTCCATTTCCTCAACTATACAGTTATACACACCTTACTTATTCAAACAGATACTAACACCTATTTACTCTCTTATACAATCCCTGATACAATTTCAGAATGATCCATACAGCCACTCACACATTCACTGGCTCTTATGCACAGTTATTTATATATGTCAACTCTCACATATACTGTGTTTTACATATGTTCTTAGTTTGACATGTAGCACTGAGATATCCATTCACTCACCAATACACTCATGCACACAGTCAACCGCCCATACAGCTGTTTCCTCATGCACTTTTGAACCCATACATCTAGTGAATCAACTGCTCACACATCTATGCACAGAGTCATACACCTCCCAACCACCCACACACACACTCAGTCTCCCATACAAATACTTGGGCAACCAATCAATAACCCATATAGTTACTCATATAGCTACTGATCAACACATGCAGCAGTTTACAAAACAACAGACATAATGATGCACAAATTAAGACAGTTTAGTCACTAACCCATGCACTCAGTGAGACACATTTAATCACTCACTCATACAGTCAGTCATGCACCTACTAAATCCTTCATCCAGACACTTATACATCCACTCATTCTTCAATATGTAAGACATATTTAAACTTTACAGAAACATACAGACACTGGATGTTGATATCAGTGATGTCATCAGTGATGTCATTTGAGATGTCATCAGTGATGTCATCAGTGATGTCACTGACCATGTCATGAATGATGTAATATGTGACATCATCAGCAGTGGATTGCGGGTGCGCGAAATATATAGTTAGTACAACTAACTATATATGCGAATTTCAATGGTTTTGTGTGAGTAAAATAAGGTTTTAAAAATGCTAATTCCTAACTATATATGGTCTATAACCTATGGTTTTTCCAGTGAATATATATATATATATATATATATATATTCACTGAAAAAACCATAGGTTATAGACCATATATAGTTAGGAATTAGCATTTAAAAAACCTTTTTTTACTCACACAAAACCATTGAAATTCCATATTTAGTTAGTAGTACTAACTATATATCGCGCACCCGCAATCCACTGCTGATCATGTCACATATTACATCATTCATGACATGGTCAGTGACATCACTGATGACATCACTGATGACATCTCAAATGACATCACTGATGACATCTCAAATGACATCACTGATGACATCACTGATGACAACAACCAGTGACTGTGTATTTCTGTAAAGTTAAAATATGTCTTACATATTGAAGAATGAGTGGATGTAGAAATGTCTGGATGAAGGATTTAGTAGGTGCATGACTGACTGTATGAGTGAGTGGTTAAATGTGTCTCACTGAGTGCATGGGTTAGTGACTGAACTGTGTTAATTTGTGCATCATTATGTTTGTTGTTCTGTAAACTGCTGCATGTGTTGATCAGTAGCTATATGAGTAAGTATATGGGTTATTGATTGGTTGCTCAAGTATTTGTATGGGAGACTGAGTGTGTGTGTGGGTGGCTGGGAGGTGTATGACTCTGTGCATAGATGTGTGAGCAGTTGATTCACTAGATGTATGGGTTCAAAAGTGCATGTGGAAACAGCTGTATGGGTGGTTGACTGTGTGCATCAGTGCATTGGTGAGTGAATGGATATCTCAGTGCTACATGTCAAAGTAAGTACATATGTAAAACATAGTACATGTGAGAGTTGGCATATATAAATAACTGTGCATAAGAGCCAGTGAATGTGTGAGTGACTGTATGGATGATTGTGAACTTGTATCAGGGATTGTAAAAGAGAGTAAATATGTGTTAGTATATGTTTGAATAAGTAAGGTGTGTATAACTGTATAGTTGAGGAAATGGAGGTGTAATTGATTCTTTGTATGACTGACTAGGTGTGTAAGTAACTCCATGGATGAGTGACAGTCTGTGAGTGTCTGTTTACACTGAGTGTATCTAAGGTTATATTAGAGTCTGAAGAGGTTCATCGTATTATCACATGAATGATGTCATCAGTGATGTGATCAGTAATGTCAAATGAGATGTCATCAGTGATGTCATTTGAGATGTCATCAGTGATGTCATCAGTGATGTCATTTGAGATGTCATCAGTGATGTCATTTGAGATGTCATCAGTGATGTCATCAGTGATGTCACTGACCATGTCATGAATGATGTAATATGTGACATGATCAGCAGTGGATTGCGGGTGCGCGATATATAGTTAGTACTACTAACTATATATGGAATTTCAATGGTTTTGTGTGAGTAAAAAAAGGTTTTTTAAATGCTAATTCCTAACTATATATGGTCTATAACCTATGGTTTTTTCAGTGAATTTTCAAGGTTTTGTAAATGCTAATTCCTAACTATATATGGTCTATAACCTATGGTTTTTTCAGTGAATTTTCAAGGTTTTGTAAATGCTAATTCCTAACTATATATGGTCTATAACCTATGGTTTTTTCAGTGAATTTCAATGTTTTTTTAATAGCAAATATCATAAACTGTCGAATGTCAAGTACGTGGTAAGAAAAAACATTTTCGTGTTTATGCACACTGATCTGCTTTGAATGCTGCCCCCCCCCTCATTTCTATTAGGAGTACTCTCTCTTTGCAGATAGTGAAGGGTAGTTAACGCAGGCCTTCGCCCCCGTTGTAATCCGTCGTGCCTGCTTCTCTCTCCATTTGATTGATTGTTATCCAAGCATTTACTGTTTTAGAATTGGTTCTCTTTGGTTCATTCTCTATTTACAAACAAGCACAGAGTCGCAATACTCTGTTTAGTCTTTGCAGATAGCGAAAAATCGTGTAAAAAAACAAAAGGAATCGAGCAAAATCAGTAGGGCACTAATGGGATCTCTTTTTGACCTCGCTAAAATAGAAACATTAGGAACAACCCCTCATGACAAATACGAAACTAGTGAGATGAACTGAACTCCACACCATGATGGCTGCAATACAGCTCGGCTCCGGACCGCCACCCGCCCCGCCCAAAATAACGATAAACTCTATGCAAATATTACAAATATATACAACACACCAGCAAAGTAACAGGGTAAAACATTTTATTAAACAACTATTTACATAACTATTTTATACTTTTTGTTGCCCGATCCGGCTAGCTCAATCGATCGAGCATGAAACTCATGCACTCTGATGGTTCAAAGTTTTGAGGAGTGCTTGTAACACTGTCTGAAGCCTATTTGCACTTGCTTCAGCTTCACTATTCTCAAAGTAAGTGGGGGCTGTTTGAGGACGTGACTGCATTTGTGAACAATGTGATGCGGTGCCACCCTGAACCGCTTCACGGAGGCCCCCGAGGGACGGTGTGATGGCGCGGACTCGGAGGGGGCGCTTGGCTCCGGCCCCCTCCCCAAGTCGTGTTCTCCTGGTGTAGCCTGAGATCGCCCCCGACATAGGTGGCCGGCTCCCGGGATCAAGCGGAACTTTTTGCCTTTTGGTAACTCTTCCATTCTTGAACTTGTCCCACAATCCGTTTCACCTAAAGACACGCTGTAGTGGGGCCCCCCTTTACCATTTCAGTTGCCATTCCGCCCGCTTTTGCTACACTGTGCCTCTTCCGCTATTCAGCTGTTTACCGCCCGCTCTTTCGACTACAGCGTCTAGCTCACCATGTAGTTGAGTTGCTCCCGCTCTTGCGGTGCAGCGATAGGCGCCTGCCACAGGACTCTCAAAATGGCGGCCGGCTCTTCAGATTTGGGGCGTGGTCCACTAAAATGGCCCTGCGACACCTTGGAACTCGGACGCTTGTCTGCTAGAGCTTGGGCTCCATTCTCGAAAGCGTCCCCTCAGCCTTGAAGATTCTACAAAAGTCTTGGGGGCCCCGACTCCCGCAGGCTTCTGGTGGGGAGCGGCTAGCATGATTGCTCGTGGAATGGCCACGACGGAGCTACGAAATGGTGGTGCTCTCATGCTAACGCCAGCTTCAGTCTGAAACATCCAGAAACACTGTAGACTACCAATTCGATCAGTTCCGGTAGCGCCCCAACGTGACCCGGTAGAGAAGAACTAGCCCTCCCCTCTTTGACTGATGGTTCTTGTTGCCTGTCCCTTCTGTTGTCATTTAACAGAACTATTTAGCCTGCTGAAAGGGGTTGTGTTCCGACCGCTGGTTGGTGGAGACATTTTGACTATATTCTGGACCTGCGTTGTCGCGTAATGCGTCATATGACGCGCCGCGTTAGCGCATCCGGAAGTGATCCAGGGAGCGATCCGGGGCGCGGCGCGCAGCGTGTAACGTAAGCATAACAGGTCATGTGACTTGTTAATAAAACTTTTCATTGGTTCATTTTACTTTTCTTATTCTAATGATGAAAGGCTTGGTCATATGACCTAAAAATTACGCTTTTTATTACTTTCGAACATTATTTTTTCTTAAATATATGTTATAATGTTCCAGGCTAATGTACTTTCCTGGAAAATTTACAACTGTCCTGCAAGTAAAATATATTCCTTTTTCGAGAAAAAGGGCGTTTCTTCGTCCCATGACGGAGCCGTTGAGCAAAAGAGGGTCGGCCTGCTGTCTTAGTCGCCGATACGCCTGAATATGAGATTCTTATCGATCACTTTATGTTGCAGGAGTAGAAAACACAACAGCCCTTGACCATTTATCTTTACTGCGTTCCTGCGTATTATACCTTTTACCCTTCATGTAATTGGTCTGCTTTATTTCACTTGCCTTTTACTGATTCTAAAACAGTGACTATTATTAAAAACTTTACCAATGTAAATACTACTACCATGTTTTCTTTTAAAAACCTTTATTGTGAAAATGTCAGTATACAAATACGGGCCTATAACCACGTGGGCCGGCCATGGAGCAAACTGTAATCGTATAAGATGAGTAGACATTTACACTGTAGAGGAACGTAACGGGCGGGCCATTAGGTTGCAAGAACTAAGGTGTCTAACAGTTGCGGAATCGGTGGACGTACATTTTATAATTAAAATACGACAGGGCCGGTTACAATAAAATTATCTAGATATACATTTGCGGGCAAGTACCATGGGTGACGTTAATTCGAACTTTCAATAGTACAGTAATCAATAACACATCAGAACTTAATATCAATAGGGATGTCGAAATATTCAATCTATTCTCGTCCCCGCCCGCCATGTGCTTCAAAACTGCATACGTATCTCGTGATATCAAGGTTGTGCAACCAGTACACAACAAGGAGTTACGAGTCCCATTTATTCCGGCGCCATTTTGGGCGAGGACGGGCAGGTCCAGGATATAGTCAAAATGTCTCTACCAACCATCGACTATGATGATGTTCATATGCTGTATTTATTAGAGTAACACTCATCTGTCCACATGAAATTAATTTGCCACAATCTAAACATGTCATTTTAATCTTTCCAAAGTTCTTCTAAATATTTGGGACCGTTTCCCTTGCCTCTGATGCTGTCAGTGCCACTTCTTTGATGAATGTACTGGCAGGTCGGGGGTTCTCCTCCAAATCTCTCTTTTATGCAGCACCATAATTAATCGGTGCCACCTCTCCATATGACGATGCATGGTATAGTTACCATAACTATATTTCTTTTCGGTTCCTCTGGAGAGTACATCGTGGCAGATGAAGCGTGTAACGTACCGGGCATTTACCTTTTTTTGCATGTAGAGGAAAGGAAAAAAAATGCGAGCGTCCGAGTTCTAAGGTGTCCCAGGGCCATTTTAGTGGACCAGGCCCAAATCCAAAGAACAGGCCGCCATTTTGAGAGTCCTGTTGCAGCCGCCTGTCGCTGTAGCATCAAGAGCGGCCGAAACTCAGCTGAATGGCAACTGAAACGGTAAAGGGGCGCCCCACTACAGCAGACGAGCCTCCACCTGGGAAGGCCCGTTCACGCCGCCTCCCCCCCCCCTTCGGGCACCCCACGCCGTTATTCGGAGCAGGATTGTAGGATGGCCACACCAGTGCGGCAACTTGCTAGACACTACCTCGGTGCCAACCGAATCTCAGCGCCTTGTGGTGTCTTCTATTCAGAAAATATTGTTGCGCTGCCTTTGGCCCTATTCGCACATCGGTCCGCTACTGACGCCACCTCACAGGCCAACGGGGCGCCCCACGCCGACTTTCAGCATTGTAGGATGGCCACACCAGTGCGGCAACTTGCTAGACACCACCTCGGTGCCATCCAGATCTTGGCATCTCAGCGCCTTGTGGTGTCTTCTATTCAGAAAATATTGTTGCGCTGCCTTTGGCCCCATTCGCACATCGGTCCGCTACTGACGCCATCTCACAGGCCAACGGGGCGCCCCACGCCGACTTTCAACATTGTAGGATGGCCACACCAGTGCGGCAACTTGCTAGACACCACCTCGGTGCCATCCGGATCTTGGCGCGTTGTGCTGCCTTCGGCCTATTCGCACATCGGTCCGCTACTGACGCGAACTCACAGGCCAACGGGGCGCCCCACGCCGACTTTCAGCATTGTAGGATGGCCACACCAGTGCGGCAACTTGCTAGACACCACCTCGGTGCCATCCGGATCTTGGCGCGTTGTGCTGCCTTCGGCCTATTCGCACATCGGTCCGCTACTGACGCCGCCTCACGTGCCAACGGATTTTGTACGCTTTTTATACCCTATGCCGCATAACAGGTCATGTGACTTGTTTATAAAACTCTTCATTGGTTCATTTTACTTTTGGTTTCCTAATGATGGAAGGCTTGATCATATGACCTAAAAATAACACTTTTCATTGGATGAAAACTTTTTTTTTTCCCAAACGATGAAAGCCCCACCTTGTTTCTGGATGTTTCAGACTGAAGCTGGCGTCAGCATGAAAGCACCACCATCTCCTGGCTCCGTCGTGGTCATTCCGCGAGCAATCATGGCAGCCGCTCCCCACCGGAAGCCTGCAGGAGTCGGGGGCCCCCAAGACTTTTGTAGAATCCTCAAGGCTGAGGGGACGCTTTCGAGAATGGGGTCCAAGACCTAGCAGACAAGCGTCCGATTTCCAAGGTGTCCCAGGGCCATTTCAGTGGACCAGGCCCAAAAAGGAAAGAGCCTGCCGCCATTTTGAGAGTCCTGTGGCAGCCGCCTATCGCTGCACCGCAACAGTGGGCGCAACTCAGCTGAATGGCGGATTTTGACACAGTGGACCAAAAGCGGACGGAATGGCAACTGAAACGGTAAAGGGGCGCCCCACTACAGCAGACGAGACTCCACCTGGGGAGGCCCGTTCACGCCGCCTCCCCCCCCCCCCCGGGCGCCCCACGCCGTTATTCGGAGGGCGGCAACTTACTGGACATCACCATGGTGCCATCCACATTTCAGCGCGTTCTGCTGCCTTGGAACTATTCGCACAACAGACCGCTACTGACGACCCACCCCCCGGGATGCCCCACGCCGGATACCCAAATCAGTGCGGCACCCAGGCAACATCACCTGGGTGCCGTCCAGAAATCTGGACGTTGTGCTGCCTTGGGACTATTTTCACAACCGACCGCTACTGACCCTTGTTCCTTCTTTTTCCCTAAAAATGTTTAAATGTTTTTACTGTTTTTGTTTTGTTGTATATATTTATAAGTTATTAAAGTTTTTATAATCCTACTACTTTGTTGGAGTGCTATATATTTTTAATGTGACATATAATTGTAAAAACTTTGATGTACAAAGAGTCATCCCTGGAATCTTCCACTTCAGGCTCGGTCCCCTCCCCAATCACAATACAGGATGGTTTTCAGATAGTAGGAACGCGTGTGGTGTGACGGATCTCATCGGGTGTGGGCCTTGATCTACTATAACTCCTTTGAAGAGGGGTGATTCTTTACAGCTGGGGCCATAAACTACATCTGCAGGGCTAGCTGATAGCCTGGGACCGGCCTGGACAATCGGACACAGAGGAAGAGGAGTGTCAGAGGGTGCGGTAGTGAATAGGGTGAAAGGGAGGTGTCAGGCGGGCACAGGGTGTGATTCTCAGGGAAGAGCAGCACAGATGGGGGGAGGTTTATTGCCCATGCATAAGACAGGGAGCGGGGGTGACCAGTGCCTGGGGGAGATGCTTGCGAGGGTGGGGAGCCATGCTAAGGATCGACAGCGTGCAGAGAGTAGGTCTGGTCAAGGCATCTAAAATGGCTGCCGTGCACGACAAAAGTGTGGCATTTGAAAAAAGGCAAGATGGCGCAGACAATGTTTTTCAACACTTCCTGATTTCCTTCGAATCGAACGTTATCAGACGTTATCTCTCCCACACTACCGGTCCCCCTGGGATTAAACGCCGAGATGGTAGGGACTGCATCCCATGGAGATAGGCCGAGACGTCACTCAGCAGAAAAAAAAGAAAAAAAAAGTCTATAAACATACAATAAGTTAAAAGTCAATCATTCTTCTTTCCTTGTAGTACGCTCCCCAGTCCGCTTCCCGTTACGCTAACCGGGCGCATCCCACCCAAAAAAACGATGTTTTTGGGTTTTTTTTGCCCCGCAGAGCCCTTTTAAAGCCTCCACATCAAACCTATGGGGTCAGGGAGGATCTACTATGCCCCCTTATGGTCATTTGCCCCTTTTGCCCTCCTCTTGTCTCTCGATCCTACCGAGAGACAAGATGGCGGCCGCTACGGACTGTTTGGAATGTTTACAGACGCCGGAGAACCAATCAGCTTCGCTTCACAAAGCTCCGTAACGCGAAAAGTACGCGAAGCGGAGCGCTGCCCGGTGCGCTGTTACAGATATATATCTTTTTTTGAACATTAATTTCTCAAAATCCACTGGAGCACATATATTGAGACCTAGCAAAGGCACATCGGGCTACCAGTCCCTACAATTTTGCCAAGTTTCGTGCAAATCCATTCAGCCGTTCGGGCTAAAAGTGAGGCCAACCGCCCTATGGAAATTAACATTGGAAAAACGCGTTTTGGGACCCCCTTTTTTCTCGGCCCCCCCTTGACGAACCCCCCCCAAATTTTCAGGGGCTGCTCAGAAACAAAATGTTCCATTTTCCTGAAAATTTCAACCAATTCCGTCCACAAACGCCAAAGTTATTAGACATAGAATTTCCAAAAATCCCATAGAGAAAAAATCCTAACTATATATACCTACTGGCGACCGCCAGTAGGTAATGTATGCATATATATATATATATATATATATATATATATGTATATATATATATATGTATGTATATATATATATATATATATATATTACCTACTGGCGGTCGCCAGTAGGTATATATAGTTAGGATTTTTTCCCTATGGGATTTTTGAAAATTCTATGTCTAATAACTTTGGCGTTTGTGGACGGAATTGGCTGAAATTTTCTGGAAAATGGAACATTTTGTTTCTGAGCAGCCACTGGAAATTTGGGGGGAGTTGGTCCAGGGGGGGCCGAGAAAAAAGGGGGGTCCCAAAATGTGTTTTTAACATTGAGTTTTCCATAGGGCGGTTAGCCTCACTTTTAGCCCGAACGGCTGAATGGATTTGCACGAAACTTGGCAAAATTGTAGGGCTGGTAGCCCGATGTGCCTTTTGTAGGTCTCAATATATGTGCTGCAGTGGATTTTGAGAAAATAACGTTCAAAAAAAGATATATATCTGTAAGCGCGGACCAGGCAGCGCCCCGGTACGCGTACTTGACGCGTAACGGAACTTCGTAGCGAAGTTGATTGGCTCTCCGGTGTCTGTCAACATTCTAAACAGTCCGGAGCGGCCGCCATCTTGTCTCTCGGTAGGATCGAGAGACAAGAGGAGGCAAAAGCGAAGGGGCAAATGACCTTAAGGGGGCATAGTAGATACTCCCTGACCCCCTAGGTTTGATGTGGAGGCTTTAAAGGGGCCCCGCTAAGCAAAAAAAAAAAAATTTTTTTTTGTTTTTTTTCGTGGTTAGCGCCCGGTACGCGAACCGGGAAGCGTACTGGGGAGCGTATCACAATAAAAAATGAATGATAGACTTTTCAAATGCTGTATGTTAATTGATTGTTGGTTTTGTTGATTATTTTATTTATTTTTTTAAACTTTTTTTATTGTGTTTCATAATTTATTAAACTTTCTAACATTTCATTGTCAGAAATTTCATAATCATGGAATATAGATTGTAGTCTCTGAGGTTGTAAAATGTCCTCATTTGCAAGGAGGTTATCTACTGCTTGTACACATTGCAGTAGTTCTTGGTCCCATGTTTCATCCATAAATTCAATCTCATTTGGATCAATGATTTCTGTGTTGGACTCTGGAAGGACAATTTCAAATGAAATGTTTTGTTCACTTTCCATTTTTCCTGAAATTTGCATAAAAAAATATATATTAGTAGAGGTAGGGCACTGTTGGGATTAATTTTAGATAGGCAGTTTTTATCAGAGAATTTATCTTTGGGCAGTGTATAGTATCAGAGTGGAAGTAGGAATATAAAAAAGTGTATCTAAATTTATAAGTACTACAGAGGGATAGTATATAACTAACAGAAAAAGTTTGCCATATTAACTTAAAGTGCACAATATACTTCAGTTTTAAAAATAACAACTTACCTTTAAAAAGAAGTTGAAGTTATTAATGAAAATCCAAATGAAATGTACACCAGGAAGTAGTAGTCAAAATGGCTGTGTTTCCTTCTCTTCCTTTATATATATTCGGGTACATAACCAATCAAATGTCAGGTAAAAAAAAGTAGAAAATGAAAGTAACATTTTAATTGGTTGTCAATTCCAACACTTCAGATGTGTTTTGTGAAGTAATTTACCTCACGGTATTTAGAGAGGTCTACAGGCTAAATGGCTAAATGGAATTCCAATCAAATTTGTGAAAATGGTAGGGATTGGTATGTAGTATGAGCTAATCTATATTTGGTGAAATTGTCTCAAGTGGCTTTTGTGTGAACTACTTTCCCACCTTTTTTGATGGTGCGCTTCCCAGGAAGCGACCCGGTACGCGAACCGGTGAGCGCCCTGGTACGCGAACCTTAAGCGTAACGGGAGTCCACCATTTTGTGTTTCGGTCGAATTATGATACAAGATGGAGGGCAAATAATGTTCAGAATAGGTAGAAGGGGGCACGGTAGACTTATCTTGACCCCCTAGGTTTTGTGAGGGTGGCTGAGGAGGCCCATATGTGCGAAAAAAAAACATTTTTTTAAAAAATTTCGCGAGGTTAGCTCCCGGTACGCGTACCGGGTAGCGCACCAGGGAGTGTACTTTGTTGAAAATTAGTGAAAAAAGTTAGAGTAAAATAATAATTGTGAGTAATTAGATGTAGGGTAGCTCTGAGAAGAGCTTTTGGGTTTATAGTACATTTTGGTACTTATAAGTAGGTACCAATGCACATTTTTAAATTCAGAGTGAAAACTCTGTTGCCCTCATCTGAGAAGTGAACTCCATCTCCTCTGTAGATATCTTGCATGTAATAACGCAAGTTATTGTTGTACAGGGAGCCCATTCCATGGTCTCTCATGTAAGCTGAAACAGATTTGTTTACATGCTTCCTCGACTTCTCAATTTGTGGACAAAATTGGTTTGACCACCTCCATTTCTGTCTTTGGCATATATTTGAATATACCAAGGCAGTCTGAGGAAAAAGTGCCATTAATTGCTCAAAGGTGTCCTTTAAAAGCATTTCCAGACCTACACCAGTCAAAGTGCCCAAGTCATTACCTCCACAGTGCACAATTAACAGGTCAGGTTTTGGCAAATGCATAAAGGTTTTCACCAATGGTATCAATTGGTGACATTTTAATCCTCTGTGGCCAAACCACTTAATTTCCACATCTTGTAAATTGAGGTTAGGTAAATTCCTGCTTTCAACGTACCTTTGAGCCCAGTGAATATAACTATGACCAACAATCCAGACAGAAAACATGGTGAGAGAAGGTTCTCCTGCAGTCAGATGAAGTGTGGCAATGAAATGGCAGTTGAAAAAATGTGAGTTTGAAATGAAAAAAACTGTGGAGTTTCTGTGTTCATGAAGTAGTAACAGTGATTGGTGGATTTTAATTGATGAAAACAGAAAGTTAGGGTGTACAGATGTGTTGTTTGAAAGATGTATTTTGAGTGGTCAATAAAAAATCATTAAATGAAAGAAAGCACTGGATATGCAGGTGCACTGAGAGTTCAGAGTTCAATTGCAACATTGTTGTGTGAATTTGCAAACACCAGAGTTTCTCCAAGAGGTGGTTGCTATGGAAAATAGGCAGAAAGGGCAGAGGGGGAAGGGTTTTCATTTGAAAAAAAGTGAGGGAAGAGTTTTGATTGGGTGACATGAGAAATATGTGTGAAGAATTACACCATTTCTGTGCTTTTGATAGCTGCAGACTCTGGAGTGCATACCTTTTGCTCTGCTGAAGACAAATTGGTGTGTTTCTTAGACTGTTTTCAAACTCAAAGTATTTGCTAAGGTGAGAAAATATTTCTTTACTTTAGATAGAGAATAGTGTGCTTTAAGGAGAAAATTATGATTTATGTGGCGCAATTTGCTTGTAAATATGCTCTCACATGTGCATGGAAAATTTTGATTTTGAATGTTTTTGTTATATAGCCATGTTAAAAGTGACGCAACCATGCTGGAAAGCCAATCAAAAAATGATTTCATGTGTTTTAATGACATTTTAAGTCATTTTCTGATGTGCAGTGTTTAGAAATTATGATTTGAAAATCGTTTTTGTGGAAAAGGAATTGTTTTTAAATTCATGACAAGGATATAATGGTGTATGGTTCTTTATAAGGCAATTGACTGTCCTTGATGTTATTTTTCTCATTTTAGTGTAAGACCTTTCTCTGTGGCGCAAATTGCTTGTAAATATGCTCTTACATGTGCATGAAAATTTTAATTATCAATGTTTGTGTTACATAGCCATGATAAAAGTGAACCAACCATGCAGGAAAGCCAATAAAAAAACGCTTTCATGTGTTTCAATGACATTTTAAGTCATTTTCTCATGTGCAGTTTTTTGAAATTATGATTTGAAAATCGTTTTTGGGAAAAAGGAATTGTTTTTAAATTCATGAGAAGGACATAATGGTGTATGGTTCTTTATAAGGCAATTGACTGTCCCTGATGTTATTTTTCCCATTTTAATGTCAGACCTTTCTTTGTGGCGCAAATTGCTTGTAAATATGCTCCCACCTGTACATTGAAAATTTTGATTTTGAATGTTTATGTTACATAGCCATGTTAAAAGTGACCCTACCATGCAGGAAAGCCAATCAAAAAACGCTTTTATGTGTCTTAAGGACAATTTAAGTAATTTTCCCATGTGTAGTGTTTTGAAGTTATGATTTGAAAATCGTTTTTGAGGTAAAGGAATGTTGTTAAAATTTATGTTCGCCATATGCCCCCAAATTTCTTTTTCAGGGTTGCAGCAGGGTGTTCTTGAGACACCCCTGCACTTTTGGAATAAATTCCTAATTTGTGATGAGCAAATTGTTAATCGCAAATTGCACCTTCATTTATATGAGCCTCCTAGCCCATGGAAATGAATGGGTAATTTGCAATTAGCAATTTTCTCAAACAAATTTGGAATGGTAAAGAATCGCTATTTATTCCTTAAAATTCGCTTTTTTGGAAATGCAAAATAGTTATATGATACATATGGCGGTTGATGTCTAACAAGATAAGAAGCTTATGGATACATTTATGATGACTGGTGCAATGAAGTAGAAATCACTTACTTCATTGGTAGGCCTTTACAATAAATTATCTCCTCTGTATTCTTCATCAAGCATAACTTTAATCTGCAATCCTGAGTAGGCCTCACCTTAAACAAACCTCTGGATAGGCCACATCTTATTGTCATCCTGATTTAATCATTTATAATGCTAGGGACAGATTTATGATAGGTGTATACCTCTTTTGTGCCACTTAGAAAACATTGTCCATGGGGAAATGACTTAAAATGTCATTAAGACACATGAATGTTTTTTTTTAAAACGTTTGCAATTTTTTTGGGTCACTTTCAACATGGCTATGTGTCTGAAACAGTCAAAATCTAAATTTGCAATGCACTGGTGGGAGCATATTTACAAGGAATGTGCTTCATGGGGAAAGGTCTTATAATGTAATATGGGAAAAATGACATTAGAGATACTGAAATGCCTTATAGAGAAGCATACACCATTATGTCCTTGTCATAAATTTGCAAACCATTACTTTTCCCCAAAAACGATTTTCAAATTATATTTAGAAAACAGTGCACATGTGGAAATTACTTAAAATGTCAATAATTCAAAATTTGTGATTCCTTAAATGCAATGTATCAAAAAAAAATATGTAAAAAATGATATTAAGGATTTGGAAACTACCACCAACTTCTAGTTTGTGGTAATTTGCGAATTCTTTTCAAAAAGCATTTTTTTAAAAAAAAAAAAAAAGGTCCCATATGACGCCCATACATGCCATTAGGGCATGTAGGTGTGCCATGTGCTCCCAAATTTCTTTTTCAGGGGTGCAGCAGGGTGTTCTTGAGATACCCCTGCACGCTTGAAAAAAATCCTATTTTGTGATGAGCTAATTGCTAATCACAACTTGCAACATTAATTCCTATGAGCCTCCTAGCCTATGGAAATGAATGGGTAATTTGCAATTAGCAATTTGCTCATTGCAAATTAGGAATAGTAAAGAATCGCTATTTATTCCTTAAAATTTGCTATTTATAATATGTAAAATATTTTGATGATACATATGGCAGTTCATCTGTAACAAGATAAGAAGCTTAGGGATAGATTTATGATGAGTGGCGCATCCCCAGGGATGTGACAGTCATCCTGCGCCACTGTTCCGCCACCCATGGTGTGCTGCATTTACAATGCGGCGCAGCATGGGGCAAAAAAGGCACAGATGCGTGACGCATCTGTGCCGTAAAGGTGGCGCATTGCTGGAGTTGTATCGTAAGTGCGGTGCAGCTCCAGCAAGGATCAGGGGTGCCCCATCTATACAATGCTGCGTCAAGACCTATGCCAGCTTCAAGCAGGCGCAGGGTTTTGAAGCAGCTTTCTCCTATCTGATTGTAAATGCGGCACACCATGGGTGGTAAAGCAGTGGTGCACATTAACTGGTGCATGCCTGGGGATGTGCCATTTAATATAAATCTGCACTTTAACATTTGAGTATGTGCAGGGGACACAGAGTCGTTGAGGCTTATCCAAGGTTAAGAACAGATGAGTCCTGTTCAGTGAAAAATTAGACATAGGCTTCACCTGCTCAGCATCGCTGGACATGGCTAAATAATAGCTGCAAAATGTTACTCTTGTTAAATAATTTTACTATTATAATCTGTGAGATTTGTCTCTTACTCTGCAACATCTCATTGTTGTTGTCTTTCTTTAAAGATAAAGACAACCTCAACATGAGCGACAATCTGCAATCAGTTGATTTTGACCTCATCATTGAACTTGTAATTGAAACATCAGTGGATGTTGATCCATTGGATGATTTAAATCCTGAGGATGAAGAAGAGCGTGATGAGGATGCAGATTTGTCCGAATTATATGATATAGGATGGGAAGCTGACCTGCTTGAGCCTTTGGAATTATAAACATTTATTTTTAAAATTTATAATCAATAAAAAGTAAAAAGGTAAACCGTTTAATTTAAAAATAAAGACACCTTCAAAAACAGGTTATGTGTAGTGTCTTCAATAAAATATTAAAATATGCTCATAAAATTAGATCAGATTCACATATAAAATAGCATAGGTAACATAAATATAAATCTCATTTCTTTTCTGCTATTTCTGTATTGTAAATTTGCAAGGACTAAAAAATCTTCTATTTAAAATGTCAAGTAGTGTGTTATGTTTTTGATCACTATTACTGATTTACTGTTTGATAATAATGTTTAATAACATTTTTATTATATTTTTCCTCAGATTCAACTATGCCTACAAAAATAAGAGAGATGAAGGCTGCAAAACGTCAAAGACAGCAGGAGAAAAAAAAAATGCAGCAGTCCTCTAACAAAAAGATTTCTCAAGCCATGAAGAAAGCACCGGGTAAGAGCTCTAAATATTTCATAAGAAATATTTCTAATAAAAAAAATATTAGTACAGAAAATGTTTCAATCCATAACATGACAAGTAAATCAAATGGAAAGAAAAGGACAAATGAAAATGTTACTGCTAGAGCAAGAGATAAATCTGTGCATGATAGTAGAAGGAAACAACAGTTTACGGAGATTCGTAAACGAATGTTCCGTAACAGGATAATTGGCAATTTGTTAAAAAATATTAAGAAAGGTCAACAGAAATTAGTTTTTTATAGGAGAAAAAAAAAAGTTGAGAAAGTTATTGATCAGGCTTTTGAAATTAAACGTAAGTTATTTATTTTGATAATCAATAGAATTAGGAAGCTAAACAAGGCAATTTTTGATTTCAAAAGAAATAGTAGATGGAAGAGAATAGTTAATCGTAGTAATTTTTGTGAAGTTTTTTCTGGAGAATGGATACATAGTTCAAGCTGTGAGGCATTTTTTAATGAAGAGAGTTATTTCCAGGATAATGATTTGGTGCATGCAGTTGACATCAGTGGTCGTGCTTATGAAGTGAAAGATGGTTGTCCAGTTGAAAAAGAAAAACTTGTGACAACAGAGGCAGAAGAGTTGTTAGGTAATGAGGTTTTAGGAAGACGTGCTAAGGGTCCTGTGTACACCTGGAAGTGTAGTAGTATTTGCAGTGTGCGACAGGATTCCATCAATTTGCTTTGTGATTTTGTACGGACATTTAACAAGAAAAGTTTGAAGCAGAAAATAAGGTTGTTGCAAGAATTAGATCCTTGCAGAGTGAGAGAAGTGACAGGTTTGCATGGTCATTCACTGGCTTGTCTTTCCAGGAGAGTATGCCAGAGTGTTTTTCATCATTTCAGGATGCTAGCAGTGCATCATAACAAAGTGAGGAAGTTAGTTAGACTGTTGTATTATGCTAAGAGTCCAGCAATTATGCTGAAACAATTATGCGCTGCTCTTTTGCATGGTTCTGAAATAGATGTGAAGAATATATGTGAAGAAATTGAGTTTTGTTACTTTGGAAGTAAAGAGGAGAATGTTGAAATTGAGCAAGAAGTAGAGGGTCATTTGGAAGATAGTGTACAGGTTTCCAGTACAGATAATTTCCAGAGGGAAATTGCGACGTTTGACATGAAATCAAGTGAGAGGCCTAATTTCACTTGTGTGTGTTGTAGACGCACTTATTATAAGAATCAGACTAAGTTAGTGGATTTATATGCAAAAAGTGAAAGGGAAAATAATAGTGAATGGAAGGATTTTGCAACATACTTGATGGTAGAAAATTGTTTTGATTTGGGATTGGATCAACGTGTGTGTACTTATTGTTGTAACAAATTAAAACAAAACCAGATGCCTGCTAGAGCAGTTCATAATAATCTGGAATTGGTTGAGATTCCTTCTGAATTGAAGGACTTAAATACTTATGAATCTATTTTGATTCAAAGTATCCATCCCTTTCAGGCTATTGTAAGAATGGAGCCAAAGACAGGGAAATTGCCTCCATCAGATTTACAGAGAGGATTAAAGGGAAGAGTTGTTTATTTGCCTCTAGATTTCAAGAAAAACATTAACACAATTGGAGTAGAAAAAGTGGAAGAGGAACCTCTGGTTATCTTAGTTAATGGGGTTCCGACAAAGAATAAGAAAATATGGCAAGATTTAGTAGATGTTAGGAAAGTTAAAAAGGCAACATTGTATTTGAAAAAAAATAATAAATACTATAAGAATGTATATGTTGCAGAAGAGGAAGTAAGTGAGGAAGAGGATAGCGATTTGTGTGCTGGTCAAATTGAGAAAGTAGAACCCTCTACTAGTGAGGAAATATATGAACATTATAGTGTTCATCCTTTGCATTCAAAGGAAGTCATGGGGAATGCTATTGAGTTGTTTCAAATGAAACAAGCCAAAGGGAGTCCCATTAGTGTTTGGGAGGAAAGTTTGGAAGCTCGGTGTTTCCCACAGCTTTTTCCAACAGGTCAGGGAGGAAGATATGATGAGCGACCTCATCAAATTCCTGCTTCTGAATACCGGACTTTGCGATTGTATGCAGGAGATGCTAGGTTTCGACAATGCATTCCTTATTTGTTTCATCTCCTGTTTGAAAGCGATCTGTCTGGACTGTCATATGCAGTGAACCACATCTTGAAAAGTGGTATACACATGCAAAACATCTCGGCAAGTGATTTTATGGATAAAGTGAATGTCCAAGATAGTATTTTGGATTCTCACCTGATTAATCTCATGGCGTGTCAGCGTGGTACTAATGAGTACTGGTACCGTCGTCATGGTGATTTAAAATGTATGCTGAGGAACTTAGGTACTCCCACATGGTTCCTCACTCTGAGCTGTGCCGAGTATGGCTGGGAAGACTTACTTGAATTTCTACGAGAGGCAAATGCTAACGTAGAAAACATCGAATTCAAGACACCCGGAGAACTGTGCTCTTTGGATCCAGTCAATGTATGTAGGTACTTCAATCATAGATTTGAAGCTATGATGTCTTTCATCATGAATAAGAAGAATCCACCTCTTGGAGAGGTGTTGGATTTCTTCTGGAGAAAGGAGTACCAAGCAAGAGGTGCTCCTCATATACATATGTTGCTGTGGATCAAGGATGCACCTAAATTTGGAACGGATCCAGAAGACTCAGTGATGAGTTTCATCCAACAGTATTCTACGTGTGCTGTTCCAAACGCAAAGGAGAAGAAAAGCCTAAGAGAAAAAGTTCTGCGTTTCCAAAGCCATCGATGTGGAAAGTACTGCCGTCGTAAATTCCGAAAGAAAGACAAGTTCTACACCAAATGTCGTTTCGGCTTTCCACGACCGGTGATTTCTAAAGGAAGAGTAAACAGTTTGATGTCTTCGCTGCGACATAATGTGATGAAGAAATCACCTAAAAACACTTACAATTTGAAGAGGAACGAAGAGTCCAAGTACATCAACGACTACAACCCGGTGATTTTGTCCATGTGGAATGCTAACATGGATATACAGTTTGTGGCTGATAACTGTATGGCTGTGGCTCGGTATGTGACGTCTTACATCACCAAAAAAGAGAAGACAGAATTGAAGGATATGTGGGAGGACATTTCCCATGAAAAGAGCCTCAGCAAGAAGTTGTACAGTTTCAGTCTGAAGATGTTGTCGCATCGAGAAATCGGAGCGTACGAATGTTCTGACCGGTTGTCTTCAGCAAGTCTCTATGCCAAGTCCAGGAGTATCGTTTGGGCGAGTCTTGGTCTTGCTGCAACGCGTAATCGAGTTCTCAAACCTGTGCGGGAAATTGAGTATTTGGCGGAAAAGGAGCCAAACAGTACCGACATTTTGAAGACAAACATGTTGGATACATATTATCCAAATCGAAGCAGTCACCTAGAGAATGTTTGTCTGTATGAGGTTCTGCAAAATTACATGTTCAAGAGGAACATCAAAGAAGATACTGAGAAAGGAGTGTATGCTGTAATAGGAAGTGAGGGATGTCTGGTCAAGCAAAGAAAATGCCACTTGATAAACCATCGAAAATTGAGTGGCGAATCTCCTGAAAAAAAGGAGTTTTTCTATTTAGCACTTTTGCAACTTTTCAAGCCTTGGCGTGCAGAAGAGGAACTGCTTGGAGATTTCCTCTGTTATGAAGACTCTTTCAATGCCGCCAAGGAGACCATAGAATGTCCTGCTTTTCCCAAATATGTAGAAATGTTGAATGCGGAAATTGAGCAGGAAGCAACGATTGCAGCCGAGATTGCCAGAGACAGTTCTCAGGACAGTCAGAGTTCTGCTTCATTGAGTCAGGATCCACTAGGAGGACCTCTTATTGAAAATGAAGCTGCCACTGCTATGAATGAGGTGGAAAGAGCCATGGCACATGCTCAAGAGGATGCGGTTAACTTAGAAGAGTTGGAAAGGCAACTCAACGTTGAGCAGAGGAAAATATATGACGAAGTTACCATGCAAATTGATCATGGATTAAGTCATGATAAGAAAGAGTGCTCATGTACGTCGTTGAAGCCTGTCCGACTGTACGTGAGTGGAGAAGCGGGAACTGGAAAAAGTTTCCTCATTAAAGCAATTTCATGCTATTTGCAGGAAAGGACAGAGTCATCGCTGTCTTGTGTTGTCACTGCTCCAACTGGACTGGCAGCACATAATATTAAAGGGATTACTTTACATCGTTTACTGATGCTGCCAGTGGATCATGACAACAAATTAGAATATCACAAGCTATCTGGAGATGCTTGTTTTGAAGTTTCAAGAATCTTGAGGAAAATGAAACTTCTTATCATTGACGAAGTAAGCATGGTTTCCAATGTCATGCTTGCCTTTGTGCATTTGAGGATGCAAGAAGTTCTCAAAACAGAGTATGATGTGTTATTTGGTGGCAAACACATCATTGTTTTCGGAGATCTTCTGCAGCTGACACCAGTGAAAGGGCAACCTGTGTTCAAAATGCTCACGCATGAAGATACCAGGAAGTGCCTAGGCAGCATTGGCAACGTCAATATATGGTTAAACTTCAATTATGCTGAACTGCATGAAAATATGCGTCAGGCAAAGGATGAAGTTTACAAGACTATTCTACAAGATGTTAGAATTGGAAAAGTGACCGAGCATGGGAAAGAAGCTTTACATGCACGATTACTGTCAAATTTATATCCAGAACAAGATGTTGTGCCTGAGAATATTTTTCAGAAAATTACTGATAAGAAATCTGGAATATGTTTGATGCCAACTCTTGCAGAATGTGCCAAATTTAACAACAAAATGTTGCATTTAGAAAAGCAAGAGATTGTGAAAGTGGAAGCTATTGATAGAGTAGAGCATATGGGATCAACAATTATTTTGTCTGAGAATCTGAAAACAAAATTGGATTCATTAGAGAAGAGTATATCTAAAACTGCAGGTTTTGAAAAGACTCTGAATGTGTGCTTGAACTGCCGTATAATTTTAAGAAGGAATTTACATGTTGAAAGAGGTCTGGTAAATGGATCAATGGGTAATGTTGTTGATTTTGTGAAATACAGAAATAGAGATGGAATTGAATTTTTAAAAATTAAATTTGATGGCATTGAGGAAGTACAGCTAATTGCTCGTTGTTCTGCTAGATTTTTGCTTGTAAAAGACTTATATGTTCGCCGTAAGCAGTTCCCTGTTTGCTTGGCATATGCGGTGACAATTCATAAATCGCAAGGTTTAAGTGTAGACACTGCATTGGTGAATATTGGCAGTTCTGTGTTCAAGGAGGGTATGGCATATGTGGCATTGTCACGAGTTAGAACTTTATCGGGATTGTACTTGATTGAGTGTGATGTCAGAAACATTTGTGCAGATCTAGATTGTGTTAAGGAATACAATAGGTTAAGAAGAGAGTATGCGCCACATTTGCCTCAGTTTCCTTTGTTTGAGAAACGTCTGGTAGGCCGGAAACGAAGAAATGAGAACAATACTGGGGAGGTTGTAGCAAAAAGACAAAAAGTGAATGAACCTAAAATTACAAGCAGAAACAAAGAGGATTCTGTTGAAGATGTTGTTGGTTTTCAGTTTGAAAACAGTTCTGGTGTCAACTGCTATGCTAATGTAGTAATTAATGTTTTGTTTTCTCTAAAAAATGTAAAAGAAGAGATTGTGGTCAATTCTGATCAAAGATTTTGCAGTTTGTTAAATTCTGTGTTAGAGAAATGTACCACTGATAGAAGAAACATAGAAAGTGTGTCTGAAATTAGAAATCTGTTAGATAGATGTTCAGGCCAAACACAATTCTCTCAAAATATTCAGCAAGATTGTCAGGAGTTTTTAATGTATATGCTTGATGTATTACATGCTGAAGGTGTAGATGTAGATCAGCTGTTTGGGCTTTCTTATCAATGGCAGCATGACTGCGAGAACTGTATGGTATCAAGTACTACTAGTGTAGACTCAGAAAGATTTATATATTTAACTTTGCCAGACAGTAAATCAGTCTCCTTTAATAAGCTAGTAAAAGCTGCTAATCACAACATGGAGTGTAGCCAATGTAAATCTGAAATGATGTCCACATTATTTATACGAACATATGGCCAGTACGTCATTTTAATGTTCCAACGATGTAGGCCTGATGGAACAAAATTGACAACTTTAATAAAAAATTTTGTAGCTTCGCAGTTGTCAATATCAGGAAGGACTTTTGTAACTACAGCAATTATATATCATGACGGCCCTTCAATATCATCAGGACATTACACAGCTTATTTAAAGTCTAGAAATGGCTGGTCATTCTGCAATGATTCTGTTTTAATTTTCAAAAAAAAATTGCCGTATGACCTTAAAAACTCTTACCTGGTGTTTTTAAAACCAAAATTTTAGGAAAATAATCTCGGGATATGATCTGTGGAATTTCAAGAAGTTCTATTGGCTCCTACACAATTTGGCCTTGAGGATAAGTGTAGTTCAGAGACATAACTTCTAATCATAGGATTGGACATCATGGAGATGTATGTGCACTTTAAATGAGTTCAGAAAAACTGTTTCTTTTCATAAGCTAATTGAAGCAGCCAATCAAAACATGGAGTAGAGGGAATGTAAGTCTGCAATGCTGTCTACTGTTTTACATTGCTTTGTGATGAAAAGTGATGTAGAGAATTAAATAATTGTAGTACTCATAGAGGTAGTGTAAGTCTGCTTCATATTAAGCAGTATCAGTGTCATAGGAAATGTAGAACATGACTGAGCAAGAAGGGGAAGATATTACTATTCCAGGATTGTGAAAATGATCTTCAACATTTTAATTCTGAAAGTTGCGGAAATGCCAAATGATGGGATTGGCTTACAAGAAATCCAAGAGTTATAAATATCTCTGACTAGATTTGGCCTTGTGGAAAATAGTGGTAGAGAGCAAGAAGTCATTTATTGCATGTAACGTGTTTTTAAAAACGATGGAGGTTTTCTTTCAGAAAGTGGCGGGCTGAAAGTAATAACAGCACAAAAGAGTGTAAGCTGTTCATAGGACATCCTTGGACGTCATGGAAAGTAAGTTAACTTTAAGGAGTTCTGAATTTTAATTTCTGATGTTGTATGGGTTTTTTAAACACAATCATTTTGATTGTGTTTTTTTTTCCCCGCTGTTACATGATGAATACCTTCAAGTCACTGTTTTTAGTGAATTTTGATACATTCTGAGAACAGCAAAAATAAACCATTTAACATGTATAATTAATTCTGTACTGTTTGCATTTATGATGTATATGTAGAACTGTGTAGGAGGCATGGAGAAGGTGAGTTTTCTGTAAGTGTTAAATTTATTGTATGCAGTGCTGCACTTCTACGTATTTTTTCATATGCTGGACTACATCTGCACAATGAGATACCTAAGCAAAGGAAACACAAGTGATGTGATTGTGAAATGAGCAAAATAAATTGCACATATTTCAATTACATCACCTGTGTTTCCTATCATTACGAATCACATTGTGCAGATCAAGTTTAGGTCTGTCCAGGGAAACATAGGAGGTTTCTACTTTGTTGAAGAGTGCAGTGGACATGACTCACTTCATTAGTAGACTTTCACAGATATTATCTACTCTGTACACTTCAACAAGTGTAAATCTCATCTTGAACTCTGAGTAGGCCTCACCTCAAACAAATCTCTGGATAGGAGACATGTTATTGGCATACTGAAGCGACACTTTTCTGAAACAAGAGCAATGCAAAAGATGCACCATGTTTTAAGATAGGCCTCACTTCATCTGCATCAAGATACTGTTAGTTTAAAATGTATATCTTTAGGATTGTGTAGAGGACCTGGAGAAGCAGAAGCTTCTGTCAGTGTCAAAGTTGTTGAAAAACTATTTGTCCTTCAATATTTTCCCTTGTCTTTTGTAATTTTTAAATACATATTTTAATTGTTTTCAAATGTTGGTTCTCTCTTTCACAGATTGAAAGTATAGAAATAAAATGTGATTAATTTAACGGCAATTACAAGGTAAATAGTTGTACTCTTTTCGTTACATTTCTATCACATTCACCTACTATTAGATCCACTGCTTCACTTCTTTAATCCTCAGTTTCCTGCCTTTGCTACTTTCCTCATTCCTTTCTCTATTACCTATTTACTCAACTCCTTCCACTCTTTTTCTCAGTCCCTCTGTTCTCATAGTTCCTCAGTCTTGTTCACTCACTCCATCTCTATTACTCTTAGTGTCTGTGAATTACTTTCCCAACTTTTTTTTTTTGGGACCGCTTCCCGGGAAGTTGCCCGGTTCGCAAACCAGCAGCGTTATGGCAGTCCACCATTTTGTGTTTCGGTCGAATCAAGATACAAGATGGAGGGCAAATAATGTTCAGAATGGGTAGAAGGGGGCACGGTAGATGTATCTTGACCCCCTTGGTTTTCTGAGGGTGGCTGAGGAGGACCATAGTTCTTCACTCTTGTTCACTCTCTCTGTTTCTATTAATGTCACTGTTTATGACTGATCAAAAAAATGTTTTTTAAAAAAGAACAGTAACTATAAGGGAAGGAAATAGACAGTTATGTTAAAAGAAAGACAGCTATAGGGAGTAAACTAAGGATACTGTTACCCACAATCCACTGCTGTTGATGTTACTGACCATGTCATGAATGATGTAATATGTGACATCATCAGCAGTGGATTGTAGGTAACAGTATCCTTAGTTTACTCCCTAGAGCTGTCTTTCTTTTAACATAACTGTCTGTTTGCTTACCTTATACTTACTGTTCTTTTTTTTAAAAAATATTTTTTTTGGTTAGCTTCCGGTACGCGTACCGGGTAGCGCTCCGGGAGCGAACTAAGAGAAATAGAGGTTGGCAGAGTTCCAAATATTCTACCAATTTTTTTATAATGGGGAGTTAGTTCTGAAAAGAACTTTTTTTTTAATGTTTTTGTTGTTTTATATTTGTTTTTGTATTTTTTCAACATTTTCTTACTTTTTTTGTATTTTCTGAACGTTTTTAAAAAATTTTTGGTTTTTTTGGGGGGGGGGGAAACAAAAACGATCCATTATAAAGGGCTCAACAGGAGCAAAAAAAAAAAAAAAGAATTTATTTTTTGGTGCGTCTCGTACAAACATTAATATGATTTTGAATTGCTCGCAAAATCAAAGTGATGCTACTTTCTCTGTAGCAGATGAAAGTGCCACATTCCACGCACACTTGCTTTACGTGCCCAAACAACATTTGGATGTTTGCAATCGTCTCCCTCGCCTCTGGTCCCGACACCTCTGGAACCACCGATCTTCTTGCCATTGGGAGGGGATTTTGTTGTTCGTCACGTAGCTGGGCAGCACTATAATTATTTGGGTGCCACCTACTCATATGCCGATGCATAGTATGATTGCCATAACTGTATTTTTTATCAGTGCCCCTAGACAATCTATCACCGCATATGCGGCAAAACACGTAACGTGCATTGACTTTCTTTTGCCCCTCAGGAATTCTGTAGAATTGCCAGATATAATTCTCCTTTCTGTTGTACCTCCTGGGCTCCTCTGGCAGAAACTCATGCTGTTCCTCCTCTTCCTCCTCTTCCTGTTCTTCCTCTTCTTGCAAAATTACTTCTGCAGGTGGTCCTCTCTTTCTTGGATTTGGTGGAGGTGGTGGGCTAGCACCAGCTGAAGCTACTAATGAAGCCATCACAAAGTATCAATAAAGGGTCTTTCTCTCACCAAGATGAAAGTCAGAGTGATGAAAGAAGGAGGGGTTTTCATCATTTGGGAAAAACAAAAGTTCTAAACCAATGAAAAGTGTCCATTTTAGATCACATGACCTTGTATTACATCATTAGGAAACCAAAAGTGAAATGAACCAATGAAAAGTGTTATTACCGAGTCACATGACCTGCTATGTTTACGTTACGCGGTCGGCGCCGCGCCGCGGATCGCTTCCGGTTCGCGTACCGCTACGCTTCCGGGTACACGAACGTAGCACGTAATATGACGTATTACGCGAGAACGCGAAACGTCATGCTGACGCGAAGCGTCGCGATGTTGTTTTGTAACGCGAGAGGTGCGCAAAAGGAACGTTTACCAGTTCGCGTACCGGGTCGCGCCTCCGGATTGAGCTAACGGGAAGCTAACCGGTACGCGTACTGGGAGCGAAACAAAAAAAAATAAAAAAAAAATTGTATAAAAAACATGTAAAAAATATTTTTCTTTTTAAAGAATAATACATTGTAAAGGTTTTGATATTAGCTATTAAAAAACCAATGAAATTCACTGAAAAAACCATAGGTTATACACCATATATAGTTAGGAATTAGCATTTAAAAAACCTTATTTTACTCACACAAAACCAATGAAATTCCATATATAGTTAGTTGTACTAACTATATATCACGCACCCGCAATCCACTGCTGATGATGTCACATATTACATCATTCATGACATGGTCAGTGACATCACTGATGACATCACTGATGACATCTCAAATGACATCACTGATGACATCACTGATGACATCTCAAATGACATCACTGATGACATCACTGATGACAACATCCAGTGACTGTATTTTTCTGTAAAGTTAAAATATGTCTTACATATTTATGAATGAGTCGATGTATAAGTGTCTGGACGAAGGATTTAGTAGGTGCATGACTGAATGTATGAGTGAGTGATTAAATGTGTCTCACTGAGTGCATGGGTTAGTGACTAAACTGTCTTAATTTGTGCATCATTATGTCTGTTGTTCTGTAAACTGCTGCATGTGTTGATCAGTAGCTATATGAGTAACTATATAGGTTATTGATTGGTTGCACAAGCATTTGTATGGGAGACTGAGTGTGTGTGTGGGTGGCTGGGAAGTGTATGACTCTGTGCATAGATGTATGGATTCAAAAGTGCATGTTGGAAATAGCTGTATGGGCGGTTGACTGTGTGCATGACTGTATTGGTGAGTGAATAGATATCTCAGTGCTACATGTCAAATTAAGTACATATGTAAAATACAGTACATGTGAGAGTTGACATATATAAATAACTGTGCATAAGAGCCAGTGAATGTGTGAGTGGCTGTATGGATCATTGTGAACTTGTATCCAGGATTGTATAAGTGAGTAAATATGTTTTAGTATATGTTTGAATAAGTAAGGTGTGTTTAACTGTATAGTTAAGGAAACGGAGGTGTGATTGATTGTTTGCATGACTCTCTAGGTGTGTGTGTAACTTCATGGATGAGTGACAATCTGTGAGTCTGTGTTTACACTGAGTGTATCTAAGGTTATATTACAGTCTGAAGAGGTTCATCGTATTATCACATGAATGATTTCATCAGTGATGTCATCAGTGATGTCATTTGAGATGTCATCAGTGATGTCATCAGTGATGTCACTGACCATGTCATGAATGATGTAATATGTGACATCATCAGCAGTGGATTGCGGGTGCGTGATATATAGTTAGTACAACTAACTATATATGGAATTTCATTGGTTTTGTGTGAGTAAAATAAGGTTTTTTAAATGCTATTTCCTAACTATATATGGTGTATAACCTATGGTTTTTTCAGTGAATATATATATATATATGTATATATATATATATTCACTGAAAAAAAACATAGGTTTTATAGACGTTAAAGTTATGAATTAGCATTTAAAAAGCCTTAGAAATTCACTGTAAAAACCATAGGTTTCAGGGACGTTATAGTTAGTTGGACATTTGACTCATATAAAACCAGAGAAATTCACCAGTTATAGTTAACTATAACTCACGCGCCAGCAATGCACCGCTGATGACGTCACATATTACATCACTCATGACATGGTCCGTGACATCGCTGATGACATCACTGATGACATCTCAAATGACATCACTGATGGCATCACTGATGACATCATCCAGTGAATGTGTGTTTCTGTAAAGTTTAAATATTTTTCATATATATCTATGTCAAGGTGTATTGAAGAATGAGTGGATTTGCAAGTGCCTAAAGGGATAATTTAGTAGGCGCGTGACTGAATGTATAAGTGAGTAATTGAACGTGTCTTACTGAATGCATGGGTTAGTGACTAAACTGTGTGAAAGTCTGTATTAGTCTCTCAGTTGGTGTGTAAGTGGCTGCATTGATTGGTGAGCAGCTACATAGGGGTCTATATCGGTTATTAATGTGCTGTCTGAGTGTCTGCGTGGGTGGGTGGGGGTGGGGGTGACTCTGTGCATAGATGTCTGAGTGGGTGATTCAATAGTTGGATGAATTCAAAAGTGCATCTGTAAAAGATTGTATGGGTGACCTAGTGTGTGTATGGGTGTGTTGGTGAATGAATGGATGTCTCAGTAGAATATGTGTAAATAATTACATTTGTTTTAAGGCAGTATATGTCAGTGTTGGAGTATATAAATGAGTATACATGAGAGTAAGCTATTTGAAGAGTAGGTGTATAAATCACTGTCTGCTTGTATCAGTGATTGTATAAGACAATAAGTATGTCTTAGTATCTGCATAAATAAGTGATGTGGTGTGTGTCTAAATAACTCAGTTGGTGTGTTTAACTGTATACATGAGTAAATGAGTATGTAATTCACTCTTTGCATGACTGACTAGGTGTGTGACTAACTCTATGGATGATTGGTAGAGTGTGACTCTATGTATAGGTGTATCAGTACATATTATAGTAAATGTGAAATAATACAGAAATAATTCTATTGTAAAAGAACCACAACTTGTGGTATACTGGCACACAATCAATAGATCTGAAATAATACACAAAAAGATTATATCATAAACGCTCGATCAGTTCGAGTGCACTCACATGGCCACATCAAAAGCATTCAGCATGTGCACAGCCAGCAATAATGTGTGTTGTATACAGGCTGTACTAGGAGTAATATCTGTTGCTATCAACAACACTACATCATCTGCAATAGCGACTCAATCTGAATTGTGAACACTGCTGTCTGCAGTGTTGGCCACAGAGAGCGGCCAGCAATGACCCACACCTAAATAAGGTGACTTGAGCTGCCCAGTGTGTCATAAGCGAAGCAACAAAAAAGCGTGGTGCACACAGAACGCACTACAGCAATGTCTTTTCCTACAGGACTACCTCATATACAATAGCGACTCCATCTCAATTGTGAACACTGCTGTCTGCAGTGTAGGCCAGAGAGAGCAGTCAGCAAGGGCCCACAGCCACATGGCATTGACTTGAGCTCTACAGTTTGCAATACGCAAAGCAAAAAAACATGTGCAAAGCCTGCAATGATGCGTATGAGTGGTGCAGACAGAGCACACTGGAGCAAAGTTTTTTCCTACAGGAGTGCATCATCTACAATACCAACTCAATTGCAAATGTGAATACTGAATTCTGCAGTACAGGCCAGAGAGAGCGTTCAGCAAGGGCCCACAGCCACGTGGCATTGACTTCAGCTCTACAGTTTGCAATACAAGAAGCAAACAAAATGTGTGCAGAGCCTGCAGTGATGTGTATAAGTGGTGCAGACAGAGCACACACTACAGCAATCTCTTCTCTTACAGGACTGCATCATCAATCTGAATTGTGAATACTACTGTCTGCATTGTTAATTGAAGGCAGTACTCACACACACAACCATCAATACTTTTACTCACTCCCGCTTTACAAAATACAACAACATAAATTACATAAAACTCTACAATAAATAAATCAAAACAATTCAAATTGGGATTTCATCTGTCCACAGTCTACACTATTCATTGTTCCTTTTGACTTGCAAGATGAATTTGGTCATTTTACTAAACCTATAACTCATCAAAACAATCTTCTTCAAGCAAGTATACTATAGCCTTATAGCCTATCGCAGCCGAATATACCGGCTATTAAAGGCCCTCTCCAGCATTAAAGGCAAGAGCCTTTAACGAGGGAGAAGGACTTTAATAGCCACTATAGCCCAGCTAAAACGGGCTATAAGGCTATCTGAAAATTCTGCCACTAGAGGGTAGAATGTTCTAACAAATAAAGCAAAGCCTTAAGAGAGGGAAAGGGGATTGGAATCCCTTCAGGCTCCCTGAAGCATTTGTTCACAGCCAGAGTTGTCAACAAAAAAACTTTGCAATGTTGCAGCTCCAGGTTTATACAAACCATTATAAGAACGGAGCTACTCCATAGTTTTCAATGGAGCTCCCAACATTCCAATGTTCTAATAAAACAATATTGTGTATGTTTCAATAGACGTTCTAATTACTTACCTACTCGATTCTGTAATTAAATAATCACCACTCAATCTAAATTGTAAACCCTGCGAACCACAGTCTAGAACAGATGCAGTGGTCATTAACACCTCACAGACACATAGCGCCATATGTATCAAGGAGCCAATTTACGATTCTTTAATAGCGATTTTTAAGAAATCGCTATTTCAGAATCGCAAAATGGTATGTATCATGAAAATTTCAATTTTTAGCGATTTCTTGATATTCCTTAATTGCGAATTCGCAAATTGCAAATTCGCAATTAAGGAATACTTTCCCATTCATTTCTATGGGCCAGGAAGCCCATAGGAAGGAATGGGAATTTTTTCTCAATTTGTCAATCGCAATTTGCTAATCGCAATTTGAGAATAATTTCAAGGGTGCAGGGGTTTCCAAAGGACACCCTGTTGCACCCCTGAAATATGCATGGGTGCACATGTGGCGCACATACATGCCCTAAGGGAATGTATGTGCGTCACATGGCACTTTGAAAAATGATGAAATGTGCATTTTTCAAGGAAATCGCAACTTACCACCAACGAGAAGTTGGTGGTAATTTGCGATTCCTTAAAGGCATTTTGCAAATCTTTTTGGCTTCATACATTGCATTTAAGGAATAACACAATTGCGATTCCTTAAATGCAATTGCAAAATAAGGAATCGCAAATTTTGCGATTCCTTATTTTGCACCAGATTTTACTTCATACATATCATTTTGCAAATTCACATTTGCAAAGGCCAAAATTCGGCGAATTTCGCCCATTGCGAATGTGAATTTCAATGATACATATGGCCCATACTGTTTAATTCAAAAGCACGGAGTTAGTTGCACCGGATCACAGAGGGTACACAGAAATCAAACCAGACTTTAACTTATGACATCCTCAATCATACAATCAAGACCCCATTACACTGTTCGCACCTGCTGTACCACAATGTACTCCACCGACTACTGTCAACCAAGGCCAATAATCATGTGCAGCAGTTAGGTATGGAAGCACAGAGTGTGATGCACCTCAACGCACAAACTTCTGAGAAAAGCAAGCCGCAGGTAATATCGGACATCGTCCATTGTGGGATCAAGACACCATTGCACTGTTGGGACCTAGAGTTGGTTGAAGCTGGTCGAAAGGACTACCTTCATCTCCACTCTCAGATGCAGCTCGAACATCATCCATTGTGGGATCAAGGTACCGTTCCACTGTTGGGACCTACAGCTGGTTGCACCTGGTTGTAGGGAATACCTCCATCTCCACTCTCAGATACAGTTCTAACATCATCCATTGTGAGATCAAGACACCGTTCCACTGTTGGGACCTAGAGTTGGTTGCAGCTGGTCAGAGAGGGTACACAGAAATCATCACAAACTTTAAATTCTGACATCCTCAATCATAGAATAAAGACCCTGTTTCACTGTTTGGACCTGTTGTACCATGGTGTATTCCATCGAGAGCAGTCAACTAAGCCCAATAACATTGGCAGCACCTCAACAGAGGGAGTTCTGTGAAAAACCAGTAACAGGTAATATTAGACATCGTCCATTGTGTGATCAACACACCGTTCCATTGTTGGGACCTAGAGTTTCTTACACCTAGTACAAGGGAGTACCTTCATCTCCACTCTCAGATACAGTTCTAACATCATCCACTATAGTACCAAAACACCGTTCCACTTTTGGTACCTGTCAGACTACTGTGTTAATAGTTTACAGAGCACTCTACAGTGCTGGGCCTCAGGCTGGACACTGTGTGCCTGTGTCACGGTACCCAGCGTTAATCTCAGGAGCCTTCCGAGCTATGAGACCTCGGCCCACAAGCTTCCGTCGTCACGTTGTGGGCCCTCTTTTAAATATGGCGGTGTCGAAAGGTGAACTGTGGGGCATATATGCAATGCAAAAATGAATCGCAGCGGAATGGGATTTCTGCGCAGCCGCAAAAGATCTCCTGCAATGTGTGACCTTTCACAACATTGCAGATTGCCTGCCAATTCAAATTGCCGCTCCAATATTCGAGGAACATTACTGTCCCTTCGAGGATATGAATTGGATCGCTTCGCTTTTCTCAGATGATGGCAACAATAGCCTCTTGGAACATTACGCATCTCAAGTCGCTGAAGAACTTCCGGACTGGAATCTCCATCTTTTTTTTCTTTTTCCTTAAAATTTTTTTATAATACACTTTAATCCTACTACTTTCATATAACAACTTTCTAAGTAAACTCAGACATTTGAACTCTATCTTCATTATTGCCCCTTACGTCTCCACTTTAATCAGGGATTGGTGATGTATGGCCTATGCAAATACGCTATTTACTTCCTAAATTAGCCTTAACCCGACACCCATTTTAAAACTACGTCTATTCTTTGTGTACACGCCTCTCTGCCTCTCTGTTATTCACAAAGCCATTTCACACAAATTTACTCAAAGTCAACCTCTGCTCAGAACCTCAAAACAAAAATGAAAAAAGAAAACTTTGTTTAGGAACTGGTTGGCACAGTGTGGTAATCGTAAACTACATTTATTTTCATTATACATTTTTTTCATTCATGTCTAATAGCTATTGTGTAGGTCAAATAGAACTGTAACATATAATGTGCAATTCACTGATGCTGGAGCTTCGATTTGACTACAGCAGAAGCGGTTGGAGTTTGTCTCAGATCGATGCCTTAGCTCTCTACACAAGAATATGTTTTTGAAACAGCTGAAGACAAAAATGTATGGTTTGACTACAAAGGTACAGAGTGTGCTTCTCAGAAGTGCAGTGTTTGTATTCATCCTCAAAGTTCCAATGTGAGAAAACTAGTACCAATTCTGGCATGCACCACATTGAATCTACTGTACAACAGATTGCCAACTATTCTACTGTTGATAATTTTCTGTTACAAAAAAGCAATGCCAAGGTACCCAAAAAGTTTGATGATTACATTAGTGCAGTTTCTTTTTTATTTCTTTCTTTTCTTAAAGCATACATGTGGTAATCGTATCCTACCATTATTTTCCTTATAGAGTGTAGTCATTCAAGTGTAACAGCTATTGCCTATGTGACGTCACATGCAACTGTAACATGTAATATGCGTTTCACTGATGCAGGAGCTTACGTTTCAATACAGCAGAGGTGGTTCAACTTTGCATCAGCTGGATGCCCTAGCTCTTGCACCAGTGGGTCCAATTATTGCACTTAAATAAAAGACGCTTTCTATATAATTTGCAAACTCCATGCCTTTATTACATACAGCCACTTTCTTAGACGCACATAATTTCACCATTTTTCTTCTGTGTGCATTTCAACATTCTGCATTATATTCTTCATGATTATTTCTTTATTGCTGCTTCCTAAAACACTTCATTCGAGTCTGCAGACCGGTAGGGGTGGGTAGTTCACTTTCCACTCCCCCTATAGTATAAACGCACACTAACACTACTTACATAGGTATGCTACAGTGGCCAGTATCCTACAGCACCCACAGCACATCACTTTACAGCAATAAACTCACAACTTACACTCACAGTTTCATCCCTGAGTCTTCAGACCGGTACCAGTAAGTACTTTGCTTGCCACTCCCGCTATACTCTAAACGCATACTAACACCACCTGCACACATATGCTACAACAGCCAGTATGCTATACCGTCGAGGGCACATAAGTTTACAGCACTCAGCTCACAGTTTAGGTGCACGGTTTCATCCCCGAGATTAACCGTACTTCATCTCTGCACCATCTCAATCTAGACAAAACAGCACTTTCACACCGGTAACGGTATATACTTTGGTTCTGCCAGTATGCTACAGACCACTATGCTCACAGTTTAGGCATATACTTTCATCCCAGGTGTACCAGCACCTCACCTCACCACCATCTCATTGTGGGCAAAACAGCACTTTCACACCAGTAGGAGTAAATACTTTGCTTCAGCCAGTATGCTACAGACCACTCAGCTCACAGTTTAGGCATACACTTTCATCCCCAGGTGTACCGGCACCTCACCTCACCACCATCTCACAGTAGGCAAAACAATATTTTCACACCGGTAGGAGTAAATGCTTCACTTCGACCAGTATGCTACAGCGCCCACAGCACATCAGTTTACAGTATTCAGTTAACAGTTTAAGCACACGCTTTCATCCCCGACTTTACCGATACCTCACCTCAACACTATCTCACTCTAGGCAAAACAGCACTTTCACACTGGTAAGGGTAAATACTTCACTTCTGCTAGAATGCTACAGAGCACTCAGCTCACAGTTTTGGCACACTGTTTCATGGCCGAGTTCACTAGGCCCTCACCTCTGCACCATCTCACAGTGGGCAAAACAGCACTTTCACACCGGTAGGGGTTAATACTTCACTTCGACCAGTATGCTACAGTGCCCAGAGCACATCAGTTTACAGCAGTCAGCTCACGGTTTACACACACGCTTTCATACCGGAGTGTACCAGCACCTCACCTCAGCACCATCTCACAGTGGGCAAAAAGCACTTTCACACCAGTAGGGGTAAATACTTCGCTTCACACTCCCTCTACAGCACACCCTAACCACCCTACGAACCTCACATCGCTCCTGCCCTCCTCTTTCCCACTTTTTTCTGCCCTTTTTCCCCTTACTCACTTCAACGGAATCCCAAAATGGCGGCCAAAACTTCCTAGTTGCAACCGCTCGCAGATATTAAGCAGCAAGCGCGTGCTCATAAGACCTCAGCCAATCAGATGGCAGAATTCCCAAATATCGAAATCTGTAAATTTGGATATTTCTCAAAAACTACTGACCGGGTTTACACCACTTCAGTTCACCTGTTCGACCTGTAGCCTCGTCTAAAGTTTCCTATGAAAATTAACATGGAGAAAACACATTTTGGGACCGCCCTTTTTTCTTTGACTCACTTTAGCCCAAAAGCAGCCTAAGGCCCACAGATGGATGAGGCTGAATACACACACTTTTGTACTAAACAAAAATATTAAGCAGTGGAAATGAAGCAGAGTGTCCATTTTGGCACACTGGCTATATGCTCAGATACTCATGCACAGAATACCAGAGATTGAGGGGTTGCAGGAGAGCAAGGTATATCAGGACGTGGAAATAGCTCATGAATTTGAGAACTTCTACTCTACACTATACACAGTGCAGATACTTGATCGAGGGGACGCTGAGCCCTACTTAGCCTGGGTCCATACAAACTACATCCCTGTAGACAATGCCTTACAACTAGACAGTGATATCCATCCCAATGAGGGGCTCATTGCTATAGCTCGCCTGCAGTCAGGTAAAACACCTTGCCAAGATGACTACACTTCTAACTTTTATAAAATGTTTGCAGCAGCACTGGCTTCCCTCCTTGCCCACCTCTATTACACTTTCAGCACGTCTAGCTCCCTCACAGACACTATGAGAGATGATACCATTACAGTACTACCCAAACATGGACAAGACCCCATGCTCTGTTCTTCATATTGCATCATCTCATTGTTAAATATCGATGTTAAATATCAGTATATAGGCTGCCCGCCTTGACCCCTATATGCAGGGTCTGGCAGCTCCTGACCAGGCTGAGTATTCTCCTGAGAGGGACTGCAGCAATAACACCAAACAACTTTTCCATTTAATAGATAAAATGTGTTGTTCCAGTACATCAGCGCTTCTACTCTCAGTCAGTGCTGAAAAGAGATTTGACCGGGTGCATGGCTGTACCTCCAGTTGGTTTATGTGCTGATGACGTCATGATAGCCATTTCAATCAATCAATTAGGAAATTGTAAGTACGCTACTCACCCATGAGGGTCTCAATGCACTGAGGGGGAGTGGGGGGGGGTCCGCAGATCTGTTTAGCTGAAGAGCCAGGTCTAGAGAGTCTTCCTGAAGGTGTTCAGGGAGGGTGCACATCTGATGTCTGCTGGTAGCTCGTTCCAGGTCTTGGCTGCAATATGAGAGAAGCTTCTTCCGCCTGCTCTGGCCCTGTGGATGCATGAGAATTTGGACAGTGCGAGGTTGAAAGATCGGACGATTCTTTCAGGTATATGGAAGTTGATTCTGTTGTTGAGGTATTTGGGTCCGTTGTTGTGTAGGCATTGGTAGGCGTGAGTGAGGATTTTGAAAGTGACTCTTTTCTACAAGAGGAGCCAGTGGAGACTTTGTAGGTGTTAACTCATGTCAGGGGATACTGAGAACAGGTCTGGCAGCAGTGTTCTGTATTGTCTGGAGTTTGCAGAGTAGGGACTTGTTGATGCCGGTGTAGAGTGCAGTTCCATAGTCCTGTCTGCTGGTGATGAGTGCATGGGGGACTGTCTTCTTTGACTCATGGGGGATATACTTGAAGGTCTTGCGGAGGATGCAGAGGGTGTTGAAGCAGCTGGAGGTGACGGTGTTGACCTGTTGGTTCATGGTGAGTGATGAGTTGAGTATGATGCCAAGGTTCTTGGCGTGGTCTGAGCGTTAGGTGGGCTTCCGAGGGCGGTCGCCCACCAGGTGCGGTCCAATACAGAAGGAGTGGTACCGAGGACAAGGACTTCTGTCTTCTCGGCATTGAGCTTCAGGCAGCTGTTGGTCATCCAGACTGCAATGCCCTGCATTCCTTTCTGGAAGTTGAGTTTGGCAGTCGTGGGGTCTTTGGTGGGAGAGAGGATGAGCTAGGTGTCATCGGCATAGGATACGATGTTGAGGCCATGTTGTCAGATGATGGCTGTGAGGGGGGCCATTTAGATGTTGAAGAGGGTGGGGCTCTGTGATGAACCCTGTGGGACTCCGCAGGTGATTTTTGTGGGGTTGGAGAGGTAGGGTGGGAGTATGATCCTTTGGCTTCTTCTGGTGAAGAATGATCGGATCCAGTCCAGGACTGTTCTTTGTATGTCTGCAGCATGTAGTCTGGCGACTTGTGTGCAGTGGGAGACGGTGTCGAAGGCCGCAGATAGGTGTAGTAGGATGAGGGCTGCAAAGTGGACTTGGTCCAGGAGAGTGCGGATGTTGTCTGTGGCGGCAAGTAGGGCGGTCTCTGTGCTGATGTTGCTTCGGAATCCGGATTGGGACGGGTCAAGGACGGCATTCTCTTCAATGGATTGTGTCAGCTTCCTGTTTACTGTTTTCTCTGCAACTTTGGTTGAGAAGGGGAGAAGCAAGATGGGCCGATAGTTATTGAGGTCGGTGGGGTCAGCTGTGGGCTTCTTGAGCAGTGATCTGACTTCTGCGCGCTTCCACTCATCTGGGAAGGTGCCTGTTTTGAAGGTGGTGTTGATGGTGCATTATAGTTCGGTGCGATGGCGGCTGCGGCTCTGTGGTAGATGTGGGGGGGCAGGGGTTGGTGGGGGCCCCCAAGTGGATGCTTTTCATGGGCGAGGCATTGTCTTCGACCGTGATCGATGTCCAGTTGGAGATGGTGGGCTGGCTGGTGTTTATGGGGGAGGGGGCCACCTGTGGCTCCTGGTGGATGGTTGATGTAGTTGTCATAGAGGTATTTGATTTTGAGGTAGAAATAGGTTCCAAGCTTGTCGTAGAGGTCTTGGGATGGGGTGATGTCTACGGCTTCGCTGCATGGGTTGATTAATTTCTCGATGACACTGAAAAGTTCCTTGGAGTTGGTGGAGTTGGCCAGGGTTTTGTTGTGGATGAAGTTCCTCTTGGTAGCTGTGATCTGGTTGTGGTAGTCTGTCTTGGCGTCCTTGTAGATGGTGTGGTTTTCAGTTGTTTTGGTGTTTCTCCAGTTCTTCTCCAGGGTCTGCAGGTGTATCTGGCTTCTTGTAGAGCGGTGGTGAACCAGGCGGCTTTCCTGGGGCGTTGTCTTTTGGGGTTGCGTAGCAGGGTGAGCTCGTCTGTGCAGTTGGAGATCCAGGTGCAGAGTTCTCTAGCTGTGTTGTTTGCGTTGGGTGCCCAGGTGTGGTTGTCTCGGGTGAGTGTGGAGTTAAGTTGCTTGTTGGTAACCTTGCTCCAGTTCCTTTGTGGTGGGCGTTGGGCTGGTTAGGGTGCCTTGGGTTTGTTGATGGCGAAGTGTACACAGTGGTGGTCAGTCCATGGCGGCTGCATTGTTGGTAACCTTGCTCCAGTTCCTTTGTGGTGGGCGTTGGGCTGGTTAGGGTGCCTTGGGTTTGTTGATGGCGAAGTGTACACAGTGGTGGTCAGTCCATGGCGGCTGCATTGTGCGGCTGATTTGGACTCTGTTTCCTGCCACGAAGATGGGGTTGATGGTGTGTCCTGCTCTGTCAGTCAGTATGTTGACGAGATGTTTAAGTCCGATACTGGCGAGGTTGTAGCAAAAGATAGTGGAGTTGGGGTCACTGGGGTTGTTGATGTGGAAGTTTACGTCTCCAATGAGTATGTAGTTTGTTGAGGCGATGGCGTGGGGTGCGATGAAGTCAGTGATGGTGGTGACAAAGGGTGTTCGGGGGCTGGGGCTCTGTAGATGAGGGTTCCTCTGAGTGTAGCTGTGGGGGTGGTCTGTATCTGGAAGGTGTTCGACAGAGGGGAAGGTTTTGGTGGAGGTGGTAAGGCGGAGGGTGCTCTTGTGTGTGATAGCAAGGCTCTCTCCTGGGTGGTTGGGGCAGTCTTTCCTCTGGATCTTGTATCCATCTGGGATGGCGGTACTGATGTCGGGGCGGAGGATCCGTTGGTCCAGGTCTCTGTGAAGAAGGCGATGTCAGGTGATATAGAGTCGAGTAGGTTCCAGATTTCCATGGCGTGTTTGTGTACGGATCGTACGTTGAGAAGGATGCATTTTAGGGTGTCGCTGGAGCTGGAGTCGGTGGTGTTGGAGGCCAGGGTTGGCGGTGAGGTTATGGCGGTAGTGGAGGCAGGAGAACTGGCCGTGGGTCGTGTTCGGCGAGGCCTGTTGGCATTCTCTAAGTCTTCCAGGGTTGAGTGCGAGGAGGGTGGCAGTGTCATAGCGATGGGTAGTGGGAGGTCCAGGGTTCTTGGCGCTAGTGTACCGTCCGTGCAGCGGCTGCCATTAAGTAGGGGAGGTGGGAGGGAGGAGAGGCTGGGAGGTGGGAGTGGGGGAATTCTGGTGGGAAGTTCGGGTGGGAGGGGCCGTAGGGGAAGCAGCGACAAAAGGGGAAAGGAACAGGCAGGCACGAGAAAATAAAAACAGTGGTGGAATTACAGCAAGACACAGATGGGCACAATATCAGTGGCACAACAGGGAACAAATTAAGAAAAAAATGCCTGAGAAAGGATATGTGGTTGCATGCAGTCTGGTCCCAGTTGGAGTGGGCAGAAGATGCAGGAGCGGGCAGCAGCCTCGAACCTCCCAAGGAGGAGGTCGGGTCTGGAGGCAAGAGACTGCACAGAGGAGCTGCGGGGAGAGAGGGGACCTAGACCGAGTGGATCCTTCACATCCCTCCCCCGCTGATGCAGCAATTAGAAGACTTTGGGAGGGACTTGTGCTTTAAGCTAAATCTCCAGAAATCACAGGCTCTTAACCTTACCATTCCACAAGCTGGCCAACTCCAACTAGAATGCTTCTTCCCCTTTACATGAGCCACCCATGGGGTCACCCATCTATGCCTGCAAATATATCCCATGCTAGAATGCAAAGCAGAGAACAATTATGCTGCATTGCTTTCCACTGCCCAATCAGATCTACAATCCTGGAAGAGAGGCTCCGTTTCTTGTTGGGAAGGCTGACAGTGGTTAAAATTACCCTACTACCCAAGATACTATTTAGCATTCAGACATTGCCATTGCAGCCCCACATGTGTCATTGGTAGGCTGCAGCATCTAATTGAAGACTACATGTGGGATGGTAAAAACTGGCACGTATGGCAAAGAAACATGCATAACTTGCTGTCGCAGAAGGTGGTTTGGACATTCCCCACTTGGTGCATTACTATCAAACAGTGCAGCTCATATATTTGGTAGAATGGGCTAGGCCTCACACTGAGAAGCACTGGTACTTTATAGACCAAGCGGTAGCTGAAAAGTGCCAAGGCTGCCCAAGCCACACCGACCACCAGTAGTTTATATGTCTCCCACAGTTAGGGCGGTGGTCGGAGCCTGGGACAAGATGCAGTTGACAAAGAAGTTCTCCACCAGCATATTACCACAGACACTACTTATAGGAAACCCTGAATTCCCTCCTTCCCTCCAGGGGATCACATGCTCAATGTAGCAAAAGACCAAATGTAAAAGGGTGGGGACCTATTTGACTAAGATTGTCTTATGGACTTTGCGCAAAGTCGAAAGTAGCCAATTATATACTATACAAAAAAAAGAACACCTACATTAGCACATTAGCATTTACCATAGAAGAACCAAACAAACAAAAAGAAACTTTAACCAATGAAGTCAAATAAATAATTAAATCAACAATACAAAAGACACACTCATTTAAACAACTGACTACTTCAAAAACTGCAAACCTTGCAAGACGAGGAAACTCTGCCTGATTTTCTCACCAGACTATTATAAAATAAATATATACAACAATTGCTTAACCAAATAAGTAAAAACATATATTTGCACTAAAATGTAATTGGTGTTAACCTTACAAATCTCAAATAACAAGAAATAATTAATAAAATACAATCCAACTTCTATCTTTTCACATAGACTTCCTGAAAGAAAACCCCATACCTGGAAACAGTGATAAACTTCCTGAAAATAAAAACACATCAAAAAGATATAAGAACGTAGGTATACATAGGTTAATACAAAAGTATATACTCGCCCAAGTAGCGAGCAAAAATAAACATAACAACCTCAGCATTAAGCCTAACAACCTGAGTGTTTAAAAACTAACAACATATTAATATTTAAAGCTAAACCTATGCCTTTTTTCATCCAACAGAAAACAAAGCACTACCTACACAAAAGAAACCCTCAATTGAAAAGCTGCAAAATCATGAAAAACATATAATCACAACATACTTGTAAGTATAATAAATAGAAGTGATTGCATAATTTTAAATTTAAATAATAAATATACAATTGTTAAAATATACTCTTTATTTATTCTATTACACTACTTTGAGATACAATGACAGAAGCTGCACAGTGCATCACTTCGCAAGAAAGGAAAGCAGTTACTGAGTCACATGTGCTACAACTACAGCCCAGAAAGTGCATCAAAGGATACTATAAACTGGATATGTACGAAATATTATTCTATTGCATGCTCTGGAAGGGCAACTACAAAAAATGTTGTTGTAATTCATGTCAAAAAGCACAACAACCCCCCACATATAACAGAAATAGAAGTAGGAGACATATTGTAAGATATAAGAGAGGCAAACTCTAGCTCTCAGGAATCCACAAGCAAAATCATTGAATATATACTACCTAATGTCCCCAAACACATAGCAGGCTACTTACCACCTATCCCCACTTTATAATGTTTGATTCCATAAACTAAAGAGCCACTATCAATACCCCACCTGCCCCTAGAGGATAACAAGACATACACATAACCAAACACATAACAATGACACATAATGAAGAAGATTTCCTTTAACATGACAACCGAAATAACAAACAAATAATGCTAATATGCAGATGACTTACTAAAACAGAGGCAATGTGACACACAGATGATTGATGGAACTTTCAAAATGTGTTTCAAACCATTCGCTCAGATATACATTCATGGTGAATATCAAAACAAAAATATCTATTGTGTACATGCTCTACTACCAAATAAACAAATCAGCTCTTACTATGAGCCCCTAAACCACATCAAACACAAAACAGATAATTACTACCCCCAAAAACTAATCATAGACTTTAAGCAAGCCATAATTCAAACCATTGTAAAAATGTACACCCAAACAGTCATACAAGGCTGTTACTATCATTTAACAGCTCCTTTGTTATGGCAGAGAGTCGCCCCACTGCTTTATAATCATTGTATTTTAAAAGTAGGAGCTGGAGCTGTCAGCCGAGTCTTGGGGCCGGGGCCGGGGCCCTTAGCAGCAGGGGTGGTGAGCACAGGAAACTGCAGTCGCTGCCCATGTTGGTTTGGCAAGCCGTCTCAGGATGGCCAAACTGGCATGCGCACTAACACCTCCCCAACCCATGCTGCATTGCAGGGGGAAGAGAACAGCAGGCGCAGGATTCCAGTCCCGTTTGGAGCAAAAAACAATCCCGCTTAGGCCAATCCCAGTTCTTCTCCAGAAGCACTGGTATTGGCTATAGGTGTGTCTGTGAGCCTGTGCTCATGGGTACTGCAGTTCCTGGAGTAGAGGAGCACTGAGAAGAGGTGCAGGAGCAGAAGATCGCAGAGGGGCAATGCCGGCAGCAGGAAGGTAAGTGAACTTTTGTTTATTGTTTTATTGTTTTTTCCGCATGCTTCCCACATGCTGCCCCCCCCCCCACTGCATATCAGCAGCAGTCGCCACTGGTATCATTGCAATCAAAGTGTACAGTACACTTCCAAAAATCTGCACTAAGGGGTCGATTCTGATTCCGGAAAAAATGCCTTCCTAATGCTGTTCGTAGGCTTACCTTTCGACCGACTCGTATCCAGAGCTTTTTCCAACAAACGTGCAAGTACGATGCATATCCCAGGCAAATCCCGACAGAATCTTCGTGTCTGATTCGTGCACTATGTCAGTACCTAACAGGCTCAGGAAACACGTATATCATGTCGTACGGAGGCACAAAGCAACCCATTTCTGGATACGCAAGTACAATGCGTTTTTAATACGAGTCGCACAGGGTCGCGCCTCCGGCACGTCTCAGCATTCGGACAAGGCTTATGAAAGCTCAGAGTCATGCCAGAATGCGATCAACGGGTACAAGATGGAGCAGCCATGCATCCAATCGTGCATGTCTTCCCAATTTTGTACGCCTAACGCTACCAACGCGCACGCCGCAGAATGTAAGTCACACACCTACCACACGCCAAAATGTCACAAGTACACGAAAGGAAACACCACTATAAGGGGGTGAATCCCTATCACTCCCAGCATTGTCCACCCCATGGGGGGGTGGATTCCTATCACTTTCAGCATTGTCCCCCCCCCATAGGGGGGTGGATGCCTATCACTCCCAGCATTGTCCACCCCATAAGGGGCGGATGCCTATCACTCCCAGCAGTGTCCACCCCATAGGGGGGTGGATGCCTATCACTCCCAGTATTGTCCACCCCATAGGGGGTGGACTCCCCCACTTATGATCAGTCAAAATTGTGTGTTTACTGACACCACAATTTAGACATGACGAGCAACATTTGACAAACCTCCATCACTGTGGTGACAAAGAGGTGATTGTGGGGCCAATCCCCCAACATCATTAATCACATAGTTAGAATGGGGTACAACCCTACTCACTGTGGTCACAAAGAGGTGATTGTGGGGTCAATCCACCAGCATCATTAATCACATAGTTGGAATGGGGTATAATCCCACTCACTGTGGTCAGAAAGAGGTGATTGTGGGGTCAATTCCCCAGCATCATTAATCACATAGTTGGAATGGGGTACAACCTCCCTCACTGTAGTCACAAAGAGGTTAGTATGGGGTTAAATCCCACAGCATAATCAATCATATTGGCGGTATGGGGTCTAACACCACCCTCCGTATAGTGACACTAAGGTGAATGTATATCTCACACCCCTAACATGTTCAAACAATAATGTGTGTCTGAGTGACCAAACACACAAGCGATGTCATAACAATTTACTGGTTGGGTGCAAAACAAACACAGGACTGTTGAGGCTAATATTGTAGTGTGAGTAAAAATAACACAGCCATGTGCAAACAAATATTGCCATTGTGGGATAACTCTTTCGTCAAACTGCAAATGGATAATGTAAGAAGTGAACATCAAAAAGCATTAGCACACTCCTTCATTCATATCAGCTAGACACAAATACAAATGAGCATATCTGAAACTACCTAATTGCTGAGATCCAGTTCCACACACTGGGAGCTATGGCAATTTGACTAAACACTACAACTCATGTACAGATTGAAGATGCAGGAGTCCCAGGGACAGTACAGAAAATGACAACTAACAAACATACACCACATGCCACACAAAGCTAGTAGAACTACATGGCTGAAAATGCACAAAGACAGCCAATCTCACTAAAATACTACATGCTGAATTTGCTAGCACACAGGTGACTCATGAAACACTAAATGTGTCACATGTGAGTTTGCACACAGTGCAGGCCCAAATCTCAAACCAACCATGGATGACCCCACAATGAGCACATTGTACTGAGGCACACACATCACAGACACTGTAAGTCAAATAGGGCCAGAAACAACTGTCCTACTGAGCACACAGCAAGATTTACACACATTAACATCTGTAGGGACTACATTAATGGACTGAAATGGTACTTGAACACACGGACACATATTAACATGACACACACCATGGGCCCCTGATAGGTCACTTAGAAAACACATTGACATTAGAAGATTTACCAAATCTTGAAGCACAGCTGTGTCATGCTTGCCCATGGCAGGGGTCCACCATGTCAGAAGTACACACGGTCATGGATCCAAATATCACAATACACTGAACACTTTGTTTTCATCAGCCTCTGTACATGTGTCATCTGCATGTAGTCAAACTTCATGTTAACCAAGTTGTACTGATGAGAGAGATGAGTTGTGAACCAGCAAAGCGCTATCATGCATGTCAACCGTAGACGGTAGTACATAAAAAATATGGTACAATGTGTACAAATGTCAGCATGACCTATGCGTTAAAGTGTAAATTCAATATGGCTGTGTCTCAAAAGAATGTCACATTCCATGAAGAAAATATTGTTGATCTTGACAAGCTGCAATAGCAGCCAATGCTGACTCTGATACCTACGTTAATAGGAAACATATACCATTGACAACATGCAGACCATTACATTGCCCAATCCGTACTGTTACCAACAAACAATTCAACACAAATGTTATTACAATAATGCACAGACTTAGGAACACAAAATGGAAAGCTCAAATAAAAGAAATGCCTTATTTAGCCATTGTATTTAGGGTCCAAGAAGAGACAATACAATGAGGCCAGTACCCAGTCCATTCCAACAAGTCTCCTAGGAGGGGATATAATGAACTCACTCTCCCTCACCTGCCTGCACTGCTACAAGTAGGGGACATCTCCCCTTGGAGGGGCATATGTAAGGCCATGTCAGGCACGGCAGGGACATGACTATGGGTGAGCTATTATGGTTTATGGAGGGGTGGAAAATGGGGTAGATTCGCTCGACACTGCAATGTCCTGTTTGGGTTGAGGGTGTGTTGGCTCCACTGGAATGGCCTGTGCCTGTTGAGGGGGTGTTTGCTCCACTGAAGTGACCTGTTCTTGTTGAGGGGGGTGGCTCCACTGCTGTGTCTGGATCGGACTGGAGATGTGAGGAAGTTGGAAGGGAAGTGCTTGTGATAGTGGGGAAAGGCCTTAGTATCTTTGGAATTTTGTCATGGTGTGTGTGTGTGTGTGAAACTGTTATTGGGTGTGAGGTCTGATCCTTGGTATGTTGTGCCTGGGACTGTGAGGATGTGGAAGTGGGGGGTGAAGTTTGTGATCATTGTGCTGGCACAGATTTGGGTGATGGGGAAGGTGTGTGTTTAGGAGTGGGACTCCTCTCTGTGCCTGGAGATTTTCCCCTTCTCTTGTTAGCTGTGACTGTTGGATCTTTGGGGACGAGGCCAAGGTCACAGAGGAAGAGCCGCTGGCTAGTCATTTTGGAGGTGAGTCAGGGGTAGGGGCCTTGGACGGAGAGATCTCAGCCAACACCACAAGGGAGTCGTCGCCCGGGCTTGACAGTTCATCTGCAGATGTTGTAGTGTCTGACATGCTTTCGGCATGGCCCCCCTCACACTCTGTGCCACTGGGTCCCTCCTCTTCCTCCACAGTGGATCTGGTCTGGCTACCCGTTGCCTTATGGTCTGTGGATTTGTCTCCTTCACTTGACATAGGTGATGCTGTGAAAAAAGAAGATGAACAGAATCATAGCAGTCATCTGCATAGACTTAACACATGAGTACAAGCACAACACATCACAGAGCAAACCCTTGCCTTAATGTATTTGGCACATTTCTCATTCCTTTCCCATATGTGAACATGGCACGTGCCAGTCTGCCAGTAAACCTTTGTTTACAAACACATACTGGCAATGGAACCATTTGTTTGATGTGTAACATTGCCCAAGAAATACATTACACATAAGGCACTTTATTACAGTTTGCATGATCTGTAATGCAAGAGTGCAATGTGTCATTACACACATCTCCCTTCTCATTTAGGGAATACTGGAAAGTGACACAGCAAATTGGATGGACTGATATTAAAGTTGTACTGTAAAATATACTACCATCACCAGACATCAAGGTGGGCACATGTCCCGAACGTTAATGCTATGAGGATCTGGATGCAGGACAACCAACAAGTTCAGATTGTGCATCTTCACATTCTTTCAATGTGGCATGCTGTGCCACTTGCATGTCTGCATAAACAGTCTGTAGTGACAATTGTTCCTAGGCCAGTCAATCCCAATGTATAAGTCTGCACTGTGTCACAAACATGAAATCACCTTCCATGCAACATCTGCATTGCTCAAGTCTCTCTGTGCCACACCCAAGTTAAAGACTCTGACAAGGCCACATTGGGCTGCTTTGTCATTGGACCATATGAATTAACACATCAGTCCACCGGACCTATTACGTAGTGATCAGGAATGAATTGAAGCTGCATGAGCATGAATGTCTATGACAACATCATGCAGAGTCAAGGGATGAGACACGCATGTTCTGTCCTGTGTATTTTAGCCAGTTCACATGAATAAGTTGTCCGTCCAGATTAAATGTATAAACTACCTATCTTTGTGTACAAAGTCCTGCCTGTTCACAGTGGCACAGATTCAGACACATGAGAATTGACTTTGCAATGTAGGAAGTGTTGCCTGGCACAGAAAATCCGATGTGACATTGACTCTTTTGGGCTAATTTGGCATACCCGTCCTTTGGCCTTGTGAAATGTGGGATTACACAGAGCAACACGCAGGTGACTACACCGTTTTGTAAACTTATCCATTGCAATTGTCTGAGGCTTCAACATTGGTCTCCCGTGCAGCAATATTTATCCAGATCTGCCTCTTCAAAGATATATGTATGTTACAAGCAGAGCACATATCATATTACAGTTGATGTGCAGACACATGTCAGACAATTACAGCACTCATGATGCTATACTAAATACAGCTGTTGGCAAATGGTGAGGATCACAATAACATTGGACAACTGCACATATACATTTCCTAAGTGAAACATGTCACATACAGGGAGTGACACACATGTCCATCATCTGTAATGGTGTCTACTCAGAATTTGCCCATGATGTGTTGTCCAAGCAGACATACAAGCCATGAGAGGCTGAGCAGGCTGAGGGAGGAAAACAAGCATTGCATACCTAGTACATAGACATTGCATATACTCACCCCCTTCTTGCTTATGTCTGTCCTTCAACTGAGCATCAAGGTCAGGGAAGACCACAGGCAGTATCCTCAGCATGTGGGGGTCAGTGTCCGTTGGCCACCTCTCCAGCGGGAGGTGACAATTTCAGCTGTACCCTTGCGATCTTCCGTGTCCAGCCACAGAGGTCCTACCACCTCTTCTGGCAGCGACGGCATTGGTAGGCCCCCACTGATCGCACAGCACGGGAGAAGGTCAGCCAAATCTCTGCCTTCTGATGGAAGTTGACCTGAAATGATGACATGGTGATAACTCATTACTCCATCTGCAACATCTTCTGCTTCACACACATGGACATATGAGTCATGGTCAGACTGGTCTTTCCTGTCTAAAGGGAAGACAAGTATCTTCATGGACAGTGGTCCTGTGAATACCTCCCTGAGGAACATGAGAACAGGGCAGGGAAGACTGACCCGCAACACACACTACCACATCACTTTCCCTCTCTTGAGCATATCTACCTACACACTGTTAGACTTACTACAAATATGTCTGCCTACATGCCCTTGGGATAACAGTGCTCGAGGGACAGTTTCTAGACATGTAATTTTTTATTACAGTGTAACAACACTCACCTGCTCCGCTGGTGTGCCATACAGCTTGCAGTAGTTCGGGAGTAGGCTTTCCAGCAGGGCCTGGTTCTCCTCTTCAGTACATGCAGGAGCCCTCTCCACATGGTGACTCCAATAGAACGCATAAGCTGCAGTAGAGTGTTGTAGATCTGCAGTAAGTAGCAGCTCGTGCAGGCAAGTGATACATGTTATTAACACACTGACTTATATCTGGGCAGCGGAGTCGGACTCAGTTCCATGCCTCAAAAGCAATAGGTCTGAGTTGTTTGCATTGTATGAATGAGTCCAATCCATCACATTGCACGCCTCGGACATGCCTACCACGACATTCAAAATCTGCTCTTCATCACAAACTATACTTTGAAACATATGTTACAAAAGTAACACCGAATTTGTCCACTAACGATTTGTACATGATGCAAAATGTGCATCTGTTGTCATGACGACCAACAGCTAAGGAATGCTACCGGCTCGGCCTGGGTATGCCTCTCGCGTCCATGCTATACTCACCCTTGTCGAACACCATAGTATTGAGCATGCAATCTGTCTGTCCGGCTCGGTCCGGATGTGTCTCTCGCGTCCTTGCTATACTCACCTGTGTCACACAACACTGTTCTGGGCATGCAGTCTGTCAGTCCGGCTCTGTCAGGATGTGGCAGACGCGTCCATGTAATAGTCATCTGCGTCGCACAACACTGTTCTGGGCATGCAATCTGTCAATCCGGCTCGGTCAGGATGTGGCAGACGCTTCCATGCAATAGTCACCCACGTCGCAAGACACTGTTCTGGGCATGCAATCTGTCAGTCTGGCTTGGTCAAGATGTGGCAGACGCCTCCATGCAGTAGTCACCCGCATCGCACAACACTGTTCTGGGCATGCAATCTGTCAGTCCAGCTCGGTCAGGATGTGGCAGGTGCGTCCATGCAATAGACACCTGCGTCGCACAACAGAGTTCTGGGCATGCAATCTGTCTGTCCGGCTCGGTCAGGATGTGGCAGACGCGTCCATGCAATAGTCACTCGCGTCGCACAACACTGTTCTGGGCATGCAATCTGTCAGTCCGGCACGGTCAGGATGTGTCCCTTGCATCCATGCTTGTCTCACCCTCGTCTAACACCATTGTAATGAGCATGCAATCTGTCAGTCCGGCTCGGTCAGGATGTGTCTCACGTGTCCATTCAATTCCCACTCATTATGTAAGACAGTACATGTAAGATCAATGGCATTCTGTATGGCCTATGTGGATGGAGTTAAGCACATGTAAAATGGGACACTGACAAAAGATAAGACTACTCACATTATGATCCTAGCTTACAGTGCAACATTTGCATTATTTGTGGGGAACATGACAAGTCTGAGTGATCAATTCACAGATCATCCACTTATGCTTGGCCACTGTCCCAGGGGATCATTGTGTTAACACAGGATACATCGACACATAATCACACCATCATCTGATCATGATTCAAAGTACAATGTGTTCATTCATTTGGACTGTGTACACAGTATGTGAGACTTGTACTACGCACAAACTTACTGGTGAGAGTTGTCACAGTCATTTCGATTTGTCACATCTTGTAATTGTTATGTGAGTTGCTTTAGTGTCTCTGTGTCACTGACTTGCATGTATGCATAGTAAAATAGCGATGTGCTACACGTCATCATTGTTCTGTGTCTGTGATAGGACATGTAGGTCATACATCTCTTCATGACAATGTCCACATCATGACAGTGTTGTGCATGGTTACAAGCTGTCTGTATGTAGTGTTGTTACTAGGTTGCCATACCTTAATCCATTTCTGTGTACCTTCAATACAACAGCTAGCCGAGCTATAACTCTCAGTCTGATACTTTAGTGTGTGTGTGTTGTGTTTGACACGATTGAGCACATGGAGAGTGTCAGACAACAGTGATTAGTCACAGTACAACACTGTATTATTAGATGTACACGACATAATTGAGTGTATGTCCATGCTCACAAGGCTGTCAATTAATGATTAGCTCAACATCACACATCTGACTTCACTGTGTCTTCATTCCAATTGTAAGGCGATATGTTAATTCATTGTTACATGAATCTAATTTTAGATAGTAATATGTGTATATACTTTGTCACATGTTCCGCAGGGTCCCAAATATCCACAGACCCTTCCCTGATCTTGCAACAATGGTCGAACGGGAGTGCATGAGGAAATACAAGTTCACGAGGGAATTAATTACTGAATTGACAGACCAGTTGGCACCACACCAACCTGGACGCACATATCCCTTTGCCCTGACACCCAAGGTGAAGGTGATGGCGGCACTACACTTTTTTGCCACATGATCGTTCCAGTTTACTGTGGCTGATGCTGTGGCATGTCCCAGAAGATGTTTAGTCAAGTCTTCCGGGATGTGTATGAGGCCATGTTGAGGTTCCTCGACCTGTACATAAAGTGTCCTACACCGCCACAGTTCCGTGTGCCCTGGGCCACATGCTACATGTGATTGGATCAATTGACGGGACACATGTGGGTTTAGTTGCACCGCAAGCTCAGGAACAGGTTTACAGGAATCGTAAGCACTTTCATTCTATCAATGCCCTTGTGGTATGTCTTGGGGACCAGACAATCTCCCATGTATGTGTGCGTTTTCTGGGATCTGCACACAACTTATACATTATGAGAATGAGTCGGATACCCCAAATGATGTCACAAATCAGGAATGAGCGTGCCTGGCTAGTAGGTGAGTCATGATGTCAGATTCTGTGGTGTGTTCATTGTCTGTCATGTTGTACCCTGTTATGGCTCAGATTATCATCTCCATTTGATGAATGTAGGTGACTCTGGATACTCCAACTTGCCCTGGTTGCTGTAACCATTCAAGAACCCGGCCACACCAGCTGATGTACGTTACAATGGAGTACATGGGCATACCAGGTGAGTGACTGGGCACACATTTGGGCTGCTGAAGACCAGATTTCACTGCTTCGACTGTACAGGAGGTGCCCTTCAATATTCTCCAGAGAAGGTGTGCGAGATAATAATAGTATGCTTCACAACAAGGCTGTGAGGAATAAACTACCGCTCATCCAGGGTGACAAGGACCAACGGCCTCCATGATGGGAGGATCTGGGCCTGGGGTACGTTGCCAGTGATGAGGAGGAGGAGGTTGATGTCAGGAGACAGCTCATGAACAACTTTGTCACATGAGTGTAAGTATACCAAGATGTTTGGTTATGTCTATCCAAAGCTAGAAGTGTGTATGTCTAACAACATGTTATGAAACTTGTGTGTGTATGCTAATTTGCAGGATCAATGTTGTTGTACAGTGCATGCTAAGTTCTGATGGGCACCACTACAGTTTTGGCATAACTCTTAGCTTGTGTTTAGTTGTTACAAAGGCCAATTGTGAGTCAATAATTGGATATGTCATTAGGGCAAGTTGCATTTCAAATTGTACTATGTCTCTCCTTCACAGGCTCCTTTGGATGTTGTGTGGGTACACACAATGCTGTTCCATCATGGAATTGGTATTTGGAACAGTACTCTCTGATAGACAATGTTTTTTTTTTGGTCAGTGAAAGAATTTAGTTAGTTCATATGAATTCTTGGAACTGTAATAATTTATGGTTTGTGTTGAGCATTGCTTGTGCCTGTGTAATACAACTGTTACACATCTTGAGTTTTTGCATTGTCAGTTTTCACACATGCTAAAATCGTTTATAATCATGTTTTCAGGCATGTTCAAAATTTCATGAGGCAATGTTCATTGTCTGTGTGGTTCATTGTTTAGATTTGACAACAGTGTGTGCAATGTTTGAATAGTTGCATGTGCTATGTGTTTTATGAAGAACTTGCATGTCTATCTGTGTTCTGTGTGATGTGACATTTCTTCACAATATGGCAGATGATTCCTTGACTGGTACTTATGATCATGCTTGATTATCCTAAGTTACCATGAGCCAAGCTAATATTTCATGTTTCAGTCTAAGATTTTAGCACACAATCTTTCTGTGCTTGTGAAAGATGCATTTGAGTCCACATGATATCGTTTAGGTCGTGTTCAAGCACAGCGCCACAAGGTTTACAATCCAAGACTCATTGTCAAGGTTGATCTCATCTGCTCTTATAGTTTATTCATGTCTTACTATGTTTTACTTACCATGAGTGGCGTCGCATTGACGCACAGGCGATTTGTCTACCCAGATGGAATTTTTTTCAAATAGGCACAAGAGCTCTGCTGTGCATATGATGTGATCAGTATTCTTAGTTTCTGAGGTGAGGGTTTTCCCGGTATTGGCACAGAGTTCATCATTACTTTGATGAATATGTTGCCTTCACAGGGAAGGTGGTGATTTCAAAACTCATGATGTAAACAAATTACATCTTACTGATCCAATTGAATCTTGTAAAATGTATGTGGTGTGCATATCATGTATTATGTTGCTGGTGCAAGGTCGTATACTGCATTGTAGGACAACAGACGGAGCATGTGTGAGTGAGCATGTATGTGTGCATTGCTACCTTGACGGTTAGAGTCTGATGGTACTGTGTACTGTGTGGTAGAATCTTTGTGTATCATCTGTATGCCCATTTTTTAGTACTGATGTGCAAATAATGTCCAATCATCCTTCAACAACAAACTATTGTATTGTGCTTACTTCTGTAAGTTTAGAATCCCTACCACAGAACTCATGCACCTCATTTGAATATTGTCATGATGATACTGATCATGTGTTCTACATTTGGACAACAAGGCTTAAAGACGACGTAGGGTATACTCGGGTGCACTATTAGGGGTGATTACCTGATAGTATAAATTTACACTCTACCAGCTACTAGGGCATCGTCCCAACCCCAGACTGAACATGCAAATAAACCAAAAAATGAACTGGGAGTGTTAACTTGTTTCAAAAACCATTTGAACATTTAATCATCACGTAACATTCAATGGGATTTCTACATTCAAAAATGAATAGATTTCTACATTCAAAAATGAATATTGATATTGGTGTAGAATCACAAAAACAATCAAATTCTTGTCTTTCGTGATGTGCCGCAGCCGACGCGTTTCGTCCTACAGACAGGACGTCATCAGGGCTTGTATAATTATAGAGTTTATTTGCTGTCTTTGCCTTCGAATATTGAACCTTGAGTCAGGGGAGTATCCTACATGAGGCCCGAATCGTTCACCATGTATCAATATTAGTCTAGAACTTGCACACACTAAGTCAGCGACGTTTCTCCAATCGATTAATCTCTTTATTTCCTTTAATCGAGAGTTCTTTAAAAACTGATATGCCCAAGAGATATGATGCCCCAATCAATATGATGATGGACCATCTAAAATTGCCGTCTTCTAGTAATCAATGTTATCCATATTCCTCATGTTTAATTCAGTCGTTCAACAGGTGGCCTCACGCTCCTCTCACCGACCCGGGTGCGATAAATCCCGATGGTCATCATATTGATTGGGGCATCATATCTCTTGGGCATATCAGTTTTTAAAGAACTCTCGATTAAAGGAAATAAAGATATTAATCGATTGGAGAAACATCGCTGACTTAGTGTGTGCAAGTTCTAGACTAATATTGATACATGGTGAACGATTCGGGCCTCATGTAGGATACTCCCCTGACTCAAGGTTCAATATTCGAAGGCAAAGACAGCAAATAAACTCTATAATTATACAAGCCCTGATGACGTCCTGTCTGTAGGACGAAACGCGTCGGCTGCGGCACATCACGAAAGACAAGAATTTGATTGTTTTTGTGATTCTACACCAATATCAATATTCATTTTTGAATGTAGAAATCTATTCATTTTTGAATGTAGAAATCCCATTGAATGTTACGTGATGATTAAATGTTCAAATGGTTTTTGAAACAAGTTAACACTCCCAGTTCATTTTTTGGTTTATTTGCATGTTCTACATTTGGTCCAGTGTACAATTAACAGATGACGCAGTGATGTGGTGAATATGTATTTATTAATGTGCATGTGAGGTAATACAATTACATTTGAAGGTGATTGTGCTACTGATTTTAGAATCCACAGTTAATTGATGAGTTGTAAGTGTTGTCAGTGAAAGAATAATCCAAGCAAAATCCACAGTCAATTTTGCATTTGGTCCAACTCAAAAGCTCCATCCCATGTGGGAGAGTCCACGGACTGTCAACATAGTCAATGATTAGCACACAGTGGAAGCACCTTGCGCACTTGCTCAATTCCTGGGGGGATGCATGGCCATCAGTCTCACTTGCCATCCTTCCTTGGAAGGCCACTCCTCTTCTTAGGAGGGGGTAATCCTCAGGAGAAGACTTCCGCAGTGTTGGGGACTCTACGCCAGACTCCTCATCCCTCCCTCTGGTTGTTGCTGATGTTGAGGCTATTCAAATACAATGGTCTTTAACCATTACTTTCACTGGAATTGAATCAAAACATTTCGAACATTTCTACTTAGTCACGGGATACGTCTAATAGATCAATCCTGTACATTCAATGTATTATAACTAATCAAGAATCAAGAACACAGAGTGCAACAGCAATAATTACAAATTCAGGAGCATATTTAATTCATTACATTCATAACTATCTCAATGTAAGAGAATTAGAGGTTGCCCAAAACGAGCGTGCATAAGATAAACAATTGTCAAGTGTTTAAGAAAAAGAAAAGAAAGACATATAAGTGTATTTACAAATTCAAATTCACAATAAATCAATCAACACAATACATCATTTTCAATAACCTGTGTTGTGATATAGATTCTATACACTATTTTCATTAATTAGAGACATCGCTTCCAGAATTATATTTGCACAAGAAAATGTGTCACACTATCCAGGTATTCAAAGAAGGGAGCGTCGACGTTTCGACTCGTCTTAAAGCCTAAAAGTAAGTTGGACCGTGGCCATGTGAGTCTTCATCAGGACTGAAACATTGGGCAACCAAAAGAGTAGTAAAGTCCTGAAATGAAGTAAATATATACATCAGCCTGTTGCACTCAAATTGCGACCAAAGGTAGCGTCGCAATCAACTTAGGGCAAGAAGGAGTTTAAACTTACCCAAGTGAAATGAGGGACCAAGTGGAATTCTTCACTCTGTGTCCAAGGATTACTGAATAATACCTAAAGGCATAAGGTGGTCATATGACTCACTCTCTATTAATTCAAAAAGAATACTCCAATCAAAAGAGAAAAAAAAAGAAAAATCTAGACATGTCATTACCTTGTCCAGAGAGCGACGATGTGGAACTATATTGTCTTGATGAAGCAGGCTTACTATCTCTGCATACTCAATTTCCCAAAAGAGATTTTCGATTGGCGGTCCTATAATTGAATAAAGGAACCAATTCCCTTCAAAGTTGGTCATGTTATTGCAATTATAAAGGAACATCTAATGTAGTTCCTGCTATACAAAAGCTATACAATTTCATATTAGGAGAAACTACGGAACTGTTCCCAGCATCTAAAATTAAACATATGTGTGTCTCTTACCCGTTAGTTATGGCTATGGCGAGTCGTAAGTAGCTCAGCCCAATTTTTCCAAACGCAGAAATAAATCCGCTGTGGAAAACGATAAAATACACGTAAGTCTGGATTTACACGGACTACTAAAGCGACTTAACTCCGAACCGATATCCCGAAGGACTCACCAAACTGAGGCAACAGGTGTGGAGTGCATACGGGGAGTTAGGGCAATGTTGGTTGTTATCTGGCGTAGGAATGTTAGTATGTCCCTATGCACCGCTGTCAGATCGTCAATTTTTGTCCAGTTGAACTCCATAAGGACCATGTGTTGGTCCATTCTGTCCATGTGTTGGTCCACACGGTCATTATGTTTGTCTATCCGGCCATGATGAACATCCTGCTGTGGTTTCATGTCCCTGAGGATCCCAACCACCTGGGCAAAATCTCTGGTGCATTCACGATACACGTTGTAAATGCGATCTAACTCGGGGTCAGCATGATGTACGGCACCAGCTGTGGCACGTGTCCTTCCACCATGCACCCCCCACCACTCCTTACCCTACCCGCATGGACATTACCTACCGTTGCACGCACTGGCAGCTTCTGTTCCCCCTTATTGTTGTCAGGGCTGGTATTTCCAGTCAACTCAAGAGTATGCTGTCGTGCTGTGCTCCCAGGGGCTTCTTGGCTGGGTTTGTCCGTGGAGATGCTTGGCGTCTGAATGTTCCTGGATGTTGCAGGAGTGGTAGCTGGGGCTGCGTATCGTACTGATGCCGCAGACTGACCCACACTGGAGGTACCAGGTTGGTTCTCATCGCGCGAGGAGAGGTGAGAGTCATCCCCACTGGAGGCCTCAATGTCCGCCATTGTGATGGAGCTGTTGGCAGACTCTGACTGAATCCTCTTCAGATGGTGACCTCTGTTCAGTTGTGCCTGTGGGTAATGGAGAGACACAATGTTATTTGTGTTATTTCAGATCTTATGGTGTCATACACAGAATAATTTCGCAGATTTGTTTATGATGTAGCGTATCCTTAGTATTTCTACTCATCAATGGTCAAAGACAATGTGATATTTGTTAATGTCAACTTGTGAATGGGAAAAGATGTGCTTAACTGAGCATGTCCAGCTATGTGAATCAATGTGCATCTATTTGCTATCCTTGAAAGTTTGTAGTAATTGATTGTGAAGTGTCACACTGTGCATGACCCATGTGTGTTGTTATTTCACGCATGATATTCTTGACTATGAAATACATACTGTAACAATTCTGATGCTTATCAGTAATTGTGCATCTGTGCTAGCCTTTGTGAATGTTTGAGGCTGTAACATTGCTGAGGTGACATGCAGACTCACTCTCCTGAGTATGTGTCAGCATTTAATGATTTGACTTGGATGAATGTGCTAATATGAACAATCAAAATACATCACATGTGTAACCTCAAATGCTATAGCAACAAGTTTCTTCTGACAAATGCATTGATACATACCAGTCCATTAAATCACAGATCATTAAGTTGACATTCTGTAGGGGAGTCGCTAACATGAATATTGGTGATATGTGTTATTTGTATGATCTGACATTCACTAATGTTGCATTCACTTGACTTGTAATGGTAAATTGGATCAATTTGTAATCCTGCGCAGCGCCTACAGCAAGTTTGTGTGCTATTTTGCATTGAGAGGTTCTGCAATGTCACAACATGGTTGTTGTTCTGCCTGCGTTATTATAGCATTCTTTGTAAAGGTGTGCAATGGGAGAAGACATATTGGTGTGGATGGTTTTTCATCAATTTGCACACATGTGAATATCATTCTGTTGTACAATTTCTCGCTGCATACTTTTGCACATGATCAGTTCATATACAATCTAATTGATTTGCATGGACAGATGAGTCTCCCAAGGATGAACATTTGCCTCTTCATGTTCACAGCTGTGTGGTACAGTGTATAAATATGTTGAGTTGGTCTGTGTTGACTTCTACACCAGTTCCCAATGGCAAACAGACCAGCTTGCTCATCATTGTCAGAGGATCAATGACAATGAGGGTAGTATTCTTCCAAGCATGCTGACACCGCTGACTAATGTTGGAGTACAATGCAAAACACCAGAATTGCCTTGTGCACATGACACAATGGGAGAGTGTGAGCCATCTTGCATTGCACCTCACATCTACTGTGCAATGGGCATTGTCCCTGATGTGTGTTTCTCTGTGTGTGGTTTGTGTTATGAGTTGTGTCTGCCAACTAGACTGTGTCCCGTCCTACACGCATATTTGTTGCATACACAGTGAGGGCCCATGTGACTGATCTTTACCTGTCAGGCTGTGGATCGTAGAGTTAAGGTGATGGTCTGTCGTTGTGTGAGTGGCCAAGACTGTCCGTCAATTTCCTAAGATTCATACATGATGCCCAAGTGTGGCCATCTTGACAGGGCATTTGCATTCACTGTCAGGAACAGCATAGTGCAGGTGTGTTGTCGTGGCCTTGGGGGGCGGTTGTGACGAGTGTGTGCTGGTGGCTGTAGTCATTGCTTCCACTCCTCCTCCCACCCAGAACTAATGTGCCAGTATGTTCCAGGAATACATAACAGTGTGTACAAAGTTAAATTCAAGATGTGTGACACTTGTGCCTGCTGTCAAACTGGACAAGACTGCCGACAGGGCCTTGTGTTCCCCACACCGGATGCCAGTGTCAGACATCTTGCCAGGGCATTTGCATTCACTGTCAGGTGCAGCATTGTGACAGGTGTGTTGTTGTGTAGTTGGGAGTGTGACTAGTGTGTGCTGGTGGCAGTAGTCTTTGCTTCCACTCCTCCTCCCACCCAGGACAAAGGGGCCAGCATGTTCCATGGTTCCATGTCAGTGAGAAGAAAGTTAAATTGGGGATGTGTGGCTGGGATGTCTGTGGCTGTGTATTTGAGTAAAGTTTATCATATTTGGACATGTACTCACCAGGTTCTGGCAGTCCAGCTATTCCAGTTATGGCTATCCTGTGGGATGAGGTCACGCACCTTCGCCTCCCAGGTTTTGAAACGCACTGGTTTATGAGGTCCACCACCAGTCTTGTTGCTCAGGGCGTGTTCCCAGCAAAGGAGCCTCTTGACTCCCTGCGGACTTCATAATACCAGTTCTGGATATTCTCCCTAGTGGGCAATGTAGGTGAATGGGCATTCACTTAGTTGACAATCCTCTCCCAGATCTTGGTTCTTTGGGCCTGGGAGGTCTGTTGGGCCGGGCTGCCAAATAACTGTGTCTCAACTCGAATGATATCCTCTATCATCACTTCCAACTCAGCATCTAGGAATGCTGGATTCTTCTTTGGGGTACAAAAGGGGGTGGTGATGGACGGAGCATCTGAACCAATCAAACACTCACACCTAGTCAACAGATCTGGGTTTAATCCATCACCGTTCTTTAGCCCATTCTGCCACCCCAGTTCAGACATGGCCATATGCAAACCAGTCTGACCCTGTGCCTCATGGGAACAGTCCAGCCCGAACTGCCAAGCCATGCCTTCCCTGGACCGGAAACAAGCTTCCGAGGACCTGTTTCTGGCATTTCAGCCGTCTTCAGCCCGGCTTGCTTGAATCCAGTGGCAAAGTGAGCAAGGGACTCAGGTCCGAACATACCCTGCCAACTTATGGCGAAGTCATAAGTTACTAAAAGTAACCCAGAGCAGTTCCTAAAACCTCAGATGATCTGCAATGGTTACCTGTATTTTGCTACTAGTTTTAACCTTACTGTTTGTGTCTACATTTGTTATTGCTTTACCAATTACTCATCCATTTGAGCTGGCGTATTTGACCAGTGCTATTTGTCACTGTACAGAATGCTAGAAGTGGCACACAACAGATCTTAGACCCTACATTTACAACTGTGAAAGGAACAGTTCTACGTGCTCTTTCAATTCAAGAAGAGAGAACCTTGCATGTTATAAGGCTGGGGGTTATCAAGGAAAAGCCTTCAGGTGATTTCTGTAAAGCATAAATCAGTTAAACAGTAGCATGCCCTATTTGATTTGTGATGCATGCATTAAATGTATGCTATATTTCTCTTTGTCATTAGACTATACGCACAGGAGGGACCCTGTTCTCTATGCACTCCTGATTCTGGTTTGATTTGATTTTGATTTTGTATAGCACTTGAATGCCTGGAGATGTCTTGGCACTGCTGCTGACAAGTCTGGTGTTGCAGGGAGATTAATTATCACTGATTAATGACATGTAAACAGCCACGTTAATAGTTGCTTCCAAAAAATCAGGAAGTCGGAAGGTTTCTGTATCGCCAGGGGTAGGCCGTTCCATAGTTTTGCTGCCTTCAGTAAAAAGCTCCTACCACCCCAGGCAGTACGCTTTGCTCTGGGGGGGGTGGGGGGGGGGGATAGTACCATTGCGTCTGAGGATCAGGCTTTCTGCCTGAGGAGTACCAGGTCAACTTTTTGTGAAAATAGCTTGGTCCTGAATTATGCAGTGCTTTAAAGGTTATGCATAATGTCTTAAATTCTAGTTGTTTTGCATGGGTAGCTAATATAGATTGACCAGTGATTGGGTTGCTGACTTATGTTTGGGAGTCCAGCTTGGTCAGGATCAGGGAGGTAACAACAGTTTTTTTTTATTTGTTCAGAATAAATGGACACATTTTCTTTATTAGTTGTAGTGGGTAAAATACAGAAGAAGGGAGTGCTTTAACTTGGTGGTCAAAGTGGAGCTTATCATCAAAGATAACTCCCAAGTTCCTTCCCTTCAGAGTTGGAATTGGCAAGGGTCGAATATTCTGGGGCCACCAGATTGGTGACCAAAAAGATCTGCTGTTTTTGAAAAGTAGCACTTCTGTTTTGCCGGTATTTAACCTTAGACAATTTGTTTTCATCCAGTGATCGATTTGAACCATGCAGGAGCTGACTCTATGACCCACTTGTTCCTGCTCTTTGAAGATTGACACCACAATTTGTGTGTCGTTGGCGTAGGACACAACTGAGAACCCTAAGGACTTTATCAGCTTAACCAGGGGGGCTACATACAAATTGAAGAGGGTTGGGTTTAATGAAGAGCCCTGCGGCACCACACATGGCAAACTGAATTGTTTTGATGTAAAATTGACCAAAGCTACACGGTTTCTTCTGAATGTTAGAATGTTTTTCAGAGTAGTCAGGGCTACGCCTCTTATTCCCAACTCCATTAGTCAGTTGATCAGGATAGTGTGGTTAACTGTGTCAAAGGCTGCCAAAAGATCGGTTTAGTAGATTAGAAGATTTAGAGGTGGCATGCAAGGGCGTTTCCCTGCAATGAGCCTTCCTGAAACCATATTGGGAGGGGTCCAACAAATTGTTGCTGCCGATGCAGGCCATCAGTTCATTATTTAAATGCTTTTTCAGGTAGTTTGGCTGGGAAAGGGAGTCTAGAGATGGGCCTATACTTACTGGGTTCCTGGGTATCAAGATTGCTTTTTTTAGTATGGGCAAGATGGATGCCATCTTTCATTCACTGGGAATATGTCCTGTACTGACGACTTTGTTGCAGATTTGTGCGAGTTGTTCTTCAAAGTCCCTCGGAGCTCAATGAATAATTTTTTGGGGGGAGGGATCTAGTGGGGACCCTGATTTGCATGCTGTTTTAAGTTTAAAAACCATGCTCTTTGTTCAAGGGAGAGAATCTATCAAAAATTATAGGGGAGTTTTTCCCAGGAGATGTGGATTCTGCATTATGATTTAATGGGAAGGAATCGAAAATCTCAGAGACTTTACTTTGAAAGAAACTGGTAAGGGTGATTCAAAAGGTTTCATTTGCTGTGTCATCATTTTTTATTATCATTTTAGAAAATTTAGTTGTAGTGCTAAAAAGTTCTTTGGCTGAATTTTGTTCCAAAATAATTTATTTCGGTAAAGTATTTTGTTTTCTCCCTATTTATCAGGATTTTATATCCGGCAATGGCTTTTTTTCTAGGTCACTGTATCAAGATTTCCATATTCGTTCTAGTTTCCTACTTTCTGAAACCTTAGGCACTTGGAGAACCAGGGTTCAGAAGGGATGATGCGACAATCTTTCTGCACTTTTTAATGTGCTAGAATATCCTTGGCCTTTTTTACCGAGGTGGTATAACTATGTGCCACTATATCAACATCGTCGTCATCTAAGCTTATTGAGGGAAGTGTATCTAGGAAGGTTTTTTCGAGCTCATGTATTTTTTTTGCTCCATGATCTGACATTTTAGGTCCCTAAGGATGCCGCTCAGACAACTTTTTGTGATTGAGGTGAGCTGATAGAGTAAAACACAGCTTTATTGTCTGACCATATCAGGAGAGAAATATCTGTAATTACCAGATGTGTATTGTTTGTAAAAATCCCATCCAGTGTATGGTCCAACAAATGGCTGGTGTCACTGCCATTGCTACTTTCTAGATGGAAATTGAAGTCGCCCAGTACTAGATAATTGGAACGTGTGACACTGTGCTCTCTTAGAGTGCTCATGTTAGAACGGAAATGTCCCCTTTACCACAGGGGGGGGGCGATATAGTAGTGTTCCATTTAACGAGCAATTTTTTATTAATTCAGTTTGAAAAAAGATGTTTTAGCAACTTGCGACATCCTTGCCTGGAGTAAATTTTATAGATATTGTGTCTATAATAATAATGGCAAACACCCCTCCTCTCTTAAATTTCTTGTCAACATGCACAATTTGTAGCCTAAGGGTGCGGCTTCAATCAGGTCTGGGCCTGACGCTTCATTCAGCCTGGTTTCTATGATAAATAGTATGTCTGCCTTATAAGTGCCAACATGAAGCATAAGTTTGTGTCTGTGCTTAACTAGGGACCTTGCGTTTATTAATGAACATTTAAAAAGCTTGTTTTTCTGTGTACTTTTTTTGTCTTAGGTATCCTATTCTTGCAGTACCTAATTGATAGCTCTGTGAGGGATAATTCACAGTTGGGGCAAGTAGTTATGTTTAGGTAGTGGTCTGGTTCTAATATGGAGCACGTTAGGCGCATACATATATTTCCCATTGTATTAGGCACTTTCTTCCCGTGTTAAATTTGGCAGGGGTTCCGGCCCTCTGCATGATCTGGGTGCGGACGGGCGCAGACAGGCACGCCTTTGACACGCCAGTTGCCCGTGTCCGCTACATGCTAAGATTGGAATTCCTTTTGAATGTCCCCCCCGGAAGTGGTGCAAGAGCTGAAACGTCAACCCCCTAAAATGGTGCTCAGTTAAGACGTGAAGCAGGCAACACTCTATCTGCTCAAACAGGAGCCCCCGCAAATTGAATCAATAACACTCCGATAATTAAAAAAAAAAAATGCCAAAAGAGGTATATTTAAAAATAAAGTTAAATGGCAAGTCAAGCCGTGCAGCACCTTACATGTCTTTGCGTCCGTTGCGTGCCCAGATTAGCATTCCTTTTGAATGTCCACCCCGGAAGTGGTGCGAGAGCTGAAACGCCAACCCCCTAAAATGGCGCTCAGTTGACTCTCTCTGCTCAAATGGGAGCCCGGCGGCAGACCAGAGAGTGAGACAACTTCAGTGAGGTAGGCAAATTTAATCAACAACACTCGGGTCATTTAAAAAGAATAAAAATGGTAAAAGAGGTATTTTTTAAATTAAAGGTAAATGGCAATTCAAGCCCTGCAGCAAATGACTTGTATTCATGTCCACTGCAAGCCCGTATTAGCATGCCTTTTGAATCTCCTGAATCTCCAGCTGCCTGGCATGACAAAGGGACAAGGTGTGGCAGTGTTCTTTCTCACTCTTCCAAATACTCCTTCCCTTTTGCAACATCTGCTGTTACTCCATAACTGTATGGCAGTGTCATGAGGTGTTTCATGAGGTTGGTTAGTCTCACATCACCCCTGCAGAATACCTGCTTTTCAGGTGAGTGGTTCCATCATAAAGCTAAGACAAAACAACTAAGTTCTGCCTGAATGATGGTGCTCTCCGTCATGGGTACACCACAGGGTTTCATCCAAGCAATCCATACAGAAAAGTCCCCATCCCTGCTAGATGCAAACAGGACTCTAGCTAGAATGCAACACTTGGGGTACAATCTCTGTGACAGAAAAATCATCAATTACACCAGGAACTACACAGATACAAGCCAGGAGAAACCCATGGGATAGTTCTAAGACCGATAAGACGAAGGTTAAAACACCATTCATGCAACCTCCTTGCTTTCAGTTTCCCCTTAACAGAGGAGCAGCAGCTCCCTTGCCCACAACCCCAGCCTTTTTTACGGAGCCCCTCAATCTTATAGTGACCACTCCCACATCTGTGCCTATAGCATTCCAGAAACAATTGTTTAGTGATAGTGCCAAATACAACAGTTTTAGGAATCAATGCCGGTTGCAGTTTTTGTGTCATACCAAGAATGAAGCTGCCAAGGTAGCTTTCAATGTCTCATATTTGGGGGCAATGTGGCCCTGCGGTCAATACCACTTGTGGAGCAAAATGATCCACTTCTGTGCTACTTTGGCCAGTTTAAGGAAGAAATGCAATGATGTTTCACAAAGCATGTATTCATTCAGGCAAGCGACAAGAGTTGCTGAACTTATGCCAAGAATACAAATATCTGTTGTCATACATTAAGTCCTTGAGTTGGTTGGTCATCAAAACAAACTGGCCAGAAGGAAACCTGACCTCTCTTCTGCCATGGTCTTAGGGATCAACTCAAGGACATTCTACCACACATAGTAGAGCATCCTAATGACTGCTCAGAGTTTATCAACCTAGTCATGAAGCTAGACTATCGATTGGGAGAACAGAAAGGTGAACGTTTCAGGGGATAGTCTGTATTTGTTGTAAAAACAGAAAAGAAAGAATCCTCCACTTCATCTCATGGCAACCAAGAACCAATGCAGATTGGGGACTCCGGGGTCCTTTTTCTAAAGATGAGAACTATCAAGGGGAGGAAATTAAATTGCTGCCTTTATTGTGGCAAGTCAGGGCATGTCGTCCCCGATTGTCCGACAAAGCCAAGTTCAGCAAAAAGGTGTTAGTAGTGGTGGAAGCAGATAGATTCTATTGACTCTTCCCAGTTGGAAAACTCTGGCGCTCAATCAAGACTGAGACTGACTTATCGAGCACCAAAGAACTTGTGGTCTCACAGTATTTAGAAAACACTACAAGTATTGTACCAAGACACCTTACCATCATAGTGACCTTTATATTGTCTAATCAGGGAAGAAAAGTTATTCCTATTCTATTGTATTCCGGCACCACTGGCAATTTCTTAGACCTTGGCTTAGCTGTACATTAGAATCACAACAATAAAAAAGACACTACCGAACCCATGAGAGCTATGGATGGCTCGGAATTTTCCTCGGGGCTCATCATGTATCAGACTACGCCACTTATTATGGTATGCCAAATGGGCATACAAAACAAATATAGTTTAACTTGTTTGACACCACTGTCTTTGTGGCACTATTGGGTGTTCCTTGGTTACTGCAACACAACTCAAAGATAGATTGGGTTGTGAAAAATTGGCCCTTGATTACAAACTCTGTTGGCTTTTGTGCTGTCAGGAGGTGCCAAACCTAATCATACCTTTAAAATGGGCCTCCACTCTCCTAGTCACAAGATCTGATGTACTGGATTTAACTGAACACTATCATGATTTTCAAGATGTCTTTTGCGAACAAATGGCTACCTAGTTGCCAACCCATATGTTATTTGACTGCCAGATAGATTTAATCCCAGGGGCGACCCAACCATATAGTAGAGTTTACGCACTTTCTGAGCCCGAAACTCCTTATCTGTGGAAATAGCCTGACAATATTTTGGCCAAAAGGATTCATCTGCCATTGAACCTCTCCAGTGTCATCTCCGTTATTTTTTGTGCCAAAACACAAATGGAAAACTACGCGCCTGCATTGATTATCATACAATAAACAAAGCAACTGTAAAGAATTGTTATCCTTTGCCTCTCATACCCATCATACTGGACGAAGTACATCAGTCCTCCACCTATATGACACTAGGCTTGGGGGGGAGTCTACCATTTAATCAGGGTCATGGACGGAAACAATATGAAAACGTCTTTCCGAACAAAGTGAGGACTGTTTGAGAGCACTGTAATGCCCTTCAGTCTGTGCAACACCCCTGCAGCATTCCAATTTGTATCAATGAAGTGCTGTAGGAATTCTTTGATGTCTGTGTACTTGTGTACATAGATGACAATTTGATCTAATCAACTAGTGAAGACGAGCAACTGTCATGTACGAGCAGTCCTTGAACGGCTTTGTGAACATCACTTGTTCCCCAAGGTGGAGAAGTACATTTTCCATGCCACGACCACTGAATTCTTAGGCTACATCATTTCTTTTGATTGTATCTCCATGGACAGTTCAAAGGTAAAGCCCATACTAAACTGGGAGGTCTTAAAGTCAGTTAATAAAGTCCAAAAGATTTTGGACTTCACTAATTTTAACAGACGGCTTGTTCCCCAGTTTTCACCCACACTGTCACCCATCATACAACTGTTACAGAAAGGGGTTCCTTTCCTTTGGAGTGCAGAGGTAACCCCCAGTATCCCCCAAGAAGTTAATATCAACAGAAAAAGTATTTGCTCTTTGTTCTTCACAAGAGTTTCAAGGAATGCTCAGAACACCTAATAGTAACACACCACCAACCAAAGAGATGGGCCATAAAGATGGATTATTGTATCATGAGGACAAACTGTTTGTTCCCACCCAAGAATTGCAAGACACTGTTCTGCATTGTAGCCACAATTCTGCCCTAACTGGGCACTCGGGACAGAAGAAAAGTATAGATCGGTGTCAAAGGAGGTTTTGGTTGCCCAACATAGCCTGAGATGTCAGAAACTACATCCAAACCTATCCAAGTTGTGTTCAATCCAAAGCTCAGCATGGCCCATCTAAAGGCCTGCTGTGTCTGCTGCCCTTGCCTCCATCCCCATGACATACCCTGAGTATGGGATTCATTACTGACCTTCCCGTTTTTAAAGGGTATTGCATCATATATATGCCCCCTTCAGAGTAACTGTTACACATGGCCACAGGAGTCTCCCCCTTTTACTGTCTCATTGGCCTTCATCCCAGAATGCTCTCCATAGAAAAAACACAAACTGCAGTGAATGGTCCTTTATTTAGGGAACACCATCAGAAGTTACACCATAACACTATAACACTAAGCTCAGCAAAATATTGGCCTACCAGAGATGAACCATAACACAAGCAGACAAACATAGGAATCCCACACCACAGTATCGACCAGTGCATCTCACTTGGTTTTTCTCCAAATTCTGCACATGGAAGCATCCAAAAAATGTAACCCAAAATATATAGAACCTTTTTCAGCTGCAGAAATCCTGAGCCCCGTCACCATAGAGCTCACACTACCAAATGAGCACAAGACTCACCCTGCCTTCCATTTTCTCCCTACTACAATCTTATTCACCTATGACTTGCACATCTCTGCCACCTCCTCCGGTTAAGGTCGATGAGGGATGGGAATTTGAAGTTGCCAGGGTTTTGAACTCCAAACGGCTTTGAGGGGTTTTACAATCTCTGTTGGTATGGAAGGAGTACGACCGTGAGGATAACTCCTGGAAACTGGCTTCTGCCGTTAATGCTCCTCTTCTTAATGCAGCTGTTTTATCTCTGCCATCCATTCAAGTCCAGCCTATCAGATGGCCTTTGGGGGAGGGCTGTCAGGGAACATGCTGCCACCTGTGTCTTCTGTCATCATCCCAGGGGTGCTTGAGTGCTCATGTGTGTGGGCCCCCCTCCCCTTTGCATAGGATGTTGTGCAGATATTCCTGATCAGGTATCAATGACCTGTAAGTTGAATTAGTGCTTAGTATTGCTAGAACACTGTTGCAAACGTTGTTACATACTTGTGTTGGTGCCAGAACATTGTTTCATATTCGGAGCATTTTCCAGAACATTGTTGCATTTTTAGGAACTTTGCATTAAGACCCACGAGCCTCAACGTGGGTCTTAATGAGAGGCTCACTTTTTAACAGTAACATTGTTGCATGAGTAGTGAGGCTGAGCGTCTACAGACAGATTTCTTCTGCCAATGACCTCCGTAGTAAAATGCAGCTGTACAGGATCTGCCTGTACCATGTGATCGGTTAGCCATCTTGGCTTCATGTGGGTATAAATGATACACCCCAACCACTGACCTTGGCTTGGATTTGCAGTTCCTGCCTGCACCAGACCTTGTGCACTCTGCGGTCACCCAGCATAGTTCCCCCAAACTTCTGCTCATCTGCAACTGTTTCCTGTATTATACATATTGGGGCAGATTTATGAAGGCCTTGCGCCGCCGGTGCGTCACTTTATTTGACGCAACAGTGGCGCAAACAATGTGCCCTATTTACAACGTGACGCATCTAAGAGATGCATCACGTTGTAAAGCCCTGCGCCTTAAGGAGGTGTTCCGGCGCAGGGGGGGGCGTTCCTGCGCAGGAACGCCTCCTAAAAGTGGCTGAGTGAAATCTATGAGATTTCACTCAGTCACTTTCAGGACAATGCTGCGTCAAAACCCTGCGCCTGCTTGAAGCAGGCGTAGGTCTTGACGCAGCATTGTGGAGATTGGGCACCCCCGAGCCTTGCTGGAGCTGCGTCGCGCTTGCGACGCAGCTCCAGCAATGCGCCACCTTTACGGCACAGATGCGTCACGCATCTGTGCCGATTTTGCCCCATGGTGCGCCGCATTATAAATGCGGCGCACCATGGGTGGCGGAGCAGCAGCGCAGGATGACTGGCGCATCCCCAGGGATGCGCCAGTCATCATAAATCTGCCCTATTGTTTTAACCATATTGTTTGTGTGCACACATGATATTGTTTTGACAATTACTCACCCAGTGGGTTAGCCTTTTTGACCAGCGCTACTTATCACAGTTCTATGCACTCTTTCAATTCATGAAGAGATAACTTTTCATTTATTATATATACATATAAAAGGCTGAGGGTTATCAAGGAAAAGCCTTGAGGTGAGTAATGTGAGGCATACCTCTTTTAAACACTACCATGCCCTCTCTGATTTGCAATACATGTATTTATTGTATGCTATCTTTCTCATTGTCATAAAAACAAATACACAGGAGGGACGCTGTCCTCTATGCACTCCCTAACCTCCGGATGGACTAGGCAGCAAAATGTGGCACGGTTATTTCTTTCTCTTCCAATCCCCCTTACCTTTTGGGTCACCTGTTTTTACTCTCTAAATATATGGCACTGTTTAGAGGTGTCTAGGGAGGTTAGGATGTCTTGTGTTGCTCCAGCAAAAATCAGGTAAGTGGTTCCAACAATAAAAAACCTGAAAGTATGTCTTAAAATACGTAAATCCTCCAAGAAAAATGGAAAAAAGGAAATAAAATTAAAAAGCATTGGTTTACTATCAACTAAAAATGATTTCCCTAAAATAAATGTAAGCTTCCAATGGCCATAGCACACTATCATAGCCAAAAAACTGCAACATAAAATAAATAACTCACCCACAAAAACACATTACACTCCACAAAATAAATATATAACAGTTGATCATCAAAGCCTAACTAACAAAACGTAATCTAAACAAAACATTACCATAATAGTATGCAAGCACGCAAACCTGCAGACTACTGAAAAACAATAACAGTAATTAATCTAAATATACAACAAATCAACAAACAGCATTATAACTACCTTCTATACGTCCCCCTTAATCCTGCCTACACTCAAAGCTCTCAAGAAATCCTTATAAAAAAGGACTAACCTGTTCTTATGAACAGCAGCATCTTAATGTGTCCTGGTTCTATAAAAATAGACCAAAAACAACACAAATAGATTACAAAATAGAAGGCTGTGGTAAGAAAATGGCCACTAAATGAAATTAAAAAAAGACTTTCTCCCCATAGAAATGAATGGGAAATATTGTAAAAATGTTATATAAATGTATAGAAAATGTTTAACAATACTAAAAATATGGGGGGACCCTGTTAGCAACATCGGTTGCTCGCCTGACACCTCACCTGCCTTTTGTGGGGAATCCCATGCCTGGGGTCGCAGTTCTGGTGCCTGCTCCTTTACCCTCCCTCTGCCGCCGCAAGACATTGCCATCTCTCTGAGGCCGCAGTGCGGGGGAGGGCTCCTGACACCGGGGCTAGCTGGTACTGCAGCTTCCAGCCTGCATCGCGGCCGGAAGCCGTCAACCGCAATGCCAAAAAAGCGCCAGGAGGCGCTATTTAATCCGCCTCTTCCCCGGTGGAGCGGGGGACCCTGATAGCAACATCGGTTGCTCGCCTGACACCTCACCTGCCTTTTGTGGGGAATCCTGTGCCTGGGGTCGCAGTTCTGGTGCCTGCTCCTTCACCCTCCCTCCGCCGCTGCAAGACATTGCCATCTCTCTGAGGCCGCAGTATGGGGGAGGGCTCCTGACACCGGGGCTAGCTGGGACTGCAGCTTCCAGCCTGCATCGCGGCCGGAAGCCTCCAACCGCAACGCCAGAACCACGCCAGGAGGCGCTATTTAATGCGCCTCTTCCCCCGCGTCGCAGGCGTCGCCGGGAGAAGCCCGGGACAAGGGCGGGACCGTCTATGACCATCGGTGAACGGAGGAGGACGGGACGGGCTACCCCCCTTACATCTGCAGAGGAGACTAACAAGGAAAAGGCTTCCCTGTAAAAGGTACTGCTACTTGGTTTCAAAAACCCCTGGCTACATACATACTATAGTAGCAGTTCACTCTGTGACCTTGAGGGTGTTAGTCCAATGTGATCGGGACCTTGTAGCTGTTCATTAGCCCCACCTATTACCACCCATTCCTACAGAATGAGCAACTTGGGCAAGAAAGCAAAAACCCCAGCAACACGACCAAACACCAGACTGCAGGCGGCAGTACCACAGCCTTTACCCACCTTGACAGCAATAGACAAGATGCTGCAAAAAACTATAGGGGTTGTGGCTACTGCAATCGAAAATACCGAGATAAGACTGTCAATTACACCCACATTATGTCTGCAAAATCAGGGAGGTGACTGTTCAGTTATTGTAACCGATGCCCTGGATTTAAACTCTTACTTGACATCGTCCTACGTAGAATTGCCCTGCGCACAGGCGCCTATAGAGACCCCTATAGATGTTGAGGATCCACCCATTGTTCTGGCTTCCCCCTTCCCTAAGGAAACCCCTACAGTACGCAAACCACGCCCCAGGAAAAAGAAAGAGAGCCTCCCCAAAAAATCGGGCAAAAAGAATTTGGCCAATCACAATCTGGTGACCACGACTGCTAATACGTCGCATCTGACCTCAGGAATACCGGGCTGGGTCACTAACATGGTAGCTTACTTACAAGCATGCTTGGAGCAGACCATTGTCACCCATATCAAACCCTTAGGGCCCCATTAGGATGTCGGGCGGATTGCCTCCGCCAGGGTGGCGGTGGCCACCGCCACCCTGGCGGAGGCAATCCGCCCGACAAGCACTCTTGTTTTCCCCTCCGCCAGATTAGGATGGCGGAGGGGACAGCGGCGGACGGAAAGACCGTCCGCCGCTTTACCTCCCCGGTCGCCTTGCGACCGCGGCGGTGATAGATTAATATGGTGGCGGTGTCCAATGGACACCGCCAGCCATATTACAATAGCAAAAAGTAGAGGCCTTTCCGCGGCGGCAATGCCGCCACGGAAAGGCAGGCGGAGATTGCTGCGGGGACCCCCTGCAGGGCCCCCAGGTTGCCACCACTGACGGGGTGCACATGGGGGGTACCTATGGTACCCCCCACATTTGCATATGCAAAGCGGCAGGCACCGCGCGGTGCCTGCCGCTTTGCATATGCAAATGCAAAAAAGCATTTTTAACATTGTGGCGGGTGGTGCAGAGTGCACTGCCCGCCACAATGCTAAAACTACAGGATGTGCCCGCCACTGTGGCGGGCACATCCTAATTCCCCCCACGGGACCCCCGCCCTTATGGCGGGCGGTCCTGTTCTACGATAGGGTGGCGGGCGGACTATGTCCGCCCGTCATCCTAATGGAGCCCCTGGTGTCAAAGCTTGATAGATTGGTCACTTTCCTAAATAATAAGGGGGTAGGGACAACAAAGCCAGTTAATCCTTTGGGAAACCCAGCACCCTCTGACTGTGGTGATACACTTAAATATACACCTAGTGATAGGGTAGCTGCACCAAAACAACCTTAATACAGTCTAAAAATGCAGGATCCCCAATAATTATCCCTAAGCCTGCACATGCTCCACTTCCTCCCCCTGCTAGCACTTATACACTAGGCCAAACTCACCAGGCAGCGGGAAATTTGACTGCAAATACTGATAAAATTAGATCGAAGTCTAAGGAGGGTAAAAATGAGAGCAAAACCAGTACACCAACGATCAGGAATGTACCATCTAAAATTACTCCCCACCAGCTGCCAACCATTAATTTACCCCGAGAAGCCCTACCATACGTGGTAGCCCTCACAGGAGTTCTAGTCCTAAGTGAGGGGAAAAGAGAAAATGAGATCGACCTTAAAAACAAGTGCCATAGTCAACTCAGGCGCTAAAGGGGGAGGAGAGGCTGTTCTACCGAGCATTGCTCCCTCAGTATGAAAGGCACACTTTGCAGCCCTTTACACAAGTCCCGAGACTGGAGCCTATGTGTACCAATGCCAGGACCAGATGTCAGAAGTAGACAGTGCCCTTCGGATCTCCCCGGCCCAAGACCTCCTGCACAAGCATCGACTGCCGGGGGCCTCGGGCTTGGGATATCGGTTGGGCCTCCTGGATGCCCGGGAGACGATTCCCTCTGAAAACCTCGAGAGCATTTCTCTCAAAGAAGTGGAATCTGCTATTGACAGATTGCCCCTAAATAAAGCCCCAGGCCTTGACAAATTAACTGGAGACCTCTTTCGCTCCCAGCCCAAAATCTGGGCACCGTACCTTGTAGTTCTGTTCAACGTGGTCCTCTGGGGTTCTAAGTTACCGGAAACTTGGTTGGGAGCTGAGATCGTCCCCATTTATAAGAAGGGCTGCCCGTTAGATCCATCTAACTATAGGCCCTTTAGTCTTTTAGATACTACTCAAAAACTAATGGGCCGGATCCTACTGGACAGAATATTGGGGTGGATGGTGGAACACGCACAACTGACCACCCTCCAAGCCGGATTTAGATCTGGCATCTCGACCCTGGACCAAATTTTTTGGCTGAAGGTCCTTTTCTGGAAAACTGCAAGAGTAGAGGGTGTCAGCCTCTACCTTGTTTTTGTAGACCTGCGGGCCGCTTTCGACCTCGTGCCTAGGGAGAGATTATGGAGGGTGCTGGAAGAACTAGGCCTCCCGTCCTACTTATTAGATGTTTTGATTCGATTCCATGTAGGGAATTACGCCCAGGTGAGGTGCGGGAGGAACAGAGTACTCTCAGCCCGCTTCCCCTGATCCAGGGGTGTACGCCAGGGTTGTGCCCTGGCCCCTACACTTTTTAGCCTTTATGTTAACGGCTTGGTGGATGAATTAGCTGGTGTCAGGGATAGTGATGCCCCGTGGTTGGCTACTGGCCGGGTGCCCGCTCTGATGTTCGCGGATGACACCTTGTTGTTGTCCCGAACATCAACGGGCATCCAGCGGGTTTTGGACGGGTTTGCAACCTTTTGTGCCTCGCGGGGATTGGAGATAAACTTGGAGAAAACCAAGTTTATGATATTCAATCCCCCGAGGCACACCCGCCCGAACCCTGTACTGAATGGCACCCCACTCCAACGGGTGAAAACCTTTGTTTATCTAGGTGTCACGCTGACCGAAGATTTTGACTGGGTTTGCCAGGTATCTAGATCCGCCCTGAGACTTTCACAGATCATAGGGGGTATCGGCAAATTCTACAAAACATCACAATTTAAACTAGCTGCCCCTGTTCTTGAGATCTATAGAACCCAGACAAGGTCAGCAGCTATGTATGGTGCAGAACTTTGGGGGCACAAAAATGCACTGAGTCTACTAAAGGTTGAGCAGGCCTTTATGAGAAATCTGGTGGGTCTACCCCAAAGCACCCCTCTCATACCGTTGCATCTAAACTTGGGCCTCGAGTCCATTATAGAATTGACAGCCGCACGACCCCTGCTCTACTGGAGAAGGCTCTGGTCCGTACCGGAGCTTGTAGATTACAGAGCGGCATTTTCTGCAGTTTGGGGGCGGATAAAGAACAAAAATATACCCTGGTTATTTCACATCAAGGCCCTCTCCTACCAAATTGGCTTGCCTCAACTGTGGGAGTCCCCTGAGGAGAGTTGCCCGAGGTTGCAGAGGTCTGAGTTGTTGGCCTCTCTTAGACATTACAGCTTTAATGTGTTACATTGTTCAACAACTCTGGGTAGGCTGTCCACTGAATTCTTGCAGGTGAAAATTGCACCCAAGAGGGAGGAATTTTTTGATTTAGTGCAGCCTCCCCTTGCAAGGAAATTATACACCCAACTAAGACATGGCTGCCTACTCATCAGGGCACTGACTTCTAAATGGGCCGATTCAGAGGAGAGAACCTGCCCAGCTTGCAAACAATAGTACAGAAGATATTGTGCATGTTCTTTTCTTCTGCCCGGCGTATAGTAAAATATGGAAATGCTGGTTGACACCGCTGTGCAGAATCTTGGGACTTAAACAATGTGCACAGGCTTGTAGAGTTTTAACATATGACACCTCCCCTCCTATTGTTTTTTCGGTTTCCCGCTTCCTACATGGTATGTGGTGCAGAAGGACTACTTTTGTTATAATGAATTAGTTGGGGCAACAGCCCTCTTTTTGATAACTTAGGGCCAGATGTAGGAGAGGAAATACCTGTCGGTAACGGCCGAATTCGGCTGTTGCCGACCGGTATTTAGGATTCGGCATGTAGGGACCAGCATTTTACAGAATCGGTAAATTTACAGATTCTGTAAATTTACCGATTCTGTAAAATACCGAATCGGTAATTTTACTGATTCGGTAATTCCACATGTAGGTGACACTCCTGAGAGTGCCACAGGCCCTTAAGAGTCGGTATTTTACCACCCAATCCTATTGGGTGGTAAAATACCGAATGCAGGTGTATGTATGTGTGCCACATGGCACACATGCCTGTATTTGGGGTGCTATAGGGTGTCAAAGTGACACCCCCTGCACCCTTGCAGGATTCGGTATTTACCGATTCGGTAAATACCGAATCGGTATTGCCCATTGATTCCTATGGGCTTCAAGGCCCATAGGAATCAATGGGCAATACCGATTCGGTATTTACCGAATCGGTAAATACCGAATGTTACCGATTCGGTAATTGAAAATTTAATTTTACCTACATCTCCCACCTTCTAATTTACTGATTCATAAATACCGAATCGGTAAAATTCGGTATTTATGAATCGGTAAATTAGAATTACCTACATCTGGCCCTTACTGTTTAATAACTTCTTTTTAAATTGTTTTTATCAAAGGATTTTATTACTGTGCTTGTATGTATTTTATTTGCACTTTTATGGTCTATGACTGAAATAAAGTTATCAAAGTAAAAACTAAAAGTACAACATGTCAAAATATGTTATAAATTTTTTTTAAAATGGATAAAATATAAATGAAATAATAGTATAAAATATATACCATTATTTCATAAATACATAAAAAACATAAGACAAAATAATATTGAAAATATGTATATTTAAAAAGTTGAGACATGATAATAAACCGTTAACGTTAAATAAAAGTTGCAAATGTACAAACGTATAATACAATATATAGATGTTGGAAGGTGGGTTATAGGAAGTGGTAGGTAGTCACCTAACACCAGCAACAAAGCTACCAACATGGTACTTGGTCCTAAATAGCGTCTCATAAAATTAGTCCTCAACTCTTGGTAGCTGACACGGAGCAATAAGGCTTAACTTAGGAGACAGGTATGTGAAACATTTAAAAACACCAATATAGTGCATAAGTAAGACACAACACACAATAAAAATCTCACACCAATTTATAAAAAATGGGAAATAGTTGTATATTTATAATGACACTGAAACCGTGAAAATATAATGTAGGAAACAGGGGATATGAATATTTAAAGAATGAACACTTTCTAGTGCTTAGAAACCTATAGCACCACTTCTGAACATCTTTGTCACGCTTGACTGGGACAAAGTCAAAGTTTGAGGCTGCCGCGACGGAGCCCTGCATGTAGGCCTCTGTCAAAATTTGACCTTTAGACTTTGAACCTTTTCTGGAGCTTTTTCCGCTGAGGGCGGTCGCTATTCTCCACCAGTCCGGATTCAGTGAGGGTTCACCTGCTTCACTTTCAGGGATCTCCCAGTCAAACTATGGAGGTTGGACCTCCGGTGCCTTTTAGCGGGAAGAACCTGGAATCCATGCAGGGTCTTGGTTTAAGGTGGCCAGCTTGGCTCATGAGGTCGGGTCGGTCACCTCCTAGACACTGTTCCCAAAAAGTTTCCCAAACTTCTGAAGGTCATTCCAGAAGGTTTTATTGTGTGTCCAAAACATAGGTCCAAGGGTCTGGAAGCCCCTAAATTATCCGAGGCAGGCCTGGACTTTACTTCCCACAATGCACTTGGTCAACACTTTAAAACTCCACTGGATACACTCCAGGTTGGGGACCCTGGTGGAGAAGGGTCAGTTAAGCTTTGTTAATGTGTAGCTGCAGGAAGTCCACTCCTTGCTCCTCTTGAAGGAAGACAAAGTCCTCGCAGCTATATAGTGCACCGGGTGCGGTCTTCACCAGACACCAGACAGGCCCTAGGTGTGGATCAGGATTCCAGCAGGACAATCCTCCCTCTTCTTATAGTTTCAGGCAGAAGAATTAAGAAGCTCTGAACCTATCACATATTTATCCAGTGTTCTCTGGCGACAAACAGGGCATCACCCCCGTCCAAGGAGGTGCAGGGAAACATTCCAAAGCATGACAACTTCCTCCACGGTATAGCATAGTTCTGTCCCAGAAAGCATTATTCTCAGAAAATCCATCATGGTTGAAATTTCGTCAAAGCAGCAAGAGCTAAATAAACCAAACTCAAGAGTGCGGCTTATTTGTGTAAACTCCCCCTGATCACATTTGGGAATTCATTCCTTAAGCCTCTCAACTGGCAGGGAGAGGGTCTAACCATGGCTGACAGGCTTGCTTGACCTGTTCTTCCTTTAAAGCTGATGCTTTATGGCCCAAACTCCTGCACTGGCATTACTGTTCCCAACAGAGCTATCTCCATCAGGTAGCCTCTGCCTGGCCAGGTCACTTGTCACCTAATCAAGGCACCCTGGCTGAATCTCTTAGGACTGACCTATTAGGGAAGAGTGCTAAAGGCTGGATTTTGGCTTACCAAAAAAAAAATCTTAGAACTTATTTTCTGTACAAGTTATGATAAATTTAACAATGCCAAGTTTCTGGATTTATTGATACCATTATTTTCAGTCTTTGAATGATATTTTCACACTCTCCTTTCAACTGTTAAGCATCCATAACATATTGCTATGAGGCCAACTATCTTCAAGGGGAAAAATGTACATGTGCAATTTCTTCACCACCAGGATTTATAAAACCGCTTTCATAAAGCTCCTTCTTATAATTACAGGATTCCCACCTCTGGGGCACTTAGAAGAGACCTGGGTCGGTCCTTATATGCAACATTTATTTTGTTTATTATTTCGCAGTGCCCACGGCACCAAAGTCAAATTTGTAGTGTATTTCCTACACTGGGGAATAATAAAATGGGCAGCTTTCACTCACCAGGATTTAAGAAAACCTATTTTATTGGGACCCTACTTATAGTTACATGATCCCCACCCCCGAAACACCTAGGGAAGATCCACAATGTAAAAATAAGGTAGATTATCACTTTTAAAATTCGCGTACCACCAAAGTTGAGTTTGCAGTGTTTTGTACTTTTAAAAGAACTGCTGCAACACAGGGCTGCTTTGACCTCAGGCTCTCAGCAGGGTGTGCAGTCTAAATATTGAGTTATTTTTATCGACTGGACAGAATATCCACTTAGTAATATCGAAATGGCAGTAATATTGAGGTAAGTAATATCGAGGTATATTTTATCGATTTAAAAAAAGTATATATATATCGAATTTAGAAATATCAAGTAGTTAATATCGACTGTTTAAAATATTGTTTTTTTTTGTTAGGTAAAAATATCAAAAGTTAAAATATAGAGTGTTAGAATATCGAAAGGCAAAATGTAGAGTGTCAAAATATCGATGTGTGAAATATAGACTGTTAATAATGTCAAAAAAGTTAGGTGTTTGTAAAAAAAAAGGAAAGTTATGGGGTCGACTATGATTGCGGAGAATCCGCATCCTCCGGGACGGTGGAAGCGGATTCACCGCCGCGGTCACAGAAAACACCCACCGCCAGATTATGATGGCGGTGGGAACAGCGGCGGACGGCAGGTCCGTCCGCCGCTGATCCGCGGGGTGTTGAGCACTATTTGGTGGCAGTGTCTGCAAGACACCGTCAGCCAAATTAGGATGTGTGTTTAACCCCTTCGACGCTGATGACGGAGCGGTTCCGTCATCAGCGTCGGTTGGGCTGTGCTGATGACGGGACCGCTCCGTCATCGTCACAGCCCTGGGGGGGAGCGCTGGCGCTCCCTCCTGGGGCATCGATCTTAATGCCTCAAGCGGGGGTGGCAGCAGAAGACTTTCCACTGCCACCCCCGGCCCCCCCGCGTTTCCTGGTGACGTCAGCATGCTATTGCGTGTGTCGACGTCATCAGGAAGCTCTGGATGCGCTGGAATCCATTTCTTTCCAGCGCGTCCAGGAGAAAGGTAGGTGTTTGGTCTCCGGTGGGGCGGGGGCCGTTTCTCAGTGCCTTGAGGCATCAGGGGGAGCAAACAGTGTTTCCTCTCCCCTGATGTCCCAATGCAGGGCATTCCTTGTGCAGGATCGCGCACAGCGTCGCGATCCTGCACCAGGAATGCCCCCACTAGACACCAGGGATCCTTTGCAGCAATGTTTAGGAAGCGACCCCTTGGGCAAGGGTCGCTTCCTTGGGGGCCATATATTTTTCAGACTTTTCTGCCCCCCCTGGGCACAGACCCGGTCCATTTTTTTCAAATCTCGACCCAGGGGGGGGGGCAGAAAAGCCCACTAGATACCAGGGATTATGTTTTTATTGCAAAGGAAGCGACCCTTGGGCAAGGGTCGCTTACAAGGGGCCACATTTTTTTTTTTAGTCTTTTCGGTCCCACCTGGGGGCAGATCCGCCGTTTTTTGGATTATGATTTTTATTATAATGGAAGTGACCCCTTGGGCAAGGGTCGCTTCCAGGGGGATAAATATTTATTTTAGACTTTTCTGCCCCCCCTGGGGGCAGATCGGCCATTTTTTGGGCCGAATCTGGACCCGGGGGGGGGGTAGAAATGCCCACTAGACACCAGGGATTGTTTTTTTTTGTAAAGGAAGCGACCCCTTGGCCAAGGGTCGCTTCCTTGGGCCCATATTTTCTTTTAATATATTCTGCCCCCTATGGGGGCAGATTTTTGTCTTAATTTGGCCTTTCTGCCCTCTGGAGGGAGCAAAAAAAACCACTAGACGCCAGGGAAATCTTTTTAAAAAAAATGGAAGCAACCCCTTGGGCAAGGGTTGCTTCCAGGGGGCCCAAATTTAATAAAAAAAATTTATATTCTGCCCCCCCTGGGGACAGACACTCCATTTGTGACATACCCTGTGACATAGCCTGTTGTATTGTGTATTGTTTTTTTTCTTCTAATGTGTATTATTTTATTTTCTCTTTAGATTGTTGCAGTGTGCGGTTCCGTTACTGGTGGTTCTGCTGTTCTTCTGTTTGTGTAGTTGCATGTGTTTGGTAAGAGACCTTTTTTGTTCAATTTTAATGTAATTGTTATTTTTGCAAAGTGTGTATTAATACAAGTATGTTTGGTTTCTGTTTTTTGTGATTGTAAAACATGTTTTGCTTTTGTTCTTGATGTGTACTACTGTAGTTTTTTTTTTCTTCTTTCCAGTGGGATATCGTTGCCTATTTGCTGTGTCTTTGCAGAGTAGGTGCTGGTGAGTGTATCTGTCTCTTGTAAGTGAATTGTATATTGTTTCCGTATATAGATCTTTGTGATAAAGGCTTACATTTTTTTACTTACTTTGCACAGTGTTGGTTGTTGAGTTGTTTGTGCAGACTCCTTTCTTAGTAAGGATAATGGCTAGCCGCCGGATTACTGCTCAGCAAGTTGTTGAAATGCTTTTTGATCTTCCTCTCACCATGGTCCAGAGACTGACTCTGATTCTGAGGCAGAGGTGGGAGGTGAAGATTCAGGTAGTGAGTTTTCTCTACACATGGCTTCATCTGATGATGAAGATACTCTGAGTGCTGATGAAGCTACTTTTGGTGTGGATGAAGTGCCTGTGGTTGCGGAGGACATTGCTGTGCCGATAGTGCAGCAAGAGGCATCTGGGCTGCAGCCTGGGGCAGCTAGACTTCCAGTTGGTGTAGTGAGACAAGAGGCAGCTGGGCGGCAGCCTGAGGCTGCAAGACTTGTCGTTGAAAGTTCTGACCTCTGGGTTGCACCAGGCATGGTGCAGCCGGCATTGCCTGAATTTACTGGTGTTACAGGGTGTAGGGTGAACACTAAAAACTTTTTGCCAATTGATTTTTTCAAGTTGTTTATGAATGATGTGTTTTTGGCAGAGATTGTAGAGCATACTAATTTGTATGCAGAACAGTTTTTGAGGGAGAACAGTGCCAGCCTTAAGCCCCACGCTAGAGCTACCCGGTGGACTCCCACAAATTTGGAGGAGATGAAAAAGTTTTTGGGTTTAACTTTTTTGATGGGCTTGCTTAGGAAACCATCAATGGCTTCATATTGGTCTACTAGTCCCTTGATGGCAACAGCTATATTTACAGCAGTCATGAGTCGTGATAGGTATTTGATTCTGCTTCGGATGATGTATTTTGTTGACAATCGTTTAGCTTTGCCACGATATCACCCTGATTGTGACCGTCTTTTCAAGATTCGGCCTGTCATTGATCATTTTGTTGATCGATTTCCTGAGATCTTTTCTCCTGGGAAAGAAATTGCAGTGGATGAGTCTTTGCTGTTGTTCAAGGGCCACTTGGTATTTCGGCAATACATTCCTAGCAAGAGAGCATGCTATGGAATTAAGCTTTATATGCTGTGTGATAGTCGGACTAGATATGTCTTTAATATCAGGGTGTACACCGGTAAGGAATCCAGGATTAATCTCCTTGGTTGTCCGTCGACTTTTGGAGTGACTGAGAAAATTGTGTGGGAACTTGGTTGAGGATTTTTTAACAAAGGCCATCATTTATATGTAGATAACTTCTACACTGGTGTGCGGTTGTTCAGGGAATTGGCCAAAGTGGACACTGTTGCTTGTGGCACAATCCGCTCTAACCGTAAAGGTTTCCCAAAATAACTTGTTTGTCAAAATGCAGCGCATTGCGTTGTGAGGAGCTTCTAGCTGTGAAGTTTTCAAACAGGAGAGATGTCTACATGTTGACTTCCATACATGATGAAAGCACTGAACCGGTGACTGTTTGGGGTCAGGTTGTAGAAGCGCGCAAACCTGTGTGCATTTTAGACTATAATAGGCACATGGGTGGTGTAGACAGAGTAGATCAAAGGTTTGAACCGTATGCTGCTCTTTGTAAGGCTTACATTTGGTACAAGAAGTTGGCTATCCATCTTTTCCACTTGGCAACCTTTAATGCTTTGATTGTGTTCCAGCAATCTTGTCCCCAGTCAAAGATGACTTTTGTAAAGTTTCAGGAGTCTGTAATAGGCAGCCTTGTTTTAGTGGAACAGGCAAGTGTTCCTAGAGTTGGAGTGGTGGAGGATGTTGCCAGATTGAAAGATCGCCACTTTCCTGATCAAATTCCTCCTACAACCTCAAAAGACTTTCCCAGTCATAGATGTAGAGTCTGTTGGTGAAGAGGTTTGCGGAAGGAGGTTCGTATGTACTGCCACGACTATCCTTCTAACCCCGGGCTGTGTGTACCTGCTTGTTTTAGAATGTACCACACGCAAAAGAATTTTTGGGAGCATCCATGAGTGAACTGGCTGGTCTCTATTCTTTAAAACTTATTGTTCAGTGTCAAAGTTGGCATTTGTGTAGTGTATTTAGATTTAATTGTTGTGTTAGTAGATTTGTATCAATTTGCAATTTGTTTTTGTTTTTCATTTGTTTTGAAAAAAACTAAAGTATGATGTTGGTTTGTGTGTAGTGTCCATTGTCTGACGGTGTGCATGGTTTGGCGATTGGCTGGCGGTGTCTGTGGACTGGTGCTTGGTTGGCGGTGTCTGTGGACTGGTGCTTGGCTGGTGGTGTGCGTGGCCTGGTGCTTGGTTGGCGGTGTGCGTGGTCTTGCGCTTGCCTGGTGGTGTGTTTGGATTGGTGCTTGGCTGGTGGTGTGCCTGGACTGGTGCTTGGCTGGCGGTGTGTGTGGAGTGGTGCTGTCCTGGCGGTGTGTGTGGACTGGTGCTTGTCTGGCGGTGTGCGTGGTCTGGTGTTTGGTTGGCGGTGTGCGTGGTCTTGCGCTTGCCTGGTGGTGTGCTTGGATTGGTGCTTGGCTGGTGGTGTGCCTGGACTGGTGCTTGGCTGGCGGTGCCTGTGGACTGGTGCTTTCCTAGCGGTGTGTGTGTGGACTGGTGCTTGGCTGGTAGTGTGCGTGGACTGGTGCTCGGCTGGCGGTGTGTGGGAAGTGACTTAATGCTGGTTACTACACACATTGCTAGCTGAGCCCCACTCCATGCAATCCATGAGTTTGTGTAGTTGCTGTGTCAGGAATGTGGACGTGTGAAAGTGATGGGCCCTTGATTGGCGTTGTCTGCTGGTGGAAGTGTAGTAATGTGATGGGTCCGCGGCTGGCGGTGTGATTGTTTTGTATGTGTCACATGTATGAAAGATGTATGAATGGCCTGTAAAGATGTTGGTGCCTTGTCGTGGCTTTACAGCTCACGAGCTGTGGGTCAATGGTTCAGTTTCTCGTCCTTTCCATTATTAACAGTGTATTTCATTTTTTGCTAAAAAATCACTCGCTAATACAATGGTATATACTGAACCATCACTCACCCTTGTGCCAAATCCAATCAGTATGTGTGTGTGTTTGAGAATTTGATGTCTGTGTAGTTTATTTATTTATTTATTTGTTTTTGAAGCAGGGCGCACCTAGTCCCTTTTTTTTTAAATGTTGTGATGTGTTGCTTTTGTGCCTGGTGGTGTGAATGGTCTTCTGTGTGTCAGGTATGAAAGGTGTGTGAATGGCCTGTAAAGTGGTTGGTGCCTTGAAGTGGCTTTACAGCTCACGAGCTGCGAATCATTGGTTCAGTTTTTTTGTCCATGTCATTGACAGTGCATTTCATTTTTGTGAAATCTCTTGTTAATAAAATTATATATACTGAACCATCACTCGCCCTCGTGTCAAATCCAACCAGTATGTGTGTGTGTTTGAGGAATAGATGGCTGTGCAGGGATCTTGTTTTTTTTTGTCTCTCTGCCAAGGTGTACATTCCGCCTACAAATAACCTGCCAATTGTAGATCTTGTTGAAAACCAATGGGACTACATGGTGATGTCTCTCTGGTGAAATCTAACAATTAATTTTATCCACAGTATACTGCAAAACTCACAATGTCCATCATATTTTCCTTGTAATATTGCGCCCAAATTGTCACGCTGCACAAGTAAACAACTAATTTTGTCAAAACTAATTGGTTTAGCCAGGGGGATCACATGGGTTTTTCACTCCTTCCTCGGTTGCCATCTAGGGAAACCTAGCAAACCCACACATTTTTGAAAAGTAGACACATCGAGGCTTTCAAGGGGGTATGGATTGCGTGGATCCTCCAAAGTTCCTTTTCTCAGAATCCCTAGCAAACTTTGAATGTAGCTGAAAAAATGTGTTGTTTCAAACATTTTTGTGTGTAAAAGTGTGGCATCACTGGGCTCACACAAATTTCCTCACTTGCATGGGTGATTCACGGACCCGCAACAGGCAAGGGCCCAAAACCTAATGAGGCAACATCAAAATTACCTATCACAAAGCAATCTGGTTTTGCAAGGTGGTTACCATGAGTTTTTGGCCCGGGGCTCGGCGGCCACATAGGGAAACCTACCAAAAGCATACATTTATGGAAACTAGACACCCGGGGGACTCCTGCGAGGTATAGCTTGCATGGGTCCCTCATCATTCTCCTACCCAGAATCCACTGCAAAGCAAAAATTTGGCAAAGTGTGGTAATGTTGTGGAATCTGTGTGGATCCTCAAATTTCCTCACACCCAGCGTTCCCCCTGGTCTCCCGATCAAAATGGTACCTCACTTGTGTGGGTAGGCATAGTGGCTGCAACAGAAAAAGGCCCAAATTTTATGGTGGAGACTTAAATATTACCTATAGCAAAACTACCTTGTTTTTGGGGATGGCACCTGAGTTTTTGGCCCGGGGCTCGGTGGCCATCTTTGGAAACTACCAAACCCAAACAGTTCTGAAAACTAGACACCCTGGGGTGTCCAGGGAGGTATTGCATGCTTGGGAGGCAGTTGAGTCACCCCATCCTGAATTCCCCTGGGTGTCTAGTTTTCAAAAAAGGTATAGGTTTGCTAGGTTTCCCTAGGTGCAGGCAGAGCTAGGGTTCAAAAACGAAAGGTAGGCACTTTGCCAAAAAAGGGCCAGTTTTCACTGTGAAATTGAGGTGCGACCACGTTGCGTTTTGCGCTATTTCCTGTCGCAGGCACTGGGCAGACCCAGGCAAGTGAGGTACCATTTTTCTCGGGAGACGTGGGGAAATGCTGGGTGGGTGCAAATTTGTTGATCCACGCAGATTCCAGAACTTTCCACCACAGAAATGTGAGGAAAATGCTTTTATTTTCTCAATATTTTAGCTTTGCAAGGGATTCTGGTTAACAGAACCTGGTGAGAGGCAGTTGAGTCACCCCATCCTGAATTCCCCTGGGTGTCTAGTTTTCAAAAATGTATAGGTTTGCTAGGTTTCCCTAGGTGCCGGCAGAGCTAGGGTTCAAAAACTACAGGTAGGCACTTTGCCAAAAAAGGGCCAGTTTTCACTGTGAAATTGAGGTGCGACCACGTTGCGTTTTGCGCTGTTTCCTGTTGCAGGCACTAGGCAGACCCAGGCAAGTGAGGTACCATTTTTTTCGGGAGACCTGGGGGAACGCGGGGTGAGTGGAAATTTGTTGATCTACGCAGATTCCAGAACTTTCCACCACAGAAATGTGAGGAAAATGCGTTTTTGACAATTTTTTAGCTTTGCAAGGGATTCTGGGTAACAGAACCTGGTGGGAGGCAGTTGAGTCACCCCCATCTTGAATTCCCCTGAGTGTTTAGTTTATAAAAATGTATAGGTTTGCTAGGTTTCCCTAGGTGCCGGCTGAGCTAGGGTTCAAAAACGAAAGGTAGACACTTTGCAAAAAAAGGGCCAGTTTTCACTGCAAAATTGAGGTGCGACCACGTTGCGTTTTGCGCTGTTTCCTGTCGTAGGCACTAGGCAGACCCAGGCAAGTGAGGTACCATTTTTCTCGGGAGACCTGGGGAAACGTGGGGTGGGTGGAAATTTGTTGATCCATGCATATTCTAGAACTTTCCACCACAGAAATATGAGGAAAATGCATTTTTTTGTCAGTTTTTTAGATTTGCAAGGGCTCTGGGTAACAGAACCTGGTGGGTGGCAGTCAAGTCACCCCATCCTGAATTCCCCTGGGTGTCTAGTTTCCAAAAATGTATAGGTTTGCTAGATTTCCCTAGGTGCCGGCAGAGCTAGGGTTCAAAAACTACAGGTAGGCACTTTGCCAAAAAAGGGCCAGTATTGACTGTGAAATTGAGGTGCGACCGCGTTGTGTTTTGAGCCGTTTCCTGTCGCAGGCACTAGGCAGACCCAGGCAAGTGAAGTACCATTTTTCTCATAAGACTTTGCGGAATGCGGGGTGGGTGGAAATCTGTTGATCCACGCAGATTCCAGAACTTTCCACCTCAGACATGTGAGGAAAATGCATTTTGTTTTCCAATTTTTTAGGTTTGCAAGGGTTTCTGGGTAACAGAACCTGGTGGGAGGCAGTCGAGTCACCCCATCCTAAATTTCCCTGGGTGTCTAGTTTTAAAAAATGTATAGGTTTGCTAGGTTTCCCTAGGTGTCCCGGCAGAGCTAGGGTGCAAAAACTACAGCTAGGCACTTTGCCATAAAAGGGTCAATTTTTAACTGCAAAATTGCGGTGTGACCATGTTGCATTTTGCGCCGTTTCCTGTCACAGGCACAAGGCCGACCCACACAAGTGAGGTACTGTTTTTATCGGGAGACTTAGGGTAATTCAGATTTGTAAATCAACTGTTATTACCTATTGAGTTTTCATGCATTTCCCCCTTCCCAATGAAAGACACTGTGTAAAAAAAAAATCATTTTGAAAAATGACCAATAATTCTCATGCTAGTATGAGTATTTCCAATTTTGAAAATGTGCAAATATATACTGTTTCTAAACTCTATAATTTGTACCCAATTCAGAAATACATAGGTGTCTTTCATACCGATTTTTCCATGTATACATTTTCCAAGAATAAGTGCTCTATACCCGGTAAATAACAAAATACCATTGCAAGTTGCTGCTCAGTTGTTGGCTCTCGGTTCGTCGGGTTCTTGGTGAAACTACAAGTCCTATATATCCCCACAACCAGGAAGGTCAAACTGATGTAACAGTATATTGCTTTCAAAGAGCAGTCAAGATTGCAAGAAGATACAGGTGAAAACGTTGAGTCAAAAGGCTGTTTTTTTCAACTAATTTTCAAACATTCCAATATTTAACTGTTAGTTTCTATAAAGAAACCTTCATGGATTTAGACAAATGACCCCTTTCTGAATTCAGAATTTTGTCTACGTTTGGAGAATGTATAGCTTTCCAGGATCCATTATTGCTTTAAAACTCATTTCTACCATTAACTGGAAGGCGGTTGAAAGCTCTAAAAATAGCAAAAATAGGCTATGTCCCAGAAAAATGCCAAAACTGTGTGAAAAATGTTGGTTCTCTGACAAAAGACTGTCATTCCCTAAAAGCTGAGAAAATGGAAATTTCAGCCCCACAAACCCTTTTTTGATAACATTTGCAGGGAAAAACCCTGAAGCTTTCATTTGCAGCCCGTTTTTCTGAAAAAAACAAAAATTTTACTTTATTTTGCTTAATTTCTGGGACCCATCCATGGGAATCCACAAACCCTGGGCACCTTTAGAATCCACATAATGTTGGAAGAAAAGGACGCAAATTTTGGGTGGATACCTTATGTGGTCAAAAAGTTACAGGGGCCTAAGCACGCACTCCCCCTAATCGCCAAAAAAAGGCTTAGCACAGGAGGGGAAAAGGCCTAACAGCGAAGGGGTTAAATATGCTTTTCCGCGGCAGCTTTTCCGCCGTGGAAAAGCATGTGGAACTTTGCTTCTGGGGGCCCCTTGCGCATGTAAATGCACAAGGCATGTAAATGCAAAGCATGCATTTTTAACCTTGCAGCGGGTGCTGCTTCAAGTAGTATGTAAATGCAAAGCTTGCATTTTGATGTATTGTAAATGCAAAGCATGCATTTTTAACCTTGTGGCGGGTGCTGCTTCAAGCAGCACCCGCCGCAAGGTTAAAGATATGGGATGTGACCGCCAGGGTGGCGGTCACATCCTAATTGCAACGGAGGGACCGCCACTGCCCCTGCGGCCGGTCCCTCCACCTGGGGGTGGCGGACGGACGCAGGGCCGTCCGCCATCCTAATAGGCCTCTATGTTTGTTAATTTATAAAATTAAATATATATAATTTTTTATTTACATTTTTATAAATATTTAAATGTTTTAATTATTTAAAAAAAATTGTAATACATTTTAGGGGCGGGATGTGGGTTTCAAGGGGAATAGGGTGGGGAGTGTTTTAAAATATATATATTTGAATTTTTTATATTTTCTTTTTTTTTAAATGTTCACAAATTTTATGTTTTAGGGGCGGGTTGTGTGTTTATAGGGGAACAGGGTGGGAAGTGCTTTAAAATATATGATGATGACATTTTTTCATTATTTATTTAAATTTGCATTTTTAATATGTGGCGGGTTGTGGATTTTTAGGGAAATAGGGTGGTGATTTTTTAAATATTTATTTAAAAAAAATTCTGTATTGTAGGAGTGGGTTGTGTGTTTTTATGGGAAATGGGTGGGAAGTGTGTTAAAATATGTGTATTTTATTTGTAAATTTAAAATGTTAAGTTTTGAAATTTAAAAAAAAAAAATTGTTTTAGTTGTGTTATTTCAGTTTTTAGGTGTGTAGGGTGTGTATTTTTTTTAAAAAATTCAAATATAAAAAAAAATATTTTAATTTTTAATTTAGGAAATGTGACTTTTAATTATAAATTACAAATCTTTTATTACATATTTTTTTTACTTATTAAAAAATTAAACATTTTACATTTATTTTGGGGGTGTTGTGTGTTTTCAGTGCAAAAGCGTGTTTTTTAATTACATTTTCACATTTCATTTTTCAAATTTAAAATTATAAATAATTTTTACAAAAATAAAAAATTTTAAATGATCAAATTTACAAATTAATTTAAGTGTGAATAAAGTATTATGTTTTTAAGAATTGTGTAATAATTTACATTAATTTAATATAATTATTTTTTTGTTAAGTTTTGTGAAAAATAATGTTATTATGGGCCAGATGTAGGTGGCCAATTACCGGTCGGTAATGGCCGAATTCGGCCGTTACCGACTGGTAATTGGATTTTGAGATGTAGGAGCATGCTTTACAGAATCGGTATTTTACCGAATCTGTATTTACAGATTCGGTAAAATTCCGAATCGGTAAATACAGACTCGGTAAAAATACCGAGTCTGTAAAAGCATATGTAGGTAGCACATCTTTGAGTGCCGCAGGCCTTTCAGATTCGGTATTTTAACACCCAATCCAATTGGGTGGTAAAATACCGAATCCAGGTGTGCATGCACATGTGTGAATGCACACCTGTGCCATGTGACACACAGACATGCTAGGGCATGTCTGTGTGCCACATGGCGCACATGCCTATTTTTGGGGTGCCAGAGGGTGTCAAAGTGACACCCCCTGCACCCTTGCAAAAATCGGTATTTACCGATTCTGTAATTACAGAATCGGTATTGCCCATTGATTCCTATGGGCTGCAAGGCCCATAGGAATCAATGGGCAATACCGAATCGGTACTTACAGAATCGGTAAATACCGAATCTTAACGATTCGGTATTTACCGACCCTGAAATACCTACATCTCCCCACCTCTATTTTACCACCTCTTAAATACCGATTCGGTATGAATCGGTATTTAAGAGGTGGTAAATTAAATTTACCTACATCTGGCCCTATGTATTTTAAATTTTAACACATTTTACAATATTGTTTGTAAATAAATGAAGAGGTACAAAGGAGCCCATTAGGATAGCGGGCGGAAAACCACTCCGCCCGCCATGTAGGCGGAAAACAACCGCCCGCCATGGAGGCGGATCAACCGGCGGACAAATTAGGATAGACCGCCACTACAGACCGACCCCGGCGGTAGCGGTGAAAATGAAACCGCCCACCGTGTGCGGTGATGCCAAAACTCCGACCGCGGCGGTCGGAAAAGTAGCGGAAAAGACAAAACCGCCCACAGGGAAAGCGGAGACCCCGCACGGGAAATTACGATATCCCCGAGGGTGGCGCATGCGGAACCGCAGACACCGACTGCCGCGGTCGCAGGCATGATTGAATGGGAGAAAAGTAGCGGAAAAGACAAAACCGCCCACAGGGAAAGTGGAGACACCGCAAGGGAAATTACGATATCCCCGAGGGTGGCGCGCGCGGAACCGCAGACACCGACCGCCGCGGTCGCAGGCACGATTGAATGGGAGAAATGGCGGACAAGCAGCAGCAAAGTCACCGCAGCGGACGAACATGAAATATATGGCGGTCGATATGAAAGCACCGCAGTGATGCCAAATACTGCATAAACAATGTAGCCCTGCCCCCAATAGATACAACACACACACAAACAGATACAGAAATTACAAACAAATAACCCACAACACACCTGACAACCACAATCCAATTGGACACACCCACACAGCTGAGTACAAAGCCACCCCCTCCACTCACCAAAATCCTTTGCATCTTTCCAGAACAGAAGGCCACACACCACATCTGAGAGGAGAGGAAAAATAGCACACTACACCCACCCACCCACCACCACCATCAACACCACATCACACCATCACAAACAAACCCCCAGCACACAACACACCTCATCACCACACCCCTGCACCCACACACCCCTGCACCCACAAACACCTCAACCCCCACACACCATGACATCACAAAAAATGCCAAAATTCACCGAGAGTGAGTTGACAGTCATGGTCAACGAGATTGTGAGAGTAGAGCCACAACTATTTGGTAACCTAGTCCAACAGACACCATTAGCCACCAGGACACAAATGTGGGAAAGGATTGTCCAAAAGGTGAATGCAGTTGGGGCCACCCCAAGATCCAAGAAGGAGATCATGAAGCGGTGGCATGATCTCAAGAGGGTTGTCAAGGAGAGGAGGAGCAAGAACTGGACGCTGGCAAACGCGACTGGCAGTGGCCCTCCCATCCCACCGAAGACATTCACACCAAGGGAGGAGAAGGTGCTTGCCATCCTGCTACCTGAGTCTCACAGGAGTAGCCGGGGGAGCGGAGGCTGGTAAGTACAGACACATGTTTAACACCACATTGAGTTGTACCTCCTTGCAATACCCAAACACCAATACACTGTCCATCCCTAACCAACATGTAGCCAGCCATTCTGCTGAGGAGGCCTGTATGGGGCCGGAAGGTCAGTACAACAACTCCCACCATAGCCCCTGTCCCACAGCCCAGCAGCATGGAGGCCTCCCCCACCCAGGAGCAAGTGTCAGCCATTGCACAGTTTAACAAACAAACCTACAGGTTGGTAGCCATCTTCACTTGGAGGGTGTTTGTGGGAGGCAGGGAGGGAGGCCTGTCTTACTGCACCCACCATTCCCCCTGTCCCACAGCCCAGCAGCATGGAGGCCTCCCTCACCCAGGAGCAAGTGTCAGCCATTGCACTGTTTAACAAACAAACCTACAGGTTGGTAGCCATCTTCACTTGGAGGGTGTTTGTGGGTGGGAGGCCTGTATCACTACTCCCAGCATGCCCCCTGTCCCACAGCCCAGCAGCATGGAGGCCTCCCCCACCCAGGAGCAAGTGTCAGCCATTGCACTGTTTAACAAACAAACCTACAGGTTGGTAGCCATCTTCACTTGGAGGGTGTTTGTGGGTGGGAGGCCTGTATCACTACTCCCAGCATGCCCCCTTTCCCACAGCCCAGCAGCATGGAGGCCTCCCCCACCCAGGAGCAAGTGTCAGCCATTGCACTGTTTAACAAACAAACCTACAGGTTGGTAGCCAACTTCACTTGGAGGGTGTTTGTGGGTGGGAGGCCTGTATCACTACTCCCAGCATGCCCCCTGTCCCACAGTCCAGCAGCATGGAGGCCTCCCCCACCCAGGAGCAAGTGTCAGCCATTGCACTGCTTAACAAACAAACCTACAGGTTGGTAGCCATCTTCACTTGGAGGGTGTTTGTGGGTGGGAGGCCTGTATCACTACTCCCAGCATGCCCCCTGTCCCACAGCCCAGCAGCATGGAGGCCTCCCCCACCCAGGAGCAAGTGTCAGCCATTGCACTGTTTAACAAACAAACCTACAGGTTGGTAGCCATCTTCACTTGGAGGGTGTTTGTGGGTGGGAGGCCTGTATCACTACTCCCAGCATACCCCCTGTCCCTCAGTCCAGCAGCATGGAGGCCTCCCCCACCCAGGAGCAAGTGTCAGCCATTGCACTGTTTAACAAACAAACCTACAGGTTGGTAGCCATCTTCACTTGGAGGGTGTTTGTGGGAGGCAGGGAGGGAGGCCTGTCTCACTGCTCCCACCATTCCTCCTGTCCCACAGACCAGCACCATGGAGGCCTCCCCCACCCAGGAGCAAGTGTCAGCCATTGCACTGTTTAACAAACAAACCTACAGGTTGGTAGCCATCTTCCCTTGAAGGGTGTTTGTGGGTGGGAGGCCTGTATCACTACTCCCAGAATGCCCCCTATCCCACAGTCCAGCAGCATGGAGGCCTCCCCCACCCAGGAGCAAATGTCAGCCATTGCACTGTTTAACAAACAAACCTACAGGTTGGTAGCCATCTTCACTTGGAGGGTGTTTGTGGGAGGCAGGGAGGGAGGCCTGTCTCACTGCACCCACCATTCCCCCTGTCCCACAGCCCAGCAGCATGGAGGCCTCCCCCACCCAGGAGCATGTGTCAGCCATTGCACTGTTTAACAAACAAACCTACAGGTTGGTAGCCATCTTCACTTGGAGGGTGTTTGTGGGAGGCAGGGAGGGAGGCCTGTCTCACTGCACCCACCATTCCCCCTGTCCCACAGCCCAGCAGCATGGAGGCCTCCCCCACCCAGGGGCAAGTGTCAGCCATTGCACTGTTTAACAAACAAACCTACAGGTTGGTAGCCATCTTCACTTGGAGGGTGTTTGTGGGAGGCCTGTCTCACTGCACCCACCATTCCCCCTGTCCCACAGCCCAGCAGCATGGAGGCCTCCCCCACCCAGGAGCAAGTGTCAGCCATTGCACTGTTTAACAAACAAACCTACAGGTTGGTAGCCATCTTCACTTGGAGGGTGTTTGTGGGTGGGAGGCCTGTATCACTACTCCCAGCATGCCCCCTGTCCCACAGCCCAGCAGCATGGAGGCCTCCCCCACCCAGGGACAAGTGTCAGCCATTGCACTGTTTAACAAACAAACCTGCAGGTTGGTAGCCATCTTCACTTGGAGGGTGTTTGTGGGTGGGAGGACTGTATCACTACTCCCAGCATGCCCCCTGTCCGACAGTCCAGCAGCATGGAGGCCTCCCCCACCCAGGAGCAAGTGTAAGCCATTGCACTGTTTAACAAACAAACCTACAGGTTGGTAGCCATCTTCACTTGGAGGGTTTTTGTGGGAGGCAGGGAGGGAGGCCTGTCTCACTGCACCCACCATTCCACCTGTCCCACAGCCCAGCAGCATGGAGGCCTCCCCCACCCAGGAGCAAGTTTCAGCCATTGCACTGTTTAACAAACAAACCTACAGGTTGGTAGCCATCTTCACTTGGAGGGTGTTTGTGGGAGGCAGGGAGGGAGGCCTGTCTCACTGCACCCACCATTCCCCCTGTCCCTCAGCCCAGCAGCATGGAGGCCTCCCCCACCCAGGAGCAAGTGTCAGCCATTGCACCCTGCACACTCACCTTACAGGTATGTAACTACAGTAATTCTTCATGGAGTGTGTGTGTGTAGAAATCAAATTACTATTGGACGCAATGCATAGACATTCAATCTTTATGACTCCATGATGTAACTCTGCACTATGTAATGTAACACGGTGTTGCCATGATTTGTACAACTGATGACAGCATATTGAACTAGTGTACAGACAGATGATGATACGCAGATGACACAAACACTGACCACTCCCCATCTACTCCACAGGTGATGAAGAACTCACTGCTGGGGACAACACCTACGACCAGCAGAGCCAGTCTCCACCTCCGGCACATGGAAACACAGATGCGGACTCCCAGGACACTTCGGATGATGAGCTCCAGGCCGGCCAATCTGGTGTGCCACAGACCCAGAGGTCCCAGGCCCGCATCCTCCCCACCACCACCTCTGCTGCAACAATAACGCAGCAGACCCCAGCTGTCAGGGCCTCTGCCACCACCGCAACCACCACCGCAGCCACTGCCACCAACACCACCACTACCACCAGTACAACCAGCAGCACCCTCCCTGTCCCTAGGGATGAACAGCCCACAGCAACACCTGTGGAGGGCAGAGAGCCAGTGCGTGGCGCACCAGTGGCGAGGGAAGAGGTCCGTGGCAGCAGAGCAGGTGGGAAGGCCAGGGTAAACACCAGACCTCGGGAGGAGTGGACACCATCCCTGGACCACTTCACCAGAGTTGTGGATGCCTACCAAGAGGTCCAGGTACAAAGTGGCCGGTCGGATGAACTATTAAGGGAGCTCATCCTGCTGATGAGGTCCATCGATACCCACCTGGGACAGATGGTGGACCTCATGGGCCAGCAGGTGGCGTTGCAGAGGGACAGCCTGTGTCCCAACCACCACCTCCGTCCCCTCCTGTTGTGCAGCATGATGACAGTTCACCATCCTCCCCTGCGCCAACAGAGAGGGGCGAGTCCTCTGACGCCGCTGGCCATTCAGCAGACCCCCCACCACCAAAAAGATCTAGGGGGCGTCCGAAGAAGAGCCTGGGAGTCTCTGGAGGCAAGCACCTGCCACACGCCAGTCAAGGAGCCAGCCGTGAAGACAACCCTCTCCCCAACCGCATTCACTGTTTGGACTGTCTTTCCCCACATTGCCTTGGCAATGGCACCTGTCTGTTGGACTGGGTCACCACATCCATGTGGTGTCTACTCTTGCATCTCTGCGACCATGACTGTCAACTCACTGCTCATTCCCCACCTTCCTGTAAATATTCCCGCACAATTCACATGTCCACCCCGAAAATAAAATACCTGACACTCCAGATTTTGTGTAATGAATTCTTTAGTGCAGTATTAACATTGATGATAATGTCCATGATGTGTAAACATGCTGTACAGTATGCAGGGCAGGAACATTCTGGAGCACCTAGGGAGACACAACAGAACTACAGTCACTGGTCTCATCGTGCCAACACACACAGATCACTGCTCCACAAATATCCAAATTATCACAGGTACACTACACATTGTCTAGCTGATACGCACAAATACGGTCCAGAATACATCTCCGTATGTAACGTCAATTCCAACAATACCAAACATAGGTGACAGAACATGTGGCTATTGGGAACATCTGCGCATATCCATTCACAACAAAAGCTACCACACCAGACTATGTAGACGTTGTAACTCGTCACACACCTTCAAGTGAAGTAGCGTTGGATTAGCTGCTAGCGTAGGTCAACTCCTTCCTCCTCTCCACTGTCCTCATCACTGGATTCAGGTCCCTGAGCAGGTTGTGGCCTTGGTTCCTCACCATCGTCCAGGAGCAGGGGGATCCCCTTGTGGATGGCCAGGTTATGCAACATACAGCATGCCACAACAATCTTGCGCACCTTCCCAGGCGAGTATGCGAGCACGCCTCCGGTCCTGTCAAGGCACCGGAACCTTGACTTCAGCAGGCCGAAAGTCCATTCAATTACCCGTCGTGTCCTGCCATCGGCCTCATTGTAGCGGATGTCTGCTGGTGTCCGGGGATTCCGGAGTGGGCTCAACAGCCATGGCCTACTGGGATATGCAGAGTCACCTGTGAATGATAAACACCCATTGCAATGTTGTACGGCCACAGTAAAGCCAGTGACACATAGCACGTGATAGCAGTAGTGTAACTCACCCACAATCCAGGCACGTTCGGGATGCAGATTCTCCATCATCCGTGGCACCATGCTGTTCCTCATAATGTAGGAATCATGGGCCGAACCGGGATACTTTGCACACACATGTGATATTGTCATGTCCGCAAGGCACACCACCTGCACATTCATGGAGTGGTAGTGTTTGCGGTTCCGATAAATGTGCTCCGTCGCCTGCGGTGCCACCAGAGCCACATGGGTGCAATCTATGGCACCGACTACATGTGGGATGCGCCCAAGTGGATAGAAGTCCCCCTTAACGGCAGCCAATTCACGTCCCCTGGGGAAATGTATGTAGCGATTGCGATATATCATCATGGCCTCAAGTACATCCCTCAGCACCATGCTGAACATGGGCTGCGACATCCCCCCAGCGTTAGCCACGGTCTCTTGGAAGGAACCAGACGCAAAGAAGTGTAGTGCTGCCATTACCTTGAAGGTGGGTGTGAATGCCGTAGGATAGTGACGGCGAGGCTGCAGGTGGGGCTCCAATAGATCACACACGATTTTCAATGTTGGTCTGTCCAGCCTGAATTTCCTGATGATTGCCTCATTCTCCATGTCCACAAGCACAATCAACTGACGTAGGAGATTCGGCCTCCTCCTAGTTGAGGATTAAAATGAATAGGTCAATGACAAGCATCATGAGATGGCCATAGCACAAAGCATCAATGATGTAATGGGAAAACAACAAGGGCCAGAGAGATGCATGGTACATCTGGTTACATGGCGGGCCAATAGATACACACAGAGGGCAGGCCTCTCCAGTGACAATACCCAAGTGACAGTAACACATCGGGGAACGTGAATGCGGATATAATAGTTGAACATTTGACATGTGCAGACATGGTGCAACAAGAGCCGCAAATGTAATGTGACTTAACATGTCTGTCATACCCATCTGCTGTACCTGCCACACCTCAATGCATCATGTACATTCTGCAACCATTCATCAACACAATGATCACAGTAGCAGGGACACTTCTGGCTGTGTGCATGATCAGTTGTGAATGCACAAGTCAGGTACAATACAATGCAGTGGCACCAGCCCGGTAAAGGTCTGCACTGACCAACAACACATTAAACGTCACAACATCTATGTAGAGCACCTGACGTCTGTCAATCATCATCACCCATCAAAACCCTTACTAAAATGGCAGAAACACAAGCCAAAGTAGCTCACACTGAACGTGCGTCCTACTGTGGATGACATGGCTGTGTGGCATTGTGTGTACAATGATGTGCCCTACACCATGTAGCTGCAGGGTGCTTATACATTGTCCATGATTGACATACACAGCAATGTGTATGAAAATGGCAGTACCTACCGCCGGTCCCCGGCGGTGTGACCCCAGCACCACCATCTACCCAGCCAAGGTAGCCATTGGCACATGGACTTGTGTACATGCCGGTGGCTATGCTCCGCCGCATGAGTCGCGGGTACCTACCGCCGGTCCCCGGCGGTGTGACTCCAGCACCACCATCTACCCAGCCAAGGTAGCCATTGGCACATGGACTTGTGTACATGCCGGTGGCTATGCTCCGCCGCATGAGTCGCGGTACCTACCGCCGGTCCCCGGCGGTACGTCACCGCCATGGGGCATTGCATTCAGCCAATGGCAGCGATGATCGCGGTGGCATGATGCAGATGTAAAAATTGCGGAAGCTGTGCTCCGCTGCCGCGGAGGCGGTCATTGGATGCTTTTGAATGATGCACCATCGCGGTAGCGCACCCCGGGCACCCGCGGTCCATCACCGCCATGGGGCATTGCATACAGCCAATGGCATGGGTGGTCGCGGTGGCATGATGCAGATTTGAAAATTGCGGAAGCTGTGCTCCGCTGCCGCGGAGGCGGTCATTGGATGCTTTTGAATGATGCACCATCGCGGTAGCGCACCCCGGGCACCTGCGGTGCGTCACCGCCATGGGGCATTGCATACAGCCAATGGCATGGGTGGTCGCGGTGGCATGATGCAGATTTGAAAATTGCGGAAGCTGTGCTCCGCCGCCGCGGAGGCGGTCATTGGATGCTTTTGAATAAGGCAGACCCAGACAACCAATTGTAGCAGCGTATTAGCTCCCTAACGACCCCAGGGGGCTATAAATCTGTGGGAGTGAGCCACACATTCCCACTGCTCCCAGAGCCTGCTGCCTGGGACCCTCTCCTGCTGCTGCCTGGGACCCTCTCCTGCTGCTGCCGGGGACACTCTCCTGCTGCTGCCTGGGACACTCTCCTGCTGCTGCCTGGGACCCTCTCCTGCTGCTGCCTGGGACCCTCTCCTGCTGCTGCCTGGGACCCTCTCCTGCTGCTGCCTGGGACCCTCTCCTGCTGCTGCCTGGGACCCTCTCCTGCTGCTGCCTGGGATACTCTCCTGCTGCTGCCTGGGACACTCTCCTGCTGCTGCCAGGGACCCTCTCCTGCTGCTGCCTGGGACCCTCTCCTGCTGCTGCCTGGGACCCTCTCCTGCTGCTGCCTGGGACCCTCTCCTGCTGCCCACAGAGCCTGCTGCCTGGGACACCTCACAACTCACTTCCGCCACAGGTCTGCCATATCCACAGGGATGTCAAGAGCAGATAAGATCCGTGCCAGTCCATTCACGAGTGAGGAGCTGGATGTCCTTGTGAACGAGGTGCTGGCACAGTACCCACGCCTGTTTGGTGGCCCCAATGTAGTGGTAAGTCACCATGAAGGGAGCAGTAGGGCAGGGTGGTGTCAGACGTGTAGTCATGATGCTGCAGTATGTGCTTTTGGATGTGGGGTGCTCACAAAACTGACAGACAAGATGTTTCCAGGTGGTGGGAGTGTGTGTTTTGCATTGTGACTCTGTCCTAGGCCTATACTTGTATGTGTGAGTAGGATTTGCTACTTTTTCGGGCAGACATAACCAACGGTTGTTTGCCTTGTAGATTCCGGGGACAGTGTACGCTTGTGATGACATTTCAGGGTGCCCCTGTACTCATAGTCAGTGTGACCCACAGAGTAGGTTCAGTGGCTGCACAGCCAAACATTGACCATCAGCCAACTTACATGCTAGAGTTGCTTCACACTGATTAGTGGATGTGCCCCATCAGTGCCCTGTACAATTTCTGAATTACACAGTGCTGTCGATGCATTTGTGTTGAAGCATCATGCTTTAGTGTGATTATCATGGAGACTACGAACCTCAATGTGTGCATGCATTCACTAATTTTTATGCCATGCAGAGTGGCCTTGTGAGGGTACCCCCAGTTCTGGAAGGAGGGAGGTCACTGTGAGTCCCGAATCAGTGTCTGGCTGCTGTACTGATAGATGCTGACATATGACATTGTGTAATTGTTCATTTGGCCTTCTTTACTCTCATACCTGCAGCTCAAGGTACACCAACGTAAGGCTGTCTGGAGGGCCATAGCAGCAAAGGTGCGAGCCCTGGGGGTATCAAACAGACGACACACACACTGTCACAAGAGGTGGGACGACATCAGCCGGCTGGCTAAGCAAGTGGCAGAGATGACCTTGGGGATGGTACCACGCACAGGGCGTGTGGCACGGTGCACCATGACTCCGCTGATGGGACGCATACTGGCAGTGACCAATCCAGACCTGGATGCACGTCTGAAGGGGCTTCAGCAGCAAGACAGACATGGTGAGTATCCGGGGAGGGAGAGTTTGTCTCGGAGTGGATGCATGTGTACAGTGCCTGTGGCAGCGGTGACACATGTGATGTGCATGTGCTGCCATGCTGTGATATGTGATGTGAGTGGCAACTGTGATGTGTGTCTGTATGAGGCATTGGGCCACCATGGCCTTACTGTGCTGCTCCTGCCTGCAGTTTTCAGTCCTTGACAGATTTTTGTTGTCCACATGGTCACTCTTCTTTGTGATGGTGGGTGGAGTCCATATTCTACCGTACAGCTCTGTCCCCTTAATGAGTGTGACACCATGTCTGTCTACTTTGCATGCACCTTCATGGTAGAGGCCCACACATCTGACGACAATGTGAACCCAGATTGGCACATGGTGATTGTAATGGCCTATTTGACAATGTGCCATGTGTAGTCAATACAGGTGTGTGTATTTCCCTCTGGATCCCTTTTGGGCTGTAAGTGGTGATGTTTGTTGTGGCTACATCATGTCCATGGGGCAGGTCAATGTGGGCTGGGGGAACACCATCCATGGGCAGGGTGTAGTGCTGCCTGTTTGTCCGCATGACAGGCACTGTTGCGGTCTATATGGTGTGTAGCTGCACAGTGATTGGGGGGTGTGGTGGTTACCATGTAGCTCTAGGCCTCTCATGTGCTGCATTGATCTGATATCGTGTGACCAGATGATGACACTTATACAACCATGTTTCTGTCACTAATGCAGATTCGCAAGATACCACAATGGAACATGATCCTGAAAGTGGTGGCGAGACCAGCACGACAGCGGCAGCAGAGCAAAGTGAGACGGAGCCAAGTGACACTGACCACACCAGCGCTACTGAGGGTGACAGGAGTATGCATGAGGAATCTGTGGCTGAGACACAGAGTACCACTTCATCTGAGGGCAGGGGGGATGCGTCCCTGTTAGCAGCCACAGGAGATGGGGAGTCTGCTGCAGCATCTGACAACCAGCGGCCACTGCCCACCCTCCCATCCACTTCCTCTGGGGCTGGCCATATCCGTGTCACTATGAGGGGATGTGTGACATTCACACATGGCACCGCTGCAACTGCACCTGTCCCCCCTTCTGCCCTCAGTGCAGAGTGCGTAGAGTTCCTGCGGCAACTTTGCGTGGGCCAGACCGCCCTGCTCAATGCCTTCAGTGCACACGATAACAAATGAGGCCAGGTTCTGGCATTCATGGAGGGCATACACTCTGACGTGGGTGGCCTACATCGTACACTCCTGTCATTGTCAGGAACAGTCACGTCAGCCCTCCAACAAGCACATGCCACCATTGCAGCTCAGGTGCCTGTGACGTCCACCCAGTTAGTGGCCACATCAGATGACAGTGACCACTTGGGACCTACATCAACTAAACGATACAACACTAGGAGCACAGGTCAGACCCAAAGCAAACAATCCCGTCCACAGACTCCATCCCCACAGAAGAGCAGGGCCCCCCCAATATGCACAGACACGGTGAAGTCACAGAAGAGCAAGGCCAGAAGAGCATTGTGTCAGACATCAGGCTCACATGCTGCAGAGCCATCACCAGAAATTGACTCAGCTATGCCCACAGAGGATGTGTGGGATGTCATGGCTACACCTGGGGAGAGCACAGGCACACAACCACCCACCACATCAACCCCAGAACAAAGTACATCGAGGCAGGTTGAGGGAAGCCCTGTTGTGACCAGCCCTGTCATTGTGGCAGAGGAGACCCCTGTTGTGACCAGCCCAGTCATTGTGGCAAAGGAGGGCAGTGTTGTGTCCAGGCCAGAGACTCAGGTAGAGGAGGGCAGTGTTGTGGCCATCCCTGGCAAGAAGGGACAGGAGGGCACTGTAGACACCACCCCTGGGGTAAGTGGGAAGGTGGTCACTGTAGGGGGTACACCTTCCAGAGAGGGTAAGGTGGTCCGGAGGCTTAGCCAGCCCAAGCGTACTGCAGGATCAAGCACTTCTCCAGAGGGAGTGCCAGTGTCTGGCCCTGATGTGGGACAGTTGGGGTGTGTGCCGGTGGTGTCAACGCCACTTCCCATCAACCCCATGACAGGGAAGCAATTTCATATTCCGAAGAAGTGGAAGGGCACCCCTCCAACCGCTCCCACCCACACTGTGTCAAGGGCGTGCATGACTCCACCTCCACGTGCCACGGTGCCACCTGGTCCGCACAGCCCTCCACCTTGCAGGCCCTCTGTTATAGCCACATCACATGTCCCTCTGTCACACCAGTCTAGTGGACCTGCAGTCCCTGACACACAGCCAGGTCCCACTGCACATGACAGCCAGGAGTGAGTTGTCAACACCCTCATACGCCTGTGCCACACAGAGGTGTGCTAGTCTAGACCATTGTTAGCGATCTGGGTGTGTTCCTAGGCCTGTTGCTCTGATGTGCTGTACTCACCCCTGCCAAGGACTCTGGGCCTGTTGCTCTGATGTGCTGTACTCTCCCCTGCCAAGGACTCTGGGCCTGTTGCTCTAATGTGCTGTACTCTCCCCTGCCTTGCCAAGGACTCTGGGCCTGTTGCTCTGATGTGCTGTACTCTCCCCTGCCCTGCCAAGGACTCTGGGCCTGTTGCTCTGATGTGCTGTACTCCCCCCTGCCAAGGACTCTGGGCCTGTTGCTCTGATGTGCTGTACTCCCCCCTGCCAAGGACTCTGGGCCTGTGGCTCTGATGTGCTGTACTCTCCCCTGCCAAGGACTCTGGGCCTGTTGCTCTGATGTGCTGTACTCTCCCCTGCCCTGCCAAGGACTCTGGGCCTGTTGCTCTGATGTGCTGTACTCTCCCCTGCCCTGCCAAGGACTCTGGGCCTGTTGCTCTGATGTGCTGTACTCTCCCCTGCCCTGCCAAGGACTCTGGGCCTGTTGCTCTGATGTGCTGTACTCCCCCCTGCCAAGGACTCTGGGCCTGTTGCTCTGATGTGCTGTACTCTCCCCTGCCCTGCCAAGGACTCTGGGCCTGTTGCTCTGATGTGCTGTACTCTCCCCTGCCAAGGACTCTGGGCCTGTTGCTCTGATGTGCTGTACTCTCCCCTGCCCTGCCAAGGACTCTGGGCCTGTTGCTCTGATGTGCTGTACTCCCCCCTGCCATGGACTCTGGGCCTGTTGCTCTGATGTGCTGTACTCTCCCCTGCCAAGGACTCTGGGCCAGTTGCTCTGATGTGCTGTACTCTCCCCTGCCCTGCCAAGGACTCTGGGCCTGTTGCTCCGATGTTCTGTACTCTCCCCTGCCCTGCCAAGGACTCTGGGCCTGTTGCTCTGATGTGCTGTGCTCCCCCTGCCAAGGACTCTGGGCCTGTTGCTCTGATGTGCTGTACTCCCCCTGCCAAGGACTCTGGGCCTGTTGCTCTGATGTGCTGTACTCTCCCCTGCCAAGGACTCTGGGCATGTTGCTCTGATGTGCTGTACTCTCCCCTGCCCTGCCAAGGACTCTGGGCCTGTTGCTCTGATGTGCTGTACTCTCCCCTGCCCTGCCAAGGACTCTGGGCCTGTTGCTCTGATGTGCTGTACTCTCCCCTGCCCTGCCAAGGACTCTGGGCCTGTTGCTCTGATGTGCTGTACTCCCCCCTGCCAAGGACTCTGGGCCTGTTGCTCTGATGTGCTGTACTCTCCCCTGCCCTGCCAAGGACTCTGGGCCTGTTGCTCTGATGTGCTGTACTCTCCCCTGCCAAGGACTCTGGGCCTGTTGCTCTGATGTGCTGTACTCTCCCCTGCCCTGCCAAGGACTCTGGGCCTGTTGCTCTGATGTGCTGTACTCCCCCCTGCCATGGACTCTGGGCCTGTTGCTCTGATGTGCTGTACTCTCCCCTGCCAAGGACTCTGGGCCTGTTGCTCTGATATGCTGTACTCTCCCCTGCCCTGCCAAGGACTCTGGGCCTGTTGCTCTGATGTGCTGTACTCTCCCCTGCCCTGCCAAGGACTCTGGGCCTGTTGCTCTGATGTGCTGTACTCCCCCTGCCAAGGACTCTGGGCCTGTTGCTCTGATGTGCTGTACTCTCCCCTGCCCTGCCAAGGACACTGGGCCTGTTGCTCTGATGTGCTGTACTCCCCCCTGCCATGGACTCCGGGCCTGTTGCTCTGATGTGCTGTACTCTCCCCTGCCAAGGACTCTGGGCCAGTTGCTCTGATGTGCTGTACTCTCCCCTTCCCTGCCAAGGACTCTGGGCCTGTTGCTCTGATGTGCTGTACTCTCCCCTGCCCTGCCAAGGACTCTGGGCCTGTTGCTCTGATGTGCTGTACTCCCCCCTGCCAAGGACTCTGGGCCTGTTGCTCTGATGTGCTGTACTCGCCCCTGCCAAGGACTCTGGGCCTGTTGCTCTGATGTGCTGTACTCTCCCCTGCCAAGGACTCTGGGCCTGTTGCTCTGATGTGCTGTACTCTCCCCTGCCCTGCCAAGGACTCTGGGCCTGTTGCTCTGATGTGCTGTACTCTCCCCTGCCCTGCCAAGGACTCTGGGCCTGTTGCTCTGATGTGCTGTACTCCCCCCTGCCAAGGACTCTGGGCCTGTTGCTCTGATGTGCTGTACTCTCCCCTGCCCTGCCAAGGACTCTGGGCCTGTTGCTCTGATGTGCTGTACTCTCCCCTGCCAAGGACTCTGGGCCTGTTGCTCTGATGTGCTGTACTCTCCCCTGCCCTGCCAAGGACTCTGGGCCTGTTGCTCTGATGTGCTGTACTCCCCCCTGCCATGGACTCTGGGCCTGTTGCTCTGATGTGCTGTACTCTCCCCTGCCAAGGACTCTGGGCCTGTTGCTCTGATGTGCTGTACTCTCCCCTGCCCTGCCAAGGACCCTGGGCCTGTTGCTCTGATGTGCTGTACTCTCCCCTGCCCTGCCAAGGACTCTGGGCCTGTTGCTCTGATGTGCTGTACTCCCCCTGCCAAAGACTCTGGGCCTGTTGCTCTGATGTGCTGTACTCTCCCCTGCCCTGCCAAGGACTCTGGGCCTGTTGCTCTGATGTGCTGTACTCTCCCCTGCCAAGGACTCTGGGCCTGTTGCTCTGATGTGCTGTACTCTCCCCTGCCCTGCCAAGGACTCTGGGCCTGTTGCTCTGATGTGCTGTACTCTCCCCTGCCCTGCCAAGGACTCTGGGCCTGTTGCTCTGATGTGCTGTACGCCCCCCTGCCAAGGACTCTGGGCCTGTTGCTCTGATGTGCTGTACTCTCCCCTGCCAAGGACTCTGGGCGTGTTGCTCTGATGTGATGTGCTGTACTCTCCCCTGCCCTGCCAAGGACTCTGGGCCTGTTGCTCTGATGTGCTGTACTCTCCCCTGCCCTACCAAGGACTCTGGGCCTGTTGCTCTGATGTGCTGTACTCTCCCCTGCCCTGCCAAGGACTCTGGGCCTTTTGCTCTGATGTGCTGTACTCCCCCCTGCCAAGGACTCTGGGCCTGTTGCTCTGATGTGCTGTACTCTCCCCTGCCAAGGACTCTGGGCCTGTTGCTCTGATGTGCTGTACTCTCCCCTGCCCTGCCAAGGACTCTGGGCCTGTTGCTCTGATGTGCTGTACTCTCCCCTGCCCTGCCAAGGACTCTGGGCCTGTTGCTCTGATGTGCTGTACTCTCCCCTGCCCTGCCAAGGACTCTGGGCCTGTTGCTCTGATGTGCTGTACTCCCCCCTGCCAAGGACTCTGGGCCTGTTGCTCTGATGTGCTGTACTCTCCCCTGCCCTGCCAAGGACTCTGGGCCTGTTGCTCTGATGTGCTGTACTCTCCCCTGCCAAGGGCTCTGGGCCTGTTGCTCTGATGTGCTGTACTCTCCCCCGCCCTGCCAAGGACTCTGGGCCTGTTGCTCTGATGTGCTGTACTCCCCCCTGCCATGGACTCTGGGCCTGTTGCTCTGATGTGCTGTACTCTCCCCTGCCAAGGACTCTGGGCCTGTTGCTCTGATGTCCTGTACTCTTCCCTGCCCTGCCAAGGACTCTGGGCCTGTTGCTCTGATGTGCTGTACTCTCCCCTGCCCTGCCAAGGACTCTGGGCCTGTTGCTCTGATGTGCTGTACTCCCCCTGTCAAGGACTCTGGGCCTGTTGCTCTGATGTGCTGTACTCTCCCCTGCCCTGCCAAGGACTCTGGGCCTGTTGCTCTGATGTGCTGTACTCTCCCCTGCCCTGCCAAGGACTCTGGGCCTGTTGCTCTGATGTGCTGTACTCTCCCCTGCCCTGCCAAGGACTCTGAGCCTGTTGCTCTGATGTGCTGTACTCCCCCCTGCCAAGGACTCTGGGCATGTTGCTCTGATGTGCTGTACTCCCCCCTGCCAAGGACTCTGGGCCTATTGGTCTGATGTGCTGTACTCTCCCCTGCCAAGGACTCTGGGCCTGTTGCTCTGATGTGCTGTACTCTCCCCTGCCCTGCCAAGGACTCTGGGCCTGTTGCTCTGATGTGCTGTACTCTCCCCTGCCCTACCAAGGACTCTGGGCCTGTTGCTCTGATGTGCTGTACTCTCCCCTGCCCTGCCAAGGACTCTGGGCCTTTTGCTCTGATGTGCTGTACTCCCCCCTGCCAAGGACTCTGGGCCTGTTGCTCTGATGTGCTGTACTCTCCCCTGCCCTGCCAAGGACTCTGGGCCTGTTGCTCTGATGTGCTGTACTCTCCCCTGCCAAGGACTCTCGGCCTGTTGCTCTGATGTGCTGTACTCTCCCCTGCCAAGGACTCTGGGCCTGTTGCTCTGATGTGCTGTACTCTCCCCTGCCCTGCCAAGGACTCTGTGCCTGTTGCTCTGATGTGCTGTACTCACCCCTGTGCAGCCTCTTATGTACTTGCTGTGTCCCCTGCAAAGGACTCTGGGCCTGTTGCTCTGATGTGCTGTACTCTCCCCTGCCAATGACTCTGGGCCTGTTGCTCTGATGTGCTGTACTCTCCCCTGCCCTGCCAAGGACTCTGGGCCTGTTGCTCTGATGTGCTGTGCTCTCCCCTGCCCTGCCAAGGACTCTGGGCCTGTTACTCTGATGTGCTGTACTCCCCCCTGCCAAGGACTCTGGGCCTGTTGCTCTGATGTGCTGTACTCCCCCCTGCCAAGGACACTGGGCCTGTTGCTCTGATGTGCTGTACTCTCCCCTGCCAAGGAATCTGGGCCTGTTGCTCTGATGTGCTGTACTCTCCCCCGCCCTGCCAAGGACTCTGGGCCTGTTGCTCTGATGTGCTGTACTCCCCCTGCCAAGGACGCTGGGCCTGTTGCTCTGATGTGCTGTACTCTCCCCTGCCAAGGACTCTGGGCCTGTTGCTCTGATGTGCTGTACTCTCCCCTGCCCTGCCAAGGACTCTGGGCCTGTTGCTCTGATGTGCTGTACTCCCCCTGCCAAGGACTCTGGGCCTGTTGCTCTGATGTGCTGTACTCCCCCCTGCCAAGGACTCTGGGCCTGTTGCTCTGATGTGCTGTACTCTCCCCTGCCCTGCCAAGGACTCTGGGCCTTTTGCTCTGATGTGCTGTACTCTCTTCTGCCCTGCCAAGGACTCTGGGCCTGTTGCTCTGATGTGCTGTACTCTCCCCTGCCAATGACTCTGGGCCTGTTGCTCTGATGTGCTGTACTCAACCCTGCCATGGACTCTGCACTTCCTGATTGTGTTTGACCAGTGCATAGTCTGTGCCATTTGTACATGATTTTGTGACTTGCTGTTGTCTACTAATGTTGTGTAGCTACATCTGTGCAATATGTGAATAAATACAGTTACGTCTGGTGTGTTTTCTCAGTCTCCTTGCTGATTAAAGTCCTTTTCTTGTTTGCATTTGCTTGACTGAGTGCCATGCTCTATTTTGAAATTCACCATTGCAATCCTCTTTGTGGCCATATGATTTTCAGACAGGGGGACAGGGTCTTCAGTCCATTCTGGCCCTTCTGATGTTGTACTCTGTGATGGATATTTTACAGGCCATGCAGTGTTCGTGTTGGTAAATTGCTATTGCTGCATACACTGTTCACAGGTCACCTTGGGGGACACTGGCAGCACAGGGTGTGCAGCTGTTCAGTGGTTTTGTAGATGTCTGTGATGTCATGAGGTGTGTGTGTTTTCCTTTCTGTGTGCCCAGGCGTGTATGTGTATGGTCGTCTTGTGTTGGCCCTTAGTCCTGGTGGCATGGCTTACATGGCATGTGTGGTGTTGGGTGTGGCAGAGGTGTGCAGTGTGGAGGGCGTCAGTTTGTAGTGTATGTATGTGTGCCCCTGTATGGTGTAAGACACACATGTGTCAGCCAGGAGTTGTATGCCTGTTGTTTGTTTTGTCTTTCCCTGTGTGGATGATTGTATGCAATTGTGTGGGCTGTGGGGAGTGCACTGGTGTTGTGTGTTCCTTGTCAGCCAATCCTGCAGTGCCTGTGTCCCTGGTTGTGTGTTGCAGTGTGTGTGTATTGTGCTTGTTGTTACAGTGCTTGTTTGTGTGCATGGGGGTGCACGGGATAGGCACCTGGCCTGTGACTAGCTCGGGCGGGGTGCAGTGTTGTTTGGGGTGGTGTGTCACTGTGATGTTTGGGACCTGCCCATGTCTTGGTGTGGCCCTGCCTTCTGCATAGTGCGCATGTGTTGACCGCGGCGGTGACGTGTCCGTGACCGTGACGTTGCTGCAGGTTGGCGGACGTTGTGTGTTCCGGATGCCGTGGGGTGCCTTGTTGTGGGGTGGGTGATGTGTGGGTGCCCATGTGGATGTGTTGTGCCCCCCAGCAGGATGCCAGTGTTGTGCTTTGGCCCTGTGTCGGCATGTGTGTTGTGTGGTGCATATGTGTAGTGGCGTACCTGCGGCGGCGTCCGCGGCGGCCCATCTGGCAATAGTGTTGCAGCAGGTACATGACCGGATGCATGTGGAGGGCTGGGTCCATGGGGTTCATGTCGGGTCTCGGCGTTCGTGCTCCGCTGTCGAATTTCCGCCTGCATCAGCTGTGCGGTGTCTCCGCAGCGGTGAGTCTGCTTGTTTGGGCCATCCTAATTTGTCGAGCAGGGCGGACGTCATCGGGCGCGGCGGAGGGTCTCGATTGGTTCCCGCCGCGGCGGTGGCGGGCGCACCTTGATGGCGGGGCGCGGCGCTCTGCGGCAGATGGGAAATTACCTGTGTTTACCTATCCTAATGTGGCGGACGTGAGTTCCGCTGCTCGCGGGCGGAAAAAGCTGTTTTTCCGCCCCGCCACCGCCGCGGTGGTGCCACCGGCCAACATCCTAATGGACCCCAAAGTATCAAAAAATCATGTCTAATTTTTTTTTATATATTTAAAAATATTAAAAAATATAAGAATGATATAAAATTAGAAAATTAATATTAATTTTATTTTTAATCGTGAATTTTAATTATGTTTAATATTATCTAAAAAAATGTGATGTAAGAGGTATGTAATATTTATGAAGGTTCATTATATGGGTTTATTGTCCTGCACATTCTTAGAGTATATACTTGGTGGAGTTGGGAATAGTAAATTATATGGTTTTACTGTCCATCAGCTTCCTAGAGTATATAGTTGGTGGAGTGGAAATACTAATTTATATGTGTTTACTATTTAGTAACTTTCCAGAGTATATACATGTTGGAGTGGGATTAGTAATGTATATGGGTTTAGTGTCAAGCACTTTATCAGAGTAGATATTTGATGGAGTGGGAATAGTAATTTAGATGGGTTTTAGTGTCCAGCACCTTCCCTGACTTTATACTTGGTGGAGTGGGAATAGTAAACTATATGGGTTTAGTGTCCAGCGCCTTCCCTGACTTTATACTTGGTGGAGTGGGAATAGTAAATTTTATGGGTTGACTGTCCAGCACCTTCCCTGACATTATACTTGGTGGAGTGGGAATAGTAAGTTATATGGGTTTAGTGTCCAGCACCTTCCCTGACTTTATACTTGGTGGAGTGGGAATAGTAATTTATATGGGTTGACTGTCCAGCACCTTGCCAGAGTATATACTTGGTGGAGTGGGAATAGTAATTTAGATGGGTTTAGTGTCCAGCACCTTCCATGACTTTATACTTGGTGGAGTGGGAATAGTAAATTATATGGGTTTACTGTCCAGCACCTTCTCTGACTTTATACTTGGTGGAGTGGGAATAGTACATTATATAGGTTTAGTGTCCAGCACCTTCCCTGACTTTATACTTGGTGAAGTTGGAATAGTAATTTATATGGGTTTACTATCCAGCACCTTGCCAGAGTATATACCTGGTGGAGTGGGAATAGTAATTTATATGGGTTGACTGTCCAGCACCTTCCCTGACTTTATACCTGGTGGAGTGGGAAGAGTAATGTAGATGGGTTTAGTGTCCACCACCTTCCCTGACTCTATACGTGGTGGAGTGGGAATAGTAATTTATATGGGTTGACTGTCCAGAACCTTGCCAGAGTATATACAATGATATTTACAGTATTTAAATACATAACATACAGTAAAAGTTATATTAACAATATTAAATATGTATTATAATTGACAGTAAGTAAAATTAAATTAATCAGACTCAAAGCATGTTCTAAATATTTTTATTGTTCAAAAGAGGGTAATGAAATGAGAAAATAATTGTATTGACATTTTTCAATGTTAAGTACACATTTTTATTTTGATGATATGTAGTGTAGTAACATATTTGCATTATAATTACAGTTGTATATTGGTCAAAATAAATTTTTATTGTAAACACATTTTTAATACAATAATTTTTAAGAAAAGTATCATTTATTCAGTGTACATTTGTTTGCTTAATTCACATTTATTACTGTAAAAATAAAGATGAATTTTACAAGTCATATTGAACAATTTTTTTTATAATTTTATAATTCAGTGTCTGTATATTGAAACATTTTTTAAAGCAAACATATTTATATATATATCAGGAAAAAAAGTAGGTATTGTTGACATTGATATATAATTTACAATTGTATTTTTTGCATGGAATTATTATTATTAATATATAACATATTAATAATATTATTTTTTACAGAGGTAAAGAATTATTACACAGATAATGTTTTTAGGTACATTATTTGTGCATATAAAGAGTAAATAATAGTAACATGTATTACAGTATTTCACATTCATACAGTCATGTAAGTATTTTTTATTGAAGTACATTTTTATAACATTGTTAGATTTTCTTTTAATTAAAAAAAATATAATAGTTAGATCATATCGACTAAAACATATTAAAAAATTTTAGAAGGTTATTTAATGTTAATATGAATGGGACTATTTGTTTGTGAGGGACTATTTTGTAACCGCGTTATGTTATTTTGGGTCATTTCAACTTGGAAGAGCTCGCGGTTGGAGGCTGCTTCGGGTATTGGATGGGTAAGTTTAATTTTAAATATTTTATTTAAGTTAGATATATAGGGGGTCATTAGGATGACTGGCGGACTTAGTGCGCCCGCCATCCTATCAGAATCCGGGACCGCCCGCCATAATGGCCGGGGTCCCTTGGGGGGTATTAGGATGCCCCCGCCACATTGGCGGGCGCATCCTGCATTTTTAACATTGTGGTGGACAGTGCTCTCAGCACCTCCTGCCACAATGCTGAAAATTAATGTATGCATTTGCATACACAAAGCAGCAGGCACAGCTGGGGGGTACGACAGGTACCCCCCATGTTCAGCCCCACCTCGCCTTCACTTCGGGGGCCCGCAGGGGGCCCCAAAGTGAAGACCGCATGCCTTTCCGTGGCGGAAAAGGCATTGTTTTCTGCCTATCCTTATATGGCTGGCGGTGTCTGATAGACACTGCCACCATATAAACCCTTTTCCGCCCCAGCCACAAGGTGACCAGAGTGGAAAAGCGGCGGACGGTCTTTCCGTCTGCCGCGGTCCCCCCACCATCCTAATATGGCGGGGGGAATTTAGATGCGAATGGCGGGCGGATTTCCCCCGCCAGGCTGGCGGTAGCTACCACCAGCCTGGCAGGGGCAATCTGCCCGCCATCCTAATGACCCCCATAGTTTGAGTGTTTGTGTAGTGTGTATAGGTTTTCTACTGTTGGGTACTTGTGGGATGTGTGTGTTTTAGGCGGTAGTTATGGTTTTGGTTTGGTTCCGTTTTACTCGTTTTGGGCCTACTATGTCAATGATAATATTTTGAGGGAAGTAATTATTGGTTTGTTCTTTTATTTTATTTAGGAGCTCGACATAAGTTGTTTGCTGTTTGTTGGGTAGTAGGCTATATATGAAGGGAATATTGCAGTTCTGATAGTGTCCATGGATGGTGTATAGTTGATAGAAAGGTTTAGGGCATACTGAGAATGAACCATCCATCAACGAAGTTTCACATTGGTGTAATTTCACCATATCGTCTGCTGTAGCAAGCATTATAATTCTTTTTTCATTAGATGTATTGTCGTATAGGATGAAAGGTTCATCACTATGAGTTATTCTCAGTTCAGGGGGAATTTGGACTTGCTCAAAGGTTTTTGGGGCAGATGGAGTAGTGGAAGTTGTTCTTTTTTGCCTAGCTATTGTCCTTTTTAGAGATTCAATGGAAGGTAATTGGCTTGATGCATTTCGGGGAAGAACTTTTAAGTGTTCTTTAAGGATAGTTGTAGAAGGTAGGTCTGTGCAAGTACTTGCTTCTTTTAGTGAGTCAAGCATTTGACTAATTTCTATTTCTGTCATGTTGGGAGGGTGGTTATGTTCTGTTGTTTTGGTTACAGTTGTTTCGTGTTATAGCTCAACCATAACATACCATTTGTTAGAGTAATATGTGCTGCATTTCCAAAACACTTTCAGTTCATGCTGCTTTTCTTGTGTATATGTATATATATAGCCCATTTAACTTAAAATCATTTTCCTTTCTAAATTTGGCTCCTTCAGTCATTTTTCTTTTTTCTTTCTACAGTAAATAAATGTTGCATAGAGATATTTAGTATGGTTTCAAGGTTAATCATTTGCATTTATAACATTTTAACTATATCTTTACCTCTTTCTTGGTTGTTTGGAGGGCTGTGCTGTGTGTTTGGATGCTTTACTACTCTTTATTTTGTCGATGGTTCTGTTGGGTAAAGAAAATGAGATTTATTGTATATGTTTTATTTTGTATTACTGGATTTCTTTGCATAAGGACATTTTCTTGATAGTTTGTCTCTGTTATTTTAGTTCATATACTTATTTTTGTTTTAGAGTTGATAGAGTTGTAGAAGTTGGCCTTTTTTTCGGTAATTTTGATATATCTGCAAGACATGGTAAGAAGGAAAGAAAATGTTTCATTTATTTTTGTTTAAATTTTTATTTTTAGTTTTTAGTCCTAAGTTTAGTAGATATTATAGGGTAGTGGAACTTACTTTTCTTTTGTGTAGCCCTTTTTTGAATGTAGCAGGTTTCTCTTCTGGTGAATATCTGGCAGTTTCCCCTTCTACACGTTTCGTGGCGTAAAGTGTTATCTAGTTGTGTATTTTCTTTATTTTTATAGTGTTTCTATAATGTGTTAATTGTTTTCATTGGTCTGAATAATTATTTGGTGTTTTTATTGGTTCCTTGAGAGTGTTCAAATTGTTTTGGGAGTTATGTGCTTTATATGGAAGACGTGGTGGAGCCTTTTTTTCTATCTTTTTTTTAATAATTATTTTATAGTGTGAGATGTATAAAGTTTTATATATTAATATATGTATTATAATTTTGAATTTTTACTGTTTATAATTTTCTTGATGTCTATTTACTCAGTGATTTTAGTATATTTAATTTTATATAATTATGGTAAGTTATGTTACCATTTATGATGTTTTTTTCGTTATACATTGTGTTATTTATGATGTATAGAGAAGTCGATAGAATGTTTTTTGCGATATTTTAGTACTCTATATTTTTGTTTTCAATATTTTAGCTTATGTCTCTATATTTGTTGAAAGACGATATATATTGTTTGCGATATTTTTTTGGTTCGATAATGTTGTAATCGATTTTTTTTGTTGCGATATTGTGAAGTCAATATTTGTGTAGTTACTTGTTTAAGTATTGGCAGTCGATATTTTTGTAGTCGATAATTTTGCTTCGATATTTTGGGTAGTTGATATCCGGTCTGTCGATATTGTTTCAGTGATCCCTCAGCAGTGCACACATGCAAGTGCATCAAAGGCTGCTGGCCTCTAAACTGCCATGCCCTATTAAATACCAGGGAATTATAGGTTGTTTCATTCCCTGGCCCTATTATCTACTAGGGACGTATGGGGTAGGTCATGCCAATTATAATTGTACCTCAATGTATGTGTTTGTCTTTAAAATAGCACTGGCCCAGGAGCTGACTATCAGTGCCCAGGACACAGTCAGAGTCACCTACCACCAGCTCCATTCAGTGTCAAATAACGGGGGTGAACAGGCAAAAAAGGGTGACTTTCTAACAATATATTTAATTTACATCATTATTAATAAAAAAGTTAAAATATATGTTTTATTTACTCATTTTATAGAAATGGTTTTTTTTGTTTTTTTACTTTCAATAAAGATAATAAAAAATGACAAATTCTGCAATTAATAATATTTGAAAAAATAAATATTAGGTAAAGATGTGTGGCATTTCTTTATTACATAAAAAAGTGTCATTAACCCCTTATATGAGTGTCGGCTCTCCCAAGGGTGTGTGTCCTCCTCTCGGCAACACTGGAGAGGACTAAAAAGAGGACTAAAAAGAATCCTTCATTGCAAAGTTCCCTTTTTTCATGGGCACGTGCGCAGACTGGCACTTAGCTGGCGGTGTGCATGGACTGATGCTTAGCTGGTGGTGTGTGTGGACTGGCGGTGTGTTAGTGGCTGGTAGCCAGTATGTGTTTTGACTTGTTTGAGGTGTGTTTGTCAGTTCTCTGATGTTTGTGTGCTTGGTGGTGTGATTGGTACATTGGTCCTGTTGGCATATGAGAGTGATGGGCTCTTGATCGGCACTGTTCGTAAATGTAAGTGTTGTATTGTGTTGGGCCACCAGCTGGCAGTGTTAACACTTGAAACTCCTGAGGCGGAAAGCCGGGAGATAGGCTCCTCATTCACTTTTTAAAATTGTATTTTTGTGTAATACTGTGTCACTTGAGCACCCTCTGATTTTAATAGTTGGACTCACCTGGCCACACGAACGCCAAAACCTAACGAAGCGCCATTGCCGGCGTGACGATTGGCCACGCCCCCTTGGAGGCCACGCCCCCTCCCGCCCTGCTGGTATTTAAGCGCTGACTGTAAGCGCCGCCTGCCAGAACACTTGAAACTCCTGAGGCGGAAAGCCGGGAGATAGGCTCCTCATTCACTTTTTAAAATTGTATTTTTGTGTAATACTGTGTCACTTGAGCACCCTCTGATTTTAATAGTTGGACTCACCTGGCCACACGAACGCCAAAACCTAACGAAGCGCCATTGCCGGCGTGACGATTGGCCACGCCCCCTTGGAGGCCACGCCCCCTCCCGCCCTGCTGGTATTTAAGCGCTGACTGTAAGCGCCGCCTGCCAGAACACTTGAAACTCCTGAGGCGGAAAGCCGGGAGATAGGCTCCTCATTCACTTTTTAAAATTGTATTTTTGTGTAATACTGTGTCACTTGAGCACCCTCTGATTTTAATAGTTGGACTCACCTGGCCACACGAACGCCAAAACCTAACGAAGCGCCATTGCCGGCGTGACGATTGGCCACGCCCCCTTGGAGGCCACGCCCCCTCCCGCCCTGCTGGTATTTAAGCGCTGACTGTAAGCGCCGCCTGCCAGAACACTTGAAACTCCTGAGGCGGAAAGCCGGGAGATAGGCTCCTCATTCACTTTTTAAAATTGTATTTTTGTGTAATACTGTGTCACTTGAGCACCCTCTGATTTTAATAGTTGGACTCACCTGGCCACACGAACGCCAAAACCTAACGAAGCGCCATTGCCGGCGTGACGATTGGCCACGCCCCCTTGGAGGCCACGCCCCCTCCCGCCCTGCTGGTATTTAAGCGCTGACTGTAAGCGCCGCCTGCCAGAACACTTGAAACTCCTGAGGCGGAAAGCCGGGAGATAGGCTCCTCATTCACTTTTTAAAATTGTATTTTTGTGTAATACTGTGTCACTTGAGCACCCTCTGATTTTAATAGTTGGACTCACCTGGCCACACGAACGCCAAAACCTAACGAAGCGCCATTGCCGGCGTGACGATTGGCCACGCCCCCTTGGAGGCCACGCCCCCTCCCGCCCTGCTGGTATTTAAGCGCTGACTGTAAGCGCCGCCTGCCAGAACACTTGAAACTCCTGAGGCGGAAAGCCGGGAGATAGGCTCCTCATTCACTTTTTAAAATTGTATTTTTGTGTAATACTGTGTCACTTGAGCACCCTCTGATTTTAATAGTTGGACTCACCTGGCCACACGAACGCCAAAACCTAACGAAGCGCCATTGCCGGCGTGACGATTGGCCACGCCCCCTTGGAGGCCACGCCCCCTCCCGCCCTGTTCACCCCATAAAAAATATGTGTTCACACCGTACGCGCAGCGGACGGGCGCAGCGGGCGCGCCGTCAGCGCGCCGAAGGCGCGCCTAAGGCAAGCCCGTCTGGGCCCGTCCGGGCCCAGACGGCCCTAGGACCTGGCACTATGCCCGATTCACTGCCTCCCCTATCCTACCCCTCAGACACCCTCCGTCTTTGGAATACAAAGAAAAACCCGCAGTGTGATTTCATCCTGAAGGATGACACCTCGTTCACAGGATGTCCCCTCTGCAATATTCCTAAAACCACGAAACCTAGCAGCACGCTTCAACTGGGCCTTTTGAACTGCAGGTCACTAGTAAAGCACGCACATGAGGTAAACCTCCTCACCCTAACCCTCTCGCTAGATGCCTTATTTCTGACCGAAACATGGCTGACCCCCAATAACGGCTCAGATTTGGTCAATGCAACCCCCCCAGGCTACCAAATCTGCTGTCTTAACAGACCAGTCGGAAGAGGTGGCGGGCTCGCCATTCTCTACAAAGACCATTTTAGCTGCAGGATCACCGAAGGTACGGTCAAGGATTGTGAAAATTGCTATTTCACCCTTCAGATCTCGCCTACTACTTCACTATCGGGCCTTCTGGTATACAGACCACCAGGCCCAATAGGTGATTTCTCAAACACCCTGATGGACCACATCCTTCTAAAAACAATATCAACGCCTAACTTTCTTCTTCTAGGAGATTTGAACCTTCACTTCCTAGATCCGGCAGACCACACCGCCGCGAATCTTCTAGCAGACCTCGCGTCAGCTGACCTCCAGCTCCGGAACACGAAACCCACACACGAGAAAGGTCATCTCCTAGACCCAGCCTTCACCAATATCAAGAATTTCCAAACCCAAGACCCTTCCCCCCTCCCATGGACAGACCACTTTCTGGTCCCTATGCACTGGTCCTATCTACCCGCTTGCGTTCCCAAACAGAAAACCAGGATTTTAACCCGACGCTGGCACAAGTTAAATCCAGAAAAATGGGAAGCGAAGCTTAGGGATTCCGATGGCCCCCTCGCAGCTGACCCTAACACCGCTGATAGGGAATTTAACAGCTGGCTCACCAACCCCCTAGATAGCCTTATTCCATTAACATGCTCACTTAAACATGTAAAGAGGATCAATCACGCTCCCTGGTACACCCCAGCCCTGAACATTCTTAGAAAAGAGTGCAAAAAGACGGAACGAACATGGAGAAAAAATAAAACAGCAACGGACAAAAACGCCTATCAATCTGCCATGAAGGCGTATAAACAAGCCCTCCTCAGCGCTAAAAGCTCCTTCTTTGAGGTAAGAATACAAAATTCCTCGTGCTCAGCAAAAGAGACTTTCTCCATACTTAAGGAGCTTCTCCATGTCCCAGCCCCCCCGCAGACACCCCTGGACCCCAAAGCAGCCGAGGAGAAATGTGTCAACCTGGCCAATTTCTTTGATAGCAAAATCAAGAAAATCCTTTCCTCTCTACCTGCTACTAATCAGACCACCCCGGGAGTCGCTAAGGACTGCACCCCTACATCTGGAAACCCCATGGACAATCCGGTATCCCCTTGTTTAACCGCATTCGGACCAGTTTCAGAAGAAGATGTGGCAACCATTCTAGCCGCCACGAAAAGCGGAGCCCCCAGTGACTCAGTTCCCGTACGTTTCACGAAAGACATAGCACGAACCATCACAGCCAGACTCACGGCCCTCATCAACACCTCCTTTTCCCAAGGAATAGTCCCACAAAGTTGGAAGGAGGCCGTTGTTAAAGGTCTGCTGAAGAAACCGTCACTAGACCCTACAGACCTATCTAATTACCGGCCCATCTCGCTCCTCCCCTGGATAGGTAAGGTCGCGGAGAAGCTCGCAAACAAAAAATTGTCCCACTTCCTGGAATCAAACCACTGCCTAAAGAACTCTCAAACAGGTTTTAGACCAGGCCAGGGCACAGATACCGCCCTCCTGGCGGCCGTAGAAAAAGCGAGGGAAATCATGGATACAGGAGGATCAGTGGCAGTGGTCCTCCTGGACCTCAGCGCAGCATTCGACACTGTCAGCCATCAGGTCCTAGTCCAGCGCCTAGAGAGCACTGGCGTACAAGACAGTGCGCTGAGATGGCTTACATCCTTTCTCTCCCGACGTTCCTTCCAAGTCTGGGAAGGAGAAAGCCGGTCTCCCTCAATTCCCCTCCGATGTGGAGTGCCCCAGGGCTCCTCATTAAGCCCCACGCTTTTTAACGTATATATGGCCCCCCTGGAGGAGCTGGTCGCCCCTTTTGGAGTCACGATCGTCAGCTACGCTGACGACACTCAATTGGTGGTGACCCTCTCCCACCCCAAGCTGCAGCCTTCCAACCTGCAAGACTGCCTGTCCACGGTTCATCAATGGATGGGCGACTCCGACCTAAAACTGAACGGGTCAAAGACAGAGATCTTGCTTCTCGGACACAAAACTCCGAGTCTCCCTCCGAACATCTGGCCCGCATGTATGGGTGACCCCCCCTCCCCTAAGACAGAGGTCAAGAGTCTGGGAGTGTGGCTAGAGACAGATCTTACTTTCCGGACACAGGCCAGGAAAACAGCCGGCATCTGCTATGGGCTCCTGAGATCATGCAGGAAAGTACTCCCCCTACTCCCATTCCAGTCCCGGCTGCTACTTATTCAAGGCTTAGTGCTAGCAAGGCTGGATTACAGTAACGCAATCTACCTCGGGGCGCCGGAAGCCACCCTGCAAACACTACAAAAAACTCAAAACGCCGCAGCCCGCCTGCTGACAAAGACCCCAGCAAGAACTTCGGCCAAACCTGCCTTGAAAAAACTTCATTGGCTCCCCGTAAGGGAAAGAGTCGCTTTTAAGGCCCTCTGTCTGGCACACAAGATCATGAACAATACAGGTCCCCCCATTCTGAGCGCCTGGATCACCCCATACAGACCCTCGAGAGCGCTTCGGTCCGAACAAGGAAACCTTATTGTCGTCCCCAGGGTGAAGAAGACCCGCATAGGCGGCCGTAGATTTTCGGTGAACACAGCCAGAAAATGGAACGCTCTCCCCCCAAATCTCAGAGCTGAGCCAAACCTCCTTCGATTCAGGAAGTCCCTCAAAACCCTCCTTTTTCCCTGAGTCTCTCTGAATTATTTTTTTTTTCTCTTCCTTTTTCCTGTGCCCCCTTTAGGAGTTCGAGGTTTCAGCGCTGGGATACTCAAGGGTGACTACGCGCTATACAAAAACCATAAATAAATAAATAAATAAATAATGGTTTTCTGTGTGAAACGCATAAAAGGCATGTGAATGGACTGCAAAGTGGTTGGTGCCTTGCCGTGACTTTACAGCTTGCACGCTACAAAATCAGTGGTGCTCTGATATGATGTGAAAATATTACCAATGACTTTTGCGGATTTTAGTTTGTAAAGTCATTGGTGAATAAAGATTTTTGAATGATCTATTTACTTACCCTCATGCCAAATCCAACCAGTATGCCTGTGCTTGCTAGTGAATGGGCGTGCAATAAAGTTTTGATGTTTATTTGCTTTTCACCATTAGTGCATACTCTCTCTGTAATGAACACCTTCTGCCCACACATGTGTTTGAAAACTGGTCACAAAGGAAATAGTATGTGGTATGTTTTGTGTGGATCCCACAAGGTTTACGTACCCTGAAACCTTGTAAATTTGATTCATTGGAAAAAAACATCTTTTTCCTCACATTTCTGCATTGGACAGGTATGGGATGGTGGGTCAGCACACATTCCCTACCATTGAGCATTCCCCCAGGCCTCCTGATAAAATGCTACCTCACTTGTGTGGGTGAGCATGGTGCCTGTGATGGAAAGGGCCTAAAACTAATTGTTATCACAAAGCCTCCTGGTTTTGCAAAGTGGGGGCACTTGCTTTTTTTAGTCCTAACCTCAGTGGCCATCTAGGGAAACCTACTACTCCCAGAAAATCCAAACACTAGACACCCAGGCAAGTCCAGGGATGTGTGGCTTGTGTGAATCCCCCAACATTTTCTTACCCTAAATTGCCGGCAAACGTCAAATGTATGTGAAAATTCCATTTTCGTCACATTCCTAAGTGGGAAAGTTGTAAGTTCAAAGGGCCGTTACAAATTTCCTACCACCCAGTGTTTTCCCAGATCTCTCCATAAAAATGGTATCTCACTTGTGAGGGTGGACCAAGTGCCCACAACAGGAAAGGGTCCAAACCGTATTGGGGATAAATCGAAATTATCTTTAATAGAACTACCTAGTTTTGCTAAGGGGACACTAGCATTTTTGTTTCCGGGCTCGGCAGCCATCTAGGTGAAAAATAGTAACCCCAGACATTTCTGAAAACTATACACACAGGAGAGTCCAAGGGGGGTTTAGGTTGCATGAATCCCATTCCTTTCCAACAAAGAAATATGAGAAATCTGTGGCTTTTTAGTTCAATTTGAGGTTTGCAGGGGATCCTGGGTAAGAAAACCTTAGGGGATCCATGCAAGCCACACCTCTCTGGACTCCCTAAGATGTCTAGTTTTTAGAAATGGCTTTGTAGGTTTCTCTAGATGGCCGCCATGTCTGGGACCAAAAACTCAGGTGATCCCTTTGCAAAACCAGGTTGTTTTGTGATTGATCATTTTGATGTCTCCAAAGTATGTTTTGGACCCTTCCCGGTCGTGGGCACTTCGCCACCCACACAAGTGGGTTAGAATTTTTATTGGGAGGCCTGGGGGAATACTGGGTGGTGGGAAACTTGTGCCAGCCCAGTGATCCCACAACTTTCTCACACGGAAATGTGAGATAAATGTGACTTATTAGGTAAATTTGAGGTTTACAGATGACTCTGGGTAAGACAGCTTTGGGAAATCCATGAAAGCTACACTTCCCTGGACTCCATTGGGTTTCTAGTTTTGAGAAATGTCTGTGCTTGGTAGATTTCCCTATATGGCAAGTGGGACCAAAAGTGCAGGTGCCTTCCCTGCAAAACCAGGTCGTATTGTGCTAGAAAATGTTGTTGTCTCCACAATATGTTTTGGTCCCTTCCATGCTGTGGGTACTTGTCCCACCCACACAAGTGAGGTATAATTTTTATCGGGAGACCTGGGGGATCACTGGATGATAAGAAATCTGTAGCTCCTTGCAGAAATGCAAGGAAAATGTGTTCTTTAGGCAAAGTTTTAGCTTTGCATAGGATTCTGAGTATAAAAAAATCCTGGTTGGAACCACACAAGTCACCTCAGGTGTCTAGTTTTAAAAAATGTGCTGGTTTGGTAGGTTTCTAGATGCTGGCTGACCTGGGCCCCAAAATCTGTTTGTGACAAATTATTCCCCTCCACCAGGATCCACATTAGGCCCATGGTTTTTTCAGTGGAAAATGTAATATCTCTACTTTGCGTTTGGTTCCCTTCCGTATTGAAGCTCCCTGGCCTAACCACACAAGTGAAGCATAGTTTTTCTCAGAAGACTTGAGGGAATACTGGTTGGTATTGTGGCTGCCTGCAGTTTCCAGGACGTTTCCTCACAGAAATGCAAAGAAACTGTGTTTTTTAGGCAACATTTGAGGTTTGCACAGGGTTCTGGGCAAAATAAATCTGGTGAGAGCCATGCAATTCACCAAGCCCTGGACTCCCCAGGGTGTCTAGTTTTCAAAAATGTGCTTATTTGGTAGGTTTTCATAGGTGCTGGCTGAGTTGGGGCCCAAAATCCACAGCTACCCTAATCGCAAAAAACACATAATTTTTTTGTTGAAAAATTTGATGTGTCTGAGTTGTGTTTGGCGCCCTTTTGGGTCACAGTCACTTGGCATACCCACACAAGGGAGGGACTGTTTTTCTCAGAAGACTTCGGTAAACTCTGGTTGGTAGGAAATTTGCGAATTGCCTGCAAGTTCCAGGACTTTTCCTAAGAGAAATGCAAGGAAAATGTGTTTTTTAAGCAAAGTTTGGACTTTGCAGGGGATTCTGGGTAAAAAGACCTGGACAGAGCCACGCAATTCACCACAACCTGTATTTCCCCAATTGTATAATTTTCAGAGATGTGCTGGTTTGGTAGGTTTCACAAGATAGCGACTGAGCTGGGGCCAAAATCCATCACCTTTAAAAAAAAAACTTGCATTCTGCTGTGTGAAATATGATGTCTCCTCAGTCACATTTTGGGGTGGTTTGTGTCGCTGGCGCAAGCCCCAGCCACACAGGTGGGGAACTATTTTTATTAGGAGACATGTGAGAGTACAAAATGGTAGAACATTTTTTATTGCCAAGTGAATATCTCAGAATTTGTGCCTTTCAAATGTAAGCAAGTGTGTAACACAGAAGACATTTTATAAAAATGACCTCTGAAACAAATGCCAGTGTGGGTACCCATGAATTCAGAGATGTACAAACAACCACTACTCCTAAACTCAGCATCTGGTGTACATTTTAGAAATACAGAGTTTTTCTTCATGTCCTTTTTCCATTCATTATAATTTACCATACAAATTACTATATTGTCGGTACCCAATGAAAAAACATTGTAAGGTGTTATCTCCCAGTACCTTAGGTTCTTAGAGGACCAACAAGCCCTATACATCCCCACAAACAGAAGGGTCAAGTGGATATAACAGTATATTACTTTAAAAAATCTTCCACAGTAAGAAGAAGGTACATATGAAAATGTAGACACATATGTTTTTTTTTCAACCCAATCTCAGTATTCTTTTAGTTTAACTGTTACTTTTTTTATAGAAAAACCTTGAAGGATCTACACAAATGACCACTTACTGAATTCAGAATTGTATCTAGTTTTCAGAAATGTATAGTTTTCTGGGATACGTCAGGAATTTCATACCTGATTCCACCACAAACAGTACAATAAAATATATACTATTTAACACTTGCAAACAATGTTACATACAACAATGCTTACTATATCAATATTTTTACAACTATCTGAAAAACAACACTAACAACAATATTTTTTACTGAAGATGCAGGTACCAAAACACTCAATGGAAGTCCAAGCACAGTCAGTCCATAAATTAAGGATTCTTGTCAAAGTGTTCGATCTATGATTTATTGAAGACAGACATCCAATTAACTGTAATCTTGTACATGTGGGCTGAGAGCAGCACTAAACACCTGAAATGTGTTTCACCACACAGTGACTTCTTCAGGGCTCCATAGGTTCACAAATGTACAGTAATCAAAGAGTGTCCACATGATATACAATAATGTTCAAAATGTTCATCACAACTATTTTAAGGCAGCCCACGAGGAAAAACAGGTATAAGTATCAGGTAGGTGTAAAGTTCAAGAAAACTTCATTAGTGAGTGTGCAAAGATAGTGGTAGAAAAATCAGTGTTATACTAGTGATCTTAATAGGATGAGTAATAGCTACCGACAGCAAACATCAATCACATGCATGGTAGAAGTGGTATGCACTCCATTAGTGCTAACCCAATAGGAAAAACAAAAAAGGGGTACTGATCTAAATATGTGGTGAGATGCTTGAAAAAAGACTTAATGATAAAAGATCCAAAATCTGGCATATGAACTAAACCTGAATAGTAACAAGATGAATTACTCCACAAGGAAGAGGCTCAATTAAGACAAACTAAAATATCCTAAAAAAAACAATATAAAATACTTATGAGTGTAACAAAGGTTGTTACCCCCCTCCACCCAAGAACTGGGGATGAGTTCCTGAAGTAGAATAAAAATTAGAACTCATTCATAATTCGATTAAGATTCGAGGCCGTCCATTATTCCAGTGATAAGAATGAGAAAAATAATTATCAATGCTAATATAGGCTGGGATGTGATCTTAATGTAAAACAAAAATAGTGTTTGAACCAACCCGTGGTTCAAATTCAAAAGAGTAGAGAGCACTCTTAGCTAATCAGGTTCAATGCAGTGGTCTTGTGCCAAATTGAAGGCTAATGATACATAAAAGGAAAAGTAGGGCAGTTGGAAATTAAGGTGAATGTATAAGTATACTTATGGAGATGATATACAATATTTAGAAACGCTTGCTCACCTGTGGACCCAGTACCTATAACAATGGTCGTACACTTTATGAGTAACTAGAGACATCACAGTCTAATGTCAATATTCTGGAATTGATGGTTAGTCATGAGTTAAATGTACCTAAGGTGGATGAAACTGAATGTGAGACACAAAAAAATGTGAAATATTGTCTAGAAAGTAGTATCTCCTTTATAAGGAATCTTACCCATGGAAACATGGAAAATATTCTTAGTTGTAGTTTGTAAGTGTCAGTCAGAAAAAGGAGTTACAGGGACACAATAATCTTTCAAATGCCTTGTGACAAGTACTGACCTGTGTTTCCCACCAAAGCAAAGCACTGATCGTCGACTAGCTGTTTGTGCTGCTAATGAACACACCACCAACACAAAGTGCTGACCAAGGCCTGAGACTTCAGCAACCCGCCATCGATGAGCACCTCTCCAGATATAGCTTGCAGCCAAGCCTCTGACGACCCCACCGACGAGTGCTTCTCACATAACTCTGGACTAAGTTAGAAGGTAAACATTCCACCAGGATGGGCCTTATCCCTGTATCCAACCCACGCTCCATTGTAGTAAGCCTGAAATTTGACACAGTCCAGCATGACCAGATAAATACAGTTGTTGCATTGTGCTTCTTGGTGCTATTTCTACTTAGTACTTTGAAAAAATTCTACTCATTGGATTAATGACATTTTAATACATTTCGTTTATTGAGATTTACTCGATGGTTTGCGTTTTTTGTGTTGTATTTTCACGTTATTACTGTTTGAATTTTGCGGGAACTCTTTACACATTGCCACTAAGTTAAGCCTGACTGCTTTTGTGCTAAGCTACCAAAACGTTAAGCATCGTTTTGTTTAGTGACTTTTGTGGTTCACCATGACAAGGAATGTGTTTATTATTTGAGTGGGGCTCTCACATATCTCAATTAATAATTACATTTCCTAAAGTGGGCATTTATATTTAGGTGCTTACTGAAGGTCTGTGGGACTTACATTCCAATACATATTGTGGGAGAAATCTGCGCTAAGGTACAATGTCATCCCATTTAGGCCTACAGGATACAGTGACGTATCAATCTAGGGCTGAACACAGACCCTGAGTGTAAATGTACAGTTAATCACAACATACATACACTCCTTAAGATTTTTTTAGAATTGTCATATTTCCCTGGCGGCTCAGTTCATAATCAGATTCCAGGCCTTTGTCTCCCCTACTCGGCACTCCCATTAACAGTACATGGACAGTTTCTGGGAAAAACGGGTTGAGGGGAACTCTGCATCTGTTAATTAGATTATCATACTGCACCTGGGCTGAGATAGCCCAGGCTCACATAAACAAAGAAGGAGTGCCTCACCCCTGGAGTCAACACAGAAGGTGCTCAGCTTAAATGTTTTGTTAGGAGGGCATCAGGCAGCTATATCAGTTAGGGGCAGAGCTGAGGCTCTTAGGTAAGCTCAATGTACAGACAGCTTGAAGTTGTTATATTAAATTGTCCCAAAATGTTGTGGGGTAGGGTTAGGACTAGTGTGGAGGGATGATGTGGCTCCCTAGGAATATGCAATGGTGCCTTTTCATCAACAACTTTGCAGCCGTCCTTAAAAATCCCTGAACAATGGAGAGACAAACATTGGTCTTGGGAGCAATTATTCTGAAGGAATGCCCAGCTAGAAGGAGAAGCACTTTGATGCCTTGCAAAGATGGACTTTGGAACTTTTGACTCCAGCTGACCCTAGGACTAGGATGGATCTCTCTAGGGCCAGTTGCACTGACCCCTTTATGTACCTTGAGGAATTGATGGAGTAATGGATCTGCTTGAGAACCTTGGATAGTTCCCTGGGACTTCTGCAGGCTGTCTCTTGATTAATATCAGTGAGAACTAGCTATTGGCTGGAAGCTAGGGGCTTATGTCTGGGACCCTCACGCACCAACCTAGTTGGTGACATGCTTCGTCATCGGGTCCCACACCAGGTGGCGAGTGCACCTAGGGTGTGCTGCGACGCCTGACTACAGCAGAGCGTTTTTTATTTAGTAAGACTGCACTAAAGTGAGTAAGAGTGAGTTTAAAAACTGTCCAATGGATCCCAAATTAATTTGTAGGAGACTTTGGTGGTGGGTCCTTGGCAGTATTAAAAACAAGAGCGGATATATATGGGGAGGAGATTATGTCTCCAATATCCAGTGAGGTCTACATGTTTCAGTCAGATTCGTAAGTACACTGGCTTTCGTCAGGACCTATGTGCGTGAAAATAGTTAAGTGCCGGTCTAATGTGATTTATAAGACCAATATGTGTTGCACACGCTAAGGTGCTTTTAATTCAGAGAGGAGGCGTTCCTCTACTTGCTCAATTTACTGATACTTTCAGAGCGAGCATCATGAATCTCGTGAGGGGCCGGACCTGTAGTCACACATTTGTCAAGACCTCTTTCCTACCTTCCATACCTAGGCACAGGTCATGCACAGGGAGTGAAAAAACAGCACTTAGTGAAATGCACCCTTTAAAATATATGTGGCCTGAATAAAATGCTTCTAGTGTAAGAGTTGGCCACAGGAGCAAAATGGACCAAACAAACAGCAACATTGACCCCATGTGGACTGAAGAATTGGCACTGAAATCTTAGTCCCTTTTGGGTACCAGGCACAAAGCCAAGGGAGTGGTGGTGCTTTGCCACCAATTCCTCTAAATTCCAGGGTCTTGGGGTCAACAGAAGGATGGTACTCTCTTGTTAACGGGGAAGGGGTGTTCGAGGCGCCCCTCCATGGGAACAGATTTTTCCCTCAGGGGATTGTATCTCTCAGACGCTGGTGCATGTTGAAGTGACTGTCTTGGTGACCCCATCCCCTGGGACAGAGATACCAGACAGGGTGCATAGCCTGCCCCCTATACCCAAGACAGGGGATGTAGGACACACCCAGCAACAGATGCAGCTGACTCACAAGCTTGCTGGCATTCCCTGAGGTAAGAAAGCAGAATCAAGAAACTGGCTTCGAGAAGCACACATTAACTATGCTGTGGCATAGGAACTGGCTGGGACTGCTGACCTTTGGGCTTCCCCAACAATGCCCAACGTAAAAGGAGACGTGGCTGTCCCAGGTGGGGCCTCTGCACCCATAGTCAAAAAGAAATAGTGACCTCTTCAAAAGCGCACTTTGAGTCGGCAAGCTGGACAATGATTTATTGAGCATTGTTGTTGAGTACGAATGACCTTGGGAATCTAGCCAAAACTACATCCCCCACGTAGACCTTGGACTGCTCTGCTTTGCTCCCCTGAGAAAGTCAAGTGCTACAATGGAGTACTTGGTTTCCATTGAAAGACAATCGCAGACATATTACTTGTGCAGCGCTCACATCCTTCACAACTAGTAACCCAATTGCTTACATGAAGCAAATCCCTATTAATGGTACTTATTAGTAAATTACACAGCTCCTGTTCATAAATTGAGGTTAAAATGGCAACCATGGAAGAGAAGATGGTGACATATCGCAACATGTTGGAAATTTATGAATGTATGATACAAGAAAGGAGCAATATTGCTGCAGCTGTGGCAAACCTGAGACATCATTGACATCACTCAAAGCTGTTCCAAAACTGAGTTGTGAATTATACTGTCCAGTTGGATACTTATATGTGGAGAGTGGAACACAATGCCATGATGACTAACAATGCATCCTCAGTTTCATAATATCTCAAGAGGTCACTGTGGCACCTCCAGTGGAGGACTTTATGAAGAAATAATGTTCGATGGGTGAGGCTTTCAAGAAAGAATGAGGAGGGGAGAGCAGATGGGCTGCAATCCATAAAAAGTGTGGTATTCTTGGTGATGCCAAGGTACTTACTTATCCTGGTACAGAGGCAAAGAGAGTTGAAAAGATAGGAGTTCTTGGACATGCTGATGGGATTAGTCTAACTTGGCCTTGGCATCGTGGTTTGATACCTGGATAGACTTTCAGTCACATACATGAAGAAAGACTGTATCTTTGCTCATGTAAATACAGTTAAGACTTTTGTGAAGAGGTGATATAGGCCCAGAATTGGGCAAATATCCCTGGGGTATAAAGCCTTCTGTTGCACTCTATATAACTTGATGTATTACGGAATATGTTCCTACTGGATTACTAAGAAAATGCTGGGACTGGGCTATGGGGAGCAGCAGAATGTATTTAGCAATTTATGTGGTTTGAGTAGAGGTATGTATTTGGAATTACTATATGAAACAGTTAAATTTAAACACCCCTTCAATCCCACCACCCCATTTTTGAAATCTGAGGTCTGATGCATGAGTCGCCTAGGTATGAATTGATTTGGACAGATGTGCTGGGCAATATTGCACAAAGCATTACATACATTATTTTTCCTGAGGCATGTACCTATTTTGCTTCAATCTGGAGCCATAACAATCATAACAGTCATAACAATGTGGACCTCCGTATCATGTCTTTTCTGTATGTGTGTATTTATTCCTTTGTAATAATGTGACCATTCAAAAGCTTTCAATGTCAAAATATGAATTCAGGCTGCAAGGTTATAATTATACCCACAGTATGTCAGACATATCTTAGAATGGGAGGTAATAGTATCAGACGTGCTCTTTCTACACGCACGGGAGCAGAATGTCGCAAGTTCCCAATGCCTCTCCAAGATAACTCAGCACCGTGCTTATATTAATTTAGCAACGATAACTAGGAAACCTCAGGGGAGAAAGGGGATTGGACAAAGAAGAGACTGCCACACCACGTCTGGTTCTTCTTCTGCTTCAGACTATTTCTTATGTTGTCTTCTTCTAATTGACAGGCATTTACAACTGCAAGAAAGAGTAGATATTAATACCTTGTGGATGCTAGAAGTCTTAGCAATTATTTTTTTCTTATACTATACCTACCCTGCCTAGGTGTGACTTGTGCTCCTCTTCTGCTTGATAATGGTTCTGATATCTTTATGCTGACAAAAACTACAAATGTCATTGTGTATTAGTTTCCTCAAAAGCTAATTTCCTTCTCTATGTTTCTTATATTTATTCAATATAAGTTTCGCACCAAAAATATATTCAGCAATGTGTCTACTGGATTCTGGTGTGAATTTCTTAAGGTAAGTATTGCTTCACTCAATATGCCTTTTAATTGGTATTTCTCTGTGACTTCTTAAGATAATTAATTTGCCTCGAACATGAAGTTACCTCACTTCTGTCTTATTTAACTATATACTGCCGCCTTGGCCTCTCGATAACTGTACTCAGGTAGGAATATTCTCCTGCAAGAACTGAACAAGGAACAAGGGACTCGAGTTACACGCACTCGACTTGTGCTGACTCTAGCCTCGAAAACTGTGCTACAATGTATACCTCAGGAAGCGGCCTCCGCTACCCACGAAGAACGAGTTTTGGAACATATGAGAGCGATTCAAAACAAAGATCAAACCTCACCTGTTGCTCGACACTTTGAAGAATGTCATAATAGCAATCGCAATCTTGTAAAATTCTTTGTGATTGACAAATTACCACCCATGAAAAGAGGTGGGGACAAAATCCGGAAGCTGCAGCAACTTGAAAACAGGTACATTATAGATCTAGACACTCTTATCCCTGGAGGCCTCAACTCTGAGGAGGAAATGATCTGGCATCTCGGGGAATGAATTTTTAACATTAATCTGACTACCTATTGGCTGTCTATGTTTGCAGTATATCCATCCCTTATGCGGGTTGTGCACAACTGAGTCTCCTAGAGTATACTCCCGTTTGTTTTTAATTGTTAACTTTATATCAGTTGTTTTTAAGCACTTCCTTTTCATGGTATAATGATACACTGTTTATGCACTTTAAGCCAGAGGCCTGTATTTGATGGATTAGGTGTTTTGGTGTTGAGTTTGATTGGCTTATTTTCTCATTTTTGGCCAGGTATCATGAAGGAGCCACATATTTGAAAATGTTGAGTCCCTATCTAAGTACCAAACATGAAGAATAATCTGTTCTGTGCCAGAAAGACATATACAATTCTCTCACTTGGGATGTATCTACAAACAGTGTCAACAAAAGTCTTTGAAAAAGTCTTTGAAAAAGTATTAGTATGGCCTGTATTATCTTGCAATTTACTTTGTATGTAAAATAACCAATTATTTTTCCCACTTGGGTATCTAGTGAACATACTGTCATGACAAGATATAACTGGTCTATAATTTTGGCTATATTTACGTCATTTATGTATGGGACCAATTTAGGGCATTTATCCATATTATATCTGTAATTAACAGAAGATGTTGACATCCTATCACCGTGAAGGGCAATATATATTCTCGCCAGCCATAATGGAGTATCAAGAGGTCCATTAGGATGGCGGGCGGTGGCACCACCGCGGTGGTGGCGGGGCGGAAAAACTGCTATTACCGCCCGCGAGCAGCGGAACTCACATCCGCCACATTAGGATAGGTAAACACAGGTCATTTCCCATCCGCCGCGGAGCGCCGCGCTCCGCCATCAAGGTGCACCCGCCACCGCGGCGGCTGCAGCCAATCGAGACTCTCCGCCAAGCCCGATGACGTCCGCCCCGCTCGACAAATTAGAATGGCCCAAACAAGGAGACACCGCGCAGCTGAAGCAGGCGGAAAGTCGACAGCGGAGCACGAACGCCAAGACCCGACATGAACCCCATGGACCCAGCCCTCCACATGCAACACTATCGCCAGATGGGCCGCCGCGGACGCCGCCGCAGGTACGCCACTACACATATGCACACCACACAACACACATGCCGACACAGGGCCCAAGCACAACACTGGCAACCTGCTGGGGGGCACAACACATCCACATGGGCACCCACACATCACCCACCTCACAACAAGGCACCCCACGGCATCCGGAACACACAACGTCCGCCAACCTGCAGCAACGTCACGGTCACGGACACGTCACCACCACGGTCAACACATGCGCACTATGCAGAAGGCAGGGCCACACCAAGGCATGGGCACGTCCCAAACTTCACAGTGACAAACCACCCCAAACAACACTGCACCCCACCTGAGCTAGTCACAGGCCAGGTTCCTATCCCGTGCACCCCCATGCACACCAACAAGCACTGTAACAACAAGCACACTACACACACACTGCAACACACAACCAGGGACACAGGCACTGCAGGATTGGCTGACAAGGAACACACAACACCAGTGTACTCCCCACAGCCCACACAATTGCAGACAATCATCCACACAGGGCAAGAAAAAACGAACAACAGGCATACAACTCCTGGCTGACACATGTGTGTCTCACACCATACAGGGGCACACATACATACACTACCAACTGACGCCCTTTACACTGCACACCTCTGCCACACCCAACACCACACATGCCATGTAAGCCATGCCACCAGGACTAAGGGCCAACACAAGACGACCATACACATACACACCTGGGCACACAGAAAGGAAAACACGCACACCTCATGACATCACAGACAGCTACAGAACCACTGAACAGCTGCACACCCTGTGCTGCCAGTGTCCCCCAAGGTGACATGTGAACAGTGTATGCAGCAATAGCAATTCACCAACACGAAAAGTGCATGGCCTGTAAAATATCCATCACAGAGTACAACATCAGCAGGGCCAGAATGGACTGAAGACCCTGTCCCCCCTATCTAAAAATCATATGGCCACAAAGAGCCTTGCAATGGTGAACTTTAAAATAGAGTATGGTACTCAGTCAAGCAAATGCAAACAAGAAAAGGACTTTAATCAGCAAGGAGACTGAGAAAACACACACACACCAGAAGTAACTGTATTTATTCACATATTGCACAGATGTAGCAATACAACATTAGTAGACAACAGCAAGTCACAAAATCATGTACAAATGGCACAGACTATGCACAGGTCAAACACAAACAGGAAGTGCAGAGTCCATGGCAGGGGAGAGTACAGCACATCAGAGCAACAGGCCCAGAGTCCTTGGCAGGGCAGGGGTGAGTACAGCACATCAGAGCAACAGGCCCAGAGTCCTTGGCAGGGCAGGGGTGAGTACAGCACATCAGAGCAACAGGCCCAGAGTCCTTGGCAGGGGACACAGCAAGTACATAAGAGGCTGCACAGGGGTGAGTACAGCACATCAGAGCAACAGGCCCAGAGTCCTTGGTAGGGCAGGGGAGAGTACAGCACATCAGAGCAACAGGCCCAGAGTCCTTGGCAGGGCAGGGGTGAGTACAGCACATCAGAGCAACAGGCCCAGAGTCCTTGGCAGGGCAGGGGAGAGTACAGCACATCAGAGCAACAGGCCCAGAGTCCTTGGCAGGGGACACAGCAAGTACATAAGAGGCTGCACAGGGGTGAGTACAGCACATCAGAGCAACAGGCCCAGAGTCCTTGGCAGGGCAGGGGAGAGTACAGCACATCAGAGCAACAGGCCCAGAGTCCTTGGCAGGGCAGGGGTGAGTACAGCACATCAGAGCAACAGGCCCAGAGTCCTTGGCAGGGCAGGGGTGAGTACAGCACATCAGAGCAACAGGCCCAGAGTCCTTGGCAGGGGTGAGTACAGCACATCAGAGCAACAGGCCCAGAGTCCTTGGCAGGGGACACAGCAAGTACATGAGAGGCTGCACAGGGGTGAGTACAGCACATCAGAGCAACAGGCCCAGAGTCCTTGGCAGGGGTGAGTACAGCACATCAGAGCAACAGGCCCAGAGTCCTTGGCATGGCATGGGGTGAGTACAGCACATCAGAGCAACGGGCCCAGAGTCCTTGGCAGGGGACACAGCAAGTACATAAGAGGCTGCACAGGGGTGAGTACAGCACATCAGAGCAACATGCCCAGAGTCCTTGGCAGGGCAGGGGAGAGTACATCACATCAGAGCAACAGGCCCAGAGTCCTTGGCAGGGGTGAGTACAGCACATCAGAGCAACAGGCCCAGAGTCCTTGGCAGGGGTGAGTACAGCACATCAGAGCAACAGGCCCACAGTCCTTGGCAGGGCAGGGGTGAGTACAGCACATCAGAGCAACAGGCCCAGAGTCCTTGGCAGGGGACACAGCAAGTAAATAAGAGGCTGCACAGGGATGAGTACAGCATATCAGGCCAACAGGCCCAGAGTCCTTGGCAGGGCAGGGGAGAGTACAGCACATCAGAGCAACAGGCCCAGAGTCCTTGGCAGGGCAGGGGTGAGTACAGCACATCAGAGCAACAGGCCCAGAGTCCTTGGCAGGGGTGAGTACAGCACATCAGAGCAACAGGCCCAGAGTCCTTGGCAGGGCAGGGGTGAGTACAGCACATCAGAGCAACAGGCCCAGAGTCCTTGGCAGGGGACACCGCAAGTACATAAGAGGCTGCACAGGGGTGAGTACAGCATATCAGAGCAACAGGCCCAGAGTCTTTGGCAGGGCAGGGGTGAGTACAGCACATCAGAGCAACAGGCCCAGAGTCCTTGGCAGGGGTGAGTACAGCACATCAGAGCAACAGGCCCAGAGTCCTTGGCATGGCAGGGGTGAGTACAGCACATCAGAGCAACAGGCCCAGAGTCCTTGGCAGGGCAGGGGTGAGTACAGCACATCAGAGCAACAGGCCCAGAGTCCTTGGCAGGGGTGAGTACAGCACATCAGAGCAACAGGCCCAGAGTCCTTGGCAGGGGACACAGCAAGTACATAAGAGGCTGCACAGGGGTGAGTACAGCACATCAGAGCAACAGGCCCAGAGTCATTGGCAGGGCAGGAGAGAGTACAGCACATCAGAGCAACAGGCCCAGAGTCCTTGGCAGGGCAGGGGTGAGTACAGCACATCAGAGCAACAGGCCCAGAGACCTTGGCAGGGCAGGGGTGAGTACAGCACATCAGAGCAACAGGCCCAGAGTCCTTGGCAGGGGACACAGCAAGTACATAAGAGGCTGCACAGGGGTGAGTACAGCACATCAGAGCAACAGGCCCAGAGTCCTTGGCAGGGCAGGGGTGAGTACAGCACATCAGAGCAACAGGCCCAGAGTCCTTGGCAGGGGTGAGTACAGCACATCAGAGCAACAGGCCCAGAGTCCTTGGCAGGGCAGGGGTGAGTACAGCACATCAGAGCAACAGGCCCAGAGTCCTTGGCAGGGGACACAGCAAGTACATAAGAGGCTGCACAGGGGTGAGTACAGCCCATCAGAGCAACAGGCCCAGAGTCCTTGGCAGGGCAGCGGAGAGTACAGCACATCAGAGCAACAGGCCCAGAGTCCTTGGCAGGGCAAGGGTGAGTAAAGCACATCAGAGCAACAGGCCCAGAGTCCTTGGCAGGGCAGGGGTGAGTACAGCACATCAGAGCAACAGGCCCAGAGTCCTTGGCAGGGCAGGGGTGAGTACAGCACATCAGAGCAACAGGCCCAGAGTCCTTGGCAGGGGTGAGTACAGCACATCAGAGCAACAGGCCCAGAGTCCTTGGCAGGGCAGGGGTGAGTACAGCACATCAGAGCAACAGGCCCAGAGTCCTTGGTAGGGGACACAGCAAGTACATAAGAGGCTGCACAGGGGTGAGTACAGCACATCAGAGCAACAGGCCCAGAGTCCTTGGCAGGGCAGGGGTGAGTACAGCACATCAGAGCAACAGGCCCAGAGTCCTTGGCAGGGCAGGGGTGAGTACAGCACATCAGAGCAACAGGCCCAGAGCCCTTGGCAGGGGTGAGTACAGCACATCAGAGCAACAGGCCCAGAGTCCTTGGCAGGGGTGAGTACAGCACATCAGAGCAACAGGCCCAGAGTCCTTGGCAGGGGACACAGCAAGTACATAAGAGGCTGCACAGGGGTGAGTACAGCACATCAGAGCAACAGGCCCAGAGTCCTTGGCAGGGCAGGAGAGAGTACAGCACATCAGAGCAACAGGCCCAGAGTCCTTGGCAGGGCAGGGGTGAGGACAGCAAATCAGAGCAACAGGCCCAGAGTCCTTGGCAGGGCAGAGGTGAGAACAGCACATCAGAGCAACAGGCCCAGAGTCCTTGGCAGGGGACACAGCAAGTACATAAGAGGCTGCACAGGGGTGAGTACAGCACATCAGAGCAACAGGCCCAGAGTCCTTGGCAGGGCAGGGGTGAGTACAGCACATCAGAGCAACAGGCCCAGAGTCCTTGGCAGGGGTGAGTACAGCACATCAGAGCAACAGGCCCAGAGTCCTTGGCAGGGCAGGGGTGAGTACAGCACATCAGAGCAACAGGCCCAGGGTCCTTGGCAGGGGACACAGCAAGTACATAAGAGGCTGCACAGGGGTGAGTACAGCCCATCAGAGCAACAGGCCCAGAGTCCTTGGCAGGGCAGCGGAGAGTACAGCACATCAGAGCAACAGGCCCAGAGTCCTTGGCAGGGCAAGGGTGAGTAAAGCACATCAGAGCAACAGGCCCAGAGTCCTTGGCAGGGCAGGGGTGAGTACAGCACATCAGAGCAACAGGCCCAGAGTCCTTGGCAGGGCAGGGGTGAGTACAGCACATCAGAGCAACAGGCCCAGAGTCCTTGGCAGGGGTGAGTATAGCACATCAGAGCAACAGGCCCAGAGTCCTTGGCAGGGCAGGGGTGAGTACAGCACATCAGAGCAACAGGCCCAGAGTCCTTGGCAGGGGACACAGCAAGTACATAAGAGGCTGCACAGGGGTGAGTACAGCACATCAGAGCAACAGGCCCAGAGTCCTTGGCAGGGCAGGGGTGAGTACAGCACATCAGAGCAACAGGCCCAGAGTCCTTGGCAGGGCAGGGGTGAGTACAGCACATCAGAGCAACAGGCCCAGAGCCCTTGGCAGGGGTGAGTACAGCACATCAGAGCAACAGGCCCAGAGTCCTTGACAGGGGTGAGTACAGCACATCAGAGCAACAGGCCCAGAGTCCTTGGCAGAGGACACAGCAAGTACATAAGAGGCTGCACAGGGGTGAGTACAGCACATCAGAGCAACAGGCCCAGAGTCCTTGGCAGGGCAGGGGAGAGTACAGCACATCAGAGCAACAGGCCCAGAGTCCTTGGCAGGGCAGGGGTGAGTACAGCACATCAGAGCAACAGGCCCAGAGTCCTTGGCAGGGCAGGGGTGAGTACAGCACATCAGAGCAACAGGAAGAGTCCTTGGCAGGGCAGGGGTGAGTACAGCACATCAGAGCTACAGGCCCAGAGTCCTTGGCAGGGGACACAGCAAGTACATAAGAGGCTGCACAGGGGTGAGTACAGCACATCAGAGCAACAGGCCCAGAGTCCTTGGCAGGGCATGGGTGAGTACAGCACATCAGAGCAACTGGCCCAGAGTCCTTGGCAGGGGTGAGTAGAGCACATCAGAGCAACAGGCCAGAGTCCTTGGCAGGGCAGGGGTGAGTACAGCACATCAGAGCAACAGGCCCAGAGTCCTTGGCAGGGCAGGGGTGAATACAGCACATCAGAGCAACAGGTCCAGAGTCCTTGGCAGGGGATACAGCAAGTACATAAGAGGCTGCACAGGGGTGAGTACAGCACATCAGAGCAACAGGCCCAGAGTCCTTGGCAGGGCAGGGGAGAGTACAGCACATCAGAGCAACAGGCCCAGAGTCCTTGGCAGGGCAGGGGTGAGTACAGCACATCGGAGCAACAGGCCCAGAGTCCTTGGCAGGGCAGGGGTGAGTACAGCACATCAGAGCAACAGGCCCAGAGTCCTTGGCAGGGCAGGGGTGAGTGCAGCACATCAGAGCAACAGGCCCAGAGTCCTTGGCAGGGGACACAGCAAGTGCATAAGAGGCTGCACAGGGGTGAGTACAGCACATCAGAGCAACAGGCCCAGAGTCCTTGGCAGGGCAGGGGTGAGTACAGCACATCAGAGCAACAGGCCCAGAGTCCTTGGCAGGGGTGAGTACAGCACATCAGAGCAACAGGCCCAGAGTCCTTGGCAGGGCAGGGGTGAGTACAGCACATCAGAGCAACGAGGCCAGCAACACACCCAGATCGCTAACAATGGTCTAAACTAGCACACCTCTCTGTGGCACATGCATATGAGGGTGTTGACAACTCACTCCTGGCTGTCATGTGAAGTGGGACCTGGCTGTGTGTCAGGGACTGCAGATCCACTTGACTGGTGTGACAGAGGGACATGTGATGTGGTTATAACAGAGGGCCTGCAAGGTGGAGGGCTGTGCGGACCAGGTGGCACCGTGGCACGTGGAGGTGGAGTCATGCACGCCCATGACACAGTGTGGGTGGGAGAGGTTGGAGGGGTGCCCTTCCACTTCTTCGGAATATGAAATTGCTTCCCTGTCATGGGGTTGATGGGAAGTGGCGTTGACACCACCGGCACACACCCCAACTGTCCCACATCAGGGGCAGACACTGGCACTCCCTCTGGAGAAGTGCTTGATCCTGCAGAACGCTTGGGCTGGCTACGCCTCCGGACCACCTTACCCTCTCTGGAAGGTGTACCCCCTACAGTGACCACCTTCCCACTTACCCCAGGGGTGGTGTCTAAAGTGCCCTCCTGTCCCTTCTTGCCAGGGATGGCCACAACACTGCCCTCCTCTACCTGAGTCACTGGCCTGGACACAACACTGCCCTCCTTTGCCTTAATGACTGGGCTGGTCACAACAGGGGTCTCCTCTGCCACAATGACTGGGCTGGTCACAACAGGGGTCTCCTCTGCCACAATGACTGGGCTGGTCACAACAGGGCTTCCCTCCACCTGCCTCGATGTACTTAGTTCTGGGGTTGAGGTGGTGGGTGGTTGTGTCCCTGTGCTCTCCCCAGGTGTAGCCATGACATCCCACACATCCTCTGTGGGCATAGCTGAGTCAATTTCTGGTGATGCCTCTGCAGCATGTGAGCCTGATGTCTGACACAATGCTCTTCTGGCCTTGCTCTTCTGTGACTTCACCTTGTCTGAGCATATTGGGGGGGCCCTGCTCTTCTTTGGGGATGGAGTCTGTGGATGGGATTGTTTGCTTTGGGTCTGACCTGTGCTCCTAGTGTTGTATCGTTTAGTTGATGTAGGTCCCAAGTGGTCACTGTCATCTGATATGGCCACTGACTAGGTGGACGTCACAGGCACCTGAGCTGCAATGGGGGCATGTGCCTGTTGGAGGGCTGACGTGACTGTTCCTGACAATGACTGGAGTGTACAATGTAGGCCACCCACGTCAGAGTGTATGCCCTCCATGAATGCCAGAACCTGGCCTAATTTGTTATCGTGTGCACTGAAGGCATTGAGCAGGGCGGTTTGGCCCACGCAAAGTTGCCGCAGGAGCTCTACGCACTATGCACTGAGGGCAGCAGGGGGGACAGGTGCAGGGGCAGCGGTGCCATGTGTGAATTTTACACGTCCCCTCTTAGTGACACGGATACGGCCAGCCCCAGAGGAAGTGGATGGGAGGCTGGGCATTGTGCGCTGGTTGTCAGATGCTGCAGCAGACTCCCCATCCCCTGTGGCTGCTAACAAGGACGCATCCCCCCTGCCATCAGATGAAGTGGTACTCTGTGTCTCAGCCACAGAATCCTCATGCATACTCCTGTCACCCTCAGTAGCGCTGGTGTGGTCAGTGTCACTTGGCTCCGTCTCACTTTGCTCTGCTGCCGCTGTCGTGCTGGTCTCGCCACCACTTTCAGGATCATGTTCCGCCGTGGTGTCTTGCGAATCTGCATTAGTGACAGAAACATCGTTGTATAAGTGTCATCATCTGGTCACACGATATCAGATCAATGCAGCACATGAGAGGCCTAGAGCTACATGGTAACCACCACACCCTCCAATCACTGTGCAGCTACACACCATATAGACCACAACAGTGCCTGTCATGCGGACAAACAGGCAGGAGTGGAGCAATGTCGATGACACACAGCACTACACCCTGCCCATGGATGGTGTTCCCCCAGCCCACATTGACCTGCCCCATGGACATGATGTAGCCACAACACACATCACCACTTACAGCCCAAAAGGGATCTACAGGGGAATACACACACCTGTATTGACTACACATGCCACATTGTCAAATAGACCATTACAATCACCATGTGCCAATCAGGGTTCACATTGTCGTCAGATGTTTTGGCCTCTACCATGAAGGTGCATGCAAAGTAGACAGACATGGTGTCACACTCATTAAGTGGACACAGCTGGACGGCAGAATATGGACTCCACCCACCATCAAAAAGAAGAGTGACCATGTGGACACCAAAAATCTGTCAAGGAATGAAAACTGCAGGCAGGAGCAGCACAGTAAGGCCATGGTGGCCCAATGCCTCATACAGACACACATCACAGTTGCCACTCACATCACATATCACAGCATGGCAGCACACGCACATCACATGTGTCACCGCTGCCACAGGCACTGTACACATGCATCCACTCCGAGACAACCTCTCCCTCCCCGGATACTCACCATGTCTGTCGTGCTGCTGAAGCCCCTTCAGACGTGCATCCAGGTCTGGATTGGTCACTGCCAGTATGCGTCCCATCAGCGGAGTCATGGTGCGCCGTGCCACACGCCCTGTGCGTGGTACCATCCCCAAGGTCATCTCTGCCACTTGCTTAGCCAGCCGGCTGATGTCGTCCCACCTCTTGTGACAGTGTGTGTGTCGTCTGTTTGATACCCCCAGGGCTCGCACCTTTGCTGCTATGGCCCTCTAGACAGCCTTACGTTGGTGTACCTTGAGCTGCAGGTATGAGAGTAAAGAAGGACAAATGTACAAATACACAATGGCATATGTCAGCATCTATCAGTACAGCAGCCAGACACTGACTCGGGACTTACAGTAACCTCCCTCCCTCCAGAACTGGGGGTACCCTCACAAGGCCACTCTGCATGGCATGAACATTAGTGAATGGATGCACACATTGAGGTTCCTAGTCTCCATGATAATCACACTAAAGCATGATGCTTCAACACAAATGCATCGACAGCACTGTGTAATTCAGAAATAGTACATGGCACTGATGGGGCATATCCACTAATCAGTGTGAAGCAACTGTAGCATGTAAGTTGGCTGATGTTCAATGTTCGGCTGTGCAGCCACTGAACCTACTCTGTGGGTCACACTGACTATGACTACAGGGGCACCCTGAAATTTCATCACAAGTGTACACTGTCCTGGCATCTACAAGGCAAACAACCGTTGGCTATGTCTGCCCGAAAAAGTAGCAAATCCCACTCACACATACAAGTACAGGCCTAGGACAGAGTCACAATGCAACACACACACTCCCACGACCTGGAAACATCTTGTCTGTCAGTGTTTGTGAGCACCCCACATCCAAAAGCACATACTGCAGCATCATGACTACACGTCTGACACCACCCTGCCCTACTGCTCCCTTCATGTTGACTTACCACGACATTGGGGCCACCAAACAGGCGTGGGTACTGTGCCAGCACCTCGTTCACAAGGACATCCAGCTCCTCACTCGTGAATGGACTGGCACGGATCTTATCTGTTCTTGACATCCCTGTGGATATGGCAGACCTGTGGCGGAAGTGAGTTGTGAGGTGTCCCAGGCAGCAGTCTCTGTGAGCAGCAGGACAGGGTCCCAGGCAGCAGGAGATGGTCCCAGGCAGCAGCAGGAGAGGGTTCCAGGCAGCAGCAGGAGAGGGTCCCAGGCAGCAGCAGGAGAGGGTCCCAGGCAGCATCAGGAGAAGTCCCAGGCAGCAGCAGGAGAGGGTCCCAGGCAGCAGCAGGAGAGGGTCCCAGGGAGCAGCAGGAGATGGTCCCAGGCAGCAGCAGGAGATGGTCCCAGGCAGCAGGCTCTGCGAGCAGTGGGAATGTGTGGCTCACTCCCACAGATTTATAGCCCGGTGGGGTCGTTAGGAAGCTAATAAGCTGCTACAATTGGTTGTCTGGGTCAGCCTTATTCAAAAGCATCAAATGACCGCCTCCGCGGCAGCGGAGCACAGCTTCCGCATTTTTCAAATCTGCATCATACCACCGCGACCACCCATGCCATTGGCTGTATGCAATGCTCCACGGCGGTGATGCACCGCGGGTGCCCGGGGTGCGCTACCGCGATGGTGCATCATTCAAAAGCATCCAATGACCGCCTCCGCGGCAGCGGAGCACAGCTTCCGCAATTTTCAAATCTGCATCATGCCACCGCGACCACCCATGCCATTGGCTGTATGCAATGCTCCACGGCGGTGACGCACCGCGGGTGCCCGGGGTGCGCTACCGCGATGGTGCATCATTCAAAAGCATCCAATGACTGCCTCCGCGGCAGCGGAGCACAGCTTACGCAATTTTCAAATCTGCATCATGCCACCGCGATCATCGCTGCCATTGGCTGAATGCAATGCCCCATGGCGGTGATGCACCGCCGGGGCCAGGCGGTAGGTACCGCGACTCATGCGGCAGAGCATAGCCACCGGCATGTACACAAGTCCATGTGCCAATGGCTACCTTGGCTGGGTAGATGGTGGTGCTGGGGTCACACCGCTGGGGACCGGCGGTAGGTACCGCGACTCATGCGGCGGAGCATAGCCACCGGCATGTACACAAGTCCATGTGCCAATGGCTACCTTGGCTGGGAAGATGGTGGTGCTGGGGTCACACCGCCGGGGACTGGCGGTAGGTACCACGACTCATGCGGCGGAGCATAGCCACCGGCATGTACACAAGTCCATGTGCCAATGGCTACCTTGGCTGGGTAGATGGTGGTGCTGGGGTCACACCGCCGGGGACCGGCGGTAGGTACCGCGACTCATGCAGCGGAGCATAGCCACCGGCAAGTACACAAGTCCATGTGCCAATGGCTACATTGGCTGGGTAGATGGTGGTGCTGGGGTCACACCGCCGGAGACCGGCGGTAGGTACTGCAATTTTCGTACACATTGCTGTGTATGTCAATTCTGGACAATGTATCAGCACCATGCAGCTACATGGTGTAGGGCACATCATTGTACACACGATGCCACACAGCCATGTCATCCACAGGAGGACACACGTTCAGTGTGAGCCACTTTTGCCTGTGTTTCTGCCATTTTAGTAAGGGTTTTGATGGCTGATTACGATTGACAGACGTCAGGTGCTCTACATAGATGTCGTGACGTTTCATGTGTTGTTGGTCAGTGCAGACCTTGACCGGGCTGGTGCCACTGCATTGTATCGTACCTGACTTGTGCATTCACCACTGATCATGCACACAACCAGAAGTGTCCCTGCTACTGTGATCATTGTATTAATGAATGGTTGCAGAATGTACATGATGCATTGAGGTGTGGCAGGTACAGCAGATGGGTATGACAGACATGTTAAGTCACATTACAATTGCGGCTCTTGTTGCACCATGTCTGCACATGTCAAATGTTCAACCATTATATCCGCATTCACATTCCCCGATGTGTTACTGTCACTTGGGTATTGTCACTGGAGAGGCCTGCCCTCTGTGTGTAGCTATTGACCAGCCATGTAACCAGATGTACCATGCATCTCTCTGGCCCTTGTTGTTTTCCCATTACATCATTGATGCTTTGTGCTATGGCCATCTCATGATGCTTGTCATTGACCTATTCATTTTAATCCTCAACTAGGAGGTGGCCGAATCTCCTACGTCAGTTGATTGTGCTTGAGGACATGGAGAATGAGGCAATCATCAGGAAATTCAGGCTGGACAGACCAACATTGAAGATCGTGTGTGATCTATTGGAGCCCCACCTGCAGCCTCGCCGTCACTATCCTATGGCATTCACACCCCCTACAAGGTAATGGCAAGCACTACACTTCTTTGCGACTGGTTCCTTCCAAGAGACCGTGGCTAACGTTGGGGGGATGTCGCAGCCCATGTTCAGCATGGTGCTGAGGGATGTACTTGAGGCCATGATGATATATCGCAATCGCTACATACATTTCCCCAGGGGACGTGAATTGGCTGCCGTTAAGGGGGACTTCTATCCACTTGGGCGCATCCCACATGTAGTCGGTGCCATAGATTGCACCCATGTAGCTCTGGTGGCACCACAGGCGACGGAGCACATTTATCGGAACCGCAAACACTACCACTCCATGAATGTGCAGGTGGTGTGCCTTGCGGACATGACAATATCACATGTGTGTGCAAAGTATCCCGGTTCGGCCCATGATTCGTACATTATGAGGAACAGCATGGTGCCACGGATGATGGAGAATCTGCATCCCGAACGCGCCTGGATTGTGGGTGAGTTACACTACTGCTATCACGTGCTATGTGTCACTGGCTTTACTGTGGCCGTACAACATTGCAATGGGTGTTTATCATTCACAGGTGACTCTGCATATCCCAGTAGGCCATGGCTGTTGAGCCCACTCCGGAATCCCCGGACACAAGCAGACATCCGCTACAATGAGGCCCATAGCAGGACACGACGGGTAATCGAACAGACTTTCGGCCTGCTGAAGTCAAGGTTCCGGTGCCTTGACAGGACCGGAGGTGCACTCGCATACTCGCCTGGGAAGGTGTGCAAGATTGTTGTGGCATGCTGTATGCTGCACAACCTGGCCATCCACAAGGGGGTCCCCCTGCTCCTGGACGATGGTGAGGAACCAAGGCCACAACCTGCTCAGGGACCTGAATCCAGTGATGAGGACAGTGGAGAGGAGGAAGGAGTTGACCTACGCCAGCAGCTAATCCAACGCTACTTCACTTGAAGGTGTGTGACGAGTTACAACGTGTACATAGTCTGGTGTGGTAGCTTCTGTTGTGAATGGATATGCGCAGATGTTCCCGATAGCCACATGTTCTGTCACCTATGTATGGTATTGTTGGAATTGACGTTAAGTACGGAGATGTATTCTGGACCGTATTTGTGCGTATCTGCTAGACAATGTGTAGTGTACCTGTGATAATTTGGATATTTGTGGAGCAGTGATCTGTGTGTGTTGCCACGATGAGACCAGTGACTGTAGTTCTGTTGTGTCTCCCTAGGTGCTCCAGAGTGTTCCTGCCCTGCATACTGTACATCATGTTTACACATCATGGACATTATCAACAATGTTAATACTGCACTAAAGAATTCAATACACAAAATATGGAGTGTCAGGTATTTTATTTTTGGAGTGTACATGTGAATTGTGCGGGAATATTTACAGGAAGGTGGGGAATGAGCAGTGAGTTGACAGTCATGGTCGCAGAGATGCAAGAGTAGACACCACATGGATGTGGTGACCCAGTCCAACAGACAGGTGCCATTGCCAAGGCAATGTGGGGAAAGACAGTCCAAACAGTGAATGCAGTTGGGGAGAGGGTTGTCTTCACGGCTGGCTCAGTGTCTGGCGTGTGGCAGGTGCTTTGCCTCCAGAGACTCCCAGGCTCTTCTTCGGACACCCCCTAGATCTTTTTGGCAGTGGGGGCTCTGCTGAATGGCCAGCGGCGTCAGAGGACTCGCCCCTCTCTGTTGGCGCAGGGCAGGATGGTGGACTGTCATCCTGCTGCACAACAGGAGGGGACGGAGGTGGTGGTTGGGACACAGGCCTGTCCCTCTGCAACGCCACTTGCTAGCCCATGAGGTCCACCATCTGTCCCAGGCGGTTATCGATGGACCTCATCAGCAGGATGAGCTCCCTTAATAGTTCATCCGACCAGCCACTTTGTCCCTGGACCTCTTGGTAGGCCTCCACAACTCTGGTGAAGGCCCTGACAGCAGGGGTCTGCTGCGTTGTTGTTGCAGCAGAGGTGGTGGTGGGGAGGATGGGGGCCTGGGACCTCTGGGTCTGTGGCACACCAGATTGGCCGGCCTGGAGCTCATCATCCGAAGTGTCCTGGGAGTCCGCATCTGTGAGTCCATGTGCCGGAGGTGGAGACTGGCTCTGCTGGTCGTTGGTGTGGTCCCCAGCAGTGAGTTCTTCATCACCTGTGGAGCAGATGGGGAGTGGTCAGTGTTTGTGTCATCTGCGTATCATCATCTGTCTGTACACTAGTTCAATATGCTGTCATCAGTTGTACAATTCATGGCAACACCGTGTTACATTTCATAGTGCAGAGTGACATCATAGAGTCATAAAGGTTGAATGTCTATGCATTGCGTCCAATAGTTATTTGATTTCCACACACACACACTTCATGAAGAAATACGGTAGTTACATACCTGTAAGGTGAGTGTGCAGGGTGCATTGGCTGACACTTGCTCCTGGGTGGGGGAGGCCTCCATGCTGCTGGGCTGTGGGACAGGGGGCATGCTGGGAGTAGTGGTACAGGCCTCCCACCCAAAAACAGCCTCCAAGTGAAGATGGCTACCTACCTGTAGGTTTGTTTGTTAAACAGTGCAATGGCTGACACTTGCTCCTGGGTGGGGGAGGCCTCCATGCTGCTGGGCTGTGGGACAGGGGGCATGCTGGGAGTAGTGGTACAGGCCTCCCACACACAAACACCCTCCAAGTGAAGATGGCTACCTACCTGTAGGTTTTTTTGTTAAACAGTGCAATGGCTGACACTTGCTCCTGGGTGGGGGAGGCCTCCATGCTGCTGGGCTATGGGACAGGGGGAATGGTGGGTGCAGTGAGACAGGCCTCCCTCCCTGCCTACCACAAACAGCCTCCAAGTGAAGATGGCTACCTACCTGCAGGTTTGTTTGTTAAACAGTGCAATGGCTGACACTTGCTCCTGGGTGGGGGAGGCCACCATGCTACTGGGCTGTGGGACGGGGGAATGGTGGGTGCAGTGAGACAGGCCTCCCTCCCTGACTCCCACAAACAGCCTCCAAGTGAAGATGGCTACCTATATGCAGGTTTGTTTGTTAAACAGTGCAATGGCTGACACTTGCTCCTGGGTGGGGGAGGCCTTCATGCTGCTGGGCTGTGGGACAGGGGGCATGCTGGAGTAGTGATACAGGCCTCCCACCCACAAACAGCCTCCAAGTGTAGATGGCTACCTACCTGTAGGTTTGTTTGTTAAACAGTGCAATGGCTGACACTTGCTCCTGGGTGGGGGAGGCCTTCATGCTGCCTGGCTGTGGGACAGGGGGCATGCTGGGAGTAGTGGTACAGGCCTCCCACACACAAACACCCTCCAAGTGAAGATGGCTACCTACCTGTAGGTTTTTTTGTTAAACAGTGCAATGGCTGACACTTGCTCCTGGGTGGGGGAGGCCTCCATGCTGCTGGGCTATGGGACAGGGGGAATGGTGGGTGCAGTGAGACAGGCCTCCCTCCCTGCCTCCCACAAACAGCCTCCAAGTGAAGATGGCTACCTACCTGCAGGTTTGTTTGTTAAACAGTGCAATGGCTGACACTTGCTCCTGGGTGGGGGAGGCCACCATGCTGCTGGGCTGTGGGACGGGGGAATGGTGGGTGCAGTGAGACAGGCCTCCCTCCCTGCCTCCCACAAACAGCCTCCAAGTGAAGATGGCTACCTATATGCAGGTTTGTTTGTTAAACAGTGCAATGGCTGACACTTGCTCCTGGGTGGGGGAGGCCTCCATGCTGCTGGGCTGTGGGACAGGGGGCATGCTGGGAGTAGTGGTACAGGCCTCCCACCCACAAACAGCCTCCAAGTGTAGATGGCTACCTACCTGTAGGTTTGTTTGTTAAACAGTGCAATGGCTGACACTTGCTCCTGGGTGGGGGAGGCCTCCATGCTGCTGGGCTGTGGGATAGGGGGAATGGTGGGTGCAGTGAGACAGGCCTCCCTCCCTGCCTCCCACAAACAGCCTCCAAGTGAAGATGGCTACCTACCTGCAGGTTTTGTTTGTTAAACAGTGCAATGGCTGACACTTGCTCCTGGGTGGGGGAGGCCTCCATGCTGCTGGGCTGTGGGACAGGGGGCATGCTGGAGTAGTGATACAGGCCTCCCACCCACAAACAGCCTCCAAGTGAAGATGGCTACCTACCTGTAGGTTTGTTTGTTAAACAGTGCAATGGCTGACACTTGCTCCTGGGTGGGGGAGGCCTCCATGCTGCCTGGCTGTGGGACAGAGGGCATGCTGGGAGTAGTGGTACAGGCCTCCCACCCACAAACACCCTCCAAGTAAAGATGGCTACCTACCTACCAGTAGGTTTGTTTGTTAAACAGTGCAATGGCTGACACTTGCTCCTGGGTGGGGGAGGCCTCCATGCTGCTGGGCTGTGGGACAGGGGGAATGGTGGGTGCAGTGAGACAGGACTCCCTCCCTGCCTCCCACAAACAGCCTCCAAGTGAAGATGGCTACCTACATGCAGGTTTGTTTGTTAAACAGTGCAATGGCTGACACTTGCTCCTGGGTGGGGGAGGCCTCCATGCTGCTGGGCAGTGGGACAGGGGGCATGCTGGGAGTAGTGGTACAGGCCTCCCACCCACAAACAGCCTCTAAGTGAAGATGGCTACCTACCTGTAGGTTTGTTTGTTAAACAGTACAATGGCTGACACTTGCTCCTGGGTGGGGGAGGCCTCCATGCTGCTGGGCTGTGGGACAGGGGGAATGGTGGGTGCAGTGAGACAGGCCTCCCTCCTTGCCTCCCACAAACAGCCTCCAAGTGAAGACGGCTACCTACCTGCAGGTTTGTTTGTTAAACAGTGCAATGGCTGACACTTGCTCCTGGGTGGGGGAGGCCTCCATGCTGCTGGGCTGTGGGACAGGGGGCATGCTGGGAGTAGTGGTACAGGCCTCCCACCCACAAACAGCCTCCAAGTGAAGATGGCTACCTACCTGTAGGTTTGTTTGTTAAACAGTGCAATGGCTGACACTTGCTCCTGGGTGGGGGAGGCCTCCTTGCTGCTGGGCTGTGGGACAGGGGGAATGGTGGGTGCAGTGAGACAGGCCTCCCTCCCTGCCTCCCACAAACAGCCACCAAGTGAAGATGGCTACCTACCTGCAGGTTTGTTTGTTAAACAGTGCAATGGCTGACACTTGCTCCTGGGTGGGGGTGGCCTCCATGCTGCTGGACTGTGGGACAGGGGGTATGCTGGGAGTAGTGGTACAGGCCTCCCACCCACAAACAGCCTCCAAGTGAAGATGGCTACCTACCTGTAGGTTTGTTTGTTAAACAGTACAATGGCTGACACTTGCTCCTGGGTGGGGGAGGCCTCCATGCTGCTGGGCTGTGGGACAGGGGGCATGCTGGGAGTAGTGGTACAGGCCTCCCACCCACAAACACCCTCCAAGTGAAGATGGCTACCTACCTGTAGGTTTGTTTGTTAAACAGTGCAATGGCTGACACTTGCTCCTGGGTTGGGGAGGCCTCCATGCTGCTGGGCTGTGGGACAGGGGGAATGGTGGGTGCAGTGAGACAGTCCTCCCTCCCTGCCTCCCACAAACAGCCTCCAAGTGAAGATGGCTACCTACATGCAGGTTTGTTTGTTAAACAGTGCAATGGCTGACACTTGCTCCTGGGTGGGGGAGGCCTCCATGCTGCTGGGCTGTGGGACAGGGGGCATGCTGGGAGTAGTGGTACAGGCCTCCCACCCACAAACAGCCTCCAAGTGAAGATGGCTACCTACCTGTAGGTTTGTTTGTTAAACAGTGCAATGGCTGACACTTGCTCCTGGGTGGGGGAGGCCTCCATGCTGCTGGGCTGTGGGACAGGGGGAATGGTGGGTGCAGTGAGACAGGCCTCCCTCCCTGCCTCCCACAAACAGCCTCCAAGTGAAGATGGCTACCTACCTGCATGTGTGTTTGTTAAACAGTGCAATGGCTGACACTTGCTCCTGGGTGGGGGAGGCCTCCATGCTGCTGGGCTGTGGGACAGGGGGCATGCTGGGAGTAGTGGTACAGGCCTCCCACCCACAAACAGCCTCCAAGTGAAGATGGCTACCTACCTGTAGGTTTGTTTGTTAAACAGTGCAATGGCTGACACTTGCTCCTGGGTGGGGCATGCCTTCATGCTGCTGGGCTGTGGGACAGGGGGCATGCTGGGAGTTGTTGTACTGACCTTCCGGCCCCATACAGGCCTCCTCAGCAGAATGGCTGGCTACATGTTGGTTAGGGATGGACAGTGTATTGGTGGTTGGGTATTGCAAGGAGGTAAATCTCAATGTGGTGTTAAACATTTGTCTGTACTTACCAGCCTCCGCTCCCCCGGCTACTCCTGGGAGACTCTCAGGTAGCAGGATGGCAAGCACCTTCTCCTCCCATGGTGTGAATGTCTTCTGTGGGATGGGAGGGCCACTGCCAGTCACGTTTGCCAGAGTCCAGTTCTTGCTCTTCTTCTCCTTGACAACCCTCTTGAGATCATGCCACCGCTTCATGATCTCCTTCTTGGATCTTGGGGTGGCCCCAACTGCATTCACCCTTTGGACTATGCTTTCCCACATTTGTGTCCTGGTGGCTAATGGTGTCTGTTGGACTAGGTTACCAAATAGTTGTGGCTCTACTCTCACAATCTCGTTGACCATGACTGTCAACTCACTCTCTGTGAATTTTGGCATTTTTTGTGATGTCATGGTGTGTGGGTGTTGAGGTGTTTGTGGGTGCAGGGGTGTGTGGGTGCAGGGGTGTGGTGATGAGGTGTGTTGTGTGCTGGGGGTTTGTTTGTGATGGTGTGATGGTGGTGTTGATGGTGGTGGTGGGTGGGTGGGTGTAGTGTGCTATTTTGCCTCTCCTCTCAGATGTGGCGTGTGGCCTTCTGTTCTGGAAAGATGCAAGGTATTGTGGTGAGTGGAGGGGTGGCTTTGTACTCAGCTGTGTGGGTGTGTCCAATTGGATTGTGGTTGTCAGGTGTGTTGTGGGTGTGGTTATGTTGTTTTGTATATTTGTTTGAGTCATTTATGTATCTGTGTGTGTGTGTGTTGTATCTATTGGGGGCAGGGCTACTTTGTTTATGCAGTATTTGGCATCACTGCGGTGCTTTCACATCGACCGCCATGTATTTCATGTTCGTCCGCTGCGGTGACTTTGCTGCTGCTTGTCCGCCATTTCTCCCATTCAATCCTGGCTGCGACCGCGGCGGTCGGTGTCTGCGGTTCCGGCCGCGCCACCCTCGGGGATATCGTAATTTCCCGTGCGGTGTCTCCGCTTTCCCTGTGGGCGGTTTTGTCTATTCCGCTGCTTTTCCGACCGCCGCGGTCGGAGTTTTGGCATCACCGCACACGTCGGGCGGTTTCATTTTCACCGCTACCGCCGCGGTCGGGCTGTAGTGGCGGTCTATCCTAATTTGTCCGCCGGTTGATCCGCCTCCATGGCGGGCGGTTGTTTTCCACAGCCATATCGGAAAGGGTGGTTTTCCGCCCGCCATCCTAATGGGCCCCTAAGTGTTTACTTGCGAATAACTCGCACTTACAACATCACTACAAGATGGCCCCCAGATATCTGGTTTAAGTCCTTTATCTATTTTTGCACTTATGGGAAATCACGTGAGACTTGTGTTACTGAAACTTTATTTATTGTTTTCAATTTGATATACAACCCACCCGTGATCAAGGCGAGTTTTTCGCTGAAACGCGTTGGGGCTGTTGTTCCATACCTGATTCATACATGGTCGGTGACATCACTCATGACATCACTGATGACATCTCAAATGACATCCTTGATGATAGCACTGATGACATCATCCAGTGAATGTATGTCTTTCTGAAAAATATATTTTTTTTTTATATATGTATATCTAAAAGTCGATGGAAGAATAAATGGGTAAATAACTGTCTAAATGGATGGTTTTTTTGTAAAATTGATTGTATAACTGACTTATTAAGTATATCTTAGTGAATAGGTGTACTAGCGAATAATCTTTAAATATTTAAATATCTGTATCAGTGTCTCACTTTTTATATAAGTGGCTGCATGGGTTGGTGAGTAGCTACATGAGTGTGTATATGGGTTATTAGTTGGTTTTTTGAGTACCAAAATGAGTGTTTGTACGGTTCGGTGGAGAGTATTACTTAGCGCACAGATGCATAAATGACTGACTCACTGTTTGTATGTGTTTTGAAGACAGTGGGGCCGATTAGGATGGCGGACGGACCTGCGTCCGTCTGCCACCCCAGAGGTGGAGGGACCGTCCGCAGGGGCAGCGGCAGTCCCTCCGTGCAATTTAGGATGTGACCACCACCCTGGCGGTCACATCCTGTATGTTTAACATTGCGGCGTGTGCAGCTTGAAGCAGCACCCGCCGCAATGTTAAAACTGCATGTTTTACATTTAGATGCACAAAGCGGCAGGCACCGTGTGGTGCCTGCCACTTTGTGCATGTAAATGCATGTGCACCCCCCACCCCCAACACCGCTGGGGTCCGCAACGGGCCCCCAAACACCAATGTCCACATGCTTTTCTACAGCGTAAAACCCGCCGTGGAAAAGCATGTCTCCGCCAGCATCCTAATATGGCTGGCGGTGTCTGATAGACACCGCCACCATATTAGAGCTTTTCCGCCACGGTCGGAAGGCGACCGATGCGGAAAAGCGGCGGACGGAAACATGACCCCCCCCAGCCATCCTAATCTGCTGGGGGGTTTTTCTGTGTCCGCAGCGGTGAATCCGCATCCCCCGGGCCGGTGGTGGCTTCCGCCGGCCCAGAGGATGCGGATTTACCGCGATTCTAATCGGGCCCAGTATGTGTGCAGGACTGTATGGGTGGATGAATGTGTGTATGGGTGTGTTAGTGAGTGAATGACTGTCTCAATAGGATCTTTATGAGTAACTACATATGTTTTAAACTAGTATATGTGAGTATTGAAGTATATAAGTGAGTATATCTGAGAGCGAGAGATTCTAAGACTTCCTGTATAAATAAGTATGTGTTTCTATAAGTGATTGTTGAAGAGAGTACGTATGTCTACGATCTGTAGAAGTTAGTGTAATGGTGGGTATATAGCTCTATATGCAAGTAAATGGATATTTGATAGTTTATTTGCATGTGTGAGTATGTGTGTGAGTAACTCTATGGATGAGTGTCGGTGTATAACAGGATATGTAGGTGTATGAGTACATATGATGATTGAGTACATATATGAGTGACTATATCCCCCTCCAGGCTGATGACGAGCTCAGCTCGTCATGAGCGTAACCTGCCGTGCGCTCATGACGAGCTGAGCTCGTCATGTAACGCGGTATTTTTAAAATTACCGCGCACAGCGGGAAAAGCCGCCGCAGCGATGCGGTTAAAGAACTGTTGGTGAATGAGTGGATGTGTATGTAGATTTTGGAATTACTCAATAGGTTGTTCTAACTGGAATTGGTATCTCCATTTTTTTGAAAATTTTAGTTTCTATTTTTGATCCTGTGTATCAAAGGTTATATCACAGTAAGAGGAGTTCTGCCACAAGGATGATATCATCAGTGATGTCATCAGGGATGTCATTTGAGATGTCATCAGTGATGTCATGAGTGATGTCACTGACCATGTCATGAGTGATGTAATATTGTAATATGTGATGTCATCAGCAGTACATTGCGGGCGCGCAAGTTATAGTTAGCTGAGCTAACTATAACGGAGGAATTTCAAAGGTTTTGTATGAGAGAAATGTTCAGCTAACTATAACGTGTGAAACCTATAGTTTTTTTCAATGAATTTGCATGGTTTTTTAAATGCTGATTCCTAACTATAACGTTTGTGAAACCTATGTTTTTTTCAACTAATTTGCAAGGTTTTTGAAATGCTAATTCCTAACTATACCATGTGTGAAACCTATGGTTTTTTCAGTGAATTTCTAAGGTTTATTAAATGCTAATTCTTAACTATAACGTGTGTGAAACCTATGGTTTTTTCAGTGAATTTCAAAGGTTTTGTAAATGATAATTTTAAAATATACTAATTATTATATTTCTTTCTTTTTATAGTAATTGCCTACATTTTTATTATAAATACTAATATTTATTTTATTTTTAAAGTTACATTTCATATTTTCAATGTACAATAATAACAAAAGCAAATTCAAAAAGAATGCACTGCTAGTGAAACTGCCTTGGTGAATTTGTAAGTGTTTGTTAGGAGCAGATTTACAACACCCTTCTGCGTCTTTTACACCACCGTTGAATCACTTTTCTGATGAAGCGGTGGTGCAAAAGATGAACCATGGTATGTGGTATTTAGAATGTGACGTATCTGGGAGGTGTATCGCATTGTAAATCCCTGTACCAGAAGGAGAAATTCCTACATGAGGGGGGAGGGGTGCCGTTCCGGCGCAGGAACACCTCGTAAAAGTGGCTCACTAAAATCCGCAAGATTTCACTTTGTCACTTTTTTTCCCAATATAATCAGCTCGTACTCCCTGCTGTACAAAGTGTGGCAACCTCACTCAGCGAGAATGCATTAAACCTCCATTGTCTCTGCAAAGAACTGTAACGAAACTTTATCCCCCACCCCCACCCCAACCTTCCCCCCCTCCACCCTCCCTTCTCCTGGTCACTTTGGTTACTCAGCTATACATTTCTCCTGGCCCTCAGTACATACTTCAATACTACGGGGTTGAAGACTGATCACGGACACCAATTCTTTCCTTTGTCTTATCCACTTCCCAAGGTTCATACTCAATGTGGTCCCTGTGGTCCAACGTCCTGGGATGGAAATAGATCCAGCCCTTTAAGTTCCAATAATAGTACCTCCCAGTCCAGTGTCATGGGGTGCTTCCGGTGCCCCCTCTCCTCATCCCTTCTAAGGACGATACTCTCTGCCCGGCCCCATTTCACTACATCTCTCTGCCACACCGCTATGCTAGGGGCCCTGGGGGATTTCCATCTCGTTGCTAACACAATGACTGCTAGGAGAAGAGCAAAATCAACAAACCTCAGTTTAGCCTTCATTGTTTTAGAGCGTTTGCGGAGTCACACTAAGCAATATGGAGCTTCTTCCTGTATCTGTATGTGTGTAATCATATGTAGCGTCTTGCATATCTCCACCCAATATCCCCGCAGCTGTGGGCAAGCCCACAGCATGTGGATTAATCCCGCTCATCTCCTTTACAGCGCGGGCAACAGTGGGGGGAATCCTGCAACATTCGATATATTTTCTCTGGGGTTAAATATGCCCTATGGAGCACCATAGCTTGAATACATTTGAACTTAACATTACATGAGACCTTTTGGGGTGTTCTAGTATCATCTGCATTGCTTTTTCAGTCAGCTCCGCCCCTGCATCCTGTGCCCAGTTGTTCCTAAGTGTGGCAAGTGAAATTGCTGCGTGTTCCCGGATCCCTGTGTATAGCCATCGCACCAAGTGACCCCCTGTCCCCATGAGGTACATCAGATGCACCATTTTGTGTTGTGTAGGTTTGAGTCGTAATGGCGCCCAGGTGGTCCGGATATAGTGGGTCACTGTAGCGTGCAGTAAATACAGTGCGGGAGGGGCCCCAGTGGTCAGTACAAAGGCTTCGTGATCTAGCAGGACTGCATCCCCAAAGAAGGCCCCTATCTCCTCCATTCTGGTCTCCTCCCAATGGCTCAGTGTCAGTCGTGTGAGCCTACCCTGTGGTGTCGGGATGCATAATAGAGGAATATTCCCTGCATAAGGCATTGCTGATGCGGTATATGACAGAGCCCTCCTCCAGCAGATCAGTGCAGAGTGCAAGAGAGGGGGGCAGTCCCGAGGGATCCGACCCCCCGGTAGCAACAGGGTATGGAGTTCTCCCTGGTCCAGCCGATTTGTTGCGAAACCAATCTCGTGCAAATTTCTGCCTGCCACCCAGTAGGACAGCCACTGTAGCTGGCTGGCGTAATAGTATCCACGAAAGTCCGGGACTCCTAGGCCTCCAGCTCTGGTTCCCAGCTGGAGTTTGCGGAGACTGATGCGTCTCCAACCGGTCCCCCATATGAGGCTAATCAACATGGTGTTTAGCGTGTCAAAAACATGCTGTGGGAGTAGCACTGGCAAATTTACAAAAAAATATAGTAGGCGAGGGAGCATAACCATCTTAGAGATCGCAATGCGACGCATGACAGACAGAGGCAGAGAGGTCCAGAATCCAATGCTGCCGCGGAGGCCAGTGATAGCCCTTGTTATGTTACCATCTATTTGGTCCTCCAGCGTCCTATACACCTGGATCCCTAGATATTTAAAGGTAGTCTGCGCCACCGGGGTCTGGTGCGCTCCAAAAAATATTGAAGGCGGGTGAGGTGCTTCCCAGAAATAAAAACCAATTGATTTATCAGGGTTTATGGCGAGACCTGACACATCCTCAAACCGACAGAAGATGTCGTAAAGCGTCATGTGATCTGCTTCCAGGTCTCGGAGATATAACAAAATATCGTCCGCGTATATGGATAGCAGGTGGTGCGTCCGGTCTATGGGCATGCCCTCCCGATCCATGTGAGTGCGAAGGGCAATCGCCAGGGGTTCCAGTGCCAGAACAAATAAGATCGGGGACAGGGGTCAGCCTTGGCGGGTACCCCTGCGCACAGGGTAACATGCCGAGACGTACCGTCCCGTACGTGCCCGAGCCATGGGGTCAGTGTATAGTAAACGGATCCACCCCAGCAAAGGCTCAGGGAACCCAACGTTTCAGGTCTTCGAACATGAAGGTCCACGATAGAGAGTCGAATGCCTGCTTCAAAACTAAAGCAATGCACCCCACTCGAGTCAGTTCCCGCGGTGAAGCCGTCATTAGTGCGTGTAACCACCTTGTGTTCAGAGATGTACTGCGCCCCGGAAGGAAGCCACATTGATTCTGATGTATGAGGGCGGGAAGGTGGGACTGAATGCGCAGGGCTATAGCCTTGCTCAGGATTTTGTATTCTGTGGAAAGCATAGACAGTGGTCTATAATTTGCTAGCTCTAGCGTGTCTCGGCCCGGTTTAGGCATCGATGTCACCAGGGCCTGCATACTTGAAGCTGGTACATGTCCTTCTTCGAACGCCGTCTTATAGATTCTTTCTAGGAAAGGCAGCATGATCTCCGCATAGGTCGAATAAAATTCTACAGGGAGCCCATCCATACCCGGCGTCTTGTTACGGTTGAGAAGTGTAATGGCCGCTCGTATCTCATGCTGTGTGATAGGCCCCTCGATCGCCTTTTGTGTGTCGGCCGTTAGAGTCGGGAAAGTAAGGTCGGGCAGGAACTCAAGCACCTGTATCCGGTCTTCCAGACCGATAGGAGCGTATAATGCCTTCAGATGGTCGTGGAACGCCAGATTAATCTCCGATTGCGTTTGTACGAGGACGCCCGATGTATTGTGTATTTGAGTGATAGCCGGTGGGTCCGGGCGGTCCCGCACCAAACAGGCCAACAGGGTGCCGGATCGGTCTGCTTCAGCGTGTTGCCGTTGCAGGTACGCACTATAGTCTAAGTTTTGCATTGTCTCTAAGACCTCCGCGTGGTCAATGTATCCTTCCTGTAGTTCTCCCTTTTTCTCGGGGTCTGCGCTCGCTTCCTGTTCAAGCACCCTCAAGCGGTCCTCCACCTCGCAGAGTTTTTTGTGCATCTCCTGTCTAGCTCCCACCAGCTGGCCTATCGCCGCTCCCTGTACCACCACCTTCATGGCATCCCACACCACCAAATTGGAGGAGGACAAATCCCAGTTTTCTGCAAAATAATTTGTTAGGGTGTCTGACAGGGAAGTCCTGAACGGGCCGTCCTACAGTAGGAGTGGGTTGAGCCTCCAGGTAGGCACCGGAGTCAGCACCCAACCCCAGGGAAGAGTAATCATCAGGGGTCGGTGGTCAGAAAACGTTTTCGCCAAATATTCCAAAACCCCAATCTTCGTGACCAAAGTACGGGAGCATAGGAAACGATCTATTAGGGTGTGCAAATTGTGTACCATAGCCAAGCGTCCGTCAGTCCCCACCCGTCCGCCCATGCCGCGAAGAAATCCGTCAGCCTTGCAGCTCCTGTCGCCTGTAGGGTAGGGTGTGATCTATCCAGACCCAGGTCCAGAACAGCATTCCAGTCTCCCCCGAGCACCCAGCGAATTCCAACCCAATCCGAGAGTGCCACCCCCACTGTGCGCAGAAACCTGTCCTGTTCAAAGTGCGAGGCATATATACTGCCCAGGACTATTAGTGTACCATCCAGGGTGCCCTTTATAAGGATATATCTGCCCTGGTCATCCACCTTCCTCTCTAGTTCCACAAATAGTATCCCGTGACGGACCCAAATAGTCGCCCCCCTAGAAAAGGCTGAGTACGTTGTAGAATAAATAGTGCCCTCCATTATTTCCTCAAATTCTGATGCTGTGAGGTGTGATTCCTGTATGAATGCTACCTGCACCTGGTGTCTGAGTAGGAAGGAAAGGATTCTGTGCTGTTTCTGTATTGCCCCAAGACCACGCACATTCCAAGAAATTAATTTATATGTCTCTGTAATCTCACCCATGATCATTCTCAGTCAGCTCTAACGGCACCAGTATTCGTACCCAATAGCCCCATATAGCTAGCGTCCAGGAGAGTACAAACCACAAAACTCCTTGTGGAAACATAACTAACACGGCGTAGCTAAGCAACGAAGCTGAGTCCAATATTAGAATAAATAACAGATAGGTCCAAAGTCTGGTGCATACGCCATTGGGGGGTCGGCTATACACTCTTAGGGCCAGTTTGTTGATCTCATTGGGTGCCGTCGGCTCTACGGTAGTCCAGCCCTGGGGTACTACTCAAGGATATTTTCAACTTTATTGCTTAAAGACTTCACTGCGGGAGGGGCAGGCATACTTTCCCCACTACTGTCCAGCAAGGGAATTTCCACTATATCCAGGCCCCATGGGCAGATATGGCCTCTGGGGAATTCAAGTACGTATGCTACAATAAGGTGCAGACCCCCAACCCCACACACACACACAAATAGCACCATGTGGTAGGAATCACCAAATTTCGGCACATTATAAAGGATACGGTGAGGTACATTTGTATGCCATGTCAGTTTTCCATCAGTTTATCTGCAGCACGGGGAGTGACTGGGGGGAACAGGACCACACAGTGTTCAGAGTCAGAGTGCAGTGTGCTGTCATCCGAGTCAGTTGCAATTTTTCCTGAGTCCTCTCGGAATGTACCAATCAGTGCCAGTGCTCTCAATTGTTCCGTCTTCTGCTGCTCCCGCGACGGGCCCTGCCGGTTCTTCCTGGTTCCTGACTCCGGTGATCGTCTGTCATCTCGATCCGTTCCGTCTCTAGAACCATTGGCGGTCATCTCTTGGGTGACTTCTTGGCTTCCGTCAATACCCATTACCTCCAGCCAGTCTTCGACGTCTGAGGGACTCTCAAAGAAATGTGTCTTCCGACCATGCATGATCTTTAAGCGGGCAGGGAAGAGAAGTGCGTATTTCATTTTAGCCTTCTGAAGTTTTTTCTTCACCTCCATGTATGATGCTCGCTGTTTTTGCACCATGTTCGTATAGTCCGGGTACAGAGACACTCGGTGGTTCTCGTATTGGATAAGGGATTTCTCCCGGGCCCGCTGCAGCAGGACATCCTTGTCCTGGTAGTTTATAATTCACGCTATCAAAGGGCGGGACGGGCGGCCCGGCCTGGGCTGGCCAGTCAGGATCCTGTGCTCACGTTCTACACAGAAATGTGGAGACAAACCTTCCGGCGCGATATGGTCACAGAACCATTGTTCCATAAAGTCCGCAGCCCGTGTCCCCTTACATCTTACCTGGCAGACCTATGACTCGAATGTTATTGCGGCGGTTACGCCCTTCTGCATCCTCCACACGGTCCATGAGGGAAGTGACCTGCTTCTGCAATTCTTGAATAGAGGTGGAGTGATCAGCTACTGTTGGTGTAAGGTCGACAATGATGAGTCCTTGATCCTTCACCCTGTCCGCTAGCTTAGCGTGGTCAGCCTTTAGGAGAGAGAAATTTGTGGTAAGAGCCCCCAATTGCTGCTCCACCTCCGCTCTGGATTCTCTGATCATTTTCAGGATGAGGTCCAGTTCATCCTTTTGTTGTGCAGTTTCTGTGGCTCCCGGCCGGGCTTCATCATCCCTAGCCCCCACCACAGGACAGGACCCATTTGTCTTTGGCCCTCCGTAACTTTCACGCCTTTCTGCACCATGGTGTCCTTAGCGTGGTACCACCCTGTCCCCAGGACGTGATGGTGGAGTCGTGCTCCTCCCAGTACAGGGGGTGCTCCCTCGGGTATGTTTTCAGCGGGTGGCACTCCAAGGCACCCCTAATCCTGCAATCCGGAGAGAGAGGGACAGTGTGTGGCCTGGCAGGCAAGGCAGGGGGTATTATGCCCACTTGGTGAATGTCCCTGAGGCCGGCCCCTTCTGGCCACTGCGTCAGACCACAGCCCTAGCACGGAAAGTCGATCAATGCCAGGTAGCTCCCTCAGAGGATGAGTCCCAAGCCGGCGGGCGATACCCCGGGAACTCAGCAGCGACAGCCGAAGCCTGGGGCCACCCAATCCCCCGTTGGGTTTGTTATGACCATCAATGCCCAACTCGCAGTGTCAGCACCCTCCCGCTGTACTGCCGGTATATGTCTTGTGGTGGTGGGGGTCCCCTACCAGGTCGGCTGCACTGACTGCTCATTTGTTTCAGGCAGCCCCCCTCATCTCACGTCCGGCCCCGCTGTCATTGCCGCCATTGCCTCACGGGCGGAGCAGCTAGTCGCGTACACACTCAAGGGCCTGGTTTCCATTCCACCGCAGTGCAGGCCAAGGGGGGGCGAGGGGGGTGTGTGTTGTTTTTTTTCGTCCCCCTCCCCGGGGATATCGCAGCACTCCTCCCTCCTCCGTCGGTCGCCTTGGAGGGAAGCACTCCGGCGCAGGTCGGGCCCTGCCGATCCGAGGCCAGTTGGTGCCGATCCGGCCACCGCACCGTTACCGTCCCCGGCTTCTGCTGCCCTCGCTCCTCGCCTCGGATCAGGTCCCGCAGGGAGAGACTGTCGCCACAGGGATTCCTCGATCAGGGAGGGCGCCGTCAACAGTGCCTCCGGGGGTCATCTCCGAATCCGTCTGGCGAGTCGCGCTCTGGTCTTCACTTGTTCAGCCCCTACTCAAGCTCCGGCGTCTTAGGCCCTACAGCCCAGCAGGCCCGTTCCTCATCAGTCGATCTTATTGGTTCTTCAGCCTTGCCTACCGGGCTCCGGAGCACCACAGTGATTCACCCTCGCCTCTCGACTCCTATGTGTTCGGTGGGGCCCCCGCAGCTCCGTCCCTACAGGATTTATCACCCAGGTGGGCCCGGAGCTCTAGCGGCAACCGTCCGCCATCGTGGCTGGCTAGCCACGCTCCATTTCACTTTGTCACTTTTGCGCTTATGCTATGTTAAAACTCTGCACTACCTTGAAGCAGGTGTAAGGATTGGCAGTCTGAGCATAGGCTCCCAGAACACTGCTGGAGATACATTGCACTTCCAACATAACTCAAACAATGCACCACCTTTACAACACAGATACGTTACATATATGTGCCATTTTTGTCCCATGGTACACTGCATTGTAAATACGGCGAATCCATGGTGGTAGTGTCACGGAGCACAATAACTGACATATTCCTGGGGATATGCCAGTTATTATATATGTGCCCATTAGTGTTTTAATGTAGTGATAGCATTACTACATACCGATGAATGAGTCACTACAAAACTAAAACACCAGTGACAGAGTGTTTGCTGGAAGTGTAACGAAACAAACTAGTAAATTGAACGTATAAAACACAAATTTGCAAGTACATTGAAGGCTGCATACATCGTCTATAAGGGTTTTGAAGTAGTCTATGCCCTAAGGCCTATTTTAAAGCATGAGTACTTAGATTAGTACTTAGCGCCGAGACACCCCAGTGTATTTGCGCGCTATACAAATCGTATAAATAAATAAATAAATAGATAGTGAGTGGATGATTACAAGCCTGCAAGGAAAGAACCTGATTGAATTTATAACAGCCTCAGTTGTACCACAGTATACAGATAAACACATACTGCTGAAAGGCTCACTACAATATTGAAACAGTAGTGTGAGAATGTTTCCTGGAAGTATTAGGATACTCATTGTGGAATTGAACGTATAAAACATAAGTTTGCTGGTGCATAGAACAGTGCATCCACAGTCCATAGAGGTTTGAAACAGCCTATGCACTAAGTCCACTTTTAATCCATGACTATCTAGATACTGACTGGATCATACACTTCTGCAAAGAAAGTTCCTCACAAAATTTATTACAGCTTCAGTTTTATCACCGTGCAATCAAAAAGAGCATACTGCTGAGTGGCTCACTACCATACTAAAACAGTAGTGTCAGGGTGTTTGGTGGAAGTCTAAGAATACAGACTGGGGATTTGAAGGCATAAAACACAAGTTTGCACCTGCATACAAGACTGCATGTATACTCCATACGGATTTTAAGCAATCGATACCCTCAAACCCACTTTGCATATTATAAATAAATACAAACATTTAAAGAATATATAATTAAATCTATAACTGCTTCACTTTTAGTACAATAAATACATAAGTAGATAGTGCTCAAACCTTTATTATTTTTCAACAATAAATGTATTCTTGTAACATCTCATAATTTAACAGACATTCCAATACAACTTCATGACATATGTCATACAGATCAATTTCCTCGTCAGCAGGTTATGATTTCATGTGTTCTAAAATTTCAACATAATTTAAAACTTCAACAAAATCTGCATCAAAGCTTTCGTCTTCAAATTCACAATTCATGTCGGCAGCACTCATTTCCCATTCTTCACTCTCATTGCCTGTGACAGATATGATTAGTTCTTCAATTATACTCAAAGTAATATCCAAAATTTCTAGAGTATGAGGCTGTTCTCTTTGCATAATTTTTCCTTTATGTTCTTGCTCCTTGTATAAAAATATAAACAGTTAATTTTATCACTTTTCGTAATATATAATACAAAACTATCGTTTTCAGCTACTTTGGCCTACAAAAAATACTATATAAATACCATTATATAATAACATTCCATTAGTAGACTTTTAGGGGCCCATTATGATTGCCTGGTGGGAGCAATCCACCCGACATCCACACTCGTTTCCGGAAAGATCGTCCGCCGGCGGCCGGGGCAGAAAAGGAATAATATGGTGGCGGTGTCTATCAGACACTGCCAGCCGTATTATGATGGGCATTTTTCAATCCCTTTCCGTGGCGGCAATGGCATGCGGTCTGGGGGGCCCCCAAAGTGAAGGAGGGGTGGGGTTGCACACAGGGGGCATTTGCATATACAATGTGGTAGGCACCGCGCGGTGCCTGCCGCATTGTGTATGCAAATGCTTACATGCATTTATGGCATTGTGGCGGGCGGTGCAGAGAGCACCGCCCGCCACAATGTTATAAATGGAGGATGCGGCCGCCACTGTGGCGGCCGCATCCTAATACCACCAACGGGACACCAGCCCTTATGGTGGGCGGTCCCTAGTCACGATAGGATGGTGGGCAGACTAAGTCCGCCCATCGTCCTAATGACCCCCTTAGTCCTTTGCAAAATTATACAACTATAATTACTTATAAGGTTATCCTGTTCTTAGCTTTTCTTACATTTTGAAAACAGTCACTCCTTATGACTATAGGAAAAGACTCAGGCTGTTATAGTAAAATACACTACTAAAAAATGTAGAATATGTCTATTCAACTTAGCCTTTCCAAAATAGTAAATGTGTTTTACTATAATGGAAAACATACTATTTATTGTCCTGAACAACACTGTGTATCTGTTTATATTTAGACATCTTTATCACACTACTTTTTGAATACTTCATGTGTTTACTCTATCTCTATTCCTCACCTATAACTTAGTCTAACCCTACTAATTAGTTACCTCTTTCAATTTCGAACTAGCCTCTCCTCTAGTATTTATCTGCAACCTTGTAGCTTACGGTTCTTTATTTTTCTCACAGCTTTTAACCTATAATTACCTAACATTCATTAACCTCTCAGTTTATTGTCTAATTTTTATAATATTAATTTCCTTCTGTTCTTCTACTAACTTTTTTTATGCAGTTTCTTGTTATCTATTCTGTCAATTCTTCAATATCTTGTGTTTTTCATTAATGTTCCTTCTTAATTCAAAAGTCTTTCTACAATTCCTAACTCAATGTGTTCTTTTCCCTTAAGACCTTGCTTAACACGAATTTTATTGTTTCTCCTTTTAAGTTAGAGAAAATACATTGACTGAGCACATTCAATATTGTCTATAATGTCAGGTAAGTTTACCTACTCACTAACTTGTCAAACAACGTCCTTTAACTCTCACAGAAATATTTCCACTTTCTCTTCACGAATGTCTAAAGAGCAACTGAAAACGGGTCTGAACTCCTAAACTTAATTCAGTGAAGTACGCACTCGTTAGTGAGCGCACGCCTCACCAAGGATTCCCCACAACTCTGTGGTAAACGACTAGATTGCAACCGCGTCTCAGCCGCGGCCCGTGCAGGGACTTGAGATGGGGCAGGCAGGGCGGGTGTGGGAGGGGCAGGGTGAGGGGTGATAAACAACGGAATCTGCATGATTGCAGGTAACTAAACAATGACATTATTAAAACGAATTTGGGCAATATTATCAACAAAACGCGATATCAACAAAAGGCGAAACATTATCCCAGCTTTTATCAGCAGTAAAGTACCAATAAAGCGGCGATAAACCATCTCGTTTTGTTCATAATATGACCCGAAATGCATATTAATGGCTTTGTGGTGACGATCACACGTGGTTAGGGGGTCGTACATGCATGCTTAAGCTGTATTTTTTTTTTTTTTTTAGAAAAATCGCAGAGTACGCATACAAAAATCAAATCAAATCAAATCAAAATAACTTTATTCGGTTATATTGCAAGATAACCATAAAATACATTAAAAATAACAGCATATAAGAGAAAAGTAAAAATACACTACAAACAATCCAAATTCATACAAATTCATACAATGGACTCATTACAATTTAGATAGTTATTGATTTTCGTGAGATAAAAACATTTTTAAGAAATGCTGAGACAGATGCCACAGTAAATATATCGTCAAGCTTCTGGATTGCTAAGAAGGCAAGACGACATTGTCTAAAGTTCATATACATTAATATGGGCATAATCCACCTTTTTCTTGGATTAGAATAAAATTTACAAAAGAATAAAATATGGATGTCAGATTGGCTGGACAAATCGTCACAAGGACATTTAATAATTCCAGTTGACCAGTCATTCACATTAGGAAAACTTAGTAACCTAAAGAGGATACCAAATCTAAAACGAATCAGTAGAAACCTTTCAAATTCTCTCATCTGCAAAGTTAAATAGGGTTGAATAACATTCGCAATCGTTATCAGTTGATGAGAGATCACTGTTTTTTATCATCTCTGCTTTATCCCTACGATCCTCCAAATAAGTTATTCATAGCTTTTTCAGCTCCTTCCTCGGGATCTGGGTCATTAACAAGGGGTCCTCATAGTAATCTAGATGATCAATATTTACAAGGAAGGTCTTTATGTACCGTAACCACCTCATCTTGTGGGTCCAATCAAGATTCAACACATGCCTCAAAATGAAACGATTAAAAGAACATTCCTCCGTGGTCCACACCCTATGCCACAGAAGAACCGGTTGCACCTTGATAATATCTTCCAAATAAGGAAGACCAAGTTCAGCATGGCAATTATGGGTGGACATGCTATCCGGTATTGATAAAAGATATCTCAGAAAACTATTTTCAGTCAGCTGTAAAGTTGACACGTTGGAATCCCCCCAGATTCCCGCGCCATATGTGGCTATCGCCACACAACTAGCTTTGTAGATACATAGGAATTCTTTAACAGGTTTCTTCCCCATCTGTTTACTAAATAATTTCAGGGCCATTATAGACTTGGTGAAAAACAATCTCCTGCTTCTTACTGCGTTACCCCATTGACCAGAACAATCAAACAAAATACCCAAATAGGGGAAAGTTTGAGTACAATCAAGTGGTTTGGAGTCAATATACATGGTTTTCTTAATCTTTTTTGTACGTAAACCACAATTCATACAAAAAGTTTTAGCGCAATTGACTTTCAAATCCAAATTGGTCATAAAAGTGGTAAATGAAGTAATCATTTTTTGCATTGCTACTGGGGTCCTAGTCATCAATACTTCATCATCAGCATAAATTAATGCTGGGATTGGACTGTTTGACGCCAATGGCATATCTTGGCAATCTTGCTGAAAAGTTTTTTCTAAATCATTAATATAGATGGTAAATAAAAATGGGGCAAGGACACATCCTTGCCTCACACCCCTTGCAATGTTAAATGTCCTAGTGCATTCACCGTTCTTACCAAACCTAATAGAAGCCCTGGCACCATTATACATGTCTCTAAGAAATAGAATATTGTTATCCTCCACCCCCAAACGTTCTAAAATTAACCACAACTTGCTGTGGGTAAGGCAAACAAAGGCGGATGTTAAATCCACAAAAGTTAGGAACATCCTACCTCCTTTGGCTTTAGTATATTTCTCTAAAAGTATATATAAGTTAAGGCACTGATCTACAGTACCGACACCTTCCCTAAAGCCATATTGAAGGTCACTAATAACCTTATGTTCTTCTGCCCATATATGCAACCTATTTAAGATAACTCTACCAATGATTTTGACTGTCGAGTCAAGCAGTGATATAGGGCGATAGCATGCACAACTAGTCCTATCGCCCTTTTTAAATATAGGAACTATAATTGACTCGTACCATGTCTGTACCAAACCAGCTGAACAGGAGGTATTAAAAAGTCGAGTAAGCAATGGCGCCCCTAATGTCATTTTATTCTTGAAAATGTCCACCGGGACACCGTCAGGTCCCAGTGCTTTACCCCCTAGGCTTAATTTAATACTCGAAATTACCTCTTCTAGAGAAAAAGTCAAATTTATTTTGCTCTTTGATGGATTAATCGTGTCCAGCTCTACTATCTGCTCATACATTTCTATTGTCGAGCCGGCACGCTATAGAGCATTTTGAAATATCTCACCCATTCAGCTTCAGAAATGGCAATCTCGATCCTTGCCCGAGAATTGTCCTTAAAAAAGGTGTATTTACTGCCTTCCAGAAGGCTGTCATGTCTCGCAATTGAGAAGCTTCGCAAAATGCTTCACACGCTTCCCTCTTCATTACATCCCTTCTTGTTTTTTGCGCCGTTTCATATGCCTTACGCAGTTCCCTGATCAGTATCTGATCCCTATCAGTATTATTCAAAGCACATTTGAGGTTTGAATAGGCCTTAGTGCATGTCGTGTCAAACCAACTTGATCTTTTTCTTTTCGGGTTATTTAATTCTACACAAAGACTGGCCTTTATTTGTGTGGTTAATAGCTTAAAGTTATTAATTATTTCGATATTATCGGCTGCCATACCCAAACAAATATTAAAACTCGCTTCACAAGTCCCAATTAATTTACATAGGAAGTCTTCGGGAACTACTTTGGACCATTTCAGTGCATATCCATTCTGTCTTGATAATGCAATATTACTAGGATAGCACCTAAGTAAATTATCACAATCAGGGGCAAAATATGGATTCAAAATTTCGACCCTGATAGGGAAATGATCACTTAAAGGATTTTCCAACGTATTATAGTTGGAAACATTATGTCCGAAACATGAGGATATTAGAATGAAATCAATTGTTGAGAATACCCCTCTACCGTTGAAAGTTGGGGAAAATGGTATCTCCGGTTGGCACATTTTGTTGGCAAAACCTAAATCATTCATGAAGACAATTTCATTTAGAAAATCCCCAGTTTCAGTGTGATCGAAATGTCCCCTTTTCACCCCGTTTACATGGTGGACAGTTGAAATCACCCCCCCCCCCCCACACACACACACACACACAAAACAACAAACTCTTTAGATTCCTTACTTAATAAACTGCAAAGACCAGCTCTCAGGGTTTTCAGAACTACAAGGATGTCTGCCGAGGGAACGTTATTACACAAATTCACAATCAATAAACAAAATTTTTTGTTTATATGTAACCCAACCATATGATAAAAACAATTATTATAAAAAATCTACATTTTTTCACATTTAAAAAGGTCGGATACATAAGTGCAGAGCCCACCTTTGGCTCTGCCACGTGATGAGTCCATAGCTGATGTAAATATAGTTTTGGACCGCTCAAGTGGTACGCTTCAACCGCTCATGTCTCTTGTAGGCATACAATATGATATTCATTAATAGGTTTGACCCAATTCTGATTATCTAACTTGGCTCTATGTCCAGCAATGTTCCAATAAATGATAGACCAAGTACCCCTATTTGTACAGTTAGTGACACTGCAAGTAGTCCCAACATCTTCTAGGTTGCCAATATTAAACTCTTCATTCAAACCAGAGTCCCTAGTTTCTGCTTCAAGCCCTATATCAGAGTATACTAACTCCTTAATAATATTAGTTGGGAGAGGTTGCTCGGTCAAACCCAATTTTACCTGATTACCCATTGTCCTTTCAGGTAAACGATTTGTGATACATTTGACCTGTGCATTTTCCATTGTTGGTCAATCTACTCCCCCAAGCCCCGATAAAGATTCAAAGTGGTTGCCTATTGGTACATTAAACTGATTTTCTAATGAAAAAATGGGGCCACCTCGATATAGGTTGTAAGAAAGAGGGCCTCCAAAAGTAGCTGGTGGGGAAGGATAAAAGTAGCTTAAATCGAAGGAAAAAATACCTCCCAGACTTCTCTGATTCTGAAAGCCACTTATGTACTGTACCGCACGTGGGTCTCTAAAATTAACGATGATACAGTCTCCATCAATGTCCTTTGTTTTATGGCCCACCCAACTTACTCTACGTACGTTTAAAATTTCACCATGCAGATCCGGTCTAAGCGTTCTATTTCTACCCAACCAGAACATTACCTTATTTTTCAGCTCATGATATGTTTCCAGTTTATCATGTTTCAACTCCGGAACACCTGCTAACACAACTACATATGGGTATGAGTCCGGGGGGAGGTCTAATCTTTGACTATTACCATATCCTTTGTCCCTAGATGGTACTACTTTTTCAGGTATGGGCGTTTTACTCAACCTCCCTACGTTCTCAGGATTCCTTTCATCTCTAACTCCCTGCCCCTCCAATTGACCCCCCTTTTCCATTGATCTCACTGTTCATATTACCTCACCATCTTTCCTGCCATTTACTGGTCGGAGTGGTTCTTTATTTACTAATACATTGGTCTCACGGGGTCTAATTGGTTGTTTATCGGGGGGTGTAGTTATAGTTCTAATTTGGGTGGATTCAGACTCCACTAATTTATTTAATAGTGCAGAGTTAGCCAGAGTTGTTTGTTCAAGTGACCCTAACTTTTCGCTAATCCTTTTTGATCTTTCCAATAATGGAAGTATTAATGATTTCACCAGATGTTCAATTTTTTCTAGCAAACACTCTATACTCTTAGCCTCCTTTATTAATGGCTCTGCTGCGCTAGCAAGAGGTATATCGAGTGGGGGTTCGGTATTCTGTTTTTTTGTTTATGTTATTTTTTGTGCCCTCAGTCAATTTTGCCACTACCTTAGGTGATGCGACTTTGGTCTTTTTAGCACAACCCCCCTTTTGTAAGTTTCCTCCTTGTTTCCTCTTAGATTTAGGGCCTACTACCACTGAACGATCAGGTAAATTTGGGTCAGTAAACCGTTTGTTCGTTAGTTGAGAAGATATACAGGGGCCAGGATCGATCGATAAACTAACGAAGAATCAGCGTTTGCAACAATAGGACTGAAGGCCAGTATAGTTGGTAACTCATGTCGACGTTGGGCTCTAGGGTCAACCTGTGAACTAGTTATAACTGCTTGGTATGGAGAGGGTACTAAGACTATACCGCAAAGTGAAGATCTCCTCAAGTACATGGGATCAAGGGACAAACGGCGTTCAGTTATAGCGATTTCATGTTCCAGGACCGAAGCAGCCCTGGTAATGAACGCATCTAAAGTTCCGGTTACCTCCACTACCCTCCATGGGTGTCCCAGCTTTTTCCCTTTCCCATTTTTTGATGCCATTTACCTCGCAGATTACAGCAAGTATACAGAAGATATAAATTGCTTAACGATAATTATACAAGATATGGGGTCAAATACTTAACAATATTAAAACACTGTAAAATCTTACAAGAATAATGACGTTCGGGGGGTGGCCCAGTCCAGTCTCTGCCTGTCTCGGACGGGCTCAGACGGGCCTGCCCTTGGCCCAGGCTTAGTCCGGTGCGGCCCGCGCGCGGCCCGTGTCGCTGAGGAAGGTGCTCAATTAAATACTCCCACTTTCCTGGTGGGAGGGGCTTAAGCAGCTCGTTGGACCCTGTGCCTCCTGGGTCCTCTGTTCGTTTGCCGGTAATGCCCCCAGCAGCCTCGGCACCTCGTGTTCTCAAAAGCTATGTGCAGCGTCTCCCGCGCATAGCAAGGTGTTGATAAAGCCCCCGGTCAATGGTGGGAGGGGCTTAAGCAGCTCATTGGATTCTGTGCCTCCTGGGTCAGGTAGTCCTCTGTTCGTTTGCCGGTAATGCCCCCAGCAGCCTCGGCACCTCGCATTCTCAAAAGCTATGCGCAGCGTACAGAAATATGTACAAATACGAGCAGGTGCTGCATGCTGATTGGCTGTCAATACTCCAAACCAGGAAGTGTTGCAATTCATCTTATTTGTCACGGCAGCCGAGTTACAAGGAAACAGTAAAACAAAGTTGACAAATGAGGAAAGGGGGCACTATAGAAACATTCTGAACCTATAGTGTTACTCAGGGGGTGGTAGATTTATTGTACGCGTAGCAACCACTTATGGACGACGTACAGCTGTAATGTTGAAAGTTGTCATGTAAGCGTACGTAAGCAAGAAAACTAAAAATAATTTTAGATATTTATGAAGTGTATTTGTTTATGTGCTGTGTGGCTCTAAAAAGAGCTGTTGTGTTTATTACGAGATTTTAGTACCTACAAGTAAGTACCGATGCAGAGTCTTAAGTTTATAAGGAACACTCTGTTCCCCTCATCTGTAAAATGTACACCATCTCTCCTATAGATGCCATGCATAATGAAATGCAGATTATTGTTGTAAATGGACCCCATTCGTTAGTCTCGGAGAAAGGCAGAAACAGATTTATTCACATGTTTCCTAGCTTTTTCAAACTGTGGACAATAATGGTTGGACCGCTTCCATCTCTGCCTTTGGCATATATTAGAATATACAAAGACAGCTTTGGGGAACAATGTCATCAATTGGGCAAAGGTGTCCTTCATGAGCATTTCCAGAGCTACCCCAGTTAAAGTGCCTAGGTCATTGCCACCACAGTGCACAATTATGAGGTCAGGGTGTTCGAGATGCATAAAGGATTTCACCAATCGCATCAATTGGTACAACTTTAATCCTCTCTGTCCAATGCATTTAATGTCTACATTTGGTAAACTTAGGTCCTTGTGAATTCTTTTCTGTTGTGCGTACCTTTCACTCCAGAAAATATAGCCGTGTCTTACAATCCACACTGTAAGCATTTTGAAGAGAGGTCTGGATGCACTCTGATGGCGTCTGTAAATGAAATTCTAGTTTCAAAAGTAAGATTTTTCTAAAATGGTGGACAACATGCAGTTTTCAAAAAAAGAAAATAAATTATTGGTTGTTTGACAACATTTTACAGAAAACTAGGTTCCATGTTTCTGTTTTTTAAAAGCCTTATATTTATTGGTTAAGAAAAAGTGATAGAAACAAACGTTACATAAGATAAGCTGGTATATTCTCCACTCAAGCACACTTGCTGTTTTAATTTGCAACAATGTATGATGAATTTTTCACCTGTGTGCTGAGTTAGGTGTTCCCTGAAGTGTTTCTATGGTAACTGGCAGATTCTGGAATAAGGGAAGGGTTGAAAGTTCTATTAGTTCGAAAGCTTTGGAATGTTAAACCAATAGAAATGTGTGTTTTCTTTTGAATTAATGTGAACAAGATTTTAATTGGTTATTTATATGTATGTATGCATAAAATGAGAGGGAAAATGTTCAATTTGAAGGTTGTGCTGCAAATACTGAACTCCCTAGATTTTGTAGAAGAATATCCACTGTGTGAGTGGTATTCTTGTTAATCTAGAATTCAATTTGAAAGGTGAGTTGAAAAGTTGTATGGGAGTGCGTGTGCTTGGTGTATCTTTGTACATTAACAAATTATGGGGTATATTATCAAGACTCGGGGATACAATTATCGCCACGTTATCGGCAGGAAACTGCCGATAAAGTGTTGATAATGTTATCGCCTGTATTGATAATATGCCCCTATATTCATCCGTTGTTAAACGTTTTATAGTGGTAAATGTGTTTTGCTACAATGCATGCTATGTTTTTTTCTTTAATATCATTTTGTGCCTCCGTACATAAAGGAAATATTGTCATTTTCATCGGCAGGAAAATGCCAATAAAATTACGATAATGAGCTTGATAATCTGCTCTTGAGAATTCCCATACCAGCCCAGGTTAACCCTAGAACTTGGACTTCTATAGCAATTTACAAGAACCTATTATCAAGCCCATTTTCGCCGTTTTATCGGCAGCTTCCTGTCCCTAAAACGTCGATAATTTTAACCGTGGTCCTTAATAATGTGCCCGTCAGTGCCATATTATCAGTAAAGGGCGAAACATTATCGCCGCTTTTACCTGCAGAAACTGCCACTAAAGCGGCGACAATGGGCTCCATAATATATCCTTGTGAATTTCCATAGAAGCCCAGGTTAACACCATAACCTGGGTTTCTATGGGAATTCATAAGGATATATTATCGAGAGCATTATCACTGCTCTATCGGTAGTTTCCTATCGATAAAAGTGTCGATAATGTATTGTCCTTTATTAATAATAGGGCCCATAATCTATCGCCTTTTGTTGAGAATATGTCCCGAAACTCATTTTATTATTTTAATTGAATACTTACCTGCAATGATCCAGGGGGCATATTACCAGGGGGGGCGATAGGCAATTCTATCGCCCTATTATCAACCTGTCCCTAACTGATGTTAGCGACAGCTTTTAGGCAATAGCGAGCAGTTTGGGGCTCGCTTTGCATGTTAGCGATGTTTATCGCTAATGACTTGCAAACTGGGCGTACCCAACCAGTTAGCGACTGAAAGCAGTCGCTAACGTCGCTATCGCCTATTAGCAAGGCAGGCATACCCTTGAAAATATTCGTGCTAACCACGAATATCTCCAAATACTAACACCTGCCTAGACCAATTCTTAGCCATGTTATCCAATGGCAGGTGGATAACATGGCTAAGACCATTTCATCTCTAATGCGTGAATATCGCTGTATTCTCAACGATATTCACGCATTTCGGCGCTATCGCTGGATATTTTAGCACAATGGAGAAAAACGTTGCTAATAGTGTGTTTTCTCCGCTAACATATCCAGCGATAGGCAGCGATAAAAAAATCATCGCTAACACTATTTAGCGATAAATATCGCTACTTGTTGAAAATATGCCCCCAGATTCCGTTGTTTATCACTCCTCACCCTGCCCCTCCTCCGCCCCACCTGCCTGCCCCATTGCAACTCCCTCCATAGCCCGCGGCTGTTTCTATATTCCCTTATATTGTACTGTCTATTTATACTCTAGTTTTTTATAAAATTTTCCTTGCTTCATACTCCTTGTTCTTTTATTGTAAGTCCTCTTATTTTTATACTCCGAGGTTTGTCCTCATACTCCTCCCTCTGTTCTTGTAAGTAATATAATAGAATATTTGATATATATTTTTTTGTAATGTTATATATATTTTTTTATTATAGGTTGTCTTTATTGATGCTAAAAATACTGCATCATGCCAACGAAAAACCAAAAGAGAAAGCAACGAAAGAAAAGTGTGTATTTGAAGAGAACTCACCAAGAAGATTTACATTAAGAGAGATGTCTTAACATACAGAAAGAAAGTCTTGGTAAGAGCAGGAGCACTTTTTTGAGGAAAATTCTAAAGACTAACCCCCAGATGCATCAAAGTCATGTTTTGCGAGTCCTTAATACCGAATTTTAAGGATTCGCTAATAAAGACTCTCAAAACGGGATGCATGTAGGAATCGCAATGTTATTTGCGATTCCCACTGATTCCTTATTTGTGATTCGCTAATTGCTAATCGCAAATAAGGAATGGCTTTCCCATTCATTCCTATGGGCTGGCCCATAGGAATGAATTGGGAGTCTTTCCTTATTTGTGATTCGCAATTAGCGAATCGCAAATGTGCCGCAATTTCAAGGGTGCCAGGGTGCCCAAAGGACACCCTGTTGTACCCCTGAAATGGTAATGTTAACTGGTGTAGCGCACACACATGTCCCAAGGACATGTGTGTGTGTAATATAAAACAAAAAAAATGCAAGTTTTTGCTATTTACCACGTAGTTTGACTTCGCGGTAAATAGCGGCCCCAGATTGCGAATTCGCAATCTTGGAATGGTTCATGCATTGCATTTAAGGAATTGCAAATTGCGATTTCTTAAATGCAATCACAATTCGAGAACTCGCAATTATTTGCGAATTCTTAAATTGCGAGTGCATGAACCCTTGATGCATCTCAAATGCAATTTTTGGGGGCGCAAACGGCCGAATTTTGTGATTCGCACCGTTTGCGCTCGCAAAAATGCTTGATGCATCTACCTGCAAGAGTAGTGTTCAGAAACGGAAAAATATCTTTAGTGTATCAGCAACGAAAAAAAAAACTATTAATAAAGAAAAGAATAATGGAAAATCAAGTGCAGACAAAACTGTGTATAGTACAAGGAGAAAGAATCAATTCATAGAAATTAGGAAAAAAATGTTTTATAATAGATTGGTATCAAATTTAATGAAAGAAATTAAGGTATATAAGATAAAAACAGTATTTTATAAGAAGAAGAAAGCTACAGAAAATGTAGTTGAGAAAGCTTTGGAATTGAAAAGAAAACTCTTTATTTTAGTAATCAATAGAATTAGATCACTAGATAAACCAATCCATTTAATGAAGGGCAAATGTAGGTGTAAAAGACTAATTAACAGAAGTCATTTGTGTGAGTTTTTTTGGGTGAATGGAAACATAGTTCAAGTTCTGAGCCTTTTTTTAATGAAGAAAGTTATCTTCAGAGTAATGATTTGTTGCATGCAGTTGACACTACTGGTCGTGCTTATGAGGTTAGAAATGGTTGTCCTATTGAGAAAGAGAAAATTGTTCCTAGAAATGCAGAAGACTTGTTAGCTGGTGAAGTTTTAGGCAGATGTCCTAAAGCTCCAGTGTACACTTGGAATTGTAGTAGTATTTGCAGTGTGCGGCAAGAGTCTATTGATTTTTTACGCAATTTCTTACGTAATTATATGAAGAAAAGTGTTAAACAAAAGATTAAGATGTTACAAGGACTAGACCCTTGCAGAGGGAGAGAAAATACTGGTTTGCAAGGTCATTCTCTGCCTTGTGTTTCTAAAAAAGTATGTCGAAGTGTTTTCCACCATTTCAGGATGTTAGCAGTTCATCATACTCGGATGAGGAAAATAGTCAGAACATTGTATTATGCGAAAAGTCCAGCACTAATGTTTAAAAAGTTGAAAAGTGCTCTTTTGCATGGATCTGTATCAGATGTAACAAATGTTTGTGATGAAATTGAGATTACTTACTTTGGTCCTCAGGAAGACAGTGCAAAAAGTGAGAGATTAATAGAAGAAAATGTGGAAGAGAATGTAGGACAATGCAGTGAAGAAAATTTTGAGCAAGAAATTATACAGTTTAAAGTGATTTCAGGTGAAAGGCCAAATTATTCTTGTATCTGTTGTCGACAAATTCATTATAAAAATCAGACCAGGACTGTTGATCTGTATTTAAAAAGTGAAAAGGAAAATAATAATGGGTGGAAGGATTTTGCTACTTATTTGTTGGTAGAGAATGGTTTTGATTTGGGTTCTGATCAGCGTATTTGTAAATAATGTTATAACAAATTAGAAGAGAACAAAATGCCTGCTAGAGCTGTGCATAATAATCTTGAGTTGGTAAATATTCCTTCTGAACTGATGGATTTAAATACCTATGAGTCAATTCTTATTCAATGTGTGCATCCATTTCAGGCTATTGTTCGTATGGAGCCTAAGACAGGAAAATTGCCTCCTTCTGATTTACAAAGAGGATCAAAGGGAAGAGTTGTATATTTGCCTCTAGATTTAAAGAGAAATATTTAAATTATTGATGTAGAAAATGTAGAGGATGAACCTTTAGTTAATCTTGTTAATGGCGTTCCTACTAAGAGTAAGAAAATCTGGCAAGAATTAGTGGATGTTAGGAAAGTGAAAAAGGCATTGTTGTATTGGGTAAAAAATAGTCAATATTACAAAAATGTGTATGTGGGAGAAGAAGAAATACCTGTACAAGAAGATACTGACTTGCCATCTGGACAAATTGAAAAAGTGAATGTGTCCAGAACTGAAGAAATCTACGAACATTACAGTGTTCATCCATTGCATTCCAAAGATATGATGGCGAATGCTATAGAGTTATTTCAAATGAAAGAAGCAAAAGGAAGTCCCATTAGTGTATGGGAAAAAAGCTTAGAAGCTCGTTGTTTCCCTCAGTTGTTTCCTACAGGAAAAGGAGGACGATATGATGAACGACCTGTGCAGATTCCTGCATCTGAATACCGGACATCAAGATTATATGCAGAAGATGCAATATTTCGACAATGTATTCCATGTTTGTTTCATCTTTTGTTTGAGAGTGATTTGTCTGGACTTTCTTATGCAGTAAACCACATATTGAAAACATGTGTACATCTGCAAAATGTTTCGGCAAAGGAATTTATGGATAAAGTACAGCAGAAAGATAATGTTTTGGAAACTCAGCTGATTAATCTGATGGCATGTCAGCGTGGTACTAATGAGTACTGGTACCGTCGTCATGGAGAAAATGTATGCTAAGGAACTTAGGATCTCCTACATGGTTCCTTACTCTAAGCTGTGCTGAATATGCTTGGGATGATTTACTTCAATTTCTTCGAGAGGCAAATCAAAATTTACCAAATATTGAATACAAGACACCTGGAGAATTGTGCTCTTTGGATCCTGTTAATGTATGCAGGTATTTCAATCATAGATTCGAAGCTATGATGTCTTTTATCACCAATAAAAAAAATCCTCCTCTAGGAGAGGTTCTGGATTTCTTTTGGAGAAAGGAGTATCAAGCGAGAGGTGCTCCTCACATACATATGCTATTATGGATCAAAGATGCTCCCAAATTTGGAACAGACTCAGATGATACTGTGTTGTCTTTTATTGAACAATATGCTACATGTGAAGTACCCAAAAGTACACAAGATAAGGACTTAAGACAACAAGTCTTATGATTCCAAAGCCATCTTTGTGGCAAATACTGTCATCGAAAGTACAAATCTAAGGACAAATTCTACAGCAAATGCCGTTTTGCATTTTCTTGACCTGTAATATCGAAAGGAAGAGTGAACAGTTTTATGTCATCATTGTGACATAATATCACGAGAAAGTCTCAAAAAAATACCTACAACTTGAGAAGAAATGAACAGTCAAAATACATAAATGACTATAACTCAGTCATTTTGTCTATGTGGAATGCTAATATGGATATTCAATATGTTGCAGACAATTCCATTGCTGTTGCTTGATATGTGACATTGTACATAACACAGTCAGAAAATACAGAATTGAAGGAAATGTTGGTAGAGATTTCCCTTGAAAAGTGTCTAAGTAAGAAATTATACAGTTACAGTTTGAAGATGTTATCTCATTGAGAAATTGGAGCGTATGAATGCTCGGATCGCTTATCATCTGCAAGTCTATACTCCAAATCTAGAAGAATCATTTGGGTGAGTCTAGGTCTTGCTGCAACACGAAACCGAGTTCTTAAATCTGTACAAAAAATTGTATATTTAGCTGAAAAAAAGCCAAAAAGTACTGATATTGTGAAAACAAATATGTTGGATACATATTATCCAAATAGAAGTCATCATCTTGAGAACATTTGTCTCTATGAAGTGCTGCAAAACTATATTTTTAAACGGAATATTACCGAAAACATTAATAATGGTATATATACCGTTATTGGTTCTGAAGGATGTCTGGTGAAACAAAGAAAAGGACATTTGTTTAAACACCGTAAGCTGAGTTGCGAAACACCTGACAAAAGGGAATTTTACTATTTTGCTCTTTTGCAACTTTTCAATCCATGTCGTTCAGAATTGGAATTACTTGGACATTTTTAGAGCTATGAAAATTCCTTCAATGCAACTAAAGATACTATAGAATGTCCTGTTTTTGCAAATTATATCAAAATGTTGAATGACGAAATTGAGCAAGAAGCTACAGTTGCAGCTGAGATTGCTAGAGACAGTTCTCAAGACAGTGAAACTTCTGCTCCGTTGAGTTAGGACCCACTTGGAGAACCAATTGTTCTAAATGAAGCAGCAACTGCTATGTAAGAGGTGGAAACAGTAATGTATCAAGGTCAAGAACATCTAACAAACTTAGGAAACTTGGAAGAACAACTAAATTTTCAGCAGAAAGAAATATGGCCCCGATGTAGGTAAAATAGATTTACCGATTTTTAATTACCGAATTTTACCGATTCGGTATTTAAAAATCGGCAAATCTAAGGGGTGGATATGTAGGAACATCCAGATGTTCCTTTTACCGAATCGGTAAATATCTGTATTTACCGATTCGGTAAATACCGACCGGTAAAGCCCCATTCATTCCTATGGGCTTTGAAGCCCATAGGAATGAATGGGGCATTACCGGTCGGTATTTACCGAATCGGTAAATACAGATTTTGACAAGGGTGCAGGGGGTGTCACTTTGACACCCTCTTGCACCCCCAAAAAAGATTCGGGGGCCATGTGGCAGGCATACCTGCCCTAAGGGCAGGACTGCCTGTCATATGGCACAGGTGTGCATGCACACATGTGCATGCACACCGGAATCGGTATTTTACCATCAAATATATTTGATGGTAAAATACAGATTCGGTAAGGGTTGTGGGACTCAGAAGAGTCCCACCTACATATCAAAATTACCGAATAGGTATAAATACCGATTCGGTATTTCACAGAATCGGTAAATTTACCGATCGGTAAATTTTCCGATTCTGTGAAATATGTGGCCCTACATACCATTTACTGAATACCGGTCGGTAACGGCCGAAAATACCGATTTTCGGCCGTTACCGACCGACCTACATCGGGCCCTATATGACCAAGTGAGAGAACAGATTGACCATGGATTTCTTCATGAGAAGAAAGACTGCTCTTGCTCATCATTTGAACCTATCCGTATGTATGTGAGTGGACAAGGTGGAACAGGAAAAAGTTTTTTTAATTAAAGCAATCAAAAGTTTTCTACAGAAAAGAACTGACTCGCATTTGTCTTGTGTTGTCACTGCTCCAACTGGGTTGGCGGCACACAATATTAAAGGAATAACTTTACATTCTTTATTAATGCTACCAGTAGAGCACGACAACAAATTACAATACCACAAGCTATCTGGAGAAGCTTCTTATGAAGTTTCAAGAGTGTTGAAGAAAATGAAGCTTCTCATTATTGATGAGGTAAGCATGGTCTCAAACTTAAGGCTTACCTTTGTGCATTTAAGAATGCAGCAAATTCTTAAAACAGAGTATGACGTATTATTCGGAGGAAAACACGTCATAGTTTTTGGAAATCTTCTACAACTTACCCCTGTAAAAGGACAGCCAGTGTTTAAAACACTGGTGCATGAAGATACTAGAAAGTCTTTGGGGAGTATAGGCAATGTAAACATTTGGTCATATTTTCAGTATTGTAAATTGATACTTGTATAGCGCACTACTCACCCGCAAGGGTCTTAAGGCGCTTGTATGAATACCGCTGTGGAACCCATCCTGGCTTTCCCTGTGAGGTGTCCACTTCTGGGCACCCTCAAGGTGGAGGCCAGGCATCCTTAGCGTTGTGGGGGCCGTTGTGGAGATTAAGCAAGCTATTGCCCAGAGTTGCAGAGTGGGACTCCATGATTAGAATAGGCACCGAGGTGAGAATTATCAGGTCCGTGGAATTTTGAGCCCAACACCCGCCGAGGCGGGGAATTGAACCCTGGTCCCGGGCTAGACCTCTGTATCAGGGTCTGCCACTCTAACCATTAAGCCACACTTCTCCACATGACATTGTGAAAGGACAGCCAGTGTTTAAAACACTGGTGCATGAAGATACTAGAAAGTCTTTGGGGAGTATAGGCAATGTAAACATTTGGTCATATTTTCAGTATAAGGAACTTACTACAAATATGCGACAAGCAAATGATGTTGATTATGGAACTATTCTTCAAGATATAGGAATTGGAAAATTGACCGAACATGGCAAACAAGCTATACAGACACGATTACTTTCCAATTTGTTTCCAAATGCAAATATTGCCCCAGAGAAAATATACATGAGAATTGCAGAAAACAAATCTGTAATCTGCTTAATGCCAACACTGCGTGAATGTTCTATATTCAATGAAGAAATGTTAAAGTTGGAAAATGAAGAAATTATAAAATTGGAAGCAATTGATAAAATAGAACATTAAGGAATCAGTATTTTTTTGAGTGAATACTTGAAGAGGAAGTTGGATTGTTTAGGGAAATCGATAGGTAAACTGCTGGTTTAGAAAAGAATTTGTATGCATGTGTAAATTGTAGGGTAATTTTGCGACGTAATTTGAATGTGCAAAAAGGTTTAGTAAATGGAGCAATGGGTACAATTGTTGATTTTGTTAATTATGTAAACAGACCTGGCATTGAATTTTTAAAAATCAAATTTGATGAAATTGATGAAGTACAACAAGTTAGTCATTGTGCAGCTCGTTTTTTGCTTGTAAAAGATTTGTATGTCTGCAGAAAACAGTTTCCTGTTTGTTTGGCATATGCGGTGACCATTCATAAATCTCAAGGTTTAAGTGTAGATTGTGCTTTAGTAAATATTGGAAGTACCGTGTTTAAAGAAGGGATGGCATATGTTGCTTTGTCTTGAGTCAGAACTTTATCTGGATTGTACTTGATTGATTTTGATGAGACAAAGTTTTCTGCAGATGCAAACTGTGTGAAAGAGTATAATAGGTTAAGAAGAGAATATGCACCCAATTTAGGTCAATACCCAGTGATTGAAAAGCATGTGGTAGGTAGAAAAAGAAGATTTGAGAATATCTGTTCTGAAACTGTAGAGAAAGAAAAAAAACAAGATGAAGTTGCGCCTCCAAGTAAAAAGACAAAGGACAGTGTTGAAGAGAATGTTGGTTATAGGTTTGAACATAGTTCTGGTGTCAACTGCTATGGTAATGTAGTTGTTAATGTTGTTTTTTTTTTCTTCAAAGTTTCCAACAGCAAATTGTAGAAAATCGGGACAAAAGATTCTGTTCATTGTTGAATTTTGTTTATGAGAAATGTACTAGTGATATAAGTAAAATACAAAGTGTTTCTGATATTCGAAATATTTTGGACATATGTTCTGGTTCTAGCCAATTTACACAGAATATTCAGCAAGATTGTCAGGAATTTTTAATGTTTATGCTTGGTGTACTGGAAGATGAAGGTATAGATGTTGAAAACCTTTTTGGCCTTTCTTATAAATGGCATCATGACTGTCGAAATTGTTTGTTTACATGTAGCACTGACATAGACACTGAGAGATTCATATATTTGACTTTACCTGACTGTGAATCAGTGTCTTTTAACAATCTAATTAAAGGAGCAAGTCAAAACATGGAGTGTAGCCAATGTAAATCAGAAATGTCATCAACATTATTTATACAAAGATATGGACAGTATGTTATTTTAATGCTGCAACGTTGTAGAACTGATGGACCAAATTGAAAACTTTAATTAAAAACTTTGTAGCTGGTCAATGTTTAATATCAGGAAGAACTTTTATAGCTGTTGCTATTATTTTTAATGATGGACCTTCTACCACATCTGGACATTACATTGTTTATTTAAAATGTCTGAAAGGTTGGATACAGTGTAATGATACTGGATGCAAGTTTTCCGATTAAGTGGCTCCTTCTTACGAGGGCTCAACTCTACGTTGGTATGTTTTTGCGGCACGAGTCCAGCCGCTGGAGGGAAGCCTGCCGCTTCAGTGTGGACCCGTGATGGCTCCATACGGCGCTATCCCTGCACGGGAGATCGGGGTCCGGGAGCAGATGGTCAAAGACAACAGGGCCACCAGGACCACAGTGCATCAGCCCACATGGGTACACAAACTTTGTTTTAATTTTCTGCTACACCGAAGGGCTCACATGAGATTTACTCCCATGCACTACAGGAACCAGAATTCCGCGTGTAGCGGACACGCCCACTTGGGCAGGACCTTTAAATTAAGTGCATGGTCATCCTTAAATGTATGCAGACGCCATTGAAAAAGGGACAAGATTCCGAAACCGGTCTGGCGAAAGACACAAGATGACTGTTTTTCCCGTGTTCCCTGCTGCACCTGCTCCCCATGAAATGGATGCAAGTTTTCCGATTAAGTGGCTCCTTCTTACAAGGGCTCAACTCTACGTTGGTATATATATATATATATATATTACCTACTGGCGGTCGCCAGTAGGTATATATAGTTAGGATTTTTTCTCTATGGGATTTTTGAAAATTCTATGTCTAATAACTTTGGCGTTTGTGGACGGAATTGGCTGAAATTTTCAGGAAAATGGAACATTTTGTTTCTGAGCAGCCCCTGAGGGGGGTTCGTCAAGGGGGGGCCGAGAAAAAAGGGGGGTCCCAAAACGTGTTTTTAACATTGAGTTTTCCATAGGGCGGTTGGCCTCACTTTTAGCCCGAACGGCTGAATGGATTTGCACGAAACTTTGCAAAATTGTAGGGACTGATAGCCCGATGTGCCTTTGCTAGGTCTCAATATATGTGCTCCAGTGGATTTTGAGAAATTAACGTTCAAAAAAAGATATATATATGTAACAGCGGACCAGGCAGCGCTCCGGTTCGCGGACTTTACGCGTTACGGAGCTTTGTGAAGCGAAGCTGATTGGTTCTCCGGCGTCTGTAAACATTCCAAACAGTCCGTAGCGGCCGCCATCTTGTCTCTCGGTAGGATCGAGAGACAAGAGGAGGCCAAAGCGAAGGGGCAAATGACCATAAGGGGGCATAGTAGATCCTCCCTGACCCTCTAGGTTTGATGTGGAGGTTTTAAAAGGGCCCCGCGGGGCAAAAAAAAAAATATAATAATAATCGAACGGCTGAATGGATTTGCACGAAACTTGGCAAAATTGTAGGGACTGGTAGCCCGATGTGCCTTTGCTAGAACCCAATATATGTGCTCCAGTGGATTTTGAGAAATTAACGTTCAAAAAAAGATATATATCTGTAACAGCGCTCCGCTTCGCGTACTTTTCGCGTAACGGAGCTTTGCGAAGCTGATTGGTTCTCCGGCGTCTGTAAACATTCCAAACAGTCCGTAGCGGCCGCCATCTTGTCTCTCGGTAGGATCGAGAGACAAGAGGAGGCCAAAGCGAAGGGGCAAATGACCATAAGGGGGCATAGTAGATCCTCCCTGACCCCCTAGGTTTGATGTGGAGGTTTTAAAAGGGCCCCGCGGGGCAAAAAAAATAAATATTAATAATAATCGAACGGCTGAATGGATTTGCACGAAACTTGGCAAAATTGTAGGGACTGGTAGCTCGATGTGCCTTTGCTAGGTCTCAATATATGTGCTTCAGTGGATTTTGAGAAATTAACGTTCAAAAAAAGATATATATCTGTAACAGCGCTCCGCTTCGCGGAGATAACATTATCTCTGTATTACCTAGCTGTTGCTAACACCAGTTAGCGACCGCTAGTAGGAGATAGTGACCATCTTGGGCCCCACTTTGCATGTCAGTGATATTTATCACTAATGACATGCAAAGTGGGCATGCCAAGATGTTAGCGACTGGAAACAGTCGCTAACATCGCTATCTCCTATTACCAACTTTTGGAGATATTCGCGCTAAGCGCGAATATCTCCAAAAGCTATCACCTGCCCTGAGCAGTTCTTACCCATGTTATCCAATGGGAGGTGGATAACATGGCTAAGAGCATTAGCTCGGTAATGCATGAATATCGGTGAGTTTTCAGCGATATTAATGCATTGCGGTCGTTTTTTATGGCATTTGCGATAAACCTTGATAATAGCAAGGTTTATCTGCGATAATTTCTGACGATGCTTAGCGGTAAAAAATTCGTTGCTAAGCATCGTTAGGGATAAATATCGCTTAACTTTGGTAATATGCCCCAACGTCTGTTAACGTTCGATTCGAAGGAAATCAGGAAGTGTTGAAAAACATTGTCTGCGCCATCTTGCCTTTTTTCAAATGCCACACTTTTGTTGTGCACGGCAGCCATTTTAGATGACTTGACCAGACCCACTCTCTGCACGCTGTCGATCCTTAGCATGGCTCCCCACCCTCGCAAGCATCTCCCCCAGGCACTGGTCACCCTCGTTCTCTGTCTTATGCATGGGTAATAAACCTCCCCCCATCTGCGCTGCTCTTCCCTGAGAATCACACCCTGTGCCCGCCCGACACCTCCCTTTCGCCCTATTCACTACCGCACCCTCTGACACTCCTTTTCCTCTGTGTCCAATTGTCCAGGCCGGTCCTAGGCTATCAGCTAGCCCTGCAGATGTAGTTTATGGCCCCAGCTGTAAAGAATCACCCCTCTTCAAAGGAGTTATAGTAGATCAAGGCCCACACTCGATGAGATCCGTCACAGCACACGCGTTCCTACTATCTGAAAACCATCCTGTATTGTGATTGGGGAGGGGACAGAGCCTGAAGCTGAAGATTCCAGGGATGACTCTTTGTACATCAAAGTTTTTACAATTATGTGTCACATTAAAAATATATAGCACTCCAACACAGTAGTAAGATTATAAAACTTTAATAACTTATAAATATATACAACAAAACAAAAACAGTAAAAACATATAAACATTTTTAGGGAAAAACAACGAAGTAGCGGTCGGCTGTGCGAATAGTCCCAACGCAGCACAACGTCCAGATTTCTGGACGGCACCCAGGTGATGTTGCCTGGGTGCTGCACTGATTTCGGCATCCGGCGTGGGGCGTCGCGGGGGGTGGGTCATCAGTAGCAAACTGTTGTGCGAATAGTTCCAAGGCAGCAGAACGATGGCACCAAGGTGATGTCCAGTAAGTTGCCGCACTGGTTTTGGTATCCTACAATGCTGCTCCGAAGAACGTCGTGGGGCGCCCCGGGGGGGGGGGGGGGAGGCGGCGTGAACGGTCCTCTCCAGGTGGAGTCTCGTCTGTTGTAGTGGGGCGCCCCTTTACCGTTTCAGTTGCCATTCCGTCCGCTTTTGGTCCACTGTGTCAAAAGCCGCAATTCAGCTGAGTTGCGCCCACTCTTGCGGTGCAGCGATAGGCGGCTGCCACAGGACTCTCAAAATGGCGGCAGGCTCTTTTCTTTTTGGGCCTGGTCCACTGAAATGGCCCTGGGACACCTTGCAAATCGGACGCTTGTCTGCTAGGTCTTGGACCCCATTCTCGAAAGCGTCCCCTCCGCCTTGAGGATTCAACAAAAGTTTTGGGGGCCCCCGACTCCTGCAGGCTTCTGGTGGGGAGCGGCTGCCATGATTGCTCGCGGAATGACCACGACGGAGCCACGAGATGGTGGTGCTTTCATGGTGACGCCAGCTTCAGTGTGAAACATCCAGAAACAAGGTGGGGCTTTCATCGTTTGGGAAAAAAAAAAGTTTTCATCCAATGAAAAGTGCTATTTTTAGGTCATATGATCAAGCCTTCCATCATTAGGAAACCAAAAGTAAAATGAACCAATGAAAAGTTTTATAAACAAGTCACATGACCTGTTATGCGGCATAGGGTATAAAAAGCGTAGAAAATCCGTTGGCACGTGAGGCGGCGTCAGTAGCGGACCGATGTGCGAATAGGCCGAAGGCAACACAACGCGCCAAGATCCGGATGGCACCGAGGTGGTGTCCAGCAAGTTGCAGCACTGGTGTGGCCATCCTACAATGCTGAAAGTCGGCGTGGGGCGCCCCGTTGGCCTCTGAGTTCGCGTCAGTAGCGGACCGATGTGCGAATAGGCCGAAGGCAGCACAACGCGCCAAGATCCGGATGGCACCGAGGTGGTGTCTAGTAAGTTGCCGCACTGGTGTGGCCATCCTACAATGTTGAAAGTCGGCGTGGGGCGCCCCGTTGGCCTGTGAGATGGCGTCAGTAGTGGACCGATGTGCGAATGGGGCCAAAGGCAGCGCAACAATATTTTCGGAATAGAAGACACCACAAGGCGCTGAGATGCCAAGATCCGGATGGCACCGAGGTAGTGTCTAGCAAGTTGCTGTACTGGTGTGGCCATCCTACAATGCTGAAACTCGGCGTGGGGCGCCCCATTAGCCTGTGAGATGGCGTCAGTAGCGGACCGATGTGCGAATGGGGCCAAAGGCAGCGCAACAATATTTTCTGAATAGAAGACACCACAAGGCGCTGAGATTCCAAGATCCGGATGGCACCGAGGTGGTGTCTAGTAAGGTGCACTGGTGTGGCTATCCTACAATGCTGAAAGTCGGCGTGGGGCGCCCTGTTGGCCTGTGAGATGGTGTCAGTAGCGGACCGATGTGCGAATGGGGCCAAAGGCAGCGCAACAATATTTTCTGACTAGAAGACACCACAAGGCGCTGAGATGCCAAGATCCGGATGGCACCGAGGTGATGTCTAGCAAGTTGCTGTACTGGTGTGGCCATCCTACAATGCTGAAACTCGGCGTGCGGCGCCCCATTAGCCTGTGAGATGGCGTCAGTAGCGGACCGATGTGCGAATGGGGCCAAAGGCAGCGCAACAATATTTTCTGAATAGAAGACACCACAAGGCGCTGAGATTCCAAGATCCGGATGGCACCGAGGTGGTGTCTAGTAAGGTGCACTGGTGTGGCTATCCTACAATGCTGAAAGTCGGCGTGGGGCGCCCCGTTGGCCTGTGAGATGGCGGCAGTAGCGGACCGATGTGCGAATGGGGCCAAAGGCAGCGCAACAATATTTTTGGAATAGAAGACACCACAAGGCGCTGAGATTCGGTTAGCACCGAGGTGGTGTCTAGCAAGCTATGCAGCTGAGTTGCGTGCGCACATGCGGCGAATAGGTCGAAGGCAGCACAACAATGTTTTCTGAATAGAAGACACCACAAGGCGCTGAGATTCGGTTACCACCGAGGTGGTGTCTAGCAAGTTGCTGCACTGGTGTGGCCATCCTACAATACTGCTCCGAATAACGGCGTGGGGTGCCCGAAGGGGCGGGGGGAGGCGGCGTGAACGGGCCTTCCTAGGTGGAGGCTCGTCTGCTGTAGTGGGGCGCCCCTTTACCATTTCAGTTGCCATTCAGCTGAGTTTTGGCCGCTCTTGATGCTACAGCGACAGGCGGCTGCAACAGGACTCTCAAAATGGCGGCCTGTTCTTTGGATTTGGGCCTGGTCCACTAAAATGGCCCTGGGACACCTTAGAACTCGGACGCTTGATTTTTTTTTCCTTTCCTCTACATGCAAAAAAAGGTAAATGCCCGGTACGTTATACGCTTCATCTGCCACGATGTACTCTCCAGAGGAACCGAAAAAAAATATAGTTATGGTAACTATACCATGCATCGTCATATGGAGAGGTGGCACCAATTAATTATAGTGCTGCATAAAAGAGAGATTTGGAGGAGAACCCCCGACCTGCCAGTACATTCATCAAAGAAGTGGCACTGACAGCATCAGAGGCAAGGGAAACGGTCCCAAATATTTAGAAGAACTTTGGAAAGATTAAAATGACATGTTTAGATTGTGGCAAATTAATTTCATGTGGACAGATGAGTGTTACTCTATAAATACAGCATATGAACATCATCATAGTCGATGGTTGGTACAGACATTTTGACTATATCCTGGACCTGCCCGTCCTCGCCCAAAATGGCGCCGGAATAAATGGGACTCGTAACTCCTTGTTGTGTACTGGTTGCAGAACCTTGAAATCACGAGATACGTATGCAGTTTTGAAGCACATGGCGGGCGGGGACGAGAATTGATTGAGTATTTCGACATCCCTATTGATATTAAGTTCTGATGTGTTATTGATTACTGTACTATTGAAAGTTCGAATTAACGTTGCGCATGGTACTTGCCCGCAAATGTATATCTAGAAAATTTTATTGTAACTGGCCCTGTCGTATTTTAATTATAAAATGTACGTCCACCGATTCCGCAACTGTTAGACACCTTAGTTCTTGCAACCTAATGGCCCGCCCGTTACGTTCCTCTACAGTGTAAATGTCTACTCATCATATACGATTACAGTTTGCTCCGTGGCCGGCCCACGTGGTTATAGGCTCGTATTTGTATAATGAAATTTTCACAATAAAGGTTTTTAAAAGAAAACATGGTAGTAGTATATACATTGGTAAAGTTTTTAATAATAGTCACTGTTTTAGAATCATTAAAAGGCAAGTGAAATAAAGCAGACCAATTACATGAAGGGTAAAAGGTATAATACGCAGGAACGCAGTAAAGATAAATGGTCAAGGGCTGTTGTGTTTTCTACTCCTGCAACATAAAGTGATCGATAAGAATCTCATATTCAGGCGTATCGGCGACTAAGACAGCAGGTCGACCCTCTTTTGCTCAACGGCTCAGTCATGGGACGAAGAAACGCCCTTTTTCTCGAAAAAAGAATATATTTTACTTGCAGGATAGTTGTAAATTTTCCGGGAAAGTACATTAGCCTGGAACATTATAACATATATTTAAGAAAAAATAATGTTCGGAAGTAATAAAAAGCGTAATTTTTAGGTCATATGACCAAGCCTTTCATCATTAAAATAAGAAAAGTAAAATGAACCAATGAAAAGTTTTATTAACAAGTCACATGACCTGTTATGCTTACGTTACGCGCTGCGCGTCGCGCCCCGGATGACTTCCGGATGCGCTAACGCGGCGCGTCATATGACGCATTACGCGACAACGCAGGTCCAGAATATAGTCAAAATGTCTCCACCAACCAGCGGTCGGAACACAACCCCTTTCAGCAGGCTAAATAGTTCTGTTAAATGACAACAGAAGGGACAGGCAACAAGAACCATCAGTCAAAGAGGGGAGGGCTAGTTCTTCTCTACCGGGTTACATTGGGGCGCTACCGGAACTGATCGAATTGGTAGTCTACAGTGTTTCTGGATGTTTCAGACTGAAGCTGGCGTTAGCATGAGAGCACCACCATTTCGTAGCTCCGTCGTGGCCATTCCGCGAGCAATCATGGCAGCCGCTCTTTATCGTTATTTTGGGCGGGGTGGGTGGCGGAGCCGAGCTGTATTGCAGCCATCATGGTGTGGAGTTCAGTTCATCTCACTAGTTTCGTATTTGTCATGAGGGGTTGTTCTTAATGTTTCTATTTTAGCGAGGTCAAAAAGAGATCCCATTAGTGGCCTACTGATTTTGCTCGATTCCTTTTGTTTTTTTACACGATTTTTCGCTATCTGCTAAGACTAAACAGAGTATTGCGACTCTGTGCTTGTTTGTAAATAGAGAATGAACCAAAGAGAACAATCAATCAAATGGAGAGAGAAGCAGGCACGACGTATTACAACGGGGGCAAAGGCCTGTGTTAACTACCCTTCACTATCTGCAAAGAGAGAGTACTCCTAATAGAAATGAGGGGGGGGGGCCAGCATTCAAAGCAGATCAGAGTGCATAAACACGAAAATGTTTTTACTTACCACGTACTTGACATTCGACAGCTTATGATATTTGCTATTAAAAAACCATTGAAATTCACTGAAAAAACCATAGGTTATAGACCATATATAGTTAGGAATTAGCATTTACAAAACCTTGAAAATTCACTGAAAAAACCATAGGTTATAGACCATATATCGTTAGGAATTAGCATTTAAAAAACCTTATTTTACTCACACAAAACCATTGAAATTCCATATATAGTTAGTTGCACTAACTATATATCGCGCACCCGCAATCCACTGCTGATGATGTCACATATTACATCATTCATGACATGGTCAGTGACATCACTGATGACATCACTGATGACATCTCAAATGACATCACTGATGACATCACTGATGACATCTCATTTGACATCAATGACCACATCACTGATGATATCATTCATGTGACAATACAATGCATCTCCTCACACTTTAATATAACCTCTGTTACACCCAGTGTTAAATACAGAGTATAATTTTTGAAACCATTGACACACCAATACTAGTTACTACATACGCACTCACTGATTCCTACGTCTACACACACATTCACTCATTCACCCATACAATCATTCATACATACAATCACTCATCTTTACAACACTATCATATGCACTCATACACCTATACAGACACTCACACTCTGCCACTCATCCATGGAGTTACTCACACACCTAGTCAGTCCTGTAAAGAATCAATCACACTTCCATTTTCTATTTTTTCCATTTTCCATTTAAACATAGAGTACCTTACATTTTCAAACATATACTAACACATACTTACTCTCTTATACAATCATTGATACAAGTACACATTGATCTGCACAGAGTCACACATCTCCCAGCCAGCCACACACACACTCAGTCTCCCATACAAATACTTGGACAATCAATCAATAACCCATATAGTTACTCATATAGCTACTGATCAACACATGCAGCAGTTTACAGAACAACAGACATAATGATGCACAAATTAAGACAGTTTAGTCACTAACCCATGCACTCAGTGAGACACATTTAATCACTCACTCATACAGCCAGTCACGCACCTAAATCCTTCATCCAGACACTTATACATCTACTCATTCTTCAATATGTAAAACATATTTAAACTTTACAGAAACACACAGTCAATGGATGATGTCATCAGTGATGTCATCGGTGATGTCATTTGAGATGTCATCAGTGATGTCATCAGTGATGTCACTGACCATGTCATGAATGATGTAATATGTGACATGATCAGCAGTGGATTGCGGGTGCGCGATATATAGTTAGTGCAACTAACTATATATGGAATTTCAATGGTTTTGTGTGAGTAAAATAAGGTTTTTTAAATGCTAATTCCTAACGATATATGGTCTATAACCTATGGTTTTTTCAGTGAATTTTCAAGGTTTTGTAAATGCTAATTCCTAACTATATATGGTCTATAACCTATGGTTTTTTCAGTGAATATATATAAATATATATATACAGAGATTATGCTATGTTTCCAGTTTCCAGCCAAATGCACACACCTTTAAAGTTATTGCAATAAGTGACAATGTACTACTGTCTAAGGTGGTGAAATAGCTGTGTTACACCTCTTCAACTACTTAAGACAAGAGTTAGCCCAAACTGCCAGAAGAAGTGTAAGGTTCTAGTTGTAGGAGAGCCATTGTAATGCATAAGTACAATGTGCCTGCCGCGTACCTTTACTTGTAGTGGCAGGCATGCAGTAGGTATTGAAGACAATCTCACGCTCTGTTGCTTTCAAGAGCTGTGCATGTTCAAATCTCACTCAAGTAGTGCTAGCGGTGAGCATGGAAATTCCAAACAGTTGATTAATTTACTGTAGGGATTCCTGTTGACTAGACGCTGTACCCTGTGGGCTTCATTCTTTGGAAAAAACTTGCATTGAATGTCGTCCTGTGGTCCCACCCTTACAATATATTGGTGATGAGCGGACTCAGCATTCTCCGAAGCACACCGGCGTATTTATTTTATATAATTCACATTTTGATTTTCTTCATACCTTTGGATATCTTCGTACAAATTGATCGGATTGAAGGCCCTCTCCAGCTCTGCACCTCTCCTGTATTTCTGTTTGGGCAAGCTCCGGCATATTTTATTTTGGGATTACCGGCAGCGCTTTCTCGATTTGTCTCAATTAGAAATGGGGGTCTCTAATTGGCAGAGGTGGCTACCTCTGTATAAGTAGGGGTCCTTGCTTCTAGTCAGGATAAGGGGGATACACACTTTAGATAACCCCTGATCATCCCCTTGGTAGCCTGGCACAAGCAGACAAACTTATCCCGAAGGCAATGTGTAAGGTATTTGTCCCTAAAACACATGGTAACACAGTGAAAACACCACAAATGGACACCACACCAGTTTAGAAAAAATGCATCTTTATCTAAACCAAGCAAGACCAAAGTGGCAAAAATCGAACATACAGGTAGTAAAATACAACTTTAGAACAGTTATTTCAAAAATAGAAATTGTGCAAACAAATAGGTCCACCTGGGGCTATTATGACACCGTGACAGCAATAACCCAAAGTACGGCGCTGAATACGAAGTGAGCGGTGTCAAGCACTGAGTCACACAGACCTCCAAACAACAGTACCTTGGAACGAAGTCTTGGATGGTATACACGTATTGTGGAGATGAGGCGTTGGTGCTGAGGTGGACCCCGGCTTCCTGGCTGCCATGGAGAGGTGAGGCATTGAGTCCGCGAGGAGGCAATGTGTCAAGTCCAGGACAGGGCAAGTCAGTTGGGTCGGCAGTGAAGTGTCAATTCCAGTTAGGCGATGAGAGTGGAAGACTTGTGAAGTCACCCTCAGTGGTTATCGGCTCCACGATAACAGGATGCCGGCACTGGCAGTGACAGTGAGAGCGCAGGCGTCGGGAAGACAGATAACTGCAGGCATTGGCAGGAGTCAGAGCTGCGGTGCAGGAGCGGCGATTCATCGTGCACTTCATGAGTGGTGCCCCTTGAGCTCGGTGAGGGTCACGACAATGATGATGTTGGAGATTGTTTTTCTTGCTTCTTTTAGGTTTCTTCTAGCTCGCAACAGCAGGAACAACCTCCAGAGGCCCAAATAAGCTGGAATAGGCACCTAATGGCAGGTCAGAACTCCCAACAGTGGAGTTCCGGAGAACTGGTGGTGAAGTTTTTGTGTCCCTGAGACTTCAGAACAGAAGGCCTGCACACACAAGCCTTTGGAGATTCTTCTTCAAGTAAGTTCTCAGGAAAGTTCCAGTGTTTATCCTCTTCCTTGTCAGAAGCATCAACTGCAGGCCAACCCAAAAAAGCATAGAGCAAAGGGGCAGTACTCCTCCTTACAGCTCTCCAGCTCTTCTCCTTGGTAAAAGGTTCCTCTTGTGTCCAGAAGTGATGTGATTCTTTGGAGTTTAAGTTCCACTATTTATACCCCATTTTGTTGTTGTTCTCTTTGTGACAAGGGTCTCTGAACCCAGTCCAAAGCATTTCTGTCTTCTCTGGTGTAACATCACTACAGGAAGTGGAAACAGCATTGCACAGAGGATACACTGTTTATTCAGGTGTGAGTGAAACTCCTCATAGCACATTAAATGCAGCCAAGGTCTATTCACCTCAGCTCTGAGTCACCCAGAAAGGCAGGACACACCTCAACCCCCATTGTGGCTGTCTCAGTGAGTGCACATCCCCCGCCCCTGTCTCTCCAAAACCAGGCAGTCAACACAAACCAGCAGAGGCACACAAAATGGTTAAATAAGAAAATGCTGGATTTCTAAAAGTGACATTATCAAACACACAATTTAAAAACCATCCCCTAGAAGGATGTGTTAATAAATTCTGAATTCAGAGAGCCTAAACTCCACTTCTCAATCTGGTCCCAATGAAAAGTTATACTTGTAAGATGTTGCAAAGTAACTCACATGTTAGCCTAAGGGACAGATAGCCTTTCAATAGTAAAAACAAAATTGGCTGTATTTTACTATCAGGACATGTAAAACACATCAGCACATGTCCTACCGTTTACCTACACTGTACGCTGCTCATGCAGGTTCCTTGGGCCTACCTGAGGGGTGCCTTCCATGTGTGAAAAGGAAAGTTGCGGGCTTGGCAAGTGGGTGCACTTGCTAGGTCGACATGGCAGTTTATAACTGCGCACAGACACTGCAGTGGTAGGTCTGAGATACATTTACAGGGCTACTCATGTGGGTGGTACAACCAGTGCTGCAAGCCCTCTAGTAGCATTTTATTTCTAGACTCTGGCACACTCAGTGCACTTTACTAGGGACTTACCAGTAAATCAAATATGCCAGTCATAGATAACCAATCATTATAACAATTTACACAGGGAGCATTTGCACTTTGACACTGATCAGCAGTAGCAAAGATGCCCAAAGCATCTAAGCCAGCAAAAACGTAATCCAGCATAGCATAAAAAATGGGGAACATCGTTTACAACGAAACTTTTAACACGCACTACCGTTACAACGCAGGAATTACAACGAAAGTCGTTACAACGACTTTCGCTGGAGGGTGCTGTTGGATAGGGAATAGTTTCAAATTTTCTATCCAACACCTTCCCTACTATCCACGGGGACTGGAGTTGGAATAGAAAATTAAACTATTCCACTATCCAGCGCCCCCCAACGCAAGTCGTTGTAACGACTTGCGTTGTAATACCTGCGTTGTAAAGGCATGCATGGTAAAAGCATGCGTTGAAACGTCATACAACCATCAAAAATACAGGAGGTAGAGGCAAAAAGTCATGGAAAATCACACCAAGGACGACAAGTCTAACAATATCACACTTGCCTCCCGTGTGCGTGCCCAAAACTCACGCACAACTAGAGCGCAGCACTGCTTCACAGATCCTAAGCGTTTACATCACCACGGTCTACACTCTATGTGACCATCATCTTGAAGTGGTTAAAAATACTCAATCATGAATTAAACAGTGCATGGTAGATATCGTCGATTTCTGTAAAGTCGTTGTTTACCTCTCGTTCCCTTCAGGAGAGAATTTCCGATTTTCTTCAGCTTCCTGCATCCGGGGCTATAACCTAGCAGTTTTAAGGTATATATAGCATTCTTAGCTTTACATTTGCAATCTGGTTACAATTTTTTACAGCTGTTTGTACCTTTACAAAAAAAACTTTACTTCTTTTTGTAACAGTTCATACTATTATTCTGACTTACTGAAAATATGGCATTTCACAGCAGATAACCCTGCCACCACCATTTCTTGCTTGCATAGGAAAACCTACTATTAAATTGTCATATAGGTTAAGGCTATTTGAAAAACATATTGTTGCCATCGATGCCGGTGGTCATAGCTCACAGGCGAAATTTGCATTACTGTATGGCAGTTTGGGTATAGCAGCGCAACACATGTTTGATAATTTACCAGCTATTCAAGTACCTGCAGGTCGGTCTGGTGATAATCCCTGGAATGTGTAGATTGAGGCTGCTGCTTGCCTCACAGCAGGCGTAAGACTGACACAGGCCCTTTCACATGAGGCTTGCCCCTTGTGAAAGGACACATTGCTGGAGTTGCGTCATTTTTGTGACACACTCCAGCAATGCGCCACTTTTGCATCTGCAGATACGTCAGAAATACTGAAGTATCTGTAACTCCTTGCGACATGATGCGTCATACAGTAGATATGACGCATCATTGGTGTCGCAAGGAGGGCGCACTGAGAAGTGACGCATCGCAACTTTCACACAGCAATGCATTATCTCATAAATGAGGCTCTATGTTTGTAAATGGTGGCCTGAGAAGCGATATTTGGTTGGTGAGTTGAAATGTTTGGGGCAAGTACCAGATGATCTATCAGTAGCTAATGGTCTATTGTAAAGAGGAAATTTGTATATGCCCCAACTAAATTACAGGAAGCCCTTATCCTACTTGAACACCAAGGTCACCCTGGCGCTTCTAAAACTACTATGCATATCAAACAACATTACTGGTGGCATGGTATGGAAGCGCAGGTCAGGTATCTAGTTGATAGGCGTCCAGAGTGCTTGTTATCTGATAAACATTGGAAGGTGCATAAGAGCCCTCAACATCCTGTGTCGTACCCAAGTGAGGCATGGGACTAAGTGCTTCTTGACTTTTCCGGGCCCTATTTTTTGATACCAGACAATACGAAGTATCTAATTTTCGTTGTAGATTACTATTCCAGATGGAAGTGTTACCCTTTTACCAAGTCTCCTGATATAGAGGCAGTAGTAACATTTTTGGAACAGGTGTTCAAGGTGCTCCCAGGTGTGTAGTCAACGATAATAGTACTCACCTCACCTCAGAATGTATGGCCACGTTTTTCAGTAAGTACGAAATCACTCATCTGAAAGTACCCTTGTACTCTCCTTCTTCTAACGGTCTAGTGGAAAGGGTTATCAAAGTTGTTAAAGAAGGTGTGCATACAGTTATTGCTGCTAATTTGGATGGTAAAACTAATCTGAAGCAGAATAGATGGTGTTACAATACAGCGCCACATTGCACTACAGGTGTGACACCGTTTTCTTTACTGACAGGCAGGAGGGCCCAGACCACAATGTTTCTCACCTGATTAGAGAAACAGGTGGAGACAGCAGAATCCAGTGGGGTTACAGATAAAGAAAAAATTCTGTCCAATGCATTAGCGAACCAAAACAAGCTGAAAGTACATTTTGATAATAGACACTAGGGGTCCATTAAAGCCCGCCCGCCACCCTATCGGAAAACGGGACCGCCCAACTGAAGGGCGGGGGTCCCGGGGGTGCCATTAGGATGTGCCCGCCACAGTGGTGGGCACATCCTGTATTCTCAGCATTGTGGCGGGCGGTGCTCTCTGCACCGCCCGCCACAATGCTGACAATACATCACAGCATTTTCATTTCCAAAGCGGCAGGCACCGCGCGGTGCCTGCCGCTTTGGAAATGAAAAGCATTGCTCTCTTGCCATTGTAATATGGCTGGCGGTGTCTCATAGACACCGCCACCATATTCAACATTTTCCGCCCCGGCCGCAAGGCGACCGGGGCGGAAAAGTGGCAGGCGGTGTTTTCTTCCGCCGTGGTCCCCCCCGCCATACTAATATGGCGGGGGGAATTCAGGGAAGGATGTCGGGCGGATTGCCCCCGCCAGGCTGGCGGAGGCTACCGCCAGCCTGGCGGGGGCAATCCGCTTGACAACCTAATGGGCCCCTAGATGTCTTCTTCAGAGATTAATAAAAATGATTGGGTTCTAAGTACAATCTAAGTGAAGAAATGAGAGTCTGTTTACTCTGCTCCTGTCAGAGTGGTACAGATTTTAGCAAGGGGGCTGCATTACTGTAAGGAAGAGGTTGGTGGAACAAACGCCAATTACTGAAATTGTCTGATCAACAAGCCAGTACCATTTTGAGTAAACGCAGGCCAGGGTCACAATCGGTTTGGGCATCATGTGTATAACCTACCTTAGTTTACACTGAGGCACATAGATGTTCCACAAGCAACAGTGAAGAGTCTGTGTGCTTCTCGAGTCCAGTCATGCCTCGGTCAGCACGAGAGGTCAAAGTTCCTTTCAGGCTCAGAGAATTTGTAATGTATTGAAGTTATTTTCTTCCTGTTTTGAATTCAGGGTTAATATATGTAATTTATTATTGCTTTAATGGGAAAGGTGATGTAATGCATACGTGCAATGTGCCTGCCGCGTGGATTACCTTCAATCAAGATCAATTTACAGCTTTAAATGCAGCCTTTTAAAAGAGCTCATGAATAGGCACCCCAGGATAGTGTTTTCATTTGACCTGCATTCATTTTAGTTGTGAAAGTTAAAATAATTAGGATTATCCTATGCATTGAGTACTACTAGGGGGCATATTTGGAAGAAATTGGGGTAGGGAAGCGCCGCAAGGCTCCTACACCAATTTAAAAGGCCAGGAATGCACTGTATTTACAAGATATGGTGAATTTCTGTCCTTTAAGCCAGCACTGGTGCACAATTAGCAGCGGTGCGCTAACACAGGCAGTCTTGCTCCATGGTGCAAGGGTGTCTGCGTTGTTGGCACGATTGTTTATGTGCAGGTAGAGGAACCTTCCTGCACAAAAACAATCACAAAAGAAGTTTTCCTCATTCTATGTGTGCTGCAGAATGCAGCACACGTGGAAAGAGGGAACAAAAGAGGAGAATGTAAGCAATTCTCCTTGTTACACCAGCTCTAGCGAGGTGCAATGTTTTGGAGCCGCCCCAGGTTTACCTGATTTTCAAATCTGGGGCAGTGGCAAGTTCTATGGCTGTTAAGTGGGATCATCCACTGCAACAGTCATGGAACACAACTTTCACGCAGAGTAATGCAAGCCGCTGCCTCGCCTTACTTGATATCTACATGGCCATGAAAAGCCATGTAGGGTGGCTTAACGTGGCCTTGTAGATATGGCTAAGCCCTGTGCACCACAGGAACATTACAAAAAGTGACATTACACAGTGCACAGGGCTTGTAAATAAGCCCCCAAGTGTCTCTAATTGCCCTGGATCTGGGTTGTTCATTCCACACACCCGTAAGTAATGATACAGGTGGTCCCTTATACTCTGGGGATGGCGAGAAGGGATACATACCTTCCTGCACAAAAAAAATTCTCAGAGTGATATTCCTTTTTCGATGTGTACTGAGGAAGCAACAACCAAAAATGAAGCTATTTCTCATAGTTATACCAGGTTCAGGTAGGCCCACTATTTTGGTGCCAACCCAGGTTTTCTGCCTTCAGTAAATCTGGAGTTGCATCAAATTCCACATGCGGATGTAACAAAATGTCCATGCACACCTCTCAGAACACAGAGTAAGTCAAGGAAGTGTTATTCGCTGTGTTGTGTTACATTGTTTTTAAATCTAAGCCAGGCAGAGCCAGTCAAATGTGACTTTGTGTGGCTTAGTAAATCGAGAAATACTTTTTTTGTTAGGCCTGCGTTAAAAAAAGTAATGCAACCCTGATACTAAATGTTAGTGAATATGGGCCCAGATGGATATATATATATCTGGAGCTGTGATGTTCGGCTATTCTCAGAATTTCTATGCCCACCCCCTCGTTAACTCATCGAGCATTGCAACGGGGGCCTAAGGGAACTGTTCTGAACAAAGTACATGGGGCTCATTTATGAAAAGTGACACATCGCTGCGTGAAAACAGCGGTGTGTCACTTTTCACTGCGCCCTCCTTGCGACACCAATGATCCGTCATATTTACAGTATGACGCATCATTGCGCAAGGAGTTACAGATACGTCAGTATTTCAGATGTATCTGTATGGTGCAAAAGTGACGCATTGCTGGAGTGTGTCACAAAAGTGACGCAACTCCAGCAATGTGTCCTTTCACATGGGGCAAGCCCCATGTGAAAGGGCCTGCGTCAGTCTTACGCCTGCTGTGAGGCAGGCGTAAGAAATTGACGCATTTGTGTCCTAGAAGTGGCGCAGTGAAATCACATAGATTTCACTGCGTCAATTCTACGACCCTTTCTTGCGTCAAAACGCCTCCCCGATGCATACATTATACCTGACGCAGGAATAATCTGGCGCAGGGGTTTACAAAGTGACGCATCTACCTAGATGCGTCACTTTGTAAATATGGTGCAACAAGGCGCATTTTTTAAGCCATTGGTGCGTCACAAAAAGTGACGCATCAGTGGCGTAAAAGTGACGCACAGCCTCATAAATGAGACCCATGGTAACTACATTGTTCCAGTGTAGATTATTGGCGCGCTCTATCCCTCTTTTTGCTTTTCAGACAAAAGAATCCCTAAGAATCCCTCTTTACACCTCTACCTACATTTGACCATTTTCTTTACGTCAGATAAACCTTTAAACACCAACATGTTTCCCTAAAGGACATTTATGATGGTGCATTATATTTCTTTTATCGATGCACAAGCAAAATTCTGGAACGTGTCTCATTGGTATTACTGAATACTGTATAGATCCTGTAGCACGTTGGCAATAGTTACAAGGAGCAACAGAAAGGGCTGCATAGCTAAGAATTGTTCCTTAGAGACTCTGTGAGCTGCATTATCCTTTAATGATAGTTTCCTCTGTGGAAATGAACAGGCATCATTCAGGTCAGTTGCTCTAAAGGGTCCCCTGTGCCCAGCGATAGGATTACTGCTCCTCCAGAACACAAAGGCCGACTTAATTGAATGTCAACTATTCATCTTGTGGCCCCTTGCTGACCATAAAGCAGAAGCTTCTTACTCATCCCTCACTTAAGGACTAGTCAGACTCCATGTATAGCAGTAATTGTAACTCTCGAAAAGCAGCAATTTAAATTGAATTCCGAGACAAGAGAAATGCCAAAATCCATAGAGTATACCATTTTCTTAAAAAGTGTCTCATTACCTATTGAACTGCCCACATAAAAGCCTGAATTCCCCTTGTGTCAGTTGGCAATGTGATTTCCAAAAAGTGCATGTGTTTATGGGTAACTGGTGTAGCATCAGACAAGAAACTTGTGCTGACAGCCCTTTCCGTTGGTGAGCGCATTCTTCAAATCCGCGATGACTGTGTTTCTGAAATACAAGCACGAGGATGTATGCACACATTTCCGGGCCGCATTTATATAATAGCAAGAAGCCGAAAAAAATATATTTTGTATACTGTGAGGTCACCTATCACGAGGATGAGTTCTAAAATGGCAACAGAAAGGAAGGAGTTCAAATATTTTTTGTTGAACCTTCAAGGTGTTTGGAAAATGCAGAGGTTACAAAGTTGTTCGCTTCATTCCTAGGGGCATATTTACAAGGGGATTGCGCCACAGGAATGTCACTTTTAAATACATTCCTATGGCGCCATGCCCTGCTCCATATTTACAAATCGGTGTTGCTGTGGGCGTTCTACTGCAACACCCATCGGGGCAGATTTACAAGCCACTTGCGCCACTTTTGCGTCATTTTTCCCATGTTAAAAATGACGCAAAAGTCGCGCAAGGGGCTTGTAAATCTGCCCATTGCTTTTTGATGCTGCCTTAGATTTACAAGGATGTGTAAGTCTGAGGCAGCGCCAAAATCTAAAGCCATGCAAGAGCAGGTATTAAAATAGCAATACGAGGAAAAATTATTTTATTTCTCTCGTTTTTGCTTTTTCTATGTCTGCTGCATTTTGCAGTACACACAGAAAGAGCAAAATGCGTGGAATCCTTGTTTATTTGCATGAAATGTTCCTTCCTGCACGTAAACAATCATTTAATAATGACAATTTGCTACTTCTGTGTGTGTTAGTAACAAATCGCCATTATTGATTGTTAATGCTCAGGAAGGGACATTTCCAGCACATAAACAATCATTCCTTGCAACCAGCGTCAGCAGTGCAGGTAAGAGCAGAGAAGTGGTGGGGCCGGGTGAGGAGGGATTTCGACGGACGATGGCGAGGGGAAATTATTCATTTATTTAATTTTCCCTCGTCATTGTCTGTCGAAATCCCCTCAGCTGGCCCCACCGCTCTTACCTGCACAGGCTGTGGCTGCCTGCAACGCAGGCACCCTTTCATTATGGTGTAAGGGTGTTTGTGTTGGTGCTAGGCAACTAATTTTAGCACCAGCACTAGTGAAAACGGTTGTACGGCATTACAACGCTGGCTTTTACCCCGCATGCCATTACAACGCAGTTTTTACAACGCAAGTTGTTACAACGACTTGCGTTGGGGGGCGCTGGGTAGTGAAATAGTTTAATTTTCTATTCCAACTCCAGCCCACGTTGACAGTAGGGAAGGTGTTGGATAGAAAATTAAACTATTCCCTATCCTACAGCGCCCTCCAGCGCATGTTGTTTTAACGACTTGCGTTGTAATAGTAATGTTGTATTAGCAGTGCGGGGTGATGCACGCGTTGTTATGGATGATTCCCGTGAAAACACAGAGGTGCGCCGTATTGTTGTAAATACGATGCTTCCCTGTGTTTTGGAAATGCAGCGCAGTACTGACAAATTTGGCGCATCTCCACACTTGACATTTCCTTGAATATATGACCCTTAGTGCATGAAAATCATGACTTTAAAACAAACTGCGCCTGATTCACAAGGTAAACTTTCACATTTGTGTGCGTTTATGCTTTTTCAGTATTCACAAGAGTGCAGGTGGAGATCTCCACACATAAAAATATAGGCCTGTATACCATTGGGAATAAGCCCATACTTGTCGCACATAATCCTTCTCTAACACTGTTGGAATGGGCTCTGCTCAACATGTATTTGGCAGAAAACAATGTTGTATTTCAATTCAATCACCCTCGTTACAAACCCCTGGTTACTTATGATTTGTGCAGTAATTCCTCTTACCACACATATCATAATTATGAGCTTTGTGATAAATATCGCTTCAAGCCTGCCAATATGTATCAAAAACAAAAGGCCTGTTATGTACCTGAACATGTCGATTTTGATTGACATAAGCACTAAAATCAGCATGTTATTCACTAAAGACTCATAGTTAGGTGGTATTTATCGCACCAATAACTTCAAATCAATCAATCAATCAAGATTTATAAATGGCAGCCAATCATCCAATAGGGTATCCAGGTGCTTGCAGGTCCCGGAGGCTTATTTGAACAGTTGCCTGAGGTGGACTGTGATGTGGGTTCATTGTGGAAGGCCTAGCCTGGCTGCGGGGTCCTGTATGGTCTGAAGTCTCTGTAAGAGGTGTGCAGTGATTCCTACATAGAGGGCGTTGCATTAGTCCAGTCCACTGGCGATGAGTGCCTGTGTCACTGCGCGTCTCATGTGTAGTGGTAGCCACTTGAAGATTTTATGTAGCATGCGCAAAGTGGATAAGCAGGTGGAGGTGATGGCGTGGATCTATCATTTCATGGCGGGTTTGTTGTCAGTGAGGATTCTGAGGTTTCTGGTGTGGTCGGAGGGAGTGGTTGTGGGTCCTAGGTCAGATGGCCACCAGGAGTTGTTCCATTTGTTGCTGCTCCTGCCAATTATCAGTACTTCCATCTTGTCCTTGTTCAGCTCAGCAGAATTTGGATTTTATGAGGTGAAATGATATTACACCACTCACGGGCCACTTGTACTGGGGCCCTAAGTCTTTTTAATGCAAAAGCACTGCAAAATGTAAACTCAGAGAGAAACAACTTTCATTGTGCTCAGAAATGTTTCACAATATGTAAACACAAAGAATGAAAATCATCTGGCTATGTGATGAAAACGATCTTGCAATGTGGAAAGAAAACATGCTTGGGAGAAAGCAAAAGTAAAACATAGTACTAAGGGCCACATGTACAAACAATTTTCGCAGTGGGAAACTGCCACAGATGTACAAATGTCAAATTCCAATTGAGTAACTTGTTGCAAAACCGCTATTTGTTTTAGCAATTCGGTATTTGGAAGGGGCGTGTTCAGGGCATCCCCTCCAAATGCAGAATTGCAGTGCAATGTATGAATGGTTTGTGACTGAATTATGGTTGCAAAGCATTTATTTTTTACATACTTCTAAAAGGAAGTGGTAACCATTTGCAAACACGAAGGGGGTCCCCAAAAGATCTCTTCCCTTTGAAAATGTAAAAAAAATTTTTTTTAAGAACAAGCAAGTCAAAGTGAAACTTCAAAGTAAAAAGTTTTCTTTTCAAATGAATCCTATTGTCCTTTAAGTTTGCTTTTTTAAGCCCCCAGCAGGCCACCATCCCTGTGATGGCTATTATTCCTAATAGGTCACAAATTTCAACCTACCTTATTAATATTTATGAGCTCGGTCGATTTGGGAACCAATTAGGAATCACTATTTTTTCAATCTTTTTCTTGTACATTAGGAATTGTGATTTCCTAATTGCGAACTGGAAATAATCGCAATTAGGAAATCAGTATTCCTTATGTCTGTACATCTGGCACTAAGACTAACCATATCCAGGCAAGGAGATCCTTTTATGCAGAAATACACTAAGACATATATACCCATTAGGAATTTGGTAGAAAACCCACATGGGTTTATTTCACAATGTTCTGGGTTGTGGGTCCATGGCCTTGCTCTAAACTGAAACATAATTGGTCAATCGGTCATAAAAGTGGGATTTGACTTAACAAGTAATACAGGAGGGCTGCTGATGCTCCACACCCTACCATGAGTGTGTGCATTAGACCTTAAATCCATTCTGTTTGACAATGTGAGGTAGGGGTGGATAGAAGGTGAAGACTGCTTGCATGGGTAGTGTGAGTGGAGCAAGGATGAATGCTGAAGAGTATGAGGATGACTAGCCATGAAATGTGAGCTTGAAGATGAGGATGTGTATGAGTGGTGGCTGAGATGATTGAGTGGAAGGGAGAGTACTAGCCTAAGGTTTAGGACGAGTATCAGCATTTAGTTAGGTTTTTCTTGAGATACTAAGACTATCAGACTTTCTGAAGACCCATATCTGAGACAAGGCGTAACAGCTGTTTGGTGTTTATGGGTCTTGGGTGCCCTTGCCCTACATAGTGGGCCTGTGTATGAGATTTGATGCATCAATATTTTATTAATGTACTGGCCAGATATTTGTGATCTGACAAGTGTATTTTTGTGGTATCTGTGGTGTTTGCATTTGCTCTCTTTGTGTTGTCCATGTACAACAGCTGACCTCCACTGGAGCTTGGTATATGGATCTTCTCACGCCAACAGTAGCCACAAGACAGTTCTTTTTCAGTTATGCTTCATATTCTCAGATTTCATCTCTTCTGGTCAGGTTTTTTAAAGATTCTAAAGTTGCACTCTGCCATCTTACTTGCCCTGTTTTTCTCATACAGAACATACACCACTGGTACAGGAAATCATCGGAACGGGGTGCACAGTTCAGGTACAACCCCATTCAGGTGAGGTAAAGTAACATTCATTGCCTATTGATGAGTTAAGTACTGTAGCTGAGATTCCAAAATAAGGCAATTCCTCAAAATATCAGCCAAACAACAACTAAAGAGAAAACTACACATCCTTTCCAAGATGAGCAGAATCATCCTCCACCAACACTTAGGAGAAAATATAATCCAGAACATGTTTCATGCTAGCAGGTAAGACCCAAAATAATGTGCTGCAGTTACACGGCTGACTCTTATTAGGTGAGGGTCTGAAGGTTGCATCCCCATTTCTATGCATCCAGATAAGACAATCAAAATATTTAAAACTCCACATCGATATTTCAACTAATTGGCCCAGGGGATGTCCATGGCCATTCTTCCATGGAGCCCTAACCAGTTGCAAAAGCAAAACAGTAGGCATGCTCTGCAGCAAAGAACTAAGGGCCTCATTTATTAGGTTTAGCCGTAGGGCAGAGCCACAGGCTTTCCTGCCCTATGAAAAAAGAAAAGGGCAGGAATGTGCTGTATCTATCCGATAAAGTGTATTCCAGCATTTTTACCCTGCGCCAGAGCACAATGGACTGTATTGCACCAATCCAGGCACCTTTGCACCATGGTGCAAGGGTGCCCGCGCAGTGGGGCTGATTATTTTTGTGCAGGAAGGGAAACCTTCCTGCACAAAAAAAATCACAATAGGCTTATTCCACTTTCTATGTGTGCTGCAGAATGCAGCACATATAAAAAAAAGAAAAACTAAGTGGAAAAAAATATATTTCTCCTCGTTGTGCCTTGCTTATCCTGGAGAGGCCTAACGTTTTGGCACTGCCTCAGATTTATGATTTTTCGTAAATCTGGGGCAGTATCAAAAAGCCATGGGTGTTGTTGGGAATGCCCCCAGCAACGCCCATTGCATGCCCTTTTAATGCAGAACCCTGAGTTAAAGGGAAATATATTTATGAGGCAGCATTAAGCCCAAAAAAGTGGCTTAGTGCTGTCTCATAAATATGGAGCAAGCTCCTGTGCCTCGGAACCTCACAAAAAGTGGGGTTAAGGTGGTGCAAGGGGCCGCATAGAGATCATCTATTGTGTAATTGCACCATGCAAACACATGACATTATACAACAAAGTATATCTTCCTCTCAGAGAAAGAACCCCTTTTAATCTCCACCATTATCTACTCACCATATTGGGCTTCATCTCTTTAGAACTATTACTGAATTAGTCCTGAACTTTTCAATCAATTCAAATAGTGGCACCTGAGTCAAGGAGCATAGCAAGAGTGCCAGGATCCTCAAGCTGATACATCATCAAACCCTCATCAACCCACAAAAGTTTCCTACTCCAACAGTAAGTAGCCCATTGCTATGGTCTCTTTACCTACTCAGTACTCTGGACTTCAGACCTATCAGTACCTAATCCAGAAGGCGGACAGCATATATGGAAGTAAATATTCCAGTGATACTAATCCCTCAAATTATATACATCACTCAAAACTCCCTCTCCATCATCATACTATGGGGTATGACAAAGTGCTCAAAGCGAGAAATAAAAGTGGAGGCTGGATATTTACATTAATGCTAACCACTGTTAATTAATCAGGGTCATATTTCAATCCATCATTTGTTTTGTTACATGCCAATATTAGAGCTGTGAAAGGTAATCAAGGTGACATTTTTTGGCATACTAGGTATAAATAAAAGTAAATGAATAGCAACTGACAGAGCCACATTTTTTCAGAGGTCTGTTTATGCCACAGCAATGTCCATGAATAAAACATAATATTTATCATTATTTACATATTTTTGTTTTTTGCATCTCAACAACAATGCCACCTTGATGGGCATTTAAAACACTTTTAAACAAAAAGAGTACGCAGCTCAAGGGAGACAATGGCCATGATTCACAAATATTTAGCAGTGACATTTAATTCTAGTACTCCCAACTTCAAGTACTCTTGAGTTCCAGGAGTGCACCTGCAAGAGTAAAGGTAAATTTACATGTATACATTTACTTGTGTGTAAATCATCTCCTGCACCTAGATATCAATCTACACTTAATGCTATTTCACAATTTCCAGGGGTACAGGTACACCAAGGTATAGGCTTACATGTCTCCACCCCCTCGCTTCAGAGGTTGAAGACATCTATGATTGATTTTGCAAGATTAAAATGTTTAATTCATTTGAACCTTTTTAACATGATTTCATATTGAGCTTTAGTCTAAGTCGCTGTCTCCATTATTTTTATGGGAGTGTGTTACAATACCTATGAATGGCAATGTTTGGTGCTTCACTTACTCCAAGACTAGGTCAGAGTTCCTTTACTCCTGTTTTGTCACCCTTAAAGCTGTGGCAACTTTAGAATCCTACTTGGTGAATAGCAATAATGTGCTTACTTTTTGGTGGGTGAGTGTTTGTAGGAGCCAATCCCTCCTAAACCATCACTTATATTTCCCTTAACCCTATGTGTTTTGTAGCACATTTTCCCCATTCTACACCACTCCCCTAGTCCAACCCACATTTACTAGTACGTTGTAAACTTGCATGTGTGGATGTGTCCCCATAGAAAAGATAGGAGATGTGGAGGTCGAGAGGTCCACTCAGGTTTTTTAATTGCATTTTGTAGTAAGCAAGCAGCACTACTCTACCACTACTTTACATACTACAAAATACAGTTTGCAAATTGGAACCTGTTGGACATGGCCCTTCTTAGGTGATTTCCCTAAAATAATTAGTTTTTTCCTCATGGTTTTTGTTATCTCTCTTTTCGTGGCCTTAGGACTCTGTGCACTTTCCCACTGTAATGCAGTGTGAGAGTATGTTGGCCCTTACAACACACTAGGAAAGGGTGCTAACATGATCGTTTAGGTATTACACCTGAATTATGCCCTGTAAAAAGTTACATCACATACCCATGGCCAGTACTGTACTGGCTAGTAATGAGATGCAGCACTGATTGTGCGACCCATGAGATAAGCCTTTTAAACATGTATCAGGCCTGCCAATGTAGGGCTGTGGGTGCTCGGTTACGCATGTGCTCAGGTTAACAATTCTAACACGTTAGCCAACCCTGAGTGGGCTTTTCACTACCACTAGAGCACCCCTAGTGTAAGCCCTGAGGGGTGGAGCAAGTGGTAGGGGAAAGGCAGGGCAGGTACACATGGGTGTTCCATGACCAGGTAGCGAAGAACGCCCACGTGGGTTTTCCCTACCTAGGTGGTCAGCTCTTTACATGGGATGCCACCGGTGTGTTGCTGATTCTCTGGTTTTGGCCTTTGGGCTCTGGGCACTTCCCCACTGTAAAAGTAGTATGAAAGTGTGTGTGCCATTCTACACATGTTAGAAGGTGCAGCTTACTTGCTGTTTTGAAAACATGTCACAAGTCTGCCATTGCACGCCTGTATGTGTGCACTTGCACGCATGATGTTTTTAAAATGTGCCTCAAGCCTGCCATTGCAGGCCTGGGTCTGCACCCTTTCATCAATGTTGTATCTAAACATTTGCCAAGCCTGACATTATAGGCTAGACTGTGCACACTTGCACTTATGGTGTTTTCATTCAAACATGCGCCCAGTCTGTCATTGCAGGCCTTTGTGTGCGCCCTTGCAACTATGGTTTTTATGAACATGTGTCTAGCTGGCCATTGCAGGCCTTAGTGTGTGCAAGGGCACTTATGCTCAGGTTGGCCTTTCTAAACCACTAGCCAATCCTGAGTGGACCTTTCGCAGCCACTGGACCATCCCTACGGTAAATACTGAGTGGGTGAAGCATGTGGTAGGTGAAAGACAGGGCAGGTACATATGTGTGTACTCTGCCCAGGTACTGAAAAATATCCAGGTTTGTTTTCATTACCTATGAGGGCTCTTCACATAGGCTAACATGGGGGAATGGTTGAAATTACTTCAGGCTGCAATAGTGTTACCTATCATTGTTTTCAGAATGACTAACCTTCTCCTGTGGTAAAGGTGGTTTTGTCATTAATAGCTTAGAAATGTCACTTCTATTAAGTGTAAAGCCAAAATATTTGTCCATGATTTAGTACATGTAGTTTTATGTGGTTTATGTGAATAATTAATTGTTGTGGTGTTGTGTTGATCAATAAGTGATCTTTCTGAAAACATCAATGGATTTGATACATCATTTGGTATGAAAATAAAAAATGAATTTACTATTTGACCACATCGAGTCCAACGTGTGGTCTAACAAAAGAATTGTGGGCTAACTATCACTATTGGCATCTCTTCTTACTTTTGACACTTCTAGAAAATGGGCATTTCTCTGCTCCAAAACTCTTTGTGTGCCTGTTACTTTGACTCCAACCTACACAGGAGACTTAGGGAGCACATATCTGCATTCTCCAGCAACAGCTATAAACACTGTGCATGCAACTGGAAGGCCAGATCATGGCCCCACTAAAGATTAAGATATGCATTCCACGGCCTCATGGCAGACAGAAATGGAATTTAGAGGAGACATCTGTGATTCGAAGGGGAACCTTCTGAATTATCCCCAAAAAAGCACACCACAGTATAACTACTAGTGCCATACTTCACCAGGGCAAAAATACACTTGTGTGGATGTGGACAGGATATTCTGCCACTGAAAGTGACCTTGCACCTGAATAGTGGCTGGGCTGGGCTGACTACCTGCTGCTGTGTGGTACCCTGAAGTGTGCTCACAATGGGCTTGTTGACTTGCCCCCTGTTCACTGATAGAGGTCTCAGAGACATCAAAGCCCAGGCGCGAGGGACCCACACCATCATACTTGTGACACCTGGAGAGTGAACCCTTTTTAAGTGCCCATATCATCTGCTGGATCCCAACTGGTCCAACTGGTAGTGTGGCTTGAGCATGGAACTAAGAATTGTGCCTGGAGATGGTTTGACTTGCGCAAAGCTGCAGCAGTACTGCCCGCATCTAAGGAGTTGGGCCCCTGCATCGTGGGGATCTCAACCCACATAAGCTTCTTCTTGTTGGTGGTTTGCAGATTCACCAGCTACGGTCCCCAGCGTGGCCCACTTAGTCGATCATGCCGCATCTCTCTTGTGCATCACACTGACTGCATGATCATTGCGTGCAGTGTCCGATTCACAGGTTGCAAACACTCGGAGGTAAGAGTGTACCTGTAATAGTGTCTCATTCTACCGTGTGTGGCACTGCTAAACTTGTGCCTTGTGTGTGTCTGGAATTGCATGGGGTGACCCATAACAACACACACCAGGCATTGTGCCTCATTTCCAGTGAGGTACAGTATTTGAAACTCTTCATTGTGTGTGACCAGAACTGTCTGGTGCAACTTTGAGCAGTGAGCCCCAGAAATTGTGCCTCATTTGCAGGAAGGTACTGAGTGTGTGACTCTTCATTGTGTGTGACTGGAACTGTCTGGTGCCACTTGTATCACCACACACCAGACGTTGTGCCCGGACTGCCTGGGTGCGACTATGCATGACATGTGTCTGTCAGGATGCCTCCTCCTTCTGAGAGGATGCCCTGCTTCATTTCCCATTCACCTATTTTTCCGTTTGGGCCCTCAATACGGTGGAGCAACTTCTCTGCCCACCCGGCCCCAGATGGCATTATGTGCCAGGTAGTGCGGCATAGTGAGAGTGATTTACTGGGCTGAAGGAAAGCTTCTGAGAGCGATCAGAAGCAGGTCAAGAGATTTAATGATCCCCCCTGTGCTTCGCAGAACTAGACTGGTGCAAGAAGACACATAAATCCTTTTGAGTGATCAACTATTGCACTCAGCCTGCATCCTGTAGGTAAACTTCCTAAGTGGTGGTCCAACCCCGATTTGTCGACTGCCTCCTAATTATTCCTGCTACCTTCTTCCCTCACGAAGTGTGACTATGGCTGTGAGTAGCCCAGTGGCGGGTGCTGCCAATCAAAATTGGTGAAGCGTAGCTGACGGGGGCGGGGAAAAGAGGGGTTGGAAAATAATAAAACTCACTTACCTGCTACTCCTCTCCACTCCTGTTGCTGGCCGCCTCGTTGCTCCTGCTTCTCTTGTCCCAGAAGCGGATGGGCCTGAGGGCACAGGCTCCCCACCCAATCCTGATGCTGCTTTCAGCTATACCTAGCATGACAGCAGCACCAGGATTGGTTTGACTGGCCTTTTTTGCCGCTCAGCCAGGGCCTGGGGGCCTGCAGCATTTCTCCAACCCGGCTGTGGAACACAGACGGATTTGAGAAACATAAGTGCACATGTCTGTTTGGTCTAAGACGGCCGGCCAAACTGACATGCTCTCTTATAAGTGCACAGTACTCCTCGCTGCTATGGTTAGGCCCCACCCATCCCACTCAATCTGCATTGGACGTAAGCAGCTCAGACAGAGATAATTAAAATGATCACAACAATGTTATATTATTGTTCTATTTATCATCTGCTGGCAGTGGGGTGACACTACTCCGCCATTATGGAGGACCTCCACTGGAGTGGCCTATTTTCCCGGGTAAGGTAGGATCTTTCCTAAGTATGCATATTACCGATGTCATTTTAACAAGTTTGGGCCTAGAACTGCTAGTAATATTTCCCAGTGTGATATATGGCCAGAAAATCATGATGTTCATGTTGTGTTAATTAATGTGTGTGCTGAATACAAACTCTATTTACATACACCATGTGTGAAGTCTCTTTTGTGATGCTCAGTATTTTTATTGTATGTGAGTGCTGTGCCAATACTTTACACATTGCCTCTGTGATACGCCTGACTGATCAGTGGCAAGCTACCCAAGGGTGAGCGCAGGTTATACAGTGAGTGTAATCACCCACCCCTGAAGGGAGTGGTAGGTTTGGCCTGGCTAGGGCCTCACCTCAGCCCCCAGAAAGTGCCAGTTCCAACAATACTTTAGTTGATGAACCCGATGAGTAGAAGTTATGATTATTTTTATAAGGGCTTAGATGCAATAGGGTAGATTACAATCTGCATGGCCATTATTTTAGAAGTCCAGGGCAAACAAGGAGATAAGTGGACCACCCATCCAGCTTTACTTGGTAGCTGCATCTTTTTATGGTATGGCACATGATTTTTGGATAACTCATCCTTCATCGGTCCCTCTAGTGCTTGGCACTTTACGTTCTTCTGGGCAGAATTATATACTTTGTTTTTTTAAACAATGGGGTTTATCCAGCCTTGCAAGTAACCCTTCCTCTCAGTATTTACGGGTAATATTGATTCTTCAATGAGGAGTTTCTCTTCAGTTGTGTTTCTTAAGGAATTGTTCAGAATGCATATTACAGTTGATATTAAAAATATATCTAATGGCGGAATAAAATGTCAACTGCACCATCTCGCTGTATGGCATTCTACCATGGTTTGGTGAAAAGTTTACTTCATGTTGACCTCTAATGTTTAAAATTTGTGTGAATGTTCTAATATATTCAATCGTTTTCTATTTTACTATAATATAATTGCAATCCACTCATAATTTTCTCCAATAAAAACCTAGGAACAATATGGGAATTCCCAATTCACCCTTTTTGTACCACATTGAATTACAAAATGCAAAAATTTTAAATAAAATCGAGTGGCAAGGTGGGGTTTGTGGAAAAGATATTTGGGAAATTTTAAAATGCACAAACCAGGGGCCTCATTTACAAAGATTTGGCATAGGGCAGTGCCACAATTCATTTTGCTACGCTGCCCTATGCCAAAGGGGCTGGGCCCTATCAAATCCTATTTTCCTCCAGGGCTACTCTCCACTCTTCCAGTTGCGGTCTTTTCTCCTCCAAGGAGAGTTTATCAAGCTGGTCATGGAAGTCTCCTAACACTCTACCAGTGGAGGGGTACCTGGAGTGACCACTGTCACTTTCCACTGGTGAAGGGGGTCTGAGAAGATTTGTGATTCAGGATCATCAGAGAAATTTCCTTCATGAACTTGGACTGTGACCAACTTCCCATCCTCTTCTGCTGTGTGACTAACAGAGGAGCGGGCATCCCTATCTAGGTGTTCTACCTCATAGCCTCCGAGGGCCTGTTCCAGGTCCTCTCCCTTAGAGGTTGCTCTAAAACTAATGCTTTTAAACTTGCATAATGCCCTCAGATCATTGATCTTCAGGCTAGAGAGAATGGGTTGATCGAGGCTCAGGACATGCTCCATTATGCACTAGTAATTTATAATGTTATGGCCTCTTACTAAAAATCCCAAGAACTTTACAAAACCTTTTCCGTAACTGTGCTCAAACACTTTTAACTTTTAATGTGTTTGGAACAGGGATGTATTACAGGGCTCTAACACATTGCTATTAAATCTAATTTTTAGAAAAAATCTAAAAAAAACTTACAAAATACTTCTGATGCTAAATTTTATTGAGGATTTCTCATGCACAATTAATCTATGACCAGTGGTACTGCAAAACACTGTTCAGGTTCCACACCTCTAAGCACCAATGTTGCAAAGTGGAATATTATGTGGTATGGCTGGGAGGTCTTACAATGCAATATTCTCACAATACACATAAATGGACTTTAGATTCAATAACAATAATCCTTAGCTAAGTCCTGGTAGGATGGCAAAGTGCAGGCATGCATTATTGGAGGAACATGTGTTAAGTATTTTACAGTACCATTATGGCGCATAAGTAATTGAGATGACTGAAAAGAAATCCAAACGTAATCTATAAAAATAGAGTGTAATTTTATATAAATATAGACACCAAAAGAAATGTTTATTACGAATTGTGGATTGCACAACCAATTCCAAATCATAGGTGAATGAGTCCATCCATTGTTAGTTATTTTTGAGTCTCTTTATTCTTCATTTAAAGTAAAAACAGAAAAGCAGCCAACGCGCTTTGGCCAGCTTCAGTGGACTTCATCAGGCTTAATATCAATATGTAGTCTCCTAAGGTAGCAGGGAATTTATGACAAAGCTGTCTTGTTCAGTGTACCTCCTACGGTTGAACTGCTCTCTCCTATGTCCAGGGTGAGTTCACTGTTGCTTGGTTCCTGTGCCTTTTCGAAAAGCGACAAAGGGCGTTGTTATGCAGAACAAGAAGAGTGTATTCGAAAACTTGGAGCTCCAACTGAAAAGCGTTTTCATTTGGTCTCCAAGTTTTCGAATGAGCAACAGTGAACTCACTCTGGACATAGGAAAGCAGTTCAATCGTGGGAGATACACTGGACAAGACAGCGGTCCAGGGAATCTGCTTTGATTTCTTGTGTCCACTGGAGTACCTCTTGCTTGGAGCAATGAACTTTTGCCAAGGGCACACATCAACACATGATTCCAGATTGTGGTCTCTTCAATGCACTTAAGTGTCCTCTATTCACACTGTGGCATTGTGCAAAGCCTGTTGTCTGTGATGGTGTCTTCTTTACGTCTCTTGTAGGATTTAAAGACCCTTAAATCCTAGTTTAGGGGGCATTAGGGGTGGGGGACTGGTCCGTGCTGCTAACCCACTCCTGATGTGAAACAATCCTGTGGGTGTACATCACCTTTTTACCTAGAGTCCTCTACTTTAGGGTCTTCCAACAAAGCAGAACCATTGCTTGGCTGTACAGTCCTCCTAGTCCACCCTTTAAGGTGTGTCTAGCCTTTTGAAGGTATACGCCTTCGGAAAAACTAGTTGCACTACCTGTCGGGCTAGACAGGGCGGGAAGAGCTTTGTCCTCGAATGGGGGGACAAGTATTTACACATAAAGGGCTTTAAAAGCCTCTGAGGCTCACTGCCTTGATAACTGTAAACACTAGCCATCCTAGGAGGAAGGAGGTGTGACGTCCTTCCTGCCCAGGCATTTGTCTCCATTGTGGGGACGTGTTAGCATATTCCACCACGAGGGCAGACTTTTGCCTTGGCGCTGGAACACAAAACCCTAGGTGGTACCAACTCAGGTCTTGAATCGTTTTGGGGATGAGAAAGCATGGTGTTTGACACCAAACATAACACAATGCTGTCATTCCATAATGGAGCTGGCTATCTCGAGTTTTCTCAGGAGCCAGCCAAGGTTACTCTGTGGAGTGCTGTCCACTTACAGTAAACCCTCTCTTTAAAAGGTTACTGTAGTGATATATGCATAAACATATATAGCCAGCTTAGGAGGACAACCTTAAGAGTGACTTACTTACATTAAGGTAGTGGTGTGGTGTGGCTCTGCAGCACATTGTGCGTGCAAAATCACTCTCGAGCAGACAGGCTGCTTGTGCAGGGCAGCAATGACAGGTCTGCTTACATACTTTTACTTGGGTCACACAGAGTGGCACAACCAGTGCTGCAGCCCTAGTGACCCCTTTAACACCTTTGCTCTGGGTACCACCCACTGGTACCATATACCAAGGACTTATAAAGGGTAAAGTACCTTGCCCATTAGGTGCACCAATTCACCTCACTTTTAGAGAAAAGAGCACAGGCACTGGGGCCTGGTTAGCAGGTCACAGTGCACTATGAGAGTAAAACACTAGCATCTAGGAAAAAGTGGGGGGCATCTGCAAAGAAGCCCAGTTTGCTACAGCTATGACTTGCGCTGTGTTGCCTTACACTAAATCTAAGAGGCCATGAAAAGCCACCCAAAGTGGCTTTGTGTGTCCTCGTAGCTATGAGTCTGCACTCTGTGCGGGAAGAGCATCATAAAAAGTGATGCAATGGTGGCACAAGTGGCTTGCCAATAAACCCCTAGGTTTTGATACATAAGACACAGTTTCCTATTCCATATACTCACCTAGAAAACCTATGCACTGGGGAATTATGGAGATAAAAGTGAGAGGGAGCTGCAGAATGCTTAATTAAAAAAAAAGTATGGGGTCAAAATTTGTTTCATAGGAGCCCCCCTCTTGCACTGTCAATGAGGTTGCAAATAGCAAGCCTGCATGGTTTTGACTTCATTTCATGCGTCTTCCTTACACTACCATAGTGTTCAGGTTTTTTTATTTCTCTACTGCAGGTTTCCTTCATCCCTGCATTCAACCTTTGTCAATTATTTTTTCAATTCCTCCAACTTTTTCACTTCTCTTCCATTTTCTTTCTTTCTTCATGTCAAGGTCTTAAAATGAATACTAAGCCCTATCTCTAATAATGAGTGGCACTACTATCACTAATTATGCATTTGAGTTGAGAGGAACAATATCCCCCCAAATTTACACCTACGAATCGACATGTGAGGGAGCTGAAAAAGAAGGTTGACAGTATCTTGATAGCCAGATTAGATAAGGTAACTTTTAAAGTAAAGAAACATAGAAACAGGTAGGAGATGAAACTTAGAATGTATTTACGGAGATTTTTCGTCACGTTTGCATCACAAAAGTGATGTAAATTGACACAAAATCTTTTTTGACCTATTTGCTTTCCATGCCTAAACTTGTTTAGTGCTGCAAAATTACTTGAAAGTAAGGCAAATTAGCACATAGCGCTGCTTTGACTTACATAGCGCCAAGGTAGTGTTCCATGGGTGGTGCATGGGAATTCCCATAGAACTACTCGAGGTTTTTGACGCCAAACCCTATTTACTTAAAAAAGTAGACAGGGGCTGATTTACTGTGTTTTTTGTGCAGGGAAGCACAGCAAGTCACTTTGCTGCACTGCCCTGCGTCAAAAGGAAAGGGTAGGAATGCGCCGTATCAATGAAATATGCTGCATTCCTGTCCTTTCAGCAACCGCCGGCGTCTAATTTGGTGCATAGCACCAACGTAGCATTGTTGGTAGGATTCTTTTAGTGCAGGAAGGGTCACATTACTGCACAAAAAAAGTGCATGGATGTGTTTTTTTAAGAGGAACTAATGAGGAGAAATAAACATGTTTCTTTGTGTTACGCCTGCCCTGGGAAGGCCTACAGTTTTGGCACATTCTTAGATTTACAGATCTTTGAAAATGTGGGAATGCTTCAAAACCCATGGGTGTTGCATGGAAATAACCACCGTAATGCCCATGGAACGCCTCCCTGATGCAGTGTAAGGCAATGAAGGGACTTGTGCTGTGTTGCCTTACACCGTATCTATGAGGCCATGAAAAGCCACGCAAAGTAGCTTTGCATGGCCTCTCATATGTGGGTCTGCGCTCTGCGTAGCAAACACGACAAAAAAAGTGACACACCAGAGGCACAAGGTACGTGTAAGTAAGCCCCAGGGTTTTGCAGCAAAAAACTTCCCCCAATTTAAATAGACGCTTTGAAGAAGAAATGCTTTCATTTCCGATTGTGTATGTGTGCTGCACTATACAGCACACATACAAAGTGGGAAAATGTGTAAAGTTAGCCTAAGCATACTATTTTGTACTGGAAGGGCATTCTTCCAGTACAAAACATATGCTGAACTCACAGAGACACCCTTGCACTATGGTGTAAAGGTGTGCCTATGGCGCAAGGCAGCACATTTCTGCCCCGGCTCAAGGGAGAGGGCAGGAGAGTGCCATATTTCTGTAAATAATGCACTCTCCTGGTCTCTCCTTACGGCTGTTTCACTGCAAGACAATCTAGTCAATTTGGGCCTAGGGCACTTGTATGCCATAGGCATACAGAATATCAAGAAACAAATTCTGTACAAAAATAATTGAGGGAAGAAACATACACTGAGCAATAATAAGCTTGACTAAACATATTGGTGAAAGATGAGCACAAAGGTGAGATGAAGGATTCAGAGCCTAGAGAAGAATCATTTTAATGTGAGAAGTAGTTATGAGAACAGCCGTGGACACAGTCAAAGGAAGCTTTAGAAGAGAAGGTACACTATTTTACCTGAATAGAGAAAACATTAAAAGGTTTCTGCTTTCAGTTCACATGACTGGGTGAAGAAAAATAAATAATGGGCGTCATTTGGAGTAAACTAGTCCTCCCCACTCTCGTTTTTTTCTCATCGAATTGTCATTCAAATTGTGTAACATCAGGTCCATTGCAATCCTTTCCGCTGCATCTCTGCCTTCAGAAAATGCCAAAAAGGCTTCAAACCTGTCTTATGCTAGCAAGGGTATAGGACGACTTTGGCATCTGCTTGAAACCTATAGTGTCAATTTAAACTGCTCCAACACCCAATCTAGCTAACTTAGAAAGTATTTAAAAGCTGCCATGTTGGAACAAGAATGCTATTCAAATATGCAACACAATTAATAGAAACATCTTAAGGGGCATATTTATCATGGTGTCGTGTCACCCTTGCACAACCCAAGGGGGAGCAAAGACGATGCAACACTAAAGCCAGATTTATTAAGCCAGGCAAGGACAACCTTGCCTGACCCTGCCTGGCTTGATAAATCTGCCCCAGGGAGGAATTCAATGGTGGAGTGAGGGTGTTTCTTTGCATCCACACATGGATTTTGGTGAATTTCCAGATTAACCATTAGCGGCAGAAGGGGGCGTGGCTTTACTGTGCAGTGAGATGGCCGAGTAAATTAATCTGTCTCTAATCCGTTCATACCCCACAGGATGGTGTTCCACCATATGGTGAAACAACTAATCAACAAGTCAGTGCCATGGCGTGAGAGCTTTTTGCAGCTGAGGCTGACTGAGAATTGGGAAGATGACTGGCCAAAGACTGAGGCCTGCTCACGAGGCCGCTGGATGAAGCTGCAGCCTTGCTTAGACATCATCCCTGGAACGCAATACACGGAAGTTGGAGTGCGGGAAACAGAAGCAGTCCTGTCATTGTGGTAGGACAAAGCAACTTACATGAGCATCCCGGGTGAAAGCTGTGTGGCCCAGGAGGAGAATGGGACAGTACCGAAGACAGTGACTGTGGGGAGGATGAGCGGTGAAACTCGCCGGCCGCCGTCATGCCGAGCATTAGAGCACTGTCTGCAGCACAGAAATGGAGTGACATGCAGCAGGCACTGAGGGATTAAATCGACCTCGCCCAGGTGACTTCAGGGAGGCGAGCAAGTATCGAGCACTCAGTGCAGGGCTGGAGCGGGTAGAGATGGACACGCGCGGCTGCCGTTTTCTGTGACTGTGCTGGAATCTCGCGGAGCCGGTGTCCCAGATCGCGGTCCCCCCCTCTGCCTCACTGGGAAGGGGAGAGTGTAGTAAGCTCAAGACACCTACCCGGGATATCGGTTGGGGAGTTGTCGGACCAAATTCAGCCGTGCAGCAGGCTTTCTTCAGGAACTGCGGGGGGAGTGTAACGGATCACTGAAGTACAGCGGACTGAGCATAATGGCGGCGACGCAGTGCATATTCATTTGAGAATCGGTCACTTGTGAGTAGCAGTGCTCGCACCGACAGGCGTGTTGTGGGCTACTGGCGGTGCACGGAAGACTCAGGTACAGGCATAGTGTGTCTGAGTGTGCTCACAAATTGGTGAACCCTGGAAAGAATACCATGAGGCATTGCTAAATAGAGACTGGCACTCTTGCGGCTGGGGCATACATTGTGAGAGACTGGAGATAATCTATAAACTGCCACAGACTGGTAGGAGACTGCGCGCACCGCCATTTGATGTGTGACCAAAAGGGAGAGAGTGATTACAGCAGATATATGGCCTGGTGGCGCTGAGACCGTCGTAGCCGTGAAGATATACATTGCTGCGGTGTGACAGCTGGTTTATGTTGAAGAGTGTGATGGGCTGACCACTGGCTGGATCAACCAGTTGAAGTTGGGGATGGTTGCCAACAAGACTATATGCCGATAGCTCCTGCCTACCCACACCTGCTTTGAAGAACCTCTGCGGCAAAATAGCTGGGCGAGGTGGAGACCTGCCGGGGACTACAAAATGGTTAAGGTGTGACACAATGGGGAAACCAGACAAGCGCCAGCCCAGACTCGATTTTGATAGTAAGTCAATAAGCCAGTGGATGGTGATACTGGTCATCAGGAGCAGTCTGAGGACACCGTTACAACTCAACCACCTGAGGAGGACATTCGAGCAATGATTAAAGATCTGAAATCTAGCATCCAAGGGATAGACACGAAAATTGACTCACTAGCAGAAAGAATGGATAAGATAACGCAGCGAGTGGAGAAGCAGGAGGGCCACCTCAGCGTCCCAGAAACTAGAGTAACGGGAGACGGAAGAGGGCCTCACGTATATGGACAAGAAACTGCGAGACATGGAGTTCTATACGCCATCAAACAAAAGAATGAGGATTTGGAGGCCAGGTCAAGGAGAAACAACATGACGGGGATTGCGGAGACAACGGACATCCAAAACATGGAGAAATACAACGAGACAATGATGTCGGACCTCTTTGGACCGGACTTATCTGTGATGTTTCTGGTAGAACGCGCACATCGCACTATGGGACCTAGGCCGACACCTGGCACACCGGCACTACCTATACTTGCAAGGGTGCTTGCACCCTTGCAAGTATAGGTACCCTATAGGGACTGTGACACGATACTCAGGCTGGCTAGGGAAAGAGGTGAAACACAATATAAAGGCAAAAACATTGCATTGTACTCTGACTTCACGATGCATGTTCAAGCGGCCGCAGGGAGTTTATTCCCGCGAAGAAGATTTTACAGCAGATCGGAACCAAGTATGCTTTGATATATCCTGCAAAATTGAGGATTCGTGGTCCTGGAAAGCCAACCTTTTTTACGGACGTGAAAGCAGCACTGGCATACGCAAAACAGATGGCGAAAGAGCAAAAACAGCGGTTTGCGACCAGCGACTCACAGGCCGACAATAACCTGAGCGACATCGATTGAAGATCCTAGACCCGATCGCTGGATGTTCAGATAAGTGTTACACGTGTCCCGCTCTGCGACTGTACCTTAATGGACTTTTGCTGAAACCAGTCTATTGCAAATATGAGTGGGTCCATGTTGCTTTAACACTAGCTAAATTTGGTAAAATGGAATGGCAACTGTAGCTATATATGCATGGGTGGTATCGCTGTCCTTGGTGGTACACTGTTAGCTCAGCCACCCTGCCACGAGTGCAGGGGTGTATTGCCCATGACCTCACCTACCCCGATGGTATGATTCCCTCGGGTTCACTACTGTGGACCGTTTGTTTACAGTTAATGGGGAGGGGGAGATGTCACAACCTGATTGGGGGGTTGGTGTGGGGGGAAGTTATGTTTTGTTCGTTAGATCTGCCACACAATGCACTGGTACACATGCAACAAGTGCGCTTGAGCAGTACTGGATCGACCGCACTGACACATCGACTCTGTGGAGTAGGACGAATGCATATGGCCGGCACTCAGTATGCTGGGGCTCATGTACACATGATACACACATGACAGCACTCAAATGTATTTTGTGGAATGTAAGAGGGTTGAATGATCGTAGAAAGACAAGACTGGTCCACTCTTATCTCTTGAGGCACAGGATTGATATTTGTCTACTCCAAGAAACACATCTAACAGCCACAGCTTCAGGCACACTCAGGAATAATAGATAGGGAGAAGTAGTGGAGGCAGGATACTTGACATACTCTAGGGGGGTGGCCATTTTAATATCAAGGGGACTCCAATGGAAAACACACCATGCAATAACAGACGGTGAGGAGAGATATATACTATTGCAGGGTACGCTGTACAATACCCCAATGGTGATAGTTAACACTTATGGGCCGAATACAGACAGTCCAGAATTTTTTCAGCACATCTGGCAGAAGATACAGACACTGGGGAATGTGGCAATTCTGTAGGGGGAGATTTTTAAGTATGGGCAAAATTTGTGAATTCGCGGTCCGCGAATTTGCACGAAATCGAATTCGTGATCCGCATAATCCGCGAATTTGTGCGAATTTGCGGGGGTTTTATGCGTGTTCGCAGTGTTTTTTGCGTATTCACGGACCGCTTGCAGCGCACCGACTGCGAAGTTACCCATGCGGTCGTACATGGGTGCGGCCATCTTGTGCGTGTTGCTTATTTCCGTGACCGGGCGCTATTGACAATCTCGCGTTGTGTGCGGCGCGCTATTACGAGTTTGTGCGTGTTTTTGTGTGCTCGCAGGGGAAATATCGCGCAAACTTACCCACGCGGTCCTCAATGGGCACGGCCATCTTGTTTTTCATTCATTGCTATGGTTCTGGGCCTGGCTCTTCTATCCTCTTTTAATCTTTGCAATCCTTTGTTTCTTTGAACTTTTTTTTGCTCTTTTTTGCTCATTATCTGTCTCTCTATTTGTCTAGATCTATATTTTGTGTTTTTTTCAACTTTTTGTTACTTTAATAACTACTTTTTTTGTTTAGCTCTCTCTTTTATTTTATTCATTTTTTTCCCCCTATTCTTTTCTTCTTTCGGCCAGGACCATGGCCAAGGGAGCCGGCAAGTCAAAGGGAAAGGGTCCCGCACCCCGTAGCCGGCTCCCTTGTGGGCGATTGAGGGGAGTGGATGTAGTGGCCAGGGAGGTTTTTACCACGGTGGAGATGGCCACCCTGATATGTTTTTGTTCAGCGCCACCTCCCTAAGACCATGGCATCCGGGAGCGTCAGCAGCGGTGGGATAAGGTGTGCCAGGACATGTGGAGGGATTCGGGGATCCGGCGCACCTACGACCAAGCGACGCACAGGTGGACAGACATCCTCGACTGGGAGCAGGACCTGCTCCACCTGCTAGGTGTGGAGATCCCTAGCCTTGGTGAGTAGCTATTTAATAACTACTTTGTATTCTTCTGCTCTGTGTTATATTGATAATATATGTTTTTCCCGAAGAGCAAGAATGCTGCCTATTCGATTACATTGCAGGTAAAATAGTGTTTAAATAGCTTCTGTGATTGCAGGTGCTTGCCTCCTCAGTGGCGTTGCTACTATGCTTACTTGTTTGCAACTTTGTGCTGATTTGGCCTGAGAATATGTATGAGTGTAGTACTTTACAGAACTGCGTAATGCTAGAGAGACTAGAGACTCAAGTCTAATCCTTCTTTTGTACTCCTGCTGCCACTAAGAAGAAGAGATAGTGATGGATTGATAGGTTTATATTATGACGTTATTAGTAGTAGGAAATTTTTTAGTGCTCTGCAATCATGATGACGGACTGTGTCTGTCACATCGCGTGCTGCTGAGTACTGGCAGTCGTAGTAGAACCTTTTTGTTGTTGGTTTAGTTAGTGATTTAAATAAGTAGATGGCCTGTGAATCCAGCAATACTGTACTAGTAGTATCCTCCTAGTTGACCAGATCAGATAGGTCAATACATGTAGTGCAATTGTTGCTAATTTGTTTCCCCGAGATAATTTTAGATTGTGGTCAAAGAAATCAAATGTTTCTTTATTTCATTATCATCAGCACCTCCCAGGGGCAAGGGACTAGCACCATTGAGACTCCGGTGAAAGAAGGTGGACAGTCACAGGATCGGTCCCTTGCAGGCTCTTCTGCTGGCCCCAGTAAGTTGTTCTTCTATTGTTATATTAATACTTATACTTCCCTAACTTTTACAGCTCCTATTCATTACAAACTGTTTCCTAATTCTATTTTTTATAAAATAGTCTTTGATCTTCTTCTAATCTAGACTAATTTCTACATTCTTATCCTGCCTCTACCATCACTCTCTGTGCTACTACTATATACGATTATAAGTCAGTCTGTGTAGGTAGCTAAGCTTGCCCAGTCGGTAAACGGTGTTAAACAAAACTCTGATCCAGCAATAGCTCTAGGCACTGAGGGCAGTCATCTGGGTTACCCTTGCTGTCTATTCCACTCTTCTTAATGTAAGTGCTTTTACAATTTCCAACAACAAAATGTCAATGTTTACACCAAGAAAAAGGTAGCAGTTGCCTTTTTGATTTGCTAGGAGCACATACCATACCGCTAGTGTTTCAGGGACTATTCTGCACATAAAGAAGTATGGACAAGAGAAATAGGACATTATTGATGATAGGTGCAGTTCAACTTTCCACATACCTCAGTCCGAACAGAAGTTAAACCCCCAACCCCCTGACCGACTACTGTGTCTGACCAATGATTTTGCGACCCAGAAGAACAGAAGAAGACTACCGCCGAGTTCCGGCCTATCTGAGTCACTGAAACATGACTGCCAAGTGCAGTAGTTCAAACTCTTCCGCTCACTCACTCGTGAACAAAAACCACACAGTGTTTGTTAGTTTTAAAGTTTCAATTTTCAATTAAGAAATGAAAAAAATATTTCTTTATTTTTAATAGCGCAGTATTCGGAGCGAGCACTGCTGATAGATGACGTTAAAGTTTAAACAACATTCCCATGAATCAAATTACTTTAACGTAATAGTTAACAGACACATGAAATTATTAGAATAACTGTGCGGGAGCCCCCACCTTCTTTAATGTACTTAAAGTACTGCTGGTGATGACTTACTAGTAGGTGGTGAATCGTCCTGTTGGCAAAAGGGCAATGTAATCTTCTTTCTGTAATTAGAAAAATGGTGCATGTTAAGCAAGCATTCATCAGTTGTCCTAAGAAGTGTAGCACTTAATGGAATAAGCATATACAAAGTTAACACCCTCCCCAAAACCGGTACTTTTTTTAAATCCCAGGAATAAAAAATGTGTTATGTAATATTTTCTTCCATTACGAGACGAAATAGGGGGTTGTATATGGCATCTTAAAATATGACATGTTTTTTCTAAACATCACAACATCTGATGCGGCACAGATGACCACCAGTTCCGGGGCCAGCAGTGCAGAGGGGTCCACTCTAGGGGCGGATGCGGCAACGCCACCAGGAGGAGCTGGGGGGGAAGGCTCTGCGGTGGCGGACGGTGGTAAGTTATTATACTCCTTACTTATTGAAAGTTTTGAGTAGGCTCGCAAAGGAGTGTATGATGTACTGTACTGTACACAGTACACTAGTACAAGTACACTGTACTGTTAAGAACAGTTACTAATTTAGAACTACTTTTTTGGCTATCACGGAGATGACAGTCAACCTTGACTTGTAATAGCATTAGCGGCGGTATTTCTCGGGTAAGCAATGGCCCCCTCTATTTGACTTCAACTCAGCTGGCAAACTTTTATCGTGAAGCCAAGTCATAGCAGATGTACTTTAGGGATGTGAAGAACAAAAAGTGAAAGAAGGGTGAAACGAAGGACGAGCGAGTCTTAACATTTATGACTGTAAAGAATGGTGTTTTTGAATGCAAGTCAAGAGAAGAAGACGGTGGTTTCGAAAATATAATGAAAAGAGTGTTAGTTGGTTGTTGAGAAAAAGAAAACTTGGTACATTTAAGACATTAAGAAGAATGATAGACGTACTTTGGAAGCCTGGATGTTATCTTCTTTTTCCTCATCGATAGCAGAGGTGTATGATGTAGTAGAGCAGACTAAGCATGAGCGCAAAATCCGCTCCGATCGCGGATTTTGCGGATTTTCTGTGAATCCGCGATCCGCGAACTCTCGCGGATTTACCGAAAATCCGCAATCCGCGATCGGAGCGGATTTTGCGGTCAAAAGTTCAGGCGAGCCTAATTAACGATGGCGCCGGCAAGCTGCCAGCGCCATCCTGCAATAGTTACTTAATTAGCTTCAACAGGAAGCTCTAATAGATAAGATACAGCAGGGGCTCGAGCGCCTGCTTTATTTTAACAGTTGGAGCTTCCTGTTGAAGCTAATTAAGTAACTATTGCAGGATGGCGCTGGCAGCTTGCCGGCGCCATCGTAAATTATTTCAACGGTGGTGTCTTTACTCTTCTTGAATAAATATGAAGGGCAGGGTTCATTCGGGCACGACGGTCCTGGCACAAAAAAATAAACCTCAACAGGAAACACTTGCAGATATCAATAAAGCATGTGCCCTAGTTGAAGCTTAAATTCAGTGACTCATTCATCAGCCCAAAAATTAATCTGCTGCTCTGATCGGTCTCTGCCCTTTTATACACACAAGAGGCATGCTCGCATGGACGCCCCGTCCGTTTGGCCCCGCCCACACACTCGAGGTGTGCACCGTCTTCCCGCCATTTACCCACTATGATGGACATTTCACTCAAGGGACCCCTGCGCACTTCGGCGCGATTGCATAGTAACACACACTTGGTCGCTGGAACTAGTTGAAGCGCAAATGCAGTGACTCATTCATCAGCCCAAAAAAAATCGTGAGCGTTGGGAGGCTGGGCAGATGTGCCTTCTTCCCAAATATACCATCGATAATCCGCTGTGATGCTGCTCTGATCGGTCTCTGACCTTTTAGACACACAAGAGGCATGTGCGCTCGCGTGGAAGCCCCGTCCGTTTGGCCCCGCCCACACACTCGATGAAGCCCCGCCCCCAAATCCGCAAATCCGCTAAATCCGCGGATTTTGCGGATCCACGATCCGTGGATCCGCTTAATCCGCGAATCGTGGATCCGCAAAATCCGCCCATGCTTAGAGCAGACGCTGAGTGGATGAAGATTGTTACTTTGAACAGCATGTCTGTGCCAGAGTAGCAAAGCTGAGGAAATCCAAATACTAGAATTTGTGATTGTTCACAAATACTCCCTCCCTTGACTAACAGTACAGTACTTTACTTTGCAAGCACAGCATCTATTGTGTATGTAATATATAGTTGACAACATTATGTCAAGTCAAGTCCCTTCCTCCGGCAATTATGGGCACCACACTCACTCCCTATGGTAATAATTTTATTTCAGGTGTGTCATGGGTGGACTATCGCTGTAATTCACTCAATCTATCAAAACAAAGCACCTAAAGTCATCCATCATATAACCAAAGATCATGTAATCGGCAGGATAATGATGTATGATCAGAATTGAATAATCTTCATTCTTCTTTTGTAGTAGTCAAGGCCCAGGGGGGCAGTGCGAAAGATATCATTACATTGAGCAGTAGCCCTTGATGTAACAGAGTATGGCCAGTGGCAGTGCCACCCCTATAGAAAAGTAAGAGCTTCCTATCCCCACCTGCATGTACTGCTTAAAGTACTGCGAGTCTGCCTCATCATGGCTTGTGTCTGTTTTTCTTGGATGCAAGCTGAGTGAGCTGCCATGCCGGCTACCACAAGTTCACCTACCAGTAATTTCTTTTGCAAAACAAGAGAAAAAAACAGAAGACTTTTTTTAGTACTCTCTGACTATGTATGTAGTAGTGAGTCCATCCATAGTCCTGCTAGTGGAATTCCTGAAACTCCCAGTAATGTCACAGACCTACAAAGACGGCAGAAAGATACATGCCAAAATGTTATACTGTGTTTGCTACTTGCTTTTGTTACTGAGAGTCAACTTTCCGTTGAATTATTTTGACTTTATGTTATAGACTATTGGCTACAGAATTTTTCTTTCTTTCTTCATATAGATGCTACTCCGAAAAAGCTCACCAGAAAGGAGATGGCTGTCCGGGCCAGGGCCCGTAAGCTGGAGGCTATTTGTGCCGAGTATCAGCGGCTGTGGGCTCGGGAGCAGGAGGAGGAGACAGCAACCACTGCATCCTCCTCCAGTGCCCCCGGGTCCACCAGCCAGAAGCCTCCAGCCAAACGGAGCCGTGGCCCGACAGCCTCCCGCCGCCGCTGCACAGCAGCAACACAATCAGCTGCCCCCCCCCAGAGCCTGGATGGTACGTCAGCGCCGCCTCCGTAAAAGTGGACTACCTGGAGCCGTTGGTCAAAAAACATCAGCAACAGCTCTGGGACCTCCGCAAAGAGCTGCGGGAGGTGCGGGACCAGCTGTCCACAGGAGGACACCACCGGAGGAAGTGACTGTCCCTTGCCCCTATTTTAAAGACTGTTGGGGGGGTGGGAATTGGGTGTTTGGGAAAGGGGACTTTTGGACTTTTGGACATTGGTTGGGGTTAGGCAGGGGGGTGAGTTGGGTTAATTTATTTTATTTTTTGACTACATCAATATATTTATTAATAATTATTTTTCATACCAAAACATAGTATACGCGTTCATATTATTTTGTGTGGGGGTGGGTGGTGGTTACTGAACGTTTGGTTTCTTCCAACTTACCAGCATGAATGAAACATCTAGTCCTGAAATGTACCAAAGTGCCAGTAACTGAGTTAGTGAATTCAGTAGCCCTACTAGTACTTTACTAGTAGTATTGGCAGTCTCTGCTCTCCTCCCAGTCCTAGCCCATTATTCTACCTCTCCAAAATGCTTATCTTACCTATAATTCGTGTTTGAAAATAGGGGTAGCCGCAGGGCTGCCTGCATGGCAAATGGTGATTAAGGTTGGTTGTTGACTTGAATCCTCGACGGATGAAATATCATTGTTGTGCTGGTAGTAGTAGTGGTACACACTGGCAGTAGTAGCATACGATAAAAAAGGAAATGAAACATTGAGTGGCCTGAGTGTAGCATTAGAAACAGTACGATAGATAGTACGCTACAGAACAGTGCCATAAATTGTAGCCTAAGCAGTGCTAAACAGTTATTATTAGTATATTAATTTAGTTATAAAAATAGCAAAGAAACGTATGAAATAGCTGGAGAGATGACTTTGAAGCAGAGAACAGAGAAACGCACCTAGTCACATTCGTAGAAGTTCAAGTTTACAACAATAACATTTAAAAGATAAGGAAAAGTTAAGAGAGAATACTGTTACTTTATGTTGTAGTTGTCCTGTTGAATTGGTGAAGTTGCATGCATCCAGCCATTCCTCTTATTCGCGATATACTCCTCCATTCCATCTTACGCTCCGTCGATCAATATTGGTGACCAGACACACTGTCCACTGGCTGCCTGATGAGTAATTGCGGATTGCTAATGGTAAGTCTGAGTTCATAGTTTGTTCCATGGCACATGGTAAAAGCCGTCCTGTAATTTTTGATGGAAAAAAACAGGAAGTGAACCAGTTAAAAAAATCTAAGGTACGCTGTGTAGTGCAAAAATAACACTTTCAATTTTCAGAGCTGACATTATTATTATATACAATCATCACTTCAAATGTGCGTAACCTGGTTCTCCTTTATAAGGATAGTGATAGTAACTATGGTTGAATTCTGCGGATCCACCATGGATTTTCTTAAAAAAAATTGCAAACAAAATTAGACATTCTCAGGAGTGCTCCCAGACCCCTGACCCCAGTCGGCAAAATGTAGAACACCCCCAAGAAGCCCTCTAAAAACATGCGATACTGCTACCAGGTTGAACCCTAACTTCAAATTGTGCCAAAAAGCACTCTGCAACTAGGCCCAAACCCCCCTTTACCACCATGGATTTTCTTCAAAACACTTGCATTCAATATTAGACATTCCCAGGAGTGCTCCCAGACCCCTGACCCCAGTTGCAAACATGGAGAACTCCCCCAATTAGCCCCCTAAAATCATGCGATAGTGCTACTGGCCTAAGATCAAAACGTGCCAAAACGCACTCTGCAAGTAGGCCCAAACCCCCCTTTTCCACTGTGGATTTTCTTCAAAACACTTGCAATCAAAATTAGACATTCCCAGTAGTGCCCCTAGACCCCATAACCCAGGCGCAAAACTGTAGAACCCCCCCAAGTAGCCCCCCAAAAACATGCAATACTGCGACGGGGATGAGGCCTAGTTGAAAATCAAGCAGAAAGCGCACTTTGAAATTAGGCCCAAAAGACCCCTTTTCCACCATGGATTTGCTTCAAAACACTTGCAATGATTATTAGACATTCCCAGGAGTGCTACCAGACCCAGAAACCCAGACGCAAAAATCTAGAACCCCCCCCCAACTAGCCCTCCGCAGAAATGCAATTTTGGAAAAAAAAATAATAATTCATATCGGATTTTCTTCAAACCACTTGCAATCACAATTACACATTCCCAGGAGTGCTCCCAGACCACTGAACTCAGTCGCAAAAATGTAGAACACCCCCAAGTAGCCCCCAGAAAAAATGCGAAAGTGCTAACCCTAACTCCAAATCGTGCCAAAACACACTCTGCAACTAGGCCCAAACCCCCCTTTTCCACCATGGATTTTCTTCAAAACACTTGCATTCAAAATTAGACATTACCAGTAGTGCTCCCAGTCCCCTGAACCCATTCAGAGAAATCTAGAACACCCCCAAGTAGCCCCCTAAAAACATGCGATACTGCTACCAGGTTGAACCCTAACTTCAAATTGTGCCAAAACCCACTCTGCAACTATGCACAAACTCCCCTTTCCCACCATGGATTTTCTTCAAACCGCTTGCAATCAAAATTAGACTATCCCAGCAGTGCTACCAGACCCCCAAACCCACCCCAAAAAATCTAGAACCCCCCCAAACAGCCCCCCAAAAACAGGCGAGACAAAAACGGAAAAACGTTTTTACCATGGATTTTATCCAAATCACTTGCATCCGATATTAGACCTTCCCAGCAATGCCCCCAGACCCCTCAACCCACCCGCAAAAAAGTAGAACACCCCCAAATAGCCCAAAAGCAAAAATGGAAAATGTGACAATTGAAAAATTTGTGGCCTACCTGTTAAATCACTCCAAATGCGCTCTGCAGCTAGGCCCTAACTCCCCTTTCCCACCATGGATTTTCTTCAAACCACTTGCAATCAAAATTAGACTATCCCAGCAGTGCTCCCAGACCTCCAAACCCACTCCCAAAAACCTAGAACCCCCCCAAACAGCCCCCAAAAACAAGCAAGTGAGCAAAAACGGAAAACTTTTTTCACCATGGATTTTATCCAAAACATTTGTATCCGATATTAGACCTTCCCAGCAATGCCCCCAGACCCCTCAACCCACTTGCAAAAAAGTAGAACACCCCCAAACAGCCCAAAAGCAAAAATGGAAAATGTGACACTTAGAAAATTTGCGGCCTACCTGTTAAATCACTCCAAATGCGCTCTGCAGCTAGGCCCTAACTCCCCTTTCCCACCATGGATTTTGTTAAACCACTTGCAATAAAAATTAGACTATTCCAGCAGTGCTCCCAGACCCCCAAACCCACCCCCAAAAACCTAGAACCCCCCAAACAGCCCCCCAAAAACAAGCAAGTGAGCAAAAACAGAAAAACTTTTCCACCATGGATTTTCTCCAAACCACTTGCAACCGATATTAGACCTTCCCAGCATTGCCCCCAGACTACTCAACCCATCCGCAAAAAAGTAGAACACCCCCAAACAGCCCAAAAGCAAAAATGGAAATGTGACACTTAGAAAATTTGCGGTCTACCTGTTAAATCACTCCAAATGCGCTCTGCAGCTAGGCCCTAACTCCCCTTTCCCACCATGGATTTTGTTAAACCACTTGCAATAAAAATTAGACTATCCCAGCAGTGCTCCCAGACCCCCAAACCCACCCCCAAAAACCTAGAACCCCCCAAACAGCCCCCCAAAAACAAGCAAGTGAGCAAAAACAGAAAAACTTTTCCACCATGGATTTTCTCCAAACCACTTGCAACCGATATTAGACCTTCCCAGCATTGCCCCCAGACTACTCAACCCATCCGCAAAAAAGTAGAACACCCCCAAACAGCCCAAAAGCAAAAATGGAAAATGTGACACTTAGAAAATTTGCGGCCTACCTGTTAAATCACTCCAAAAGCACTCTGCAGCTAGGCCCTATCTCCAATTTCCCACCATGGATTTTCTTCAAACTACTTGCAATCAAAATTAGACTAACCTAGCAGTGCTCAAAGACCCCCAAACCCACCCCCAAAACACGCAATACTGCTAGATCTCAGTTTAAATTGTGCCAAAACGCTGTCTTCAACTAAGCCCAAACCCCCCTTTTATACCATGGATTTTCTTCAAACATCTTGCAATCAAACCTAGACTATCCCAGCAGTGCTCCCAGACCCCCAAAAACCTAGAACCCCCACAAACAGCCACCCAAAAACACGCAATACTGCTAGGCCTCAGTTTAAATTGTGCCAAAACGCTGTCTGCAACTAGGCCCAAACCCCCCTTTTCCAATATGGATTTTCTTGAAACCACTTACAATTAAAATTAGACCTTCCCAGCAGTGCTCCAAGACCCCCCGACCCACCCCCACAAATCTAGAACACCGCCAAACAGCCCTCCAAAAACATGCAATACTGGTATATTCACAACATGGCAAATTGCGCTGTTCACAAAAATTGCTGTTTTCAGCACTTCCACTACTTCGATCCTCTTGAAACTTACCTGGACACTTGTTCCAGCGTTTCCCAAGAATCTCAGCAAAGCAGAACAAAATCGAACCACTGCGTTCTTTGAAGAAGAAGAAGAAGAAGAAGGTCTACGTCTAGTTTTCACTTTTCGCCCAAACACACGCGCCCGCAAAACAACAAAAAAGACCAACATTCTGCCAAATCTGGACCAAAGAAAGCCAAACCCCTCTAAAACCTTGCCAACATCATTATGAACGAGCCTGCATCGGGCCCTGAGCCCTAGACTCAGCGGGAACCCTACCAACTTAAACCCATAAACCCTAGAAAATCGCACTGAACCCTAAACCCTATATATGCTTTGTCTGTCTATGTCAAAGAGCCTAGGTATGCTACATCAGGATGCTTCACTCAGTGGTGCCTGCCTTGACTGTCTGCATGACCCTGCCGCAAGCCTGGGCCAAAAATCCGTTCCGCTCAAGAATTTGTGATTTTTTGGTAATTTCGCGAGATTTGCAAAAAAACGAAAACCAGCAAATTTCGCAAACATAACAGATGTTTGCCCCAAGCTTGAGGCAGTGCCATGCAGACGGTCAAGGCAGGCACCACTGAGTGAAGCAACCTGATGGAGCATACCTAGGCTCTGAGGAAAATTGAATTTTGCCTTGTCATGTGTGCCTACGTGTTCCCCATCCTATGTAATATGTGCATGATTAATATGCATATATCCCCCTGTTGATCGATTAAAGACGCAATTATAGTTGTGTCTAACGTTAGTATGCCAGTTTCCAGTCCTCGTGAAAGCAACGAGTATTAGGCCTATGTTGCCAACGTTTTACATTGTGCACGTTAAATTCATCGAGTTGTCCCCGTTTCTAGGCCTCAAAGGGCCCGGACACCAGATTCAAGCTCCAGTCTCCTGAACCCACTCCGAGGAGCGATGCAGCCCCTCCCGCATCCCTGACCCTTCGCTTACTTCCTGCCGAGCAGCGCGGTGCCCGGCCTGGCCTGCCTGCATGTCTGCCAAGAATATGTTATGCCTACAGTTATCAGTTCAGCTCTCCGTCTTCACATTCCTAAGCTAACGAACCGCATAAACATTTTCAGCTATAGTCTAGTCTTTCTGTCTCCATGCAAGAGAATTACTGAATTAATATCCATAAAAGATCCATAGCACACGCAATACACTAGGAAATATATGCATGCACCAGCCTTAGTGTCAAGTAGCCTTTACCCTGATGACATTTAGATTCTATCAACATGTACTCCAAACATAAGATACCAGATATGCTGCAGGTACATGTCATCCTGACATCTCAGACTTTAGTCTCCTCTTCTAGTGCAGAAGTCAGAGACCCCAGCTCTCCCTAGTTACACGTCATGGCCCGTTTGCGCGCACCAGTAGGTTAAAGGTTCCAGCTACCCAGGTAGCCCCCTCCATGTATCCACCCATTTATGACACTTCTGTGACGTCTTCATCACATGTCTACGTACACGCCTTCTTTGTACGCCCATTTGTTCTTATCTTACGTTTGTCACTTGTTACGCCTACTGTATTCAATGCAATTGTAATGTTTTCCTATATATACTATGTAATGTTGATGAAACGTTGCAGCTGCCATTCCATGCCATTCTATTACAGGCTGTTCCGATCCTGTCCCTTCCCTTGTGCCTGATTAAAGCCTGTTCAACTCAGATACCCCGGATCCTGCCTCTTATTTATTGAGCTATCTGTTTTATTTAATGCATAGAAAAATAGTACCGGTAATTAATTATTTATTTACCACATAATGGCGCCCGAACAGGGACGAGCCCCTTCCCCACGCGCCGGCGATGTAACGCAGGCCCCCTGACCCTCCTACAGCCGTGACGGAACCTCTACTGCGCACCGGCAGATATTGCTGCTCAAGTCTCCCTCAGGCCCACGGAGGAGACGGAGACTGCGGTCCGGCATCCAGACGAGGCGGTGAGGAATGCGGTTCGTCCCGACCAGAGCCCAAGCCGAGAGAGCAAGGTCCGAGGTATCCGGAGGCCCACCTGTTTCCGAAGCCCGAAGCCCGAAGTTCGAAGCGCATGCGTAGTAACCAGACGTCGTAGCAGTCCAGTCCAGTCCGAGGCCTTCAAGTTTTGCTTCCCGGTGAGTACCGTTGCTGGGGGAGTATCTAGACGGGGTCATTAGTTTGTCTCCGGTCCGATGGGTTTGGGTGCACAGATCCAGTCCGACGTGTCCATCTAGGTGGATACGGTATGACGTGTCTCTTTATGAGACCGGTATGTTCTGTACTGTTTTAGCAGTGCATCCAGTAATTCTAGTAAGTCCGTTTCTCGAGAAATTCAAGTGTTATGTTTTTCAGTGTATTAGGTAGTATTCTGTTCGAACTGTTATTAATGTATTTCTATGTCGTGGTATGAGTGATTTGTTTGCCATTTCATTACTGTGATTATTGTGTATTGTGTTTAATTCAAGTACGACTCAAATATGCCTCTGTTTTCAAAGTTACGTCAGATAAAAATCAGAAAAGGGTTACTCGAAGAAGCAGTTCCTGTCCCTCCTAGGGACAGTCCTGGACACTTTATGTATCACAAGCATGGCTTAGATGCCATATTATATCTAGACTTATGGGTGGATTATACAAAGAATCTTGAAGAGAAATATAGATGGCCTGTATCAGGAACATGGGATGCCGAGTGCATCATGAGAGTAGAAGAAGCATTATGGAAAAAGAAAGCCAGACAATCCCAGAAAGACGCCATAGAATTATGGCGCAAAGAATCTCATAAAAGAACAGAAAAAGAATTCAGAAAAGCAGAATTAAGTAGAGAATACTCAGAAAAAGCCCAAGAAAGGGAACTTCTAGAAGAAGGTGAACGAGTTAGAGCAGAACAGTCAGACAGACAGAGAAATGCCCTTATTAAAGGTATGTACCCTCTTCTTGCCGAGGGCTTGCCAAAGGCAACCCCGGAAGTATCCTGTAATTTACCGCCACCATTGGTCCCGACTAAGCTACGTCATAAACCGACTGCAGCTGAAATTTTCCTTTCGTCCTATTTGGACGATACAGTCCCAGAATATGTAAATTCTATTCCGCCTGCTCACCCTCAGCACCCTGTTAATAATGTAATTCCTGTTCCTCCAGCCACTGGTCCCGGGGACCCCGTTAATGTGCCAGTACCCCCGGACCAGCCCACATTACGTGTGCCCGTTCTGCCAGTCACTTTACCAGCACGTACAGTATTAACAGACGATTCTAGTTCAGGAAGAGCGGGGGGAGGTGCTCCTACCACCCCGCCTCAAGTAAAAAGACTGACGCTGAGAGACGCAGCGTTACAGCACACGCCAAAAGTGACTACGTACGCAGACCTCAAGCGACACCTTACTGACTGCATATATGATTCAGTTCCAGGCGAAGATCACATGATATTATATTCAGTACGTTTAAGGTGAGTTGCCAACTTTTTGGCCACCCTGCCCGAGATGAAGGAACATCTAGACAGAATATATCATTTTATCCGTACAGGGGAGAATCCCGGAAGTATTCACGAAGCTATGGCACACAGGAAAGCCGAGATTCAAAATATGATTTTACAATTCTTGATTAAATGTTTAATAAGAGAACACGATTATCCTGATAAAGACAAAGACGAGATGAAAGCCCTGACTAGATGGAGTGACAATATAGCAGAAGGAAAACACAAGACACAAGGTAGTATAGAAAGTATGTACAGGAAAATTCGTAAGGAAATTATAAGTATACACCAGAAGGAGGAAGCAAAAAGAGCAACCGAGAAAGAGAATGACTCTTCAGACGAAGAGGTAGACACCGAGAATCCCAGCAGAATAGCGTATGTAGGTAGAACTAGATTTTCTAACAGACATTCACGTCTAGATTACAAGAAAGTTTTTCCTCCTCCCGTACCAGAACAGTGTTCTCTTGAACAAGTATTCCAGGTCACCGATAAAGTTCTGAAATTACGAATAGGCTATAGTGAGCTTAGTACCATGCATGAACAAGAACTAGCCCGATCAGCAGTCCGATGGGTTAGTGATTCTACCACGTTTCCAGACGAAATAGTGGCCCAAATGTTTCTGAAACTGCCCCCAGCCGAGCAGCGACTGGTGGGTATGTATATGATCCAACACCTCATCACACTGTATGAGGATCAGCATTCTGATCCAGGTCCTTTACATGATGTACTGAACGAGTTACACCTAAACAGATGGAAAGGTCTAGGTACCGATTTAATTAGTGTTATTTTAGAACAGCGCCACAAATACAGAACGTTCCTGAATCCACATTTTGTTCCTGTTCCACCCCCAGTAAGAAAATCATTCTACATAGACAGACAGAATCCGTTGCGAGAAGTACATCCAGTTAAGGGAATGGGGGGTGAGCTCGAACGAGTATTTGTTTACACCCCTATCACGAAAATAGAACTACTAGAAATGAAAAAGTTAATACCCTGTCACGATAAAGATCCAGCAGGGTTCCATCGTGAATTAAAGGACATGCTCCGTATGGGAGAATACACGTATCCCGATATCATTAAAATGTTAAAGGTCCTGTTGCCTGCGGGCATATATGAAAAACTCAAAGAAAAAGAATGGGAGGTGGGAGAGAAAAAGATTGATTGGACCGCATTAGAGACTGAAGATAACACACGAGTTCCAGGTACCGGTCTTGGGGAAAAAGCTAAAGCATTGCCCGAGTTGTTAATACAAGTCTTGCCAAGATTACTAGCCACGAAAAAGGAAGACTGGGATGCCATCTCAGCCTGTAAACAGAAACAAGACGAAGACACTAGTGATTTTTATTCTAGATTCGAGAAATGTTTCATTATAAATAGCGGCCTGAAAACAAGTAGTGAATCGTATCCACATCTTTTTGTTACCAAACTAGTTGAGAATTCTTTACCACAAGTTAAAAATCGAGTACTGAAGATCGAAAGTACTTGGCAAGCTAATACTCCATCACAAATGCTCCAGATGCTACAGTATCACCAGAACCGAATCAGGGAAGAGCAGGAACATGAAAGGAGACGTATGAAAGACACGAAAATGAAAGTACTGGTTGCACAGTCTGTTCCACAAGACAGTCAGAAGAGGGGTCCGAATCAAACTAGTCATTCTACAGCTCCCGTTAAGGGGACATGCAATTACTGTAAACAGCCAGGTCATTATATAAACGAATGTGCAGTTCTGAAACACAACATAGCTACAGGTAAGACCAAAGAGAGACCACGTCCTCCTAGACAAGAACATGTTCCGCAGAATTCCCAGCCACCGCAGAACGCACAACAGACAGTTACAGTAACGCAGCCTATAGCTGCCACACAACACGTAACACAGCAGATGTACCAGTACGCACAGTCAGAATATCCAGAATATCAGCAGTATTCATGATACAGCCTAGAGAGGGAGGTTGGCTTGCCTCTCATCGAGGTTCCTGTAGATCAAGAGGGTCCCTATGTACACGGTCAAGTATTAGGGAAAGACAGAAAGTTTCTGATTGATACAGGGGCAAGTAGGACTACCATCAGTCATGACGAGGTTCCAGGGGCTCCACTCTCAGGCTCTAGAAATGTTTCCCTTGGATTTTCAGGAAAGCCTATTGTTAATGAAATATCGAAACCAGTTTCCCTAGAAGTTGGTCCATTGTCCCGAACTACAGACTTGTTACTTACGAAATCATGTCCAGAAAATGTACTAGGTATTAAGACCCTGAAAGAATTAGGAGCAGTTATATGCTGTTCCCCAGAAGGTGTGAGATTGTTTTTACGTGATTTTAAAGGTCATTATGGATTGCGTGATTTTGATCCAAGATTACTGAATGTACCACAGCATTTATGGGCGCAAGGTCCAACTGATGTAGGTTGTATGCACATTACACCATATCGTGTCACTCTGAAGCAAGGTGTTGTATTACCACGAATCCGACAGTACAAATTGCCACCTGAGGCTGTAGCAGCCTTATCCAAAATTATTGACGAGCTCATTGCTCAAGGAGTGGTTGTAGAAACTGACTCCAATGTATGTAATTCTCCTATCATTCCGATTCTTAAACGTACTGATCCCAATGCACCTCCAGTTTATCGATTAGTGATTGACCTTCGAGAACTTAATAAATGTATCATACCCCAGTACCCAGTGGTTCCAGATATCTCTTCCCTATTGACTGCCATTGATCCCGAAGCTACGTTCTTTACTGTTATTGATCTCAAGAACGAATTCTTTAGTGTCCCCATTCATCCAGACAGCCAATTCCTTTTCGGTTTCTGTTTAAATGGAAGAAGCTATAAATTCACACAAGCTCCTCAAGGTTTCACAGAAAGTCCTAGCATTTACAGTCAAGCGCTTAAAAGACAACTAGACAGTATTCACATGCCAACTGACACTGCCCTGCTCCAGTATGTCGATGATCTATTGATCACAGCCCGTTCTGAACGTGACTGCGAACGTGCGTCACTTACAGTCTTGTATTTCCTGGCCGAGATGGGGCACAAGGTGTCCCCTTCGAAACTGCAATTTTGTGTCCAGCAAGTGGTGTACCTTGGACACTTACTGTCCAAGAGGGGTAGGCAGTTGACACCAGACCGTATCCAGTTAATAGCACATCTTCCACAGCCCAAGACTCAGAAGGAGGTACGAGCTTTCATCGGCCTCACTTCTTACTGCAGACAATGGATTCCTCAGTACGCATATCTAGCCAAGCCACTGATACAGTTAACGACACAGGAGGCAGCCACATCGACTGTCCTCCCTTGGACCCAAGAACATACACTTGTTTTCAATGAGTTAAAGAAAGCTTTATGCCAAGCACCTGTGTTAGCGACACCAAACTATAGTAAGCCTTTTACACTTTTTGTCACTGAACGTGATGGTACTGCATTATCTGTTCTCACACAAGATCAAGCGGGACAATACAAGCCCTGTGCTTATTTCTCTAGCGCATTAGATCCGGTGGCCCAGGCTCTGCCTGCGTGCCTCAAGTCAGTTGCAGCCACAGCTCTAGCTATCAGACAAAGTGATTCCATAGTGTTAGGACACTCCCTGACAGTACAAGTTCCACACTCCGTGGAAGTTCTTTTGAACCGAACACAGACTCAGCACTTGACAATTGCACGTTTAACAGGTTATGAACTGACACTGTTTCAGCCACACATAGAAATCAGACGCTGCAACATTTTAAATCCCGCTACACTGTTACCCTCAGTTACTTCAAATCCTGCCACACATGATTGTGTGGAAGTTGTTAACACCATGACAAAGCCAAGACAAGACCTGACAGATATTGCATTATCTGACCCCGACCTGACACTTTATGTGGATGGTTCATGTATGAGGACAAGTACAGGAGAGTTAGTAGCCGCGTATGCAGTGACTACTGAAACTGAAGTTATAGAAACACATCGTATTGACACCCTGTCTGCTCAAGCAGCAGAGCTCATCGCTCTGACCCAAGCCTGCATACGAGCTAAGAACCTGAAAGTAAACATATATACAGATTCACGTTATGCGTTCGGAGTCGTACACGACTTTGGAATACTCTGGCAAGAGAGAGGTTTCATGACTTCTCATGGAGCCAAGATTCAGCATGGCCCCCTCATTCAAGCCCTGTTAGATGCAATACATTTACCGACAGCTATCGCTATCATGAAGTGCAAAGCACATACGAAAGTCACTGACATCATTTCCCAGGGTAACGACCTGGCAGATCGAACAGCCAAGCTTACAGCTCAGACTCCAGACATTCCAGTTAACACGATCAAGACAGATATTCCAGATCAGACTACTTGTATGACAGTTAAGGATCCTACACGAGATGTAATAGACATACAGTTACATGCTACTGCCGACAAAATCAAGAAATGGTCTGAACAAGGAGGGATCCAGACAGATCAGGGATGGTTGACGAAGGGAAAAGCCACATGGTTTCTCCCCGACTCTATGGTTCAAGTCATTATTAACACTGCACATAGTCCAGCACATTTAGGAGAAAAAGCTATGATAGACAGCATCCAGAATATTTGGTTTAACAAACATTTACGAGCAGCAGCCAAACAGAAAGTACGTACCTGTATGATCTGTTGTCAGTTCAATCCAGGTAAAGGTGTTCCGGTGGAACAAGGTGGATTCCATCCTCCTGACCACCCTTTTGAAGTCCTCCAGATGGATTATATTCAGATGGATCGATGTCGAGGTTTCAAGTATGTCCTCGTAGTTGTATGCGCTTTGTCCAGATGGACAGAAGCATATTCAGTCCCAGATTACACTGCCGCGACCACTGCCAGGCAGTTGGTTCGTGAGTATTTCCCCCGCTATGGATTACCGAGGGTCGTGTATTCAGACAACGGCCAGCCATTCTCCTCCGAGCTCATGAAACAAGTATCCCTTCTGTTAGGGTACCAGTGGAAGTTCCACTGTGTACGACATCCCGAGGCAGCTGGCCTCGTCGAGAGACATAATCAGATCCTGAAAATCCGCATTGCCAAGGTATGCGCAGAGAACGGCGTAGATTGGATGGTAGCACTGCCAGTCGCCCTTTTTTACATGAGAATGGTTGCCCACTCCCGTTCAGGTCTGTCCCCTTACGAGGTAGTTTTCGGTCGTCCCCCAAACATGTGGGGTACACCTAGGCCACGTACAATTACTGATGTTGACAGTAATATGCTGACAGATTACCTGGCTTCCTTTATGTCTGCACTACTCTCTTGTCGTTCACAGGTCGCCGCTGCCTTTCCAGACAACACTCAAGTGAAACCGCACGAGGTCATACCAGGCGACCTCGTTTTGATTAGGAACTTTGATCGTTCAAGTCCGCTGGAGCCCCGTTGGAAAGAACCGAAGCTCGTTCTGATGACAACAAGGACTGCGATCAAGGTGGAGGGCCGCAAAGGCTGGTTGCATTCCAGTCACGTGAAACGATTCCATGGACTCCGTCCAAAGACTTTTTTCGAGGACTGCCCCATTCTCAAGGACTGCCCAGACACTGACTCTAAACTTCCCCTGTTAGAGAAAACTCCACAGCAGGAATATAAAGAAAAATTAAGGTCTAGTAAGTCAGCCAGTTTAATTGTCTAAGTCCCTCTCGGGTGAAACGGTTAGACAGGTTCCTGACATGTATGAGATAGATGAAGGTGATGTGAGCGTGGCGCACAGTGGTAGGTTGAAAAATGAGGGTTTAGAAGGTAAAATGAAGTTGATCAATTTAAGGTGCTCCTTACAGGTGACGCAACTGTTCAGGTGCGTCCAATAGGATTATGGGGTTGCGTGCGCTACTGGGGTGTAAGCGCATCCCTGTGGCGGGCACTCTTGTGTGGACCAGTGTGTAAACAACACGGAGGTTCCAGAGAAAGTAAAGATCCAAACTTGTAGAAAGTTCTGAGAATTTTAATTCAAACTTGTATGAGTGTATTTCATATTAACTTCATTTGAAAAGCTTAATAGTTGTGGATGTTGTCATAATCCGTTAAAGAAGCTCCAAAAAGCTCCGATGCATTTCGGACAGATGTCCTTTTTCAAGGAGCTCTGTAGATAAAGGATATACCAAAACCATAATGAATATTGTATCACATTACCGTAATGAAACAATAAAATGAACTGCACTTAACATAAGCATGAATATTGTGAGAACGACCACATGCGCCCATAGTTGTGAATGGTGCAAGGAAACGTTAAAAGAAAATATTCACGAGTGAATTCAAACATGAAATGGCAAAACCCTAAACGGTCGGTAACATGCGGGTAGTAAAGCATTTGTGAATCAATTACCAACAGCGGGTCCGTGTGCCTGTGAAATAACGTGCTTAACGACGGAAAAACGGGTGCTTTGCACGGTGTGCAAGTGAGTCTAATAAAAATCAAAAGGCGGCTCCCGAGAGCATGCACGGTTAAAACGTGAGAAAATAAATAAATGAAAACGTGGTTGCACGGGGAAAAGTACCCAAAGGTTGCTTACTTCAGTAACGTGGATTAGAGCAAGGACTGCTCCTGTTCAAACGGCTGTTTGCAAGAAGTGTGCGCGAGGTTTAGGCGAGTGAATATGAGACTAGTAAAAACAGAAAAGGGTAAAAATGAAAAAGGGTGCAAAACGTGGGCCATCTTGGAGTGGTGTATAGATGGGTTCAAGGTGAGGGAAAAGATAAAACTAGAGTCGTGCAGTTTATACAAGCATGCAACAAATACAGGGTAAGGTGCATCAAAAAATGCCCAAGTGAGCATTTATAAGTAACAACTCAGTTCGGTACGGTCATTGAGACCAAACGGTTTTTGGGATTGCAATCTGTACATCCATGATGTTTCTCGCTGTAGAAGCATTTTGTTGTTATCTCTCCCTTCTGTCTTCGGTACAATTTCCAACACTAGAAATTTGAGCTGTGCCACGCTGTGGTTGGCTTCGTTAAAATGGATGGCGATGTTAGATTTAGTGTTCTTTGTTCGGATGTTGGACTTATGTTCATTTAGTCTGGTTTTGATTTTTCGACTGGTTTTACCCACGTAGGTTTTGCCGCAAGGGCACTTTAGCAGGTAGATCAGATTGGCGGAGTCGCAAGTTGCATCAACATTAAGCCTAATCTTGAAGCCTCTCATGGGATGATTAAGAAAGTTGCCTCTGATCACATTGTTGCAGTTGCTGCAATGGTGACATGGTCATGTGCCCGTGTGTTGGCTTGCAGTGGGTTCATTGTCGCATTTCGAAAGCAGTTCTTTCAGGTTCATTGGTCTGGTGTAGGCAAAGATCGGGGGATCTTTGAATAATTCACCGAAATCTGGTTCAGACGACAAAATACGCCAATGTTTCAAAATGATCCTCTTATATTTGTTGCTAGAGGTAGAATACCTCGAGACTAGTACCATTCTTTCACTTTGGGCTTTCGGTTTGCTTTGTAAGGCTTCCTTGCGTGAGATGGTTGCAGTACGGTCAATTGCTTCCTTTAAGATGGTTTCTGGATAATCTCTCTCTCGAAATCTTGATGCCATTGATAGGATCTGGTTGGTTCTAGTGTCGGGATCTGACACGATCCTGGTGATCCTCAACATCTGACTGTAAGGAAGATGCCTTTTAAGAGAGTTCTGGTGAAAACTGCTGAAAAGCAGAGCGTTGTTACGATCAGTGCTCTTACGAAAAAGATCAGTCTGTATACCCTGAGGGGTGATTTTAATAAGAACATCCAGGAACGCAATTTCGTTGTGGTTTAGATTCCAGGTAAAATCAATCCGATCATCTTTGGAGTTAAGTTCAGTTAGAGCTGATTTCAGACTCTCTTCAGTGTCTTTCCAAATGAAAAGTAGGTCGTCAATATAACGAGCGTAAAATTTCAAGTTGTCCGTCCATGTGTTATTCTGGTAAATGTGGCTGTGCTCGAAATTCCCCATGTACAGGTTAGCGTAGGTCGGCTCTGCGCAGTTGCCCATGGCCATCCCGGACCGTTGCAGGTACCATTTTTCTTCAAATTTAAAATAACTGTGATATAGGGTATATATCATTAGTTCCAGGATAAAAGGTTTCAGGGTGTCATCGATGCTGGATTGAAGTAAAGCTTGCTCTACAGCATCAATCCCGCCGTCATGGGGGATTGAGGTGTATAAACTCCTTACATCCGCTGTGCACAAGATGAGTTTTTCATTTTCAAGAAAGTGGATGCTGGATAGTTTATTCAGTAGTTCCGTAGTGTCCTTGATGTGGCTGGGTAAGTTCGAGACCATAGGTTGGAGGTAGCGGTCAATGAATTTGCCAGTTGGTTCATGTATGGAACCTCTGGTGGAAACAATTGGACGGAACGGAGGGTCCGTCAAGTTTTTATGGATTTTAGGTAGCATGGTGATTGAAGGGCTTCGAGGGTGTTCTGTGGTGAGATATTTTCTTGTCCTTTCATCGATTATTCCATCAGTGGTGGCCTTTTCAATGATCAGGAGGAGCTCCCTTTTGAACTCACTGGTTGGGTTACCATCAAGAGTTAGATATATATCAGGGTCCAAGACATGCTCCCTGGTACGTTGGTTGTATAGTTCAGTGTTCAGGATGACAAGGGCGCCTCCCTTGTCGGCTTTTAGACATTTGATGGCTGGGTTCCTGGCGATGTTTTTTAAGGTGTCCATGTCTTTATTCGTAATGTTCTTCTGGGTTTTCTTTCCGAAGTTCAGTTTAGAAATGTCCTGTTTGACCAGAGTTTCGAATGTGTCAATGCTCTTATGGCTGACAGGTGGTATGAACGTGCTTGAGGGACGGAGCCCCTTAAGTTGATCAAGTTTAGGAACAGTGACTGGTTCTACGATGTTCTCGAAAAAATGTCTCAGTCTCAACTTTCTCGTGAGTTTGAATGTGCTGACATCCAATTCCAACAGGTTGGTGTTGCTGGTGGGTACGAATGATAATCCTTTTTGTAAGATGCTTGTTTCGTGGTTCGTCAGGCGTACATCAGAAATGTTGATGACTAACGATTTCTCCTGGTTTTCTTGGTGTCCTTCTGTGGTTGTTGGGTACCTGAGCTGTTTTTTGCCTGCCCTTTTGCCCCGTCTGGGTCTGCGATTTTGTCTGGGCCTACCTCTAAAAAAGGCTCCGCGGTGGTTAAGTCAACTTGACTGGTTGTGGGAGTGCCTTTAGACGGAGGTGCTGAAGATGGTGTTTCAGTGGAAGTTCTCCTTGGTGGGTGTCTAGTGCTGTCGCTCTCAGAGGACGAGGTATCAGTGTTCGGGTTGTAAGGTTTGTTTCTGCGACGCTGGGCGTAAATGTCCGCCCATGTATAAACTTCTCCCAGTTTATAGTCCAGGGTGTCCCGGCGGAATTTACGTAATTTGCGTTCATTGATTTCTCTCGTGTGTTTCTCTAATTGAACTTGGATATCTGCAAGTGTCGCACTGAGTTCCTCCGGTGTGACTAGATCCTCCAGTTCCTTTTCAATGATGGTAATTTCGTGCGAGAGCTCAGTTAGGATCCCTGACAGTTCCTCCACTATCAATAGGATGAGGTCCAGACTGCACTTATTTAGGATGGCATTCCATCGTTCAATAAATGTTTTCGAATTTTTACAGAGTGACGGTTTTAGAGCAATCCGTAGGCCACGGGGGATGCGGAGCACCTTGTGATGTTTTATTAAGGTGTTGGCGTGTAATTTCTGATTGACTCGACGTCTTGACAAATAAAGAAGTTGTTTGATGCACTGTTCCTTTGTTTTGTTGGATGCGGTTTGGGTGAGATCTTCATTAATAAGCGTGTATATCCTCTCTGTTGCGTCAGTGTCGAAAGCTAAGGTTTCAGCTCGAGCTTCAGTGGACTTAGAGATTTCTTCATACTGCATGTTGATAGGATACGTGCTGCCTGCTCAGAGAACAGTGGATAGAGATGAATGAAGGTGATGTGAGCGTGGCGCACAGTGGTAGGTTGAAAAATGAGGGTTTAGAAGGTAAAATGAAGTTGATCAATTTAAGGTGCTCCTTACAGGTGACGCAACTGTTCAGGTGCGTCCAATAGGATTATGGGGTTGCGTGCGCTACTGGGGTGTAAGCGCATCCCTGTGGCGGGCACTCTTGTGTGGACCAGTGTGTAAACAACACGGAGGTTCCAGAGAAAGTAAGGATCCAAACTTGTAGAAAGTTCTGAGAATTTTAATTCAAACTTGTATGAGTGTATTTCATATTAACTTCATATGAAAAGCTTAATAGTTGTGGATGTTGTCATAAAGCGTTAAAGAAGCTCCACAAAGCTCCGATGCATTTCGGACAGATGTCCTTTTTCAAGGAGCTCTGTAGATAAAGGATATACCAAAACCATAATGAATATTGTATCACATTACCGTAATGAAACAATAAAATGAACTGCACTTAACATAAGCATGAATATTGTGAGAACGACCACATGCGCCCATAGTTGTGAATGGTACAAGGAAACGTTAAAAGAAAATATTCACGAGTGAATTCAAACATGAAATGGCAAAACCCTAAACGGTCGGTAACATGCGGGTAGTAAAGCATTTGTGAATCAATTACCAACAGCGGGTCCGTGTGCCTGTGAAATAACGTGCTTAACGACGGAAAAACGGGTGCTTTGCACGGTGTGCAAGTGAGTCTAATAAAAATCAAAAGGCGGCTCCCGAGAGCATGCACGGTTAAAACGTGAGAAAATAAATAAATGAAAACGTGGTTGCACGGGGAAAAGTACCCAAAGGTTGCTTACTTCAGTAACGTGGATTAGAGCAAGGACTGCTCCTGTTCAAACGGCTGTTTGCAAGGAGTGTGCGCGAGGTTTAGGCGAGTGAAAATGAGAATAGTAAACACAGAAAAGGGTAAAAATGAAAAAGGGTGCAAAACGTGGGCCATCTTGGAGTGGTGTATAGATGGGTTCAAGGTGAGGGAAAAGATAAAACTAGAGTCGTGCAGTTTATACAAGCATGCAACAAATACAGGGTAAGGTGCATCAAAAAATGCCCAAGTGAGCATTTATAAGTAACAACTCAGTTCGGTACGGTCATTGAGACCAAACGGTTTTTGGGATTGCAATCTGTACATCCATGATGTTTCTCGCTGTAGAAGCATTTTGTTGTTATCTCTCCCTTCTGTCTTCGGTACAATTTCCAACACTAGAAATTTGAGCTGTGCCACGCTGTGGTTGGCTTCGTTAAAATGGATGGCGATGTTAGATTTAGTGTTCTTTGTTCGGATGTTGGACTTATGTTCATTTAGTCTGGTTTTGATTTTTCGACTGGTTTTACCCACGTAGGTTTTGCCGCAAGGGCACTTTAGCAGGTAGATCAGATTGGCGGAGTCGCAAGTTGCATCAACATTAAGCCTAATCTTGAAGCCTCTCATGGGATGATTAAGAAAGTTGCCTCTGATCACATTGTTGCAGTTGCTGCAATGGTGACATGGTCGTGTGCCCGTGTGTTGGCTTGCAGTGGGTTCATTGTCGCATTTCGAAAGCAGTTCTTTCAGGTTCATTGGTCTGGTGTAGGCAAAGATCGGGGGATCTTTGAATAATTCACCGAAATCTGGTTCAGACGACAAAATACGCCAATGTATTGTACGCAAGGAAGCCTTACAAAGCAAACCGAAAGCCCAAAGTGAAAGAATGGTTCTAGTCTCGAGGTATTCTACCTCTAGCAACAAATATAAGAGGATCATTTTGAAACATTGGCGTATTTTGTCGTCTGAACCAGATTTCGGTGAATTATTCAAAGATCCCCCGATCTTTGCCTACACCAGACCAATGAACCTGAAAGAACTGCTTTCGAAATGCGACAATGAACCCACTGCAAGCCAACACACGGGCACACGACCATGTCACCATTGCAGCAACTGCAACAATGTGATCAGAGGCAACTTTCTTAATCATCCCATGAGAGGCTTCAAGATTAGGCTTAATGTTGATGCAACTTGCGACTCCGCCAATCTGATCTACCTGCTAAAGTGCCCTTGCGGCAAAACCTACGTGGGTAAAACCAGTCGAAAAATCAAAACCAGACTAAATGAACATAAGTCCAACATCCGAACAAAGAACACTAAATCTAACATCGCCATCCATTTTAACGAAGCCAACCACAGCGTGGCACAGCTCAAATTTCTAGTGTTGGAAATTGTACCGAAGACAGAAGGGAGAGATAACAACAAAATGCTTCTACAGCGAGAAACATCATGGATGTACAGATTGCAATCCCAAAAACCGTTTGGTCTCAATGACCGTACCGAACTGAGTTGTTACTTATAAATGCTCACTTGGGCATTTTTTGATGCACCTTACCCTGTATTTGTTGCATGCTTGTATAAACTGCACGACTCTAGTTTTATCTTTTCCCTCACCTTGAACCCATCTATACACCACTCCAAGATGGCCCACGTTTTGCACCCTTTTTCATTTTTACCCTTTTCTGTGTTTACTATTCTCATATTCACTCGCCTAAACCTCGCGCACACTTCTTGCAAACAGCCGTTTGAACAGGAGCAGTCCTTGCTCTAATCCACGTTACTGAAGTAAGCAACCTTTGGGTACTTTTCCCCGTGCAACCACGTTTTCATTTATTTATTTTCTCACGTTTTAACCGTGCATGCTCTCGGGAGCCGCCTTTTGATTTTTATTAGACTCACTTGCACACCGTGCAAAGCACCCGTTTTTCCGTCGTTAAGCACGTTATTTCACAGGCACACGGACCCGCTGTTGGTAATTGATTCACAAATGCTTTACTACCCGCATGTTACCGACCGTTTAGGGTTTTGCCATTTCATGTTTGAATTCACTCGTGAATATTTTCTTTTAACGTTTCCTTGTACCATTCACAACTATGGGCGCATGTGGTCGTTCTCACAATATTCATGCTTATGTTAAGTGCAGTTCATTTTATTGTTTCATTACGGTAATGTGATACAATATTCATTATGGTTTTGGTATATCCTTTATCTACAGAGCTCCTTGAAAAAGGACATCTGTCCGAAATGCATCAGAGCTTTTTGGAGCTTCTTTAACGGATTATGACAACATCCACAACTATTAAGCTTTTCATATGAAGTTAATATGAAATACACTCATACAAGTTTGAATTAAAATTCTCAGAACTTTCTACAAGTTTGGATCTTTACTTTCTCTGGAACCTCCGTGTTGTTTACACACTGGTCCACACAAGAGTGCCCGCCACAGGGATGCGCTTACACCCCAGTAGCGCACGCAACCCCATAATCCTATTGGACGCACCTGAACAGTTGCGTCACCTGTAAGGAGCACCTTAAATTGATCAACTTCATTTTACCTTCTAAACCCTCATTTTTCAACCTACCACTGTGCGCCACGCTCACATCACCTTCATTCATCTCTATCCACTGTTCTCTGAGCAGGCAGCACGTACCCTATCAACATGCAGTATGAAGAAATCTCTAAGTCCACTGAAGCTCGAGCTGAAACCTTAGCTTTCGACACTGACGCAACAGAGAGGATATACGCGCTTATTAATGAAGATCTCACCCAAACCGCATCCAACAAAACAAAGGAACAGTGCATCAAACAACTTCTTTATTTGTCAAGACGTCGAGTCAATCAGAAATTACACGCCAACACCTTAATAAAATATCACAAGGTGCTCCGCATCCCCCGTGGCCTACGGATTGCTCTAAAACCGTCACTCTGTAAAAATTCGAAAACATTTATTGAACGATGGAATGCCATCCTAAATAAGTGCAGTCTGGACCTCATCCTATTGATAGTGGAGGAACTGTCAGGGATCCTAACTGAGCTCTCGCACGAAATTACCATCATTGAAAAGGAACTGGAGGATCTAGTCACACCGGAGGAACTCAGTGCGACACTTGCAGATATCCAAGTTCAATTAGAGAAACACACGAGAGAAATCAATGAACGCAAATTACGTAAATTCCGCCGGGACACCCTGGACTATAAACTGGGAGAAGTTTATACATGGGCGGACATTTACGCCCAGCGTCGCAGAAACAAACCTTACAACCCGAACACTGATACCTCGTCCTCTGAGAGCGACAGCACTAGACACCCACCAAGGAGAACTTCCACTGAAACACCATCTTCAGCACCTCCGTCTAAAGGCACTCCCACAACCAGTCAAGTTGACTTAACCACCGCGGAGCCTTTTTTAGAGGTAGGCCCAGACAAAATCGCAGACCCAGACGGGGCAAAAGGGCAGGCAAAAAACAGCTCAGGTACCCAACAACCACAGAAGGACACCAAGAAAACCAGGAGAAATCGTTAGTCATCAACATTTCTGATGTACGCCTGACGAACCACGAAACAAGCATCTTACAAAAAGGATTATCATTCGTACCCACCAGCAACACCAACCTGTTGGAATTGGATGTCAGCACATTCAAACTCACGAGAAAGTTGAGACTGAGACATTTTTTCGAGAACATCGTAGAACCAGTCACTGTTCCTAAACTTGATCAACTTAAGGGGCTCCGTCCCTCAAGCACGTTCATACCACCTGTCAGCCATAAGAGCATTGACACATTCGAAACTCTGGTCAAACAGGACATTTCTAAACTGAACTTCCGAAAGAAAACCCAGAAGAACATTACGAATAAAGACATGGACACCTTAAAAAACATCGCCAGGAACCCAGCCATCAAATGTCTAAAAGCCGACAAGGGAGGCGCCCTTGTCATCCTGAACACTGAACTATACAACCAACGTACCAGGGAGCATGTCTTGGACCCTGATATATATCTAACTCTTGATGGTAACCCAACCAGTGAGTTCAAAAGGGAGCTCCTCCTGATCATTGAAAAGGCCACCACTGATGGAATAATCGATGAAAGGACAAGAAAATATCTCACCACAGAACACCCTCGAAGCCCTTCAATCACCATGCTACCTAAAATCCATAAAAACTTGACGGACCCTCCGTTCCGTCCAATTGTTTCCACCAGAGGTTCCATACATGAACCAACTGGCAAATTCATTGACCGCTACCTCCAACCTATGGTCTCGAACTTACCCAGCCACATCAAGGACACTACGGAACTACTGAATAAACTATCCAGCATCCACTTTCTTGAAAATGAAAAACTCATCTTGTGCACAGCGGATGTAAGGAGTTTATACACCTCAATCCCCCATGACGGCGGGATTGATGCTGTAGAGCAAGCTTTACTTCAATCCAGCATCGATGACACCCTGAAACCTTTTATCCTGGAACTAATGATATATACCCTATATCACAGTTATTTTAAATTTGAAGAAAAATGGTACCTGCAACGGTCCGGGATGGCCATGGGCAACTGCGCAGCGCCGACCTACGCTAACCTGTACATGGGGAATTTCGAGAACAGCCACATTTACCAGAATAACACATGGACGGACAACTTGAAATTTTACGCTCGTTATATTGACGACCTACTTTTCATTTGGAAAGACACTGAAGAGAGTCTGAAATCAGCTCTAACTGAACTTAACTCCAAAGATGATCGGATTGATTTTACCTGGAATCTAAACCACAACGAAATTGCGTTCCTGGATGTTCTTATTAAAATCACCCCTCAGGGTATACAGACTGATCTTTTTCGTAAGAGCACTGATCGTAACAACGCTCTGCTTTTCAGCAGTTTTCACCAGAACTCTCTTAAAAGGCATCTTCCTTACAGTCAGATGTTGAGGATCACCAGGATCGTGTCAGATCCCGACACTAGAACCAACCAGATCCTATCAATGGCATCAAGATTTCGAGAGAGAGATTATCCAGAAACCATCTTAAAGGAAGCAATTGACCGTACTGCAACCATCTCACGCAAGGAAGCCTTACAAAGCAAACCGAAAGCCCAAAGTGAAAGAATGGTACTAGTCTCGAGGTATTCTACCTCTAGCAACAAATATAAGAGGATCATTTTGAAACATTGGCGTATTTTGTCGTCTGAACCAGATTTCGGTGAATTATTCAAAGATCCCCCGATCTTTGCCTACACCAGACCAATGAACCTGAAAGAACTGCTTTCGAAATGCGACAATGAACCCACTGCAAGCCAACACACGGGCACACGACCATGTCACCATTGCAGCAACTGCAACAATGTGATCAGAGGCAACTTTCTTAATCATCCCATGAAAGGCTTCAAGATTAGGCTTAATGTTGATGCAACTTGCGACTCCGCCAATCTGATCTACCTGCTAAAGTGCCCTTGCGGCAAAACCTACGTGGGTAAAACCAGTCGAAAAATCAAAACCAGACTAAATTAACATAAGTCCAACATCCGAACAAAGAACACTAAATCTAACATCGCCATCCATTTTAACGAAGCCAACCACAGCGTGGCACAGCTCAAATTTCTAGTGTTGGAAATTGTACCGAAGACAGAAGGGAGAGATAACAACAAAATGCTTCTACAGCGAGAAACATCATGGATGTACAGATTGCAATCCCAAAAACCGTTTGGTCTCAATGACTGTACCGAACTGAGTTGTTACTTATAAATGCTCACTTGGGCATTTTTTGATGCACCTTACCCTGTATTTGTTGCATGCTTGTATAAACTGCACGACTCTAGTTTTATCTTTTCCCTCACCTTGAACCCATCTATACACCACTCCAAGATGGCCCACGTTTTGCACCCTTTTTCATTTTTACCCTTTTCTGTGTTTACTATTCTCATATTCACTCGCCTAAACCTCGCGCACAGCCGTTTGAACAGGAGCAGTCCTTGCTCTAATCCACGTTACTGAAGTAAGCAACCTTTGGGTACTTTTCCCCGTGCAACCACGTTTTCATTTATTTATTTTCTCACGTTTTAACCGTGCATGCTCTCGGGAGCCGCCTTTTGATTTTTATTAGACTCACTTGCACACCGTGCAAAGCACCCGTTTTTCCGTCGTTAAGCACGTTATTTCACAGGCACACGGACCCGCTGTTGGTAATTGATTCACAAATGCTTTACTACCAGCATGTTACCGACCGTTTAGGGTTTTGCCATTTCATGTTTGAATTCACTCGTGAATATTTTCTTTTAACGTTTCCTTGTACCATTCACAACTATGGGCGCATGTGGTCGTTCTCACAATATTCATGCTTATGTTAAGTGCAGTTCATTTTATTGTTTCATTACGGTAATGTGATACAATATTCATTATGGTTTTGGTATATCCTTTATCTACAGAGCTCCTTGAAAAAGGACATCTGTCCGAAATGCATCGGAGCTTTTTGGAGCTTCTTTAATGCTTTATGACAACATCCACAACTATTAAGCTTTTCATATGAAGTTAATATGAAATACGCCCATGTATGAGATAGACCCACATAGTGAGAGAGTTAGTCGAAACTCTAAGAGAATACGTTATCAGAAAAATCTTCGAAGTCGATGCATTGTTACTCTATTAATTATGTTATTTCTGAGTTTTACGATTACAGGCATAAGTTATGTTTTATATATATATTTTCCTCCTATCATGCCGCATGCACATTTTTCCTCTAATGTTACAGTAGAGCACACTTTTAGTGAACTACCTCCTCACGAGTTATCCTACAGACTTGCCATGCGCAACAATACTTTTATCCGAATGTTACACTATTCACACCAGACTAGCAATGCCACAAATTGTTGGGTGTGTGGTCGACTTCCCCCTTTCCAGACACCGAAGGGAGTTCTGCCACTCTTTCCCTATCCGTTTTCACACAATGGTTCGTGTGGAGCATGGTTTACGATAACGTCATCCACAAACGATATGTCCCTTCTGAATAGAACATGTTTCCCAGACAAGGAAGGTCTTTCCCATAGAACAGGGTTAGATCTAGAAAATGAAGTATATGATCTAGGTAATTATTCCTCAAATTTCATGGTTTTGAATGTTCAGTCCGAGACTACTCCAGACTTGCCTGCTATTACAGTTCTACCAGTGAAAGGCGAATTATGTGTCCGAAAGAATGGTTCAGTACATCTAGGACATAGTGATTGTAATACTGTGGTCGAGTACAGTGACAGTGGGAAATCTAATTTCAAAGCCTCACGTCATTCGTATTTTGTATGTGGTCAAACCGCATATGTACGTTTGCCCCTAGATTGGGTTGGAACATGTTACATTGCCTTCCTACTGCCACCAGTTTTCCTAGCCCCATCCGATTATCACAGAAATACTCATCTAGTACACATCAGACATAGAAGGGAGACTGAATCCCCAATTGTCGATCAAACTGAAACTGCCTTAGAACAGTATACAGACTTCAATAAAGGTTTCTTTTTCTTCATAGGTCCTGTCCAGAATAGTAAGTTAATACGTAGGTTAACCAGAACCCTTGAAGCAGTAGTGAATGAGACTACTTCCGCTCTAGGTAACTTAACTGAAGAACAATCTGCTATGAGATTTGTCGTGCTCCAAAATCGTCTCGTCCTTGACGACATACTGGCCGATAGGGGCGGAGCTTGTAGAGTCATCGGATCTAGTTGCTGCATTTTCATTCCGAATAACGCACCGTCTGTTTATTCAGCTATAACCAGACTTCATAAAATAGCCCATCAGTTACACCAGAATCCAGGCACCTGGACATGGTCCGGTTGGCTCTGGAGTATAATATCTGTCTGGGGATGGAAAGTATTGTCATTCCTGGGTATAGCAGTAATGATCATATTCAGTTGTTGTCTATGTTTACAATGTGGCCCTGCGATTTGCGGCTTGTGCGCTACCTCTTGTATTCCTAGTCCTAAGTCCCGTTCCAAGACAATCCGAGACGAGCAAATGATGCTCTACGAACAGATAGATGGTATCATGAATATTGATGTTTCCTGATGGAAACGTAGGGCACAAGGAGGGAATGAGGAAAATTGAATTTTGCCTTGTCATGTGTGCCTACGTGTTCCCCATCCTATGTAATATGTGCATGATTAATATGCATATATCCCCCTGTTGATCGATTAAAGACGCAATTATAGTTGTGTCTAACGTTAGTATGCCAGTTTCCAGTCCTCGTGAAAGCAACGAGTATTAGGCCTATGTTGCCAACGTTTTACATTGTGCACGTTAAATTCATCGAGTTGTCCCCGTTTCTAGGCCTCAAAGGGCCCGGACACCAGATTCAAGCTCCAGTCTCCTGAACCCACTCCGAGGAGCGATGCAGCCCCTCCCGCATCCCTGACCCTTCGCTTACTTCCTGCCGAGCAGCGCGGTGCCCGGCCTGGCCTGCCTGCATGTCTGCCAAGAATATGTTATGCCTACAGTTATCAGTTCAGCTCTCCGTCTTCACATTCCTAAGCTAACGAACCGCATAAACATTTTCAGCTATAGTCTAGTCTTTCTGTCTCCATGCAAGAGAATTACTGAATTAATATCCATAAAAGATCCATAGCACACGCAATACACTAGGAAATATATGCATGCACCAGCCTTAGTGTCAAGTAGCCTTTACCCTGATGACATTTAGATTCTATCAACATGTACTCCAAACATAAGATACCAGATATGCTGCAGGTACATGTCGTCCTGACATCTCAGACTTTAGTCTCCTCTTCTAGTGCAGAAGTCAGAGCCCCCAGCTCTCCCTAGTTACACGTCATGGCCCGTTTGCGCGCACCAGTAGGTTAAAGGTTCCAGCTACCCAGGTAGCCCCCTCCATGTATCCACCCATTTATGACACTTCTGTGACGTCTTCATCACATGTCTACGTACACGCCTTCTTTGTACGCCCATTTGTTCTTATCTTACGTTTGTCACTTGTTACGCCTACTGTATTCAATGCAATTGTAATGTTTTCCTATATATACTATGTAATGTTGATGAAACGTTGCAGCTGCCATTCCATGCCATTCTATTACAGGCTGTTCCGATCCTGTCCCTTCCCTTGTGCCTGATTAAAGCCTGTTCAACTCAGATACCCCGGATCCTGCCTCTTATTTATTGAGCTATCTGTTTTATTTAATGCATAGAAAAATAGTACCGGTAATTAATTATTTATTTACCACAGCTCTTTGTCAGACAGACAAAGCATATATAATTGTATGCAGCAAGCCACATAGCCCCAATTTTACATGAACTGCTGTCTGGAGTGGACTCTGCCTGCCATAACAACAACAGTACACTGCCTCGCCCTCAACCACTACATACGACGAATAGGCAGACATGTAGATCTGCTGTAGTAGTTGTTGTAGACTGGTTTACCTGTTTGCCAATCACGAATTGGCCATAGTTCTTCCGTAACCCGACGCTGATGATCCATCCATCCCAGTGAGTGACTGTAAAGAAAAAAGATATATTATTTAATCAAACATCATGGTATATTGTCAAGTGAGTCCACTCCAAGGACATTTTGCATATTGTAAAATGCAACATAGTGGCCCCTGAATTTGAAGTACAATTCGAATTAAACAAGGTAAAAAAAAACAGAGTAGTAGACATGAGTTACAATTACTGTGTAAAAGATTAAATACAAACTAAGACAAGACATATGATTCATTCCATGCACATAATGCAAACAGCAATTGGTTTCATCAGAGCCAGACAGCCATTGCTGTCCACTGCATGCCATCTTCTCAATTATTCATTACCTGTTCTACTTTTTGTCCGCATCTTCTTCGGAAAGTGAGGGCCCACAGGGCAGCCTCTTCTGTCAATTTCAGAAGTAACTCTGTCAGCAATTAGCAAGCATGTAGTCAGTCAGTAATTTCAGTCCCACTTGAGGGGACTCGTCTATGAAAACAAAGTTTCTTTATTCTTCGTAATCCATCCATCTGCCTTGAGGGAAATGGATAGGTGGAGTCTGGAGGAGGAGGATAGAGGAGCATGATTGAGTTATGAACTTGTGAACCTCAGGAATGCAGACTGCGGCACCTTCAAATCAATAATGAAAATAAGATGAAGACAGTGCTGCTGATGGACTTGGTGTGAGAGTTTTGTTGTGGTAAAAGTTGCAAAACAAAGAAAGACGCACAGGAATAAAAGTGAATAAGGATGAAAAAAACGGAAGTCATTTTCAGGCCTCGGTGTCAGGGAAGAAGAGCTCATCCTCAAACACTATCAGCTAACAGAGAAGAACTTCCGTCACCTAAGTCGGTGTCCTCTTCTTCCTGCGTGCATTCACGTATTTTGTAATCTGGTGATATGAAGTGCTGATTCATCTTGATCAGTGTTATCCTCTCCACATTTTTGGGTGAGAGGCGGGTCCTTTTTGAAGTTACAATGGCACCAGCAGCACTGAAAACACGTTCAGAAGACACGCTTGCGAGTGGGCAAGACAAATAATTTAGAGCCAGGTTGGTGATCCATGGCCATAGAGGCCTTTTCCTATACCAATACAGCTATAGGTTCTGATTAACAAAGACCTCTGT